>NC_064931.1:452976661-453635590 GCF_023897955.1 Schistocerca gregaria | reverse complement strand
GTGCGAAAAAAGTAATTATTGACTATACTAAAGAAGTTGTCAAAATTAACAGCAAATCCGATAATTTTGAAGTAGGATCTGAAAAAATTGAAATTTCACAGGACAATAATTTTGAATCATTACAATTAGAAATTGACTGAGAATAAAGATTTTTTGTAACGAAGCCTTATTAGCTTCATCTGGCTATAAACAAACTGCGCAGTTTGAATGTATATAACATGGTTGAATGATGTATAGCTGAAATAAGCAACATTGAAAATAATACTCCAGTCACTATCGTACACAAGAAAGGTGGAGGCATGGGAGTGGTGATCGTCAAAAGAGGAATAGACCAACCAGAAAATTTAGATGAGTTGTTGCAAAATTTAATGTACGGTACTTAAGCAGTCTTGATTTGACAGTTGGGTACTGGCAGATCCCACTGAATGCAGAATCTCCCAAATATACTGCATTTTAAATTTCAGGAAAGCATTACCAGTATAAAGTTGTCCCTTTTCGTCTGTTTCAGTAGTTATCAGAGCTCTAGAGTCACTACTAGTACGGAACAAAGTGTTAGATTGGCAATATATCTGACGACTTGTTGAGTGCCACAGAAGAATGGCAAGAACACTATGAATTGGTAAACAAAGTCTCCTCTGCTATTCAGGCAGGGGTGATAACATTAAATCCGAAAAAAGTGAATTTGTTAAAATAGAGATAAAATTCATGTGAAATATCATTTCCACTTCCGGTACTGACAACGACCCGGAAAAATTAAATGCCTTTGAATAATTCCCGCCACTTAAGAACAAAAAGCATCTTAATGTTTTCCTCGGTCTTTGCGGATTGTATCACAAATTTTGAAAGGGTAAGAATTTAACTGTTCTCATTTAAACAACCTACTTAGAAAAATTAGTGTTTTGTATGGACTAAAGAATGTCAGGACGACTTCGAAAAATAAAAAATGAACTAGTGAGAAATAGTGTTACACCATCCCTTGGTAAAGAAACCCTGCCACATGAGTGTAGATAATGTGTATGGAATTGGGGGTTGAAATTTTCCAAGAAACAATTAGTATAGAAAAATCAGGCAACAGAACAATAGTCTTCACAAATAGGACTATAACTAAATTTGAAAATAACTACACTGTGTCGGTGCAAGAAGCCTTAGCTATCACCGGCCGGTGTGGCCGAGCGGTTCTAGGCGCTTCGGTCTGGAACCGCGAGACCGCTACGGTCGCTGGTGTGAATCCGGCCTCGGTCATGGATGTGTGTGCTGTCCTTAGGTTAGTTAGGTTTAAGTGGTTCTAAGTTCTAGGGGACTGATGACCTCCGATGGTAAGTCCCATAGTGCTCAGAGCCATTGGAACCATTTTTGAACCTTAGCTGTCACATTTGAAAAAATTTCCAAATTATTTATCGAAACATATACAGACCATAAGGAACTATCGTTTCTGATAGACTGCAGCGTGCTTACAGGTAGATTAATCTGCTGGGTACTGCACCTTCAGAAGTTCGATTACGAGATCTGTTACGTAACGGATGCCTTATCAAGGTTACCAAAGATCTAAATTGTGTGCCAAAATAAAACAAAGAAGACGGTACTTTCAAAATAAGGTTCATTAGAGATGTAACTGGGAAAAAGATAACTGAACAAATTTGTAAAAGGATGAAACATTACCAAATTGAAGATAAAGTTTGGAAATCTGGAAAAGTCAATTTCAATAGTGCAAATTAGTCAAAAATTGGTAGATACTACAAGAGCTTCATAGGCATTTTGTATAAATGGAGGAGTATCGATAGGGAGGATTTGAAAGTGTGCTCGTTATCTCAGTTCAAACTGTGGTATTACAGTATTCCACCATCCTATCGATAGGGAGGATTTGAAAGTGTGCTCGTTATCTCAGTTCAAACTGTGGTATTACAGTATTCCACCATCCTATTGAATACTTCTTTAGCTGCTGTCTTCTTGATAGGGAAGAGTTTCATAGATTTTGAAAACACTTCTAATACTTCCGAAATACATGTATAATTTCCAGAAGTCTGCCGAAGGGGGTTGTACAGTTCCACAGCCAGGAAGTCAATGTATCTTCCGGTATGTTGTTTTGCATAGGATCTTGATTTCCCAAGTCCGCTCTTCGGGAAATGTAACACGACTTTATACTGTCGGTTACCTTCTTAGCCACATTACTGATTATTGCTATTACACTTGAAAACTTTTCTACACAATTTCTCCATCCACAGTGTCCTAATGCAGTCTTGAAACTGAACTACCATCACCTGAATACCATTTCATTGAAAGTATGTCCCAATAATTAAAAAGAAAAAAGTGCCTCATTTCCCAACTAGTAGTGTTCCACCATTAATAAACATTTAAGGTACGACGGAATTAACGGCATTAGTTGTCATTGGTCGTTAATTTAAATCAATAGCGAGTTGAAAATTTGTACTGGACCGGGATTCGGACCAAGGTCTCCTGCTTACTAGGAAGGTGCTCTGGCCACTGCACCCTCCAGACACCGTGGTCATCGCAACTGCACGGAGTATCCTATTACGCCTCCCGTGAGACCCAAATTCCAACTCATCCACACACTGCCGCTTGCCCATTATCCCCATTAATTGCGGTATTTCGCCGATTTTCGTAAGTGTTCGAGCGTGATTTGCATCGACACTGAAGTGATCATTGGTTCTTCTCACCTTAATTATGTATGTGGTGTTTGTCCGAAAGACCAGAAATGACAGAGACAATAAACACTTACTTGTGATAGCCAGCAGAGATGGCCGAGCGGTTGTAGACGCTACAGCCTGGAACCGCGCGACCGCTACTGTCGCAGGTTCAAATCCTGCGTCGGGCATGGATGTGTGTGATGTCCTTAGGTTGGTTAGGTTCTAAGTTCTAGGGGACTGATGACCTCAGACGTTAAGTCCCATAGTGCTCAGAGCCATTTGAACCAACTTAATTATAATAATCTTTAGCTTGGTGCTTTAATATACAGATAATAACTGTTACTGAGAACCAGTTGCTGGAAAAACGCTTTAATACTCCTTGTGCGTTATTTATGACAAACCACTAGTATATTGCCTTCTAAAGTGCACTGCTGTCCTATAAGCAAAACTTGTATTTCAGTAGCAAATAAACTAAATAGCAATTGCTAACTTCCTTTATAAACCGTGGAAGTACTTGGTACAAATTTGTCTAATAATTAGCAACCGTTCTTTTTGTGAAGCTGCTGTTTGTTCACAAACAGCCTGCTGGCTTCTGTTTCGGATTCTTCCGCCGACTTTCTACATCTACATCCATACTCCGCAAGCCACCTGACGGTGTGTGTCGGAGGGTACCCTGAGTACCTCTATCGGTTCTCCCTTCTATTCCAGTCTCGTATTGTACGTGGAAAGAAGGATTGTCGGTATGCTTCTGTGTGGGCTCTAATCTCTCTGATTTTATCCTCATGGTATCTTCGCGAGATATACGTAGGAGGGAGCAATATACTGCTTGACTCTTCGGTGAAGGTATGTTCTCGAAACTTTAACAAAAGCCCGTACCGAGCTACTGAGCGTCTCTCCTGCAGAGTCTTCCACTGGAGTTTATCTATCATCTCCGTAACGCTTTCGCAATTACTAAATGATCCTGTAACGAAGCGCGCTGCTCTCCGTTGGATCTTCTCTATCTCTTCTATCAACCCTACCTGGTGCGGATCCCACACTGCTGAGCAGTATTCAAGCATTGGGCGAACAAGCGTACTGTAACCTACTTCCTTTGTTGTCGGATTGCATTTCCTTAAGATTCTTCCAATGAATCTCAGTCTGGCATCTGCTTTACCGACGATCAACTTTATATGATCATTCCATTTTAAATCACTCCTAATGAGTACTCCCAGATAATTTATGGAATTAACTGCTTCCAGTTGCTGACCTGCTATTTTGTAGCTAAATGATAAGGGACCTATCTTTCTATGTATTCGCATCACATTACACTTGTCTACATTGAGATTCAATTGCCATTCCGTGCACCATGCGTCAATTCGCTGCAGATCCTCCTGCATTTCAGTACAATTTTCCATTGTTGCAACCTCTCGATACACCACAGCATCATCTGCAAAAAGCCTCAGTGAACTTCCGATGTCATCCACCAGGTCATTTATGTATATTGTGAATAGCAACGGTCCTATGACACTCCCCTGGGGCACACCTGAAATCACTCTTACTTCGGAAGACTTCTCTCCATTGAGAATGACATGCTGCGTTCTGTTATCTAGGAACTCCTCAATCCAATCACACAATTGATCTGATAGTCCGTATGCTCTTACTTTGTTCATTAAACGACTGTGGGGAACTGTGTCAAACGCCTTGCGGAAGTCAAGAAACACGGCATCTACCTGTGAACCCGTGTCTAAGGCCCTCTGAGTCTCGTGGACGAATAGCGCGAGCTGGGTTTCACACGACCGTCTTTTTCGAAACCCATGCTGATTCCTACAGAGTAGATTTCTAGTCTCCAGAAAAGACATTATACTCGAACATAATACGTGTTCCAAAATTCTACAACTGATCGACGTTAGAGATATAGGTCTATAGTTCTGCACATCTGTTTGACGTCCCTTCTTGAAAACGGGAATGACCTGTGCCCTTTTCCAATCCTTTGGAACGCTTCGCTCTTCTAGAGACCTACGGTACACCGCTGCAAGAAGGGGGGCAAGTTCCTTCGCGTACTCTGTGTAAAATCGAACTGGTATTCCATCAGGACCAGCGGCCTTTCCTCTTTTGAGCGATTTTAATTGTTTCTCTATCCCTCTGTCGTCTATTTCGATATCTACCATTTTGTCAACTGTGCGACAATCTAGAGAAGGAACTACAGTGCAGTCTTCCTCTGTGAAACAGCTTTGAAAGAAGACATTTAGTAATTCGGCCTTTAGTCTGTCATCCTCTGTTTCAGTACCATTTTGGTCACAGAGTGTCTGGACATTTTGTTTTGATCCACCTACCGCTTTGACATAGGACCACAATTTCTTAGGATTTTCTGCCAAGTCAGTACATAGAACTTTACTTTCGAATTCATTGAAAGCCTCTCGCATAGCCCTCCTCACACTGCATTTCGCTTCGCGTAATTTTTGTTTGTCTGCAAGGCTTTGGCTATGTTTATGTTTGCTGTGAAGTTCCCTTTGCTTCCGCAGCAGTTTTCTAACTCGGTTGTTGTACCACGGTGGCTCTTTCCCATCTCTTACGATCCTGCTTGGCACATACTCATCTAACGCATATTGTACCATGGTTTTGAACTTTGTCCACTGATCCTCAACACTGTCTGTACTTGAGACAAAACTTTTGTGTTGAGCCACCAAGTACTCTGAAATCTGCTTTTTGTCACTTTTGCTAAACAGAAAAATCTTCCTACCTTTTTTAATATTTCTATTTACGGCTGAAATCATCGATGCAGTAACCGCTTTATGATCGCTGATTCCCTGTTCTGCATTAACTGATTCAAATAGTTCGGGTCTGTTTGTCACCAGAAGGTCTAATATGTTATCGCCACGAGTCGGTTTTCTATTTAACTGCTCAAGGTAGTTTTCAGATAAAGCACTTAAAAATATTTCACTAGATTCTTTGTCCCTGCCACCCGTTATGAACGTCTGAGTCTCCCAGTCTATATCCGGCAAATTAAAATCTCCACCCAGAACTATAACATGGTGGGGAAATCTACTCGAAATATTTTCCAAATTATTCTTCAGGTGCTGAGCCACAACAGCTGCTGAGCCCGGGGGCCTATAGAGACATCCAATTACCATGTCTGAGCCTGCTTTAACCGTGACCTTCACCCAAATCATTTCACAATTCGAATCTCCGTCAATTTCCTTCGATACTATTGCACTTCTTATCGCTATAAACACGCCTCCCCCTTCACTGTCCAGCCTATCTCTGCGGTATACATTCCAATCCGAGTTTAGCATTTCATTACTGTTTACGTCTGGTTTCAGCCAACTTTCTGTTCCTAGTACTATATGGGCGTTGTGACCGTTTATTAATGAGAGCAGTTCTGGGACCTTTCTATAGACGCTCCTGCAGTTTACTATAAGCACATTAATATTGTTATTCCTTGTTGCATTTTGCCTACTGCCTTGCCGCGTCTCAGGAGGCGTCTTGTCGGGCCTAGGGAGGGAATTCTCTAACCTAAAAAACCCCATGTGCACTCCACACGTACTCCGCTACCCTCGTAGCCGCTTCCGGCGTGTAGTGCACTTTTGTTTGAGGATTTTTCTGACGAGTGGCTGGCATTGACAATGCTTCACCCTCCACTGGTGGTGCACTGGAGTCGAGCTCGCGGGTGCAAATTATATGTATCTGGCGCACTAACGTCCAAGGGCTCTTCCCTGGTCATTTCCGGTGCGGTTCTCCTCTTGCTACCAGCAACGGTCGTTCGCTGCAGTACTGGAATCCAGGATCCGTTCACCTTGAGGCTTTCTTCTTTCTTATTGAAACTATTCTCATGCTTGTGTATTTCATAGCATCTCCGAGCAAGCGGGTGTGATAGCAGGCAGAAATTCCGTGTCGGTGGATTTTACTATGTGGTCGGCCTCCCAGTGGGCGTGCTGTGCCGCTGTCGATTCCTCCACCCGCCCCAGCCTGCAATGTCGTTTATGTTCTGTGACCCTGGTGTTGATTAATCGTCCAGTCATTCCAACATAGACTTTTCCGCTTGTGAATGGTATGCAAGGTCAGAAAAATCATGAAGCAAACGTCGGTCAAAGTACTAGAGACAGAAGCCAGCAGGTAGTGTGTCAACAAGTGGCCGCGGAAGCCTAATAATTTTCCACTCGTTTGTTCCATTGTTGCTTTCTTCCTGTAGCAATCTATTCGGGAAATGAAATTCTCTTCTATACCTGATCCATTAAGCACAGTCACGATCATTTCCAAATCCTTTCACAGGAGTAACATTATCGATGTATTGATAACTAAGAAAGAATCCGTAGTGCTATACCCACCGTCTCGAAATATATAGAGTAAAAGCCTTTCTTCGAGTAAGTAAATTCTGTAGAATTTGCATTTAATATAAAAAAATCTAAAAAGCAAAATCATGAATATTATCTTATTTTATAGGTCGAAAATGAGAAATTTATCCGGTAACTCCTTGCTGGCTTCTGAAGGTGGGCAAAGGTCAGAAACTTGTTAGAGTGAACTGTTACGAAAGCATGACACTATAAATTTCGAAATTATATTTTACCATATTCAATGATGGTACACCCAATAGGAAAATAAGAAAACCTTCTCTATTGCTGACAGATTGGTAACGGAGAAACGATAGTTAATCGGTAATTATCTCTGAGGTTAGTTTGTGCAACTCATTGAGCTACTGAGTAAAATTCTGTTGGAGTTGGTATACCATTGTCATTCTCGAACGTCATAACTGGTAAACCTACCGAGCTGTAGGGAAGCTATAGCGTACTGAGGAATCCATATCACGGAGCACGTTGTGGAGTAGTCGACAAATGTAACGCTGCCACCTGCTACCGACACAACAAACCTGCTCCTTGCTATCGGACCATCGCTGGCAGTACCAATGAGGCGGAAGTAGCAAGCACTCCCACAGAAGTTCTCCGCTTCACTGTCGCAGACCTGTCTTGAAACAGACTGACACATGGACACGAGGTCAGTTCTAAGCCAGGCTGCGTCCCATTCAATGCCTAGTCCACAGCAATCAGCGAAAAGAGTACAGTGTCCGGTGACAACAACGGTCAACCCGATAGACTCCTCAAATTAATGTGCATGTCCTTGCATAGCCTTGCGAACTTTTTCTTTGAACAGTGCTGGAAGCACGAGTTTCTACTGAAATAACAGAGCTAAAAGAAGGAATTTCTGTTGATCGTTACTTCGCGTTGTGGTACCAACTACACAGTCTATTTCAGCACAAGTGGTGGACTCGTTCTGTCTGCGAATGTACACTACTGGGCATTAAAATTGCTACACCAAGAAGAAATGCAGATGATAAACGGGTGTTCATTGAACAACTACACTCCTGGAAATTGAAATAAGAACACCGTGAATTCATTGTCCAAGGAAGGGGAAACTTTATTGACATTCCTGGGGTCAGATACATCACATGATCACACTGACAGAACCACAGGCACATAGACACAGGCAACAGAGCATGCTCAATGTCGGCACTAGTACAGTGTATATCCACCTTTCGCAGCAATGCAGGCTGCTATTCTCCCATGGAGACGATCGTAGAGATGCTGGATGTAGTCCTGTGGAACGGCTTGCCATGCCATTTCCACCTGGCACCTCAGCTGGACCAGCGTTCGTGTTGGACGTGCAGACCGCGTGAGACGACGCTTCATCCAGTCCCAAACATGCCCAAATGGGGACAGATCCGGAGATCTTGCTGGCCAGGGTAGTTGACTTACACCTTCTAGAGCACGTTGGGTGGCACGGGATACATGCGGACGTGCATTGTCCTGTTGGAACAGCAAGTTCCCTTGCCGGTCTAGGAATGGTAGAACGATGGGTTCGATGACGGTTTGGATGTACCGTGCACTATTCAGTGTCCCCTCGACGATCACCAGAGGTGTACGGCCAGTGTAGGAGATCGCTCCCCACACCATGATGCCGGGTGTTGGCCCTGTGTGCCTCGGTCGTATGCAGTCCTGATTGTGGCGCTCACCTGCACGGCGCCAAACACGCATACGACCATCATTGGCACCAAGGCAGAAGCGACTCTCATCGCTGAAGACGACACGTCTCCATTCGTCCCTCCATTCACGCCTGTCGCGAAACCACTGGAGGCGGGCTGCACGATGTTGGGGCGTGAGCGGAAGACGGCCTAACGGTGTGCGAGACCGTAGCCCAGCTTCATGGAGACGGTTGCGAATGGTCCTCGCCGATACCGCAGGAGCAACAGTGTCCCTAATTTGCTGGGAAGTGGCGGTGCGGTCCCCTACGGCACTGCGTAGGATCCTACGGTCTTGGCGTGCATCCGTGCGTCGCTACTGTCCGGTCCCAGGTCGACGGGCACGTGCACCTTCCGCCGACCACTGACGACAACATCGATGTACTGTGGAGACCTCACGCCCCACGTGTTGAGCAATTCGGCGGAACGTCCACCCGGCATCCCGCATGCCCACTATACGCCCTCGCTCGAAGTCCGTCAACTGCACATACGGTTCACATCCACGCTGTCGCGGCATGCTACCAGTGTTAAAGACTGCGATGGAACTCCGTATGCCACGGGAAACTGGCTGACACTAACGGCGGCGGTGCACAAATGCTGCGCAGCTAGCGCCATTCGACGGCCAACACCGCGGTTCCTGGTGTGTCCGCTGTGCTGTGCGTGTGATTATTGCTTGTACAGCCCTCTCGCAGTGTCTGGAGCAAGTATGGTGGGTCTGACACACCGGTGTCAGTGTGTTCTTTTTTCCATTTCCAGGTGTGTATATTATACTAGAACTGACATGTGATTACATTTTCAGGCGATTTGGGTGTATAGATCCTGAGCAATCAGTAACCGGAACAACCAACTCTGGGCGTAATAACGGCCTTGATACGCCTGGGCATTGAGTCAAACAGAGCTGGATGGCGTGTACAGGTACAGCTGCCCATGCGGTTTTAACACGATACCACAGTTCATCAAGAGTAGTGACTAGCGTATTGTGACGAGTCAGATGCTCGGCCACCATTGACCAGACGTTTTCAATTGGTGAGAGATCTAAGGAATGTGCTGGCCAGGGTAGCAGTCCAATTTTTCTGTATTCAGAAAGGGCCGTACACGACCTGCAACATGCGGTCGTGCATTATTCTGCTGAAATGTAGGATTTCGCAGGGATCGAATAGAGGGTAGAGCCACGGGTCGTAACACATCTGAAATGTAACGTCCACTGTTCAAAGTGCCGTGAATGCGAACAAGAGGTGACGGAGACGTGTAACCAATGCCACCCCACACCATCACGCCGGGTGATACGCCAGTATGGCGATGACTAATACAAGCTTCCAATGTGCGTTCACCGCGATGTCGCCAAACACGGATGCGACCATCACGATGCTGTAAACAGAACCTGGATTCATCCGAAAAAATGACGTTTCGCCATTCGTGCACCTAGGTTCGTCGTTGAGTACACCATCGCACGCGCTCCTGTCTATGATGCAGCGTCAAGGGTAACCGCAGCCATGGTCTCCGAACTGATAGTCCATGCCGCTGCAAACGTCGTCGAACTGTTCGTGCAGATGGTTGTTGTCTTGCAAACGTCCCCATCTGTTGACTCAGGGATCGAGACGTGGCTGCACGATCCGTTCCAGCCACGCGGATAAGATGCCTGTCATCTCGACTGCTAGTAGTACGAGGCCGTTGGGATCCAGCACGGCGTTCCGTATTACCCTCCTGAACTTACCGATTCCATATTCTGCTAACAGTCATTGCATCTCGACTAACGGGAGCAGCAATTTCGTGATACGATAAACCGTAATCGCGATAGGCTACAATCCGACCTTTATCAAAGTCGAAAACGTGATCGTACGCATTTCTCCTGCTTACACGAGGCATCACAACAACGTTTCATCAGGCAACGTCGCTCAACTGTTTGTGTATGAGAAATTGGTTGGTGAATTTCCTCATGTCAGTATGTTGTAGGTGTCGCCACCGGAGCCAACCTTGTGTGAATGCTCTGAAAAGCTAATCATTTGCATATCACAGCATTTTCTTCCTGTCGGTTAAATTATGAGTCTGTAGCACGTCATCTTCGTGGTGTAGCAATTTTAATGGCCGGTAGTGTAAATGTACCCACGCTTTGACCCATAGTCACAGCAAGGAAAAGTTGCACAACGAAACATAAGTGTTCTTTGTTGACTGTACATATATTTTAATTTTTACATTTTATGCTTGCAGTAATCATGTAATTTACCACCTGTTAGAGCCCAATTCATTCGTGACAACCCGTCACTACAAACGTAGGCATTTTCCATACGCAAACAGCATTGCCTGCTGTAAAAGAATACAATCCTTGAGTAAAGATCTAATGTGTAACCTTTAGACTGGCAGACTTAAACTAACCCATGCAGGTACCTTTAGTTACAAAACATCCAGCAACATACTGGGTCAAGACTCATTTAGCTATGGCTTCTTTACAGTAAAGTCTAAAGAATCTTCAAAAACACACCATCATGTGATTTAATACGTTATAAAACTACAATAAAAACCAATTTCACTTATAAAGAACATGGCATTACATATTATTTCATTGCGTGACTGGATTTCTAGGTGCTGTCCAATGGATGACCTTATGTCATAACTGCTTTCAGTAGATAAATTTAAATTATGATTGTTGTGGTTGGCAGGAGAGCCAACCGTGTTCCTAAAGGAGGCCGAAATGCACGCGTTTTAGCTCACGCAGGCTGGCGTGAGGTCTGGAACATCACAAGGGAATTAGAATTGAGAAAAACGGACGTAGCTGGTGGAATACTTAACTTTAATCCATTAATGGAGAACGATGCTCTTTATGGTACATGATTCACAATATCAGTAGTACGGATACTGGCGCCTTGCTACGTCGTAGCAAATAACGTAGCTGAACACTACGCTAACTATCGTCTCGGCAAATGAGAGCGTAGAAGTCAGTGAACCATCGCTAGCAAAGTCGACTGTACAACTGGGGCGAGTGCTAGGAAGTCTCTCTAGACGTGCCGTGTGGCGGCGCTCGGTCTGCAATCATTGATAGTGGCGACACGCGGGTCCGAAGTATACTACCGGACCGCGGCCGATTTAAAGGCTACCATTTAGCTAGTGTGGTGTCTGGCGGTGACACCACATTCCTCCCCCGCAAATCGGCGTACGGTTTTGGTATAAGGCTTAAGCCCGCCGTGGGAAGGACCAAATGTTGACGTATGCGACGAGGTGAGGAGCCTAACAACAGGCGAGGCTGTGCCACCCGCACCCTGTCATTCGGACCGCGGGGAGCTAGGAAACACCTGAAAACCTGCTCCAGGGTGCACGCCAACATGCGGTGTATGCGCCCTTAGAGAGACAGGAGGGGCCGAAGGGTCGACCTCCATCGGGCCGGGGCACCCGACGGGCGAAGACGACATATGGTCCGGAGCGGGCAAGAGTTCGATGTCGGAGGACAACTGGTCACGGGAAGCGATCGGCGGCGCGTGACCCAGGGAGGCGCCCGGCGGTTGCAGCGACACGTCCACTGCGGGCGTCGCCGGGGGGAGAATAGGTGGCGGCGGCGGCGGCGGCGGCGTCGTCGTCGTCGTCGTCGTCGGCGGCGCGTCGCCATAGGGCAAAATGGAAGGCAGCGTCGGCAACACCTGGGGCTGAGGCGAGCCAGTAGATACGTCCCCAGGGCGCTGACCGGACGGCACCGACGCTGAAAGCAGACGGCGAGCGGCAGATCCCGTGCGACGACAGAGGCGCAGCTGATTGAGATGCCGACGCACCTCACCAGAGGCCCTCAAAACCAGATACATAGCGCGGCCGAGGCAGCGAAGAATGCGCCATTCGAGCCAACGCCGTGAACCTCGGTAGTGGCGATAGTAGACAACGTCGCCTGGAGCGAAAACAGGTGTCTGCCGCTGCACAGGAACCTGATGCGGCGGATGTAGCAAAGACATCAAGGTTCGATGAGGGCGACCGTGGAGCAACTCAGCCGGCGAGCGACCATGTCGTGTCTGAGAGCGATACGAGGACAAAACAGCAAAACACCACGTATAAAAAGTTTCCTTGTGAGCAAAAAACCGGCGAACCAACGGGTCCCCGATCCGTGACTTTGACAAGGGCCATTGCGTAGCAACAAAACGCAGAACGGTAGCAAGGACAGGGTCGGCAGCTGTGGCTGTAGCTACACGACGAAAATCAATCGGAAATGATGCGACTACGTCATCGGTTTCCGAATCAATGAACATGCAAGCAAGTTCGGAGGAATCGAATGCCCTATCGTCAGCAACAGGCAAGCGGGACAACGCATCGGCGTTTCCGTGCTTAGAAGTGGACCGATGCAAGATATCGTAGCGGTACTGCGAGAGGAAAATAGACCAGCGAATGAATTTCTGTGCTGTACGTGGAGGTACAGGCTTGGTCGGATGAAAAAGCGATGTCAAAGGTTTGTGGTATGTGATTATCGTAAAGTGATGACCATACAAGAAATAATGAAACTTTGTAACACCAAATACGAGAGCCAATGCTTCTTTCTCGATCTGTGAATAATTTCTTTGAGCAGACGAGAGCAATTTGGACGCAAAGACAATAGGGCGATCGTGCGATCCATCTTTGTGCACAAGCACAGCACCGATCCCGAAATCCGATGCATCCACCATCAACAAAAGCGGTTTCTGGGGATCGAATGGGGTAAGGCAAGCATGGGAAAGCAATGCAGATTTCAACTGGCGAAAGGCGCGGTCGCATTCCGTCGTCCAGACGAACGGAACACCTTTACGGCGTAAGCGATGAAGCGGAGCTGAAATGGAAGAGGCATGCGGCATATATTTATAATAATAGTTGATTTTTCCCAGAACGCTCTGTAGCTGCTTCGAATTCTGCGGCGACAGCAAGTATTGTATGGCACGAAGGTGCGTGGGACTGGGATGTATGCCTTGGGCATTGATTACATGTCCCAGGTATGTCAAGTCCCGAGCAAAAAACACACATTTGTCCTTCCACAAGCGAAGACCATTTTGTCGCAAGACCTGAAATAATGTTCTGAGATTGGCCAAATGTTCTTCTTCCGTCTTTCCGGAGATCGCAATATCGTCCAGATAATTTGCTGCAGTAGAGACCGACGCACAGACAGTTTGCAGATATTGCTGAAACAATGCAGGGGCGGATGCACACCTGAATGGTAGTCGTTTGAATTGATACAACCTAAGATACGTGTTAACCACCAAATCGCGATGGGATTCTTCGTCCACCGGTATTTGCAAGTACGCATCTGCGAGGTCCTACTTTGAAAAACATTTATCAGGGCACAGTTTGTCAAAAAGATCTTCCGGGCGGGGTAAAGGAAAAGTTGCAATCACTAGTTGTGAATTCACTGTTGCCTTTAAGTCCACACAAAGTCTCAACTTGCCGAAGGTTCTGGCAAAATTACTAAGGGTGATGCCCAGAGAGAAGCCTGCACACGTTCAATCACACCTTGTGATTTCAAATCGTGTAATGTTTTTGCGACCTCATCGCGCAATGCGTGGGGAACATTGCGCGCTCTGAAAAATTTCGGTTGCGCGTTTACTTTCAGTTCCAAATGTGCTTTATAGTTCTTAGCGCAACAGAGGCCCGGTGCAAAAATGTCTGCAAATTCTTCACATAGACGAGAGACACTGTCTGAAGGCACAGTCTGGTTCACTGATAGGACCTGATTTACTATAGACAAGTTAAACAACTGAAATAAATCGAAACCAAACAAGTTCACTGCAGAAGAAGAACGAAGGACGTAAAATGACATTCGTTTTGTTTGTCCTTTGTATGTTGCAAGAAGGCTGCACTGTCCTAACACAGGGATACGTTGCCCTGAATAGCTTGTTAACTGAACATTTGGAGCACGCATCGGAGGTGTGCCCAGCAGTTTGTAAGTGTCTTGATTGATCAGTGAAACTGCAGCTCCGGTATCGAGCTGGAATGGTATCACTTTGCCGTTAATGTCCAAGTCTACAAAAAGTTTACTGTCCTGCCGACGACAAGAGCGACTGTCTCGTGCTACGACACTGGTACATAATCACTCGCGACTTGACGGGAGTTCCGGCAATGTCGACGCACACTATTTTTGGGACGAACACAGTCACTGTTAGAGAGAGTGGCACTGGGCGGAGTGGAATGAACTACATGAATTTTCATGAGCGAAGTGTCGCAAGCCGGAGTAGCAGTGGTTCGATTCTGATTCCGGCGCGAAGCAAAGGGCCTGGAACGGTTTTGAGCTTCCACTCAGCTTTTTCTGGCAAACACTCTGAACATGTCCTTTTTTATTACAATAAAAGCAAATAACTTGGCGTGACGGGCAATTCTCACGCGAATGTTTAGTAGCGCAACGCGGGCATGATTTGATCACTGCATTTGCTTGCTGGCGCGGCACACGTGGCTGAGAGCCTGGCATCAGCGGCGCAGCCGGGCGCGAGGGCTGTTTACTGCTCCGTGCAGCTCTTCCGGCAGGCCGGTTAATCTCACACACTGCTGGCGAAGTTTCAAATGATTCCTGAGAAAAGTAAAGTGTGTCCTGCCGATCCAATATGTCTATCACTTGTTGGAGGGAGGGACTGACTAGTTTCAAAATCTGTTCCCTTGTACGAGCATCCGAAACGTTCTGTGCAATTGCATCACGTACCATAGTATCTGAATAAGAGAGTCCACATTGACACTCAAAAGTACAATCCCTAGTAAAGCCTTGCAAGGTTGCAACCCACTCTCGATTAGTCTGACCTGCCGTACGTTTTGTGCGAAAGAAGGTATACCGTTTTGCAACTACATTGACTGATTCTTTGAAGTATGCATCTAATGCAGACAAAATTTCTTCGTAAGACAGAGTTGCTACGTCGCGTCGGGGAAATAATTAGACTATCTCACGGTACGTAATCACGCCGACGGATGAAAGAAAAAAAGGCTGCCGCTCGTTACCTTGAATTCTGTAGGCGGCGAAATGGAATCGAAATTGGCGTGACCACTCCGTCCAGCTTTCCAGTGCAGCATCAAAAGGTCGAAAAGTTGATTTAACAGCGTGTTGTGGCTGCGTTAGCGGTGAAGCGGCTGCTGCCGCATCGTTTTGCATCGCACATTCACCCTGGACGAGCTGTCCAAGAGCATCCAGTAAGGCCTGCGTCTGCTGATTCTGTAAGCGATAAAATTCTGACAGTACATCTGGAGATTGTGGCGAAGCCATTACACAAGTAAATCAGGACAATTTAGATAAGAACACCTTAACTCTCGTCGCCAGTGTTGTGGTTGGCAGGAGAGCCAACCGTGTTCCTAAAGTAGGCCGAAATGCACGCGTTTTAGCTCACGCAGGCTGGCGTGAGGTCTGGAACATGACAAGGGAATTAGAATTGAGAAAAACGGACGTAGCTGGTGGAATACTTAACTTTAATCCATTAATGGAGAACGATGCTCTTTATGGTACATGATTCACAATATCAGTAGTACGGATACTGGCGCCTTGCTACGTCGTAGCAAATAACGTAGCTGAACACTACGCTAACTATCGTCTCGGCAAATGAGAGCGTAGAAGTCAGTGAACCATCGCTAGCAAAGTCGACTGTACAACTGAGGCGAGTGCTAGGAAGTCTCTCTAGACGTGCCGTGTGGCGGCGCTCGGTCTGCAATCATTGATAGTGGCGACACGCGGGTCCGAAGTATACTACCGGACCGCGGCCGATTTAAAGGCTACAACCTAGCAAGTGTGGTGTCTGGCGGTGACACCACAATGATTACCATGTTACTTGCAATACATTCCATAAAAAAGAGTGGAGCTTTGTAACTACAACAATGATATCGGATGATATGATCTGAAGAGTTAAAAAAAATGTTAAACAGAAATAGATTCATTCACTTACTATTCTATGATTTCGGTATAAAAGGACGTTTGCATGTTACTACACAAGCGTTTGTGGTAACTGATCTTTTCGTGATGATGTTTGTCAGGGAGTACAGCTCTTGTAAGAAAATAGAGTTTCATGGCAACAGTACTATGCCCTACTCTTCTCAGAGCCGATAAATATGATATAACGCTCACCTCAATTTCGCTACTGCCAATACCTTTCTGATGGAAGTGACGTAAGTATGGTTCCCGATTCGTGATTTCATAGCTCAGTTGGTAAAAGCATTGCCCACGAAAGGTAAGGTTCTGGGGTCAAACTTCAGTCCGGCACACAGTTTTAGTTACTCAATAAGTTTCAAGCAACGACCAAGTAAAAAGTCTCCAATAATTTCACACCAAGCGGTCAGACTCCACTATCCTCGATATTCAACGTACCTCAGGCAGTACAGATTATCAGTGGTCCAGTAATAAACAGATTCAAATGGTTCAAATGGCTCTGAGCACTATGGGACTTAACATCTGTGGTCATCAGTCCCCTAGAACTTACAAATACTTAAACCTAATTAACCTAAGGACATCACACACATCCATGCCCGAGGCAGGATTCGAACCTGCGACCGTAGCAGTCGCGCGGTTCCGGACTGAGCGCCTAGAACCGCTAGACCACCGCGGCCGTCAATAAACAGGTCTTTCCTTGATTTATTAAGGGTCTTCACCACTAAGGGGTATTCTTTGAAGAAAGGACCAATTGTCTTGATGACATATCAGAACTGAGCAACAGAATAACATGCGTTTTCTGCACTCCCACTGATTAATCTGCTGGTGAAGTGATGCACAATATGTTTAAAGGTGGCTGTGTTACCTCTACGAACAAAAACAGACATTAATCACACAACTTTCATTAGATGTACTTTGCAAGCACTGAGCAGTCGAAGGCAAAGATACGGTATCAGTATCGATATTCCAGAACCAGGAATCTCTTTTGACACTAGAAACACGTGCTTGATTGTTTGGTTGGTAGTTAACATTGACATCAGGCTGCGTAAAAGCAGGTACCAGCTTCTGTGCAAAAGCAGCCTTTCCGCAGTGACTGCGCGGTCAAGGGGCCATACTCATGATGAGTTACGCCGCAAGCAGCGGGTAACAAAATCTCTACTATGCTTATATACTGATGAGCCAAAACATTGTGACCACTGACCACCGGGTGATTGAATGACGCCTGGAGGTGTTTCGGGTTAAGGATAGTATATATCTGGAGCAGAAACGAATAGGGAACCGTTTCTGTTGTCTATACGAGCCGAAAATGCGGAAATTCTATGACATAAGCCTCACTGACGACGAGCGGGTTATTATTACTCTGTGCCTTGGAACGAGAGTCCCGAAAACGGTAAGCTGGTTGGCTGTCGACTTGTTACTGTTGTGAGAATCTACAGAATGTGGTTGAAAAGCGGCAAAATTACGAAGCGCCGACAAGGTATTCGACATCCACGACCCATCACGAAACCTGGAGGTCGAAGGCTTTTCCGCTCAGTAAAAAAGGGTAGGCAGCATGCATTGGCAGATCTCACAGCAGAGTACAGTACTGGTGCAGACACAAGCATTCTGGAGCACACCATTCAATACAGCTGGCTGAGTATGAGGCTCCGCAGTAGATGACCCCTGCTTCTTCCCATGAAGATTCTCCAAAGATGGACCCGCAGGATGTACCACTAATGACACGATGTCCACAGGCTCTGAAACTGCAGTGATTTCCAAATATAGGGCTGAAGTTTCTTAGGCTGTAGTCCTCGTCTAAATTTTTTATGTTTTAACTTTCCTTAAATGTATTCTTCTAATTCTAAATTACATTTAGTTTATAAGTTACCGTGACTATGTAGCTCAACAAACTGTACTAATGTAGGCTACGCCTTGCAATATTCAAAATAGTTTTTTATTTTTTATTTTGCAGTTAGTTATTAGGTGCTAATCTGTTTGTATATGTACGCATCTTATATGGTAAAGATTGGCGGTTTTGACAATCATAAATAGAAATGTGTTTTTCAGTGTCTTTTGAAATTATAGACATCGCAGGAGTTCGCAAGGCAGTCATTTTGGTAACACGTGATCACATAAGGTGTGCCTTTAATTTTCGACTATGTGCATACTTACCTTGTGATTGGAGCCCCCATCCGTGTATTTCGTGTCAGAATACTATGCTTGACAAAAAAAGTGAAGCACCCAGAAACGGAGGAGGAAACAAAATGAAACTTTGCAGGCTGAGAGAATGTGTGATGTTACTGCAACGACTACAAAAACAAGTCATATTTGCAAAGAACTTGGCAATATGAGCCCACTTAACAGTGTGATGTTGTAGCCCCTCTAGCCTGGATGCACGCATTGATTCGGTTGCCAAGAGTCTCATAAAGCTATTATATCCTCTCCTGTGACTAGGTGGCTCCCAACTCTCGTTAATGTCCTGAATACTGACGCTGGTACAGAGTTGACACCGGTGCTGGTTCCACACATTTTGTGTCGGGGACAGATCTGAGGACCCTGCTGGCCAAGGACGGTCTTCAACTTCATGTAGGGAGTTCGTAGAGACACGTGCCATGTGTGAACGATCATTGTCCGGTTGAAAAGTGGCATCCTAATACTATCGCCGAGGAGGTAAAACATTAGAATGCAGAATGTACGTGACGTACCTCTGTGTCGTCAGAGTTCCCTCACGCATTATCAACCGTAACCTGAACTCATAACTGATGATGCCCCGCACAATGACATCAGGATCAAGGTTGCCATGCCACTCCAAAACACTAAAAGAATGGGACCTCTCACCTGGTCACCCCCGCATTCACAGACGATGGTCATCTGGGGTGGTATAAAACTGTGATTCATCACTGAACACCATGCGATGCAATTCCTCAGTATTCCATGGTTCCCGGTAACGGATCCACTCCAAGCCCAGCAGTTTGTGTTGTGATGTTAATGGCAGACTCCGCATGAGAAGCTAATTGGCTATGAGCACTATGTGACTTAACTTCTGAGGTCATCAGTCGCCTAGAACTTAGACCTAATTAAACCTAACTAACCTAAGGACATCACACACATCCATGCAGGAGGCAGGATTCAAACCTGCGACCGTAGCGGTTGCTCGGTTCCAGACTGTAGCGCCTAGAACCGCACGGCCACTCTGGCCGGCTCGGAAGCTAATTCCCTAGCCTGTTTACAGCTAATCATCCACCATCCACTGTTGCAGGTAGTTTATGACTTGTTCCTGGCTGGCAGGTGCAGATGTGAAGGGACCACGAAGTGCATGATGCACAGTACATCAATCCTCCCTCGTAGTGGTCAGACGTTGTCGACCGGAGGGTTGATGACCTCGTGCTCAAATGCAGTCGAACATCAGGCCACTGTCATATCTGAATGCTTCACAAATTACGATTCGACGAACCGGCCAAATGGAGGTCCATAATGGTGTCCCTATCAAACACTGCCAGGTGCTGATAACGCCCTCTCACACGTGTACGTGGCATTGCTGTCCTTCACAGTGCTCACTCAACATCAGTCGTTATTGACGCCCCTTGTATAACTTACCAGCCATGGTAACAATTCAATACACGAACGTCACTAATGCAGCGTGCTGCCCATTCTACATATCAGGGAGAATTACTGTTCTAATCATTTACATCCGCAAAACTATGTTGACCTCCGACAGTGTCTTCTGGGTGCTTTACTTCTTTTGTCAGATGGTGGGGATTATTTCACGAAGTTTTGGGATTGCAGGATTATACTGACTTCTAGTCACGAAATTTCTTCAATTCCTTCAAAAAGAAAGCATTTTGTGACTAATGACACGTCTAGCGACAATTGAGTTTATTAATTTTGACATCTGAAATTTATCTCCGCGAGTGGGCATTTCGATCTAGAGGGCGCATGTAGTGTCACCTTTACGCATGCCCCTGCGCGCCATAGATGGTGCAATATTCGAACAGGGCGCGGAACTCGACAGAGATTGCTCATGTAGCAGCTGCCTTTTGCGCGTGAGTCTCCGCGCCAATTTTCGGTACAAGGTAACCGATGAGAACTTGCCATCTCCAGTGCAAAACACTCACCAGAAGATGGCTGAATGGTTGACAGCCGAAATATCGTGGCAAGAAGTAGACGTAATCCGGCTGCAACGACCACGTCTCATCATAAAACGTAGAGGATGTAGGATCTCTCACTGTGTAATTCAGGATAAGCAGCGGTCGGTCTATTGCAGATCTGACGACAGAGTATAATGTTGATGCAGGTACAAGAGTGTCGGAGCTCGACATCACACGACCCCTACATGTTCCTGTGTTGACCCAACGACATCGTCAGCTATCATTGCAGTGGGCGTAGTATCACTGTTTTCACTGTGGATTGATAGAAACCTATCGCCTGTCGAATGAATCGCATTTCTTGTTACACCAGGCCAATGATTGGGTCCTTACACGACGTCGTCCAGGCGATTGGCTGCATGAAACATGCACCACGCCGTGGAATCAGGCTGGTGTGGGCAGAATTATGCTTTGAGGTACACTGAGTTGGGCTTCCATGGTCTCTGTGGTGGCATCATGACAACAATGAACTACGTGCACATTATTGAGGACCACCTTATCGCTTCATGCTTCAAGTTTCCCAATACTGCGATGCTATCTTCCAGCAGGATAAAGGTCCGTGTTGCAAAGTCGTAATCGTATTACGGTGATTTAAGGGGTATGATAATGAACTAACATTGATCTCTTGGCCAGAAAATGTGTGCGTGATCTGTACCCACTGGAACAGTTAACTGGAGCCAGCTTCGTGCCCGTAGATCGCCATCCCGTAGTATGCGGGAATTGCTTCACCTGTGCGTAGGCATCTGGTGTCACATACTTCTGGAATCCTGACGAGAACTTGTAGAACCCATGCCAAGCAGAATCTCTATTGAACTGTGTTTGGAAAGTGGAACAACGCACTATCAAACATGTGGTCGTATTGTTTTGGCTCATAGGTGTATAAACATAGCCAAAACATTTGCGGTGGAGGAATTTTACTTAGGTCGCTAAAAAAATCGAAGGAAGCTTTTTTTTTTTTTTACACTGGTTTACATCTGCGTGTGGCAGATTTGTAATGGAATAGGTTTCCATAACACAGTGTGCGTTATGTGGATTAGGTGAGACTGACATCCATTCATTGGGTTTAACGGCGTTGAGTTTTCGGGAGAGGAAGAACAATTGATGGATTTGGATGGAAGTTATGTCTCATACGCGTGGTGATCAATCTTAAGATTAGATTTCTTTCTTGAACATCACACCTGAATTGATCTTGATCGGCCGGGTTCCCGGGTTCGATTCCCGGCGGGGTCACGGATTTTCTCTGCCTCGTGATGGCTGGGTGTTGTGTGATGTCCTTAGGTTAGTTAGGTTTAAGTAGTTCTAAGTTCTAGGGGACTGATGACCTAAGATGTTGAGTCCCATAGTGCTCAGGCCCATTTGAACCTTTTTTTTAAAATCTTGATCCGCATGTCGTAGGACTCGATCCTCCATTGTCCCACCAGGGGGAAACCGTGGACAGTTACACAATTATGCAAGGTTCATATTTGGTGCAAAGGTAACCACTTAGCCTATGTGCATGGTCACTAAGGATTAATTTGCGCGGTACCGTACCACAGGCTTGCCAGTTGCCAGTTTATAGATCATGCTGAAAGACACTTTAATTAGGGTAAATTTGACCCTAAGATTAGGCAAGTCGTCAATTTATCTGCATTACAGGAGGAGTTAGCTTAGTGGGAAGGCAGAGAGAAGACAGTGATACAACAGTTACTGGTCCTTTACCAGCACTCCCAGCAATAGACCACAGAATCAAAACGGGGAATTAACTGCCTGTGTATCGAAAGCCGTACTGTATATGACATCGCCTGCAACCATTGACGCAGGAATTTACAAACCAATAGTTATGGGACAGTGTTATTGAGGAAAGTATTAGTATATGGGGAGTGCTTGTAGTAATTGTTACCGGTTTTGTTGTAAATTTCGATACCTTAAAAAGTTTACAGTTATGGATGCTTACACTACCCACATTATAACAGAAACATGGGATAAGCTGCGGCAATGTAGATAAGCTTGTATTATGGACCTGTGGAGTGGCTGTCATCAGTTAGGGGTAGCACCAGAAGATCTCGAAAAGATAGCAGTTACGGTCCTCTAAGGACATTCAGTACTGACATACGCTCTTTAGATTGAAAATGCACTAGGCATGTTTCACTCCTACTTAGACAGGAAAGCGTTGGGACTGAAATATATGCATTAAAAGGTTAATTAAGATGAGATAACTTTCTTTTAGAAAAAAATGGAAGAGCATTTATTACAGCTAAGACAAGTGTTTAAGTGAATGTGTTCGGCTCTTCTGACACTCCCATTCGAAAAAGTTGGATAGGTTGGAAAAGAACTGCTGCATGACTGGGAAACATGTTGGTCTTGCAATAGAGCATAACATACTTTCGAGAAAAACAGCACAGCATTCGTCCGGAACCACCTGAAGATGGCAGTGTGTACGTCTGCCGAAATATTATGTAGTAATTAAGACGCTGCCCGGTCGGATACCCGAGAATTGGTCAAAGTTTTTATACTACACTCCTGGAAATGGAAAAAAGAACACATTGACACCGGTGTGTCAGACCCACCATACTTGCTCCGGACACTGCGAGAGGGCTGTACAAGCAATGATCACACGCACGGCACAGCGGACACACCAGGAACCGCGGTGTTGGCCGTCGAATGGCGCTAGCTGCGCAGCATTTGTGCACCGCCGCCGTCAGTGTCAGCCAGTTTGCCGTGGCATACGGAGCTGCATCGCAGTCTTTAACACTGGTAGCATGCCGCGACAGCGTGGACGTGAACCGTATGTGCAGTTGACGGAATTTGAGCGAGGGCGTATAGTGGGCATGCGGGAGGCCGGGTGGACGTACCGCCGAATTGCTCAACACGTGGGGCGTGAGGTCTCCACAGTACATCTGTTGTCGCCAGTGGTCGGCGGAAGGTGCACGTGCCCGTCGACCTGGGACCGGACCGCAGCGACGCACGGATGCACGCCAAGACCGTAGGATCCTACGCAGTGCCGTAGGGGACCGCACCGCCGAAGCTGGGCTACGGTCCCGCACACCGTTAGGCCGTCTTCCGCTCACGCCCCAACATCGTGCAGCCCGCCTCCAGTGGTGTCGTGACAGGCGTGAATGGAGGGACGAATGGAGACGTGTCGTCTTCAGCGATGAGAGTCGCTTCTGCCTTGGTGCCAATGATGGTCGTATGCGTGTTTGGCGTCGTGCAGGTGAGCGCCACAATCAGGACTGCATACGACCGAGGCACACAGGGCCAACACCCGGCATCATGGTGTAGGGAGCGATCTCCTACACTGGCCGTACACCTCAGGTGATCGTCGAGGGGACACTGAATAGTGCACGGTACATCCAAACCGTCATCGAACCCATAGTTCTATCATTCCTAGACCGGCAAGGGAACTTGCTGTTCCAACAGGACAATGCACGTCCGCATGTATCCCGTGCCAACCAACGTGCTCTAGAAGGTGTAAGTCAACTACCCTGGCCAGCAAGATCTCCTGATCTGTCCCCCATTGAGCATGTTTCGGACTGGATGAAGCGTCGTCTCACGCGGTCTGCACGTCCAGCACGAACGCTGGTCCAACCGAGGCGCCAGGTGGAAATGGCATGGCAAGCCGTTCCACAGGACTACATCCAGCATCTCTACGATCGTCTCCATGGGAGAATAGCAGGCTGCATTTCTGCGAAAGGTGGATATACACTGTACTATTGCCGACATTGTGCATGCTCTGTTGCCTGTGTCTATGTGCCTGTGGTTCTGTCAGTGTGATCATGTGATGTATCTGACCCCAGGAATGTGTCAATAAAGTTTCCCCTTCCTGGGACAATCAATTCACGGTGTTCTTATTTCAATTTCCAGGAGTGTATTTGTATGGGAGAAATATCATATTCATAAAGGACCATACAATTCTGGAGTAGTTATTAGGATTAAAAGGCTCATACAGCTGGTTAACTCACTGGGCAGTAATACTCAGGGAATTTGATGTTGAGGCGATTCATCGACCTGGTAAGTGACATGGAAATGCTGATAGACTCACTCGGAAAGTATGTGTGATATAATGAGTAGGTTTCACTTCTGAAAATTGGGAGGAAGTGAAAGTATCTACGCAGATTGGAAGTTAATTATAACTGAGCTGCTCGGGGGAAAATGGTAAGCGCTAATATTGGTATTTTGCAGATACAGAGGATTAAAGTTTGCAGCTGATCCACACACCTGAATAATTTTAATCTAACATCAATTTTGTTCTAGATTTTAACACCTATATTCTTCCCTATAACGTAAAAGGAACGTGAAATAGACTATAACATATGACACATACAAAAAATCATCATGTTACTGTAGTGGAAATACCTTCACGCTGCCCTAATCACATATACTAACAACAAAACATAATGATAGATAATACTATGACAACATATCCGCGGAGTTATTAAAAGACTTAACTGTATAGTTCTTTGCTTGAAAATACTTAGTAAATTTTCATTCTCATCGCTGATTTGTTCATAGTCGAAACGTGTAGGTTTTTGTGATAAGAAATATCCATGTTGAACTGGAGGGATAAAATATAAGGGGACAGAACGTCAGCAGCTTTCTTATTTTCAACGAGTCTGGGTACATCGAACTGGGTTTTGCCTTCTGCAGTTCCCAAAACTTACCATGCGCCAGATGTCGTGACATAATATGTCGCTGATGAATAAATGTTATGGGTATTCAAAATCCACCTTCCACGAGCATACATTATTTAGGTTGACAGCCAGACGCATTCTGAACTTATAGACACCAGTTTCCCTAAATGTTATGAACGTTTACCTCATATTGTTTTCTCCAACTTTCTCAAAACATTTAAGAGGATAGTGGGAGTTAGGCTCGATATCCTTTTTATATTCGGTTATTCCATATATACATGCTTCGCCTATATTTCACCTCTTCTGCTAAACGTCTGTTATCAGGTGCATCTCAGCCTTTTTCGAGATCTCCTCGTCTGTTCTTCTGCACCTTCATGACAGATATCTGAGACAGTGACAAACTGCTCTATGCTAAGGCCAGTTCGGAATTGTACACATATTACCTGAATCACAACAAACATTATCACTATTATTGTTACTTGTACGAATATAAGTGAACAAATATACGTATACACACCATCAAGTCTTGAACAGCTGCCATTCAATAAGAGGCTCATATTTTATGTAGTTCAGGAACGTAATATCGTGCACATGTTCTTGCCTTTATGTAGGTTGCAAAGTCCTTCATGAAGCTCAGACTGCAATATTGCCCTCATATTCGTTGAATTCCGTCTTACAAGAGGAAGGGAACGAATGGAATTGCGGAACAGCGGGATAATACTAAACGGGACTCAACGTTACATATCAGCACCGGTTTTTGGGCTACCACTGACAATTACGAGGAGCACAACTTTGAACCTAATGCATCTTCTTCTGTATCTGCCCTATAATCTTTTCGAAACACTGTTAGCGAACAACCTATCCTACTTGAATAATATCCTTGATGTGACCAGACTGAGTTCTCCCGACAAACTGTTAGCAGCACTTTATGGCTGCATTAGTGCAGAACAATTGGTGCAGTATATTCAGTAAAACCTCAGTTGGTAGTAGCACTTTAATCTTGATTGTCGGTTGTACGGCCTATGTGTTAGAGAGACGCTTCGTGAACTCTAATGGGAATCCCTGGAGGTAAGACGACGCTCTTTGGTGGAAACACTACTGAGAAAATGTATTGTTTCTCCTCGGTCCATTTCTGAGAGGAATAGGGAACAGTATGACTAGTGAGGGAAGAAGTGATGGATTGTCTCTTTATGCGAGTTGCATTCGGCATGATGCAGAACTTTCACCACCACACAAGATAGGTTTTGTCACACCCTTTTTCGTTCTCAATAAAGATGTAATTGCTACTCTGCTTCTTGTATGCACAGGAACGCACCACCGACAGCTCGAGAGGTGGTAGCGCAGTGAGAAAGACGGGCTGTCCGCTGAAGCGTGATTGACACTATCAGCACATTTCGGCACCGGGCAAGAGGCGGCGCACTTCAGCAAAGACAACAGCGCGGGGCAGCAGAATTAAATGCTGTGTCTGCCTCTGTGCTGTCCGGAGCATATACATTCGGCCAATTTTGAGTGTAACTTCATCCTTCCAGCCTATCACCGGTGGCTATAAATTATGGTAATTATCAAATGATTCAAATGGCTCAGAGCACTATGGGACTCAACATCTTAGGTCATAAGTCCCCTAGAACTTAGAACTACTTAAACCTAACTAACCTAAGGACATCACAAACATCCATGCCCGAGGCAGGATTCGAACCTGCGACCGTAGCAGTCCCGCGGTTCCGGACTGCAGCGCCAGAACCGCACGGCCACCGCGGCCGGCTATGGTAATTATCATGACAGATATGGACTATTAAGTACATCCTAAATAAGCAAAACAAGAGCCCAAGTGAACGGTTTTTTTTTACCTAAGGGAAGCTAGGGCAAGTGGCTGGTTTCTTTATACAAGGATAACAATGGGCCCTTTGTCCAGGACCGACAGAGCTCCCTTGCTAAGGGATCTGGGGGGGGGGGGGGGAAGAGTATAAAATTAGTATCCTACTAAACTCTCTGAGTTTAGTAGAATACTGAAAGACGTAGAGGCTGCTCGATACATTTGTTCCACGTAGGGACCAAATGTTATCGGAGAAATAATGCCAGAAATGAATTTATTTGGCTGGAATTTACGGATTTACTGATTTTTATTTGTGTATTAAAAATTTAACGATATTTCTTTGCTTCTTTCGATACGTTTTATGTTCTTTACTGGGAAAAACGAATTTACTAAATCTGCTTTATTATTTGGGTGCCTATTTATTGAATTTTTATTGTTTTATTTAGAAATAATAATGCTTAGAAAACGCCCGTATCTTTCTGAATAAACCGGAACCGCTAAAAGACTTAGGACTACTGTGTTTTTTTTTTTTTTTGTTTTTTGTTTTTTTTCCGTGTGGCTAGCGCATCCCGCCATGTAGACCGTTCGCCTGGTGCAAGTCTTTCGAGTTGTTGCCACTTCGGCAACTTGCGTGTCGATGGGGATAAAATGATGATGATAAGGACAACAAAACACCCAGTCCCTGAGCGGAAAAAACCTCCGACCCTGCCGTCAATCGAACCCGGGCCCTTAGGTATGACATTCCGTCGTTCTGACCACTCAGCTACCAGGGGCGGTCATCCAATGAAATAGTGAGGTGAGACGTCCTTAAGCCTTAGAACATCAGGCCTTAACTCGCTCTTTGGAAACTGAAACTCCTTCCGTAAGCGAGGCGTGACATAAGTATGATCGAGAGCATTATACATGATCTCACTCCTAAGCACCCTTCCCTCACAGAGGCTTAAAGTTACTTCTCCACAACGTAACATCACAGAAGATGAAATTTTAATGGAATAGGCGCAGATGAGCGAATTTTTGGACCATGAACCCTCCTTATTCCTAACAATTTACCATTTAGCTTTAAACTTGTACTAGTCCCCATGAGTTTATATTATGCCATGATCACAAACAAAGCACAAGACCAGACTCTGTGTTTTGTAGGCATGGGCCTTAGTGCTAGTTGCTTTTCTCACAGAAAACTCTACGTAGCTCTCTCCCATGTTAGCGCAGCAAACAACCTCCTTGTTCATGTCCCCAATCATACTACTTCAAACGTTGTATACAAATAAGCTGTATAAGTCGGTCACAGCCGTAAATAAATAACGGGGAGACGCTGGGTTTCTCAGCTAGTCTGTAATTAGCTCCAACTATCACACAGCTCTGTCCAACAGATTGCATTCAAGCTAAATAATGTATACAAATGAATGACCAGAAGCACCGAAAATTGTAATCCTGGTAGGCTAAGCAAGGTACAAGCTATCACTAGATCTTGAAACTACTGCAAGTGTTCATACAAGAATATGAACACTAAAATGAAATGAAATGTGTGTGTGGCACTTTGGCGACTTGCATGTCCATGAAGACGAAATGAGGATGAAGACAACACAACATCTAGGCTATGATTGGAGGAAATTTCTGACCCTGCTGGGAATCGAATTCGGGCCTTCACAGGGCACTGTACTGCGCTGACCACTCAGCTATAGAATCGGACATCTGAGCACTGTTCATTCCCTGATACCTATCCCCCAACAGAAAATACAGTTATGGATAACGCGATCTGAATTTTGTCAGGTAATATGGAGCTGGCAAAGTCTGTGCAATTTGCATCTAAGGGGCTGAGTTAGTCGCTCATAATAGAATTCCAAGTTTCAGTATGTAGTGGAAACTATAAACTCCTTACTACACAAACTACTCAAAGGTGCCTCTCTTAGGTTCAACTACCTCCAAAAATAGCAGTCAGCTATCATACCCGATTTGTACGTAAATGCCTTCAGTTGCCATCACAACTCCCTGGGTGAAGGCATTTTGCTCACACTTGTTCACAGGGCACTATCGATCTGCGATAAGGAGAGCCTTCCAGCAGAACTGCAGCACCTAGGGACAACATTTAGGTAAAATGGGTACAACCAGACGTAAATAACACACACACTCAGACAGACTGCGCCAAGAGTACAAGAAGAAGAAACTGAAGAACACAAGTCACTGGCGCGCATTCAGTTTGTCGGAAACACCTCAAGAAAAATCTATAGAATCCTGGGGAAACACAATGTGAACTGTGTATTCCGACCCCCTGCAAAAACCTTGACTCTACTGGGTTCAGTGAAAGATGACCTAGGCCTTCGAAAACCAGGCGTTTATCAAATTCCCTGTCAGTGCGGAAAATCATGCATTGGGGAGACAGTGCGCACTGAAGGAGAGAGGTGCCGTGAACACAAGCGCCATACCGAATTACGTCAGGCCACTAAATCAGCCGTGGCTGACCATTGTATAAAGACTGGCCATACTATGGACTATGAAAAGACAGAAATACTCTGCCAATCCTCATACTTCTGGGACTACGTTACTAAAAAGGCCATCGAAATCCTACTACAGAACGACCAAAAATCATAAAGACAGCGGCCTTCAACTTATTCAGGCTTGGAACCTTGCACTCAGCCTGGAGAGAAAGATGCGGTCCCAGAGATCGAGGACCGCCGCCGACGGCGGCAGCAGGGAGTTCAGACCCATCACCTCCAGTAGCCGCCGCGCCAGCCGCACCAAATATACCAGGAGAGGAACGGTGGAGGGGTAACGGCTAGTATACATAGGACGACGAGAAAAACAGCACAGCATTCGTCCGGAACCACCTGAAGATGGCAGTGTGTACGTCTGCCGAAATATTATGTAGTAATTAAGACGCTGCCCGGTCGGATACCCGAGAATTGGTCAAAGTTTTTATACTACACTCCTGGAAATGGAAAAAAGAACACATTGACACCGGTGTGTCAGACCCACCATACTTGCTCCGGACATTGCGAGAGGGCTGTACAAGCAATGCTCACACGCACGGCACAGCGGACACACCAGGAACCTCGGTGTTGGCAGTCGAATGGCGCTAGCTGCGCAGCATTTGTGCACCGCCACCGTCAGTGTCAGCCAGTTTGCCGTGGCATACGGAGCTCCATCGCAGTCTTTAACACTGGTAGCATGCCGCGACAGCGCGGACGTGAACCGTATGTGCAGTTGACGGACTTTGAGCGAGGGCGTATAGTGGGCATGCGGGAGGCCGGGTGGACGTACCGCCGAATTGCTCAACACGTGGGGCGTGAGGTCTTCACAGTACATCGATGTTGTCGCCAGTGGTCGGCGGAAGGTGCACGTGCCCGTCGACCTGGGACCGGACCGCAATGACGCACGGATGCACCCCAAGACCGTAGGATCCTACGCAGTGCCGTAGGGGACCGCACCGCCACTTCCCAGCAAATTAGGGACACTGTTGCTCCTGGGGTATCGGCGAGGACTATTCGCAACCGTCTCCATGAAGCTGGGCTACGGTCCCGCACACCGTTAGGCCGTCTTCCGCTCACGCCCCAACATAGTGCAGCCCGCCTCCAGTGGTATCGCGACAGGCGTGAATGGAGGGACGAATGGAGACGTGTCGTCTTCAGCGATTAGAGTCGCTTCTGCCTTGGTGCCAATGATGGTCGTATGCGTGTTTGGCGCCGTGCAGGAGATCCCCACAATCAGTACTGCATACGACCGAGGCACACAGGGCCAACACCCGGCATCATGGTGTGGGGAGCGATCTCCTACACTGGCCGTACACCTCTGGTGATCGTCGAGGGGACACTGAATAGTGCACGGTTCATCCAAACCGTCATCGAACCCATCGTTCTACCATTCCTAGACCGGCAAGGGAACTTGCTGTTCCAACAGGACAATGCACGTCCGCATGTATCCCGTGCCACCCAACGTGCTCTATAAGGTGTAAGTCAACTACCCTGGCCAGCAAGATCTCCGGATCTGTCCCCCATTGAGCATGTTTGGGACTGGATGAAGCGCCGTCTCACGCGGTCTGCACGTCCAGCACGAACGCTGGTCCAACTGAGGCGCCAGGTCAAAATGGCATGGCAAGCTGTTCCACAGGACTACATCCAGCATCTCTACGATCGTCTCCATGGGAGAATAGCAGGCTGCATTTCTGCGAAAGGTGGATATACACTGTACTAGTGCCGACATTGTGCATGCTCTGTTGCCTGTGTCTATGTGCCTGTGGTTCTGTCAGTGTGATCATGTGATGTATCTGACCCCAGGAATGTGTCAATAAAGTTTCCCCTTCCTGGGACAATCAATTCACGGTGTTCTTATTTCAATTTCCAGGAGTGTAGATTGTTACATGGAGGGTCGTCAGTTCAAACTCATCTGTATTGAAACATTTTAATTTGTATATTCGGTTCGAGTAACTTCTAGAAGTATCCAAAAATGGCAAGAATCATTGTACTGGGATGTATGTTTTCTGGCGAGTGGCAGTTCGCCCCGCGTTCTTGTATGTGCAAGTGCTGCATAAACCTTCGGTAAGTGAAGTTAGTGTTCGTCATTCATCTAACTACACCTTCGACTATGTGACATTATTCTGGTTCAGGCGCTAGGTATTGGAACTTGTGATACCGCACATTGTCGACGACACAGTGGCTCCCATCAGTCCACGACAGAGCCAGTGTTTACGTGCCGAGAAACCCGAGTTCGACCCATATTCAACAGATCGTAATCCACCAGAGACAGAAGAAGAGGACGTCACGGTGACCACAACTGTGTGCCACCACATGAGACATCCTTCCGGGTTCTCTGTTGGCGATGGCCAAGATCCAAATGAGTGGCTGATGGTATATGAGCGTATAACAAAATTTAATAAGTGGGATGACATCGTGTGTTTTGCTAATGTATTTTTCTACTTGTAGGGGACTGCCAAGCAATGGTATGAGAACAACGAGGAGTAGCTGACAAGCTGGGAAGCATTCCAGGTGAACTGCGCAAGTATTTCGGCGACACACAACGACAGAAGTGCAAGGCTGAAGATAAATTAAAGTGCAGGGCACAGCGTCCAGGAGAAACTACAGGATCCTACATCCAAGACGTCTTGGAGCTGTGTAAAATAGTGGATCGTAGAATGAAGGAGGAAGATAAGATTTCACATCTCATGAAGGTTGTTTCTGAGGACATGTATCAAGCGCTAGTCCTGAAGGTGGTTTGGACAGCATACGACTTCCTAAAATGGTGCCAGTATATGGAGACAATGCATCAAAAAAAGAATTACACGCAACATATTTGAAAGGCTTCCAAACGTCGTAGTCTGTGATGGAGGAAGCAACTGATTTCACAGGTGTTCTTCGTCACGTAGTGAGAGAGGAAGTTTAGAAGGCACTGGGACTGCACGGCGAGCAAAAAACCGAGACGCTTCAAGAGGTCATAAGGGAGGAAGTGGAACAGACATTGAACCCAGTCTCTCGTCGTTCATTTCCCTTTAAAACGGTGAAAAAGTCGAGACCCAGGTGGAGTCACGTTCCTACAATTTCCTATTCCTGAGAGTACCAAAGATGTGAAAAGCTTCCTCGGATTATGTTCTTATTACCGTCGTTTTATCAAAGACTTTTGTAGCAAAGCCAGGCCACTCCAAGAGTTGTTAAAAGATGATTCTAAGTTTATCTAGGGTGGTGCTCAACAGGATTCTTTCAGTGTGTTGCGAAAAGCTCTGACGACTGACTCTATACTTGGTCCCTGTGATGAGAGAGCACCTACTGAACTACACACAGATCACGGCGGGTATGGGATCGGTGCTTTTCTGGTGCAAATTTCGGATGGAAAAGGGAAGGTCATAGCCTATGCTTCTAGGACACATGCAAAAGCCGAGAGAAACTACTCAACTACAGAAAGAGAATGTCTTGCTGTGATCTGGGCCATGTGCAGATTTCGACAGTATCTCTATGGAAGGCCATTCACAGTTGTTACAGACTATCATTCCTTTTGTTGGTTGATAGGTCTTAATGATCCAACAGGACGACTTGCCAGGTGGGCACTACGTCTTCAAGAGTATGATATAACCATAGTGTAGAAAAATGGAAGAAAACACGAAGATTCCGACTGTCTCTCAAGAAATCCTGTGCAAGACCACCAAGACTTTGATGAAGATAGTCACTGTCTCGCTGCACTCCAGGATCTCTCTGCTGAGCAGAAGAAGGACGCCAAGATATCTCAAATTATGCTTGTCTTAAATAGGTCAGAGGATGTGAAAGGACAATTTAAGGTAGTTAATGGATTACTTTGCAAGAAAATCTTTGATCACTTTGGAAAGAGGTGGCTACCAGTGATTCCTAAGCACATTAGATTTTCTACAGAAATTCCATGACACACCTGAAGACTGACATTTAGTATTTATTAAGACATACGATAGGATCGGTATGAGATATCTCTGGCCAGGTGTATTTAGGAGTGTCCATCACTATGTGTCCCACTGTCGAAAGTGCCAGAGGAGAAAGGCAGTTCCTCAGAAACCACTTGGCCGGCTCACACCAATTCCACCAGCCGAAACGCCTTTCCAGCGTGTTAGGATTGACCTCCTCGGACGACTTCCTGCGACTGATAGCGGCGTTTGATGGATTATTGTTTGCACTGATTATCTGACGCGCTGTGCCATTACAAAAGCCGTGAAAACAGCCGAAGCATTCGAGGTATCCAAATTCATCGTAGAAGACATTGTATTAAAACACGATGCCCCTAGGTCGTTAATTACGGATCGAGGGTAAGTTTTCCAATCGAATCTTGTGACAGAGATAACCCGTTGGCGCAACATTACTCATCACATGACGTCTGCCTACCATCCGCAGGTTAACGGGATTACTGAAAGCCTTAATAAGACCTTGGCCGATATGTTATCAATGTTCGTCAGTGTTGAGCAGAGAAACTGGGATTAGGTGCTACCATTCGTGACATTTGCCTACAACACCGCTTAACAAGACACCACAGGATTTACGCCAATTCACCTGGTGCATGGGAGTGAGACGGCTACGACGATGGACAGTGTGTTTACGTTACATCCTGATGACGTGGGCGACGACTACATCGGCCAGGTGTTAAGCAGAGCTGATGAAGGTCGGTAGTTAGCTCGACTCCACACTCTGCAGGCTCAAGAAAACGATCGCCGAAGGTATGACGCGAGCCACCGTACTGTTGTCTACCAGCCTGGTGACCTCGTGTGGATCTTCACTCCTGTTCGGAACGTTGGTCTCTCTGAGAAGCTCCTCAGGCGCTACTTTGGACCTTATAAGGTTGTAAGACAGTTGTCTGATGTTACTTATGAAGTTGAAGATTTCGACCCCGACACTAGGCGACGAAACATCAGAGATACGATGCAACCCAGGGTAAAATCTAAGCTCCAATGACAGGCAACAAGCGGAAAGGTATCGAAAAACTTAGCGGCAAGGGAAGTTCTAAGAAGATCACTGCCAGGGTGAACATCAGTCATCGGGAGTCGGAGTATGCAAGACCGATGACTCGTTCCCGGACAAGGAGGACGTAACACCGAGACGCTGTTCTCTTAAGGACGGAACAATGTCGCAGGAGAAGCCGAGTAGCACAGTCCACATAGGGTGGTGGTTACGATATTGCAGTGTTGCTTGGAGGGTCGTGAGTTCAAAACTCACGTTGACTGAAACGTTTTACTTTCTATATTCTGTTCGAGCACATTCTAGAAGTATCCACAAATGGCAAGACTCATTGTACTCGAATGTTCTGTAGCTGTATATATACCGTATGTGTTCTAGCCGGAGGCAGATTGCTTCGCTTTCTTGTGTGTGCAAATGCTGAATAAACCTTCGCTAAGTGAAGTTAGTGTTCGTCATTCATCCACTTATACCTTCCTCTACGTGGCAATATAATGGATGCAGTAACATTCCGGTGTGCTTGCAAAGTTATGTGGGTACGCTGATACTTCTTTGTTTGGTAGATGGTATGAAAACTGAAATTATTGTGTGGATAGTTAAGTGATAAAGTTAACCTTGGTTTGTGTGGAAAATGTTTTTGAATCCTGGATTAATTCCTTGGAAGTGTTGTGACTTTCTAGGCTTCATATCTGATTCATTTATTTTATTTAATTGATTTTCGAGTTGCATGGATGCTTGATGCGAATGTATCACAAGGCTGTACAACATGTAGGACTAGTACAGTATTAACCATACGCATATGGTAATGAAAGTTGCAATCTAAATCATATGTAAACAGGTACATGAGGTTCAAGTATTCAAATGACAATGCAGGTTATAGCGGTATGTTGATTTTACAAACAAATTGTAAAGATTACATTCTAATTCGTATAAAAAGCTATCTGTCGAAACAGTTGATATATTAGTGCTACATAGTCATTTCTTATAGGAATTAAACACGTTTCACTAGTTATTACACAGTGTCAAGAAATTCCTGTAAAGAACTGAAACAACTATTTAAAAGATAAAGTTTTTTTCTTTTAGTTTAATCTTAATATCAATGACTGATTTAACATGAAGTGAAAGTTTATTGTATACTTTCATGCTTGAATAATGTACTCCTTTGTGTATCATGCTGAAATTTTTTATATCTTTGTGAAGATCATGTTTACTTCTAGTGTATCATTATCATGATATACACTGTTCGTTTTGTAAACTGAATGATTGTTGTTAACAAAGCACATTACTGAAAAAACGTACAGGCAAGGCATAGTGTGAGGATTCTCAGTTTTTTGAATAAATTTCTGCAAGAGCATACAGGGTGCACTCTACCCATAATTCTGATGACTGTTTTCTTTGCAATGGAGACTTTGTTTGCTTGTGACTGGTTTTCCTAGAATATGATGCCATATGTCCGCCGCAGGTAGCTGAGTGGTCAGCGATATTATGTCAATCCTAGGGGCCCAGGTTCGATTCCCGACTGGGTCGGAGATTTTCTCCGCTCAGGGACTGGGTGTTGTGTTGTCCTAATCATCATCATTTCTTCCCCATCGACGCGCCAGCCTCCGAAGTGGCGTCAAATCGAAACACCTGGCGAACGGTCTACCCGACGGGAGGCCCTAGTCACAAGACAGAGAGTGAGTGATGCCACATATCATAAGCGTCTGGAAATATGCAAAGTATGCAGCTTTGCTTCCAAGTCATAAAGAGTAGAAATTACACGAACAGCGACTGCTGCTGAGTTCAGTCTCTTACATAAATCAATGATGTGGTGTCAATGTATAATGCCAGAAATATGGAAGACTAAACTTTTATCCTACCCCCCATGAACCATGGACCTTGCCGTTGGTGGGTAGGCTTGCGTGCCTCAGCGATACAGATGGCCGTACCGTAGGTGCAACCACAACGGAGGGGTATCTGTTGAGAGGCCAGACAAACGTGTTGTTCCTGAAGAGGGGCAGCAGTCTTTTCAGTAGTTCCAGGGGCAACAGTCTGGATGATTGACTGATTTGGCCTTGCAACACCAACCAAAACGGACTTGCTGTGCTGGTACTGCGAACGGCTGAAAGCAACGGGAAACTACAGCCGTAATTTTTCCCGAGGGCATACAGCTTTACTGTATGGTTAAATGATGATGACGTCCTCTTGGGTAAAATATTGCGGAGGTAAAATAGTCCCCTATTCGGATCTCCGGGCGGGGACTACTCAAGAGGACGTCGTTATCAGGAGAAAGAAAACTGGCTTTCAGGGGATCGGAGCGTGGAATGTCAGATCCCTTAATGAGCCAGGTAGGTTAGAAAATTTAAAAAGGAAAATGGATAGGGTGAAGTTAGATGTAGTGGGAATTAGTGAAGTTCGGTGGCAGGAGGAACAAGACTTTTGGTTAGGTGAATACAGGGTTATAAATACAAAATCAAGTAGGGGTAATGCAGGAGTAGGTTTAATATTGAATAAAAAAATAGGAGTACGGGTAGGCTACTACAAACAGCATAGTGAACGCATTATTGTGGCCAAGATAGACACGAAGCCCATGCCTACTACAGTGGTACAAATTTATATGCCAACTAGATCTGCAGATGATGAAGAAATTAATGAAATGTATGATGAGATAAAAGAAATTATTCAGGTGGACAAGGGAGACGAAAATTTAATAGTCATGGGTGACTGGAATTCGAGAGTAGGAAGAGGGAGAGAGGGAAACATAGTGGGTGAATATGGATTGGGGGAGAGAAATTAAAGAGGAAGCCGTCTGGTAGAATTTTGCACAATGCACAACTTAATTATAGCTAACACTTGGTTCAAGAATCACAAAAGAAGGTTGTATACGTGGAAGAATCCTGGAGATACTAGAAGGTATCAGATAGATTATACAATGGTAAGACAGAGATTTAGGAACCAGGTTTAAAACTGTAAACATTTACGGGAGCAGATGTGGACTCTGACCACGATCTATTGGTTATGAACTGTAGATTAAAATTGAAGAAACTGCAGAAAGGTGGGAATTTAAGGAGATGGGACCTGGATAAAGTGAAAGAACCAGAGGTTGTACAGAGATTCAGGGAGAGCATAAGGGTACAACTGACAGGAATGGGGGAAAGAAATACAGTAGAGGAAGAATGGGTAGCTTTGAGGAACGAAATAGTGAAGGCAGCAGAGGATCAAGTAGGTAAAAAGACGAGGGCTACTAGAAATCCTTGGGTAACAGAAGAAATATTGAATTAAATTGATGAAAGGAGAAAATATAAAAACGCAGTAAATGAAGCAGGCTAAAGGGAATACAAACGTCTCAAAAATAAGATCGACTGAAAGTGCTAAATGGCTAAGCAGGGATGGCTAGAGGACAAATGTAAGGATGTAGAGGCTTATCTCACTAGGGGTAAGATAGATACTGCCTACAGGAAAATAAAAGAGACGTTTCGAGAAAAGAGACCCACTTGTATGGATATCAAGAGCTCAGATGGAAACCCAGTTCTAAGCAAAGAAGGGAAAGCAGAAAGGTGGAAGGAGTATATAGAGGGTCTATACAAGGGCGATGTACTTGAGGTCAATATTATGGAAATGGAAGAGGATGTAGAAGAAGGTGAAATGGGAGATACAATACCGCGTGAAGAGTTTAACAGAGCACTGAAAGACCTGAGTCGAAACAAAGCCCCGGGAGTAGACAACATTCCATTGGAACTACTGACGGTCTTCGGAGAGCCAGCCCTGACAAAACTCTACCATCTTGTGAGCAAGATGTATGAGACAGGCGAAATACCCTCAGACTTCAAGAAGAATATAATAATTCCAATCCCAAAGAAAGCAGGTGTTAACAGATGTGAAAATTACCGAACTATTAGTGTAATAAGTCACAGCTGCAAAATACTAACACGCATTCTTTACAGACGAATGGAAAAACTGGTAGAAGCCGACCTCAGCGAAGATCAGTTTGGATTCCGCAGAGATCTTGGATCACGTGAGGCAATAATGACCCTACGACATATCCTGAAAAATAGATTAAGGAAAGGCAAACCTACATTTCTAGCATTTGCAGACTTAGAGAAAGCTTTTGACAATGTTGACTGGAATACTCTCTTTCCAATTCTGAAGGTGGCAGGGGTAAAATACAGGAAGCGAATGGCTATTTACAATTTGTACAGAAACCAGATGGCAGTTATAAGAGTCGATGGGCAGGAAAGGGAAGCAGCGGTTGGGAAGGGGGTGAGACAGTGTTGCAGCCTGTCCCCGATGTTATTCAATCTTTATATTGAGCAAGAAGTAAAGGAAACAAAAGAAAAATTCGGAGTGGGTATTAAAGTCCATGGAGAAGAAATAAAAACTTTGAGGTTCGCCGATGATATTGTAATTCTGTCAGAGACAGCAGAGGATTTGGAAGAGCAGTTGAATGGAATGGACAGTGTCTTGAAAGGAGGATATAAGATGAACATCAACAAAAGCAAAACGAGGATAATGGAATATAGTCTAATTAATTCAGGTGATGCTGAGGGAATTAGATTAGGAACTGAGACGCTTAAAGCAGTAAAGGAGTTTTGCTATTTCGGAAGCAAAATAACTGATGATGGTCGAAGTAGAGAGGATATAAAATGTAGACTGGAAATGGCAAGGAAAGAGTTTCTGAAGAAGAGAAAGTTGTTAACATCGAGTATAGATTTAAGTGTCAGGAAGTCGATTCTGAAAGTATTTGTATGGAGTGAAGCCATGTCTGGGAGTGAAACATGGACGATAAATAGTTTGGACAAGAAGAGAATAGAAGCGTTTGAAATGTGGTGCTACAGAACAATGCTGAAGATTAGATGGGTAGATCACATAACTAATGAGGAGGTATTGAATAGAATTGGGGAGAAGAGGAGTTTGTGGCACAACTTGACCAGAAGAAGGGACCGGTTGGTAGGACATGTTCTGAGGCATCAAGGGATCACAAATTTAGCATTGGAGGGCAGCGTGGACGGTAAAAATCGTAGAGGGAGACCAAGAGATGAATACACTAAGCAGATTCAGAAGGATGTAGGTTGCAGTAAGTACTGGGAGATGAAGAAGCTTGCACAGGATAGAGTAGCATGGAGAGCTGCATCAAACCAGTCTCATGACTGAAGACAACAACAACAACAACAACAAACTTTTATAATTTCTTTGTCACCAAATTTTGTTTTAATATTTTCCAGTTTTATGTTTGTTGTTTGAAACTCAATGAACTGAGTAACATTCGGGAATGTCACACTTCTCTTTGAGCAAAAGCAAAAATTACAAGAAATACCAGTTATAAACAATCATTTAAGAATGAAGTGAGATAAAGAGGATGAAGAATGAGAACGGTATGCACAAAAGAAGGAATCGCCTCAACTCATGTTAGAACTCCATAAAGAAATCGACGAAAAATTGCAAGAAGTTCAAGGTATTTTGGAACACAGTAAAAGAGAATTAGAGGGTATTTTACGAGATAAAGCAGAGGTATTTTTACCTAAGACTGGCAGTATTAAATACTTTCAGTACAAGTTTGAAGATTAATGTTATTACTGGTAAATAGTTAGCACAATATTTCAAGATTGTGTTGCAGATAAGATCGTCAGGAGATAAGAAGAATGAAGAGAGAGGAAAGTGGGAAAAAAAGCAGTTTCAATAATAACACCAATAGTACCATAGATTAAGGTGAAGGGATAAAACGTAGATAGTCTAACAGCATGATATACTAAAATGCTATACACCACGACACTACACAAAAATAAAAAACGAATTTGAGGATCCTTGAGTAGACGTTAAGACTCCAAATATCTTAGAATTGTAACATGGAAATGCGCCGAAATTTGTAAAACTTTTTAAAAAAAGGCGCAAAACAATGTAGGTACTAAACATATGTTAGTATATATAAGTAAAACTTTTTGTAAGAACCATTGTAAAAACTCGAGCAAGGAAGAGATGCAACGACCCACAAGTTGCGACGCGAGAAGTATCAAGAAAGAAAAGGAGGTAATTAGCAAGACACGAGGACAGCGAGACCAACAGAGTGACCTTCTTGTAGCGAAAGTGGGCAATAAATTTGCCCGCTAGGCGGAACCCTGGTGGGACGCGACGGGGCGCCGAACGCCGGATGGGTCTCCGAGCGCCTGGAATGAACGGAGCAAGCAAAAAACGGCCCGACGGAAAAGACGGCTTGGGCAAGCCACCACTGGCAAAAAATATGTGTAAAAGTCACACTACTGCTATTAAACAGCACGCTGATGCACGAAACTGAAGAAAACTCCCACAAAGTAAAAATGACACACCCAAGCTATTTATCAAACTGTTACTAGGAGAACTTCAAAGCGACTAGTTATCAATAAATATTTCCATATCCTTCCCAGAGAAGAACCAAGAAGCAAGTAAGAAGCAGAGAAAAAGCAGGAAGAACAGAAGTTGAAGATTCGCAAGCTTGAGACCAAGAAAGAAGATGGGTGAAGAATACCTTCCCAAATCCCTATCCTATTGTAAACTAGTTGTCTGCGAAATTTTACAACGAAAAACGGCCGCATTCAGCGACGCATAGCGATGACTTTCACGCATACAAAGCCAGTAAACCACGAGATTCTGCAGTCACAACTCCATTCCATTATGGGACCTCCACAACAGCAACGCACACTTGCAAAGCCAACAAGGAACGACTAACGAAGCTGTACATCAAATACTTGTCCATATCCATCTCGCTCAAGTCCATCACCTTCATGCAAAAACCATTCGCCAACATCATGCTTAAACATTCATAGGATTGTGTGAATGTGTGAAATCAAATTATGTGATGTAGGAATTGTCCAAAAGAAATGTGTGAAAAACTGAATAAGTTAAGCACACCAGACAGCTAATAAACTACAAAATAACAGTCATTGACTATGGACTTAAGTAAAAAATAGACTATCGATAAAAATAAGTCAATAGTTCTCAAATGGACAGTATATAAAGATCAAAAGTAAGGCATAATAAACATTAAAACAATATGCCACTTATTTTCTCCTCATAAAAATAGAAGAATAACTATATTTTACTTATTTTCTCCTTATAAAAACTAAGAATAAAAAATTATCTTCTTTGATGTTTTACCTTTCTTTTTAACATTTGTACCATTTGTCAGGATAATATCTCAATACTTGTGTATGTATATTTCTTTGTCAAAGCAATTCTTGGATATAATTCTTATTTGTTAGTGTTGAAATGAGTATCTAGAAACAAAAACATTTTACTTGCACGTGATATTTAGAAAATGTGTTAGGAACAGATTTTACTTAATTAATAACATTTATAAAAACAATATTTCTAAGAAATTCGGTGTGAAAGACTCCTCACTTTCGATAACAAACTTCTTAAAAAACAAAGTTCACACTTAAATAAAGAAAGAAAATAATTAAAAATTAATAATAGCATAAAAATATTCTTCTCTTGCCATTTTTAATTATAATGTGGAAGAATGTAAAAATTTAATTAGTAACACAAACTAGCATAGAACAGAATAACGTGGCTGAACAGTATACAACAAAATTTAGATAAATTAGAACATTTTTGACTGACTTAGACAACGATTCAATCATTACCTAAATTCAGTGCAAAAATTAAGTTTGAAGGGTGGTGATATGCAAGGTGTCAGGCAAATCCAACACCTTCCATGAAAACCCTGACATGATAAGCAAATCCAGTAGTATGTCACATAGCTCCAAATAAATCGTGACATTAAATTAACCAAAGTAATATGAGTAACTAGTGAGCAAATGGAATACCACAGACTAACAGAAGAATGCCTAAATGCATGTCATACCTTCCCACTGCGAGAAAGACGCAGTTTGAGGGGAGAAACGAGAACAGAAGCCAAGAGCAGAACCGTGTTAAGCTAGAAGGCCCTACGATAAAGGACGGACTGGACACCCACGTCGCCAGTTAATCACTAGGAGAACGCCAGCTGCAAGTGTTAGCGTCAGACATTTTCGCGTCTTTGTTACGTCAAGGACCATCCCCCAGCCCATGTTAAAAGCTACAGCCCTCCAGAAAAACAGTATTGATCTTACAATAACACAAAAAGGATCATACCACCCACAAGTTTTAGTGTGAGACTTTTTCACGTCTCTGTTATGTTAGGACCACTCCCCAGCCCATGTTAAAAGATAGAGCCCTCCAGAAGAACAGTATAGATCTTACGATAAAGCTAAAAGAACCACACCAAGTACAAGTTTTAGTGTGAGATTTTTTTTGCGTCTCTCTTATGTTGCAAACTTTAAAAACATTGTCCCACCACGAAAAGTATAACGTTTCTCATGGGATAGACAGAATTTTTGTAGGTGGAGCTTAAGGTTAACATTGAGACCCTGATTGGTCAGATGAAAACACAGCCAGATAGTTTTTTTAAACCAACTTCGATAAATGGTAGTAAGGAGAAGTTAGTTCCGAGACGGCGAGCTGGATGGCTGCTGCGCCGGCCGCTGCCTCCCTGAAGCTGCCTAACCAACGACAAGGTAATGAACGCACGCGATGCCGCATAACAGCGCATAAAGCTTCACTCAGAACTGCAGAAGTCTTATCTGTTACACCCCCTTTTAGCGTAAGACTAGAGTCGATCGTAAATTAAAGCTCATGGTGTTCACATTTGCCACTTGAAGTAAAAATCTGAAACGCGATGATTTCTCTGTTATATAATTATTGAGAAGCCACATCAGCCACTGTAATTTACGACAAGTTAGATAAGTAATTAAAGATAATTGAGGGTCACTGTAGACCATTTTGATAGTGTTCTTTCTTGTGAAACTTAATTTAAAACTAGATTATAGATGTGATATGGCATAGGTCATCCTTCGATTCATTGTAGAGCTTGGAAACCCACTCAGGGAATATTCGTTCACATTTTTGTTGAACACAGTTGGTTTTTACCATCCTGTATTGAAACATTTCCTTTTATCAATAATGCAATTTATAAACAATGTTTTGTGAGTAGAATAAAATTTCCAATGGTAAATTTAACTGTTTTTTCGACGTTATTTTACCAGATAACTAAAAATAATAAAGCCTTGAACCCCGTCCACTAAATTTAGTTAGTATTAAGAATCTTTTACAGGGAGTGCAGTGGAGCTGACGCTGAAATCATTAAATATTTGTTGATATCGTCCTTAGTCTCACTGAACTCTTCTGAATTCTACATGTCTACATGTCCCGGGTTCAAACTACTCAATTCCCTAAAAAAAAAAAAAAAAAAAAAAAAACACGCTCAGTGCGTCGTTTCCCGAAAGTGGTAGGGAGACACGATATAGAACAAACAGACACCACCCAGAATGTTAGAAAGCCATAGTGCTCAGCCTTTAGAATTTTGTGATCTACACTGTCGAATACTTTCGACAGATCACAAAAGAGTGCAACTGGTGACATTTTATAGCTTATCGATTCGAGAGGTTGGTTGAAAAATTAGAATACGGCGTGTTCAGTTGAATTACCCGTTTGGAATCTGATTCATGCTGGGATGACAATGTGAGACTCTAAGCTGCACTGTCGTGACGTCTTAGTAAGTTTGTTATAGAAAGCGCCGGATTCCGCGACTTATCCAAGCTGAAACCATCATCTCTGTTAATGAAATCAGTGGCCAAGCGAATTTCAATTGCCTCTTTTACTACCAAGTCCCAGAAATATGACGCATACTCTTAAATTCTAAGTTTTTATGCGACGTGGACTGACCAGTAGCAATACGGTACTGTGCTGCAGCCGATGTAGTTGGCTGTTAACAGGCTGGTGTACCTGCAGTGTTCTATACATGTTTCATGGACTGTATGAATCTTCAGTCCGATGTCTCAGAGGCCACATTCGCAGGGGATCTTGTAAATCCCTGCGTTTTGGGCCATCGTTAACAGAATCCAAGAATACTGGTGTCTTTGTTGGAGGGCTAAAAATCTTTTGTACTTAATGTTTGTTCATGATCTGTCCCGTTTTTGGCAATAGGCTTCCCACATACGACAGGAAAGCCATAAATTTATATCTTTCTGGGTCTTCTTCTGCTTTGCGTATGACCACCCTCAGTATCATTTGTAGTGGCTTACATATCCATCTTTAAGTGTAAGAGTTTATCTAAATGGAAATGAGCGTATGACATCGTTGGCCGGGACACCCCTATTTGGCGAAGTTCGGCCGCAAAGTGCAAGTCTTATTTCATTTGACGCCAAGTTGGGCCACTTGCGCGCCGATGATGAGGATGAAATGATGATGAGGACAACACAACACCCAGTCGACAAGCGGAGAAAATCTGCAACCCGGCCGGGAATCGTACCCCGGCCCACTTGCAGGGGAGGCGAGCAAGTTACCAACCAGCTAAGCAGGAGGACGCAGATTGGTCTAATCAGCAATGATATGCTAAATTTTGACGCTGTGATACAGGTGTAAGTAGATGAAAATCAATGTAGTCAATCTAGATCTTGTGACTGATGTAGATGATGCGTTTTGTCATGTGTTCTGCTTACTGGACGTTAGGTGTGAAAGACTGGATTCTTTCCAATTATACCTTGGCAATGAACAAAAGTTAAAGGAACAATCCTTGAATAAATTGTAGAACAAAGAGGGCCAAAGTGGGTGTTGAATTCAAATGTCAAGACTATGAGTTTGCTGTAATTTTTGTTGTTGTGCTGAAGTTTTAGATGAGGAAGCAATATTAGGAGTGGATTTTTTGCCGAATAAGGTGTGGTGAAGTGAGTTTAAGGAATAGAGGACATCTGATTAAGTTGATGTTTGATAAAAGTGTGATGAGAGTACGTTATTCAAACCATTTCCTCACATTTATTGACAGACCTGAGCTGTGACTCAAACCAAAGTCTGTTGTGAAGTAAAATAGTGTTCAATGATGGAATGTCATAAGGGTAAATACACTTTGCAAGAAATACAGAAGCGGGTTCACTGAATTGAAAATGCTGACAAAACGGTCAACGATAGTTTGTTTAATGTTTTCCAACTTCATTCACCCTTATGTTCAAAACATCCAGGTAATATTAAAGGTTTTTAGAATTAATTTAAAGTCGAGTAACATTACCGATATTTTAATAAACGTTTCCAATACCATTGATGTTTAAAGAGAGTGTGGGAGCAGAGACTAAGAATATATTATAACAGGCTGCCACTTAACCCACTGTTAGTTTCTACAACAATCCGTTATTGGTTGTACCAAATAAGCCGGATTCCATTACGATTATATTGTACTCCTGAGAGATGAATACTGTTAGTCTATCAGAACCTGATGGACCCTTAATTTTGGGCGAATCATTACAAAAATTTCATGACATTAGTGTTCTGTCGTCCATTGATTTGTCTCTTGCAGACTGAACATATCCCTCCTGCAGCAGTATACTTACATTTTTGTGTTATGGCTCTTATCAGTTCTATAACATGCCTTTCGGACTAAATGTTTGCTCGACTGCCTTAATTAGAGGACTCAATAGTAGTTTTCTTATTGATTTACGGAAGAGGGCTACAATGTATACCGATGTTCTGACAGGAGAAAATATTTGGGAAAGAATCGATGAAGTGTTAGATAGACTGTATAATGTTTTTGGAGACTGTGAACTTACGTCCATTTAGAAAAATGAGAATCTGGAAGAAGGCAAGTTAAGTTTCTTGAGCATATTGTGACTACATCAGGCATTCATCTTGATCCAGACAAAAATGAACAAATACGAGATTACCTTGTTACTTTGATCAGAAAGCAAGTTCATTAATTTGTAGGAATATAAATTTTTTTAACGTTTATTAATCTTAACTAGTTTTTTCTACCACGTTTATGTGCACTGACTGTTAAGAATGCTCAGCGGAACTGGCACGCCCAGGCACGTATTAAATTTGAGGGTGTGAAACAAGTTCTTAATAGTGTTCCTCTCCTGTCACATGACAATCTAAGAAGAGAATTATGTCTAGCTTCTGACTACTCTTCGAGCTGAGCTCTTTCACGAATTTGAGGAAGATTGTGGTTTGGTTCATAGAACTATTGTGTTTACAAGCCGAAACACCAATTGTGAACATAAATATTCTGTTACAATGAAGGAAGCAAATAGCCATTTGCATAGGGATTTACAAAATTTCGTTAATCAGATGACCAAGGTCCACCAAAATCATAGAGATCTGCAATTTTGCATGTGTGCTAAGCTAACCATAGATGTGTAGTCAAATGGAAATTATATTTCCAAGAATTCGACTTCACTTTTCTTCATATTTCGGGAAAGAGAAAGTCATTGTGGATGCTCTATTAAAATCAGCTTTAGAATTGAAAAATGAAACTCTGGGAGATACTAATCGGAATAATTTTAGCCTTTTATATTTAAAAACAAGTGTAGCATTTGAGAAATACATCACGTAGTCACTTGCGGGTTTTGCCAAGGAGCATAATAACAATCCGTCCTTGAACGAAATGGAGCTGAAATGGAAAGACCACTCCAACCCGGCAATTACGCAGTGCTATATGGTCACGAACACTATTTAATTAAAAAATATCACAGTATTTCACACTGGGTTGTGAGTATACAAGATGATTCAGTGAAAGAGCTGAATGGGTGTACTCGTCGGAGTTACGTACATTTCGGAATTAAGAAGTGTTGTCACCAGCTTTGTGATACTTTTTGCATTGACATGGAGAAGAGAATTCGTTTAGCTACATGTGCACCATGTCAAAAGGTGAAGCCGTTAACAGTATACCACCATGCACTGCTATTTTCTATCATTCCTTCGAAGATAAATAAACTTGCTGCTGTTGATGTTCTTGGTTCTCTGTGACCAACTGCCAGGGAATTTTCTCGTAAAGCTCTGCAGCTGTGGAGCTGATGTCAAAATTTTTCTATTTAACTAACATCTCCAAGTAAAGTCTTAGTAAGTCTAAACATGAGCTCTTGTGAAGAATTTTCTGAAGTTTGTTGGTCATGCACATAAAGTTATACCAGATAATTGTTCACATTTTCGTCCGCAAACTGGGAAGAGAACTTCTGAGCGAAAGAAAATCCAAACTGTTCTTATTTCAACATATCTTCCTGCTTTGAAACCATCTGCACAGGTTATAAAAGAACTTTGGAACTTATGTAGATCGTCATCAGTCTTGTCATTCTTCTATCAATATCTTTTAGGAAATTGTCAATAAATTACCAAATGGCTGTACTCCTCTACCACCAGTAATTTTACTGGAGAACCAATATTTTATGGGAAACCCTCAGGAATTATTACCTTTAACTTATGCTATGGAGCTACAGCATACTGATGTAGTGAAGCGTTTATTGGCGACTACTCAGCTTACAGGAATGAAGTGTGCAAGATATGTTGAAGTCTTGATGGCAGTGAGTTCCTTTGCTGTTGGTCAAAACGTGCTGGTCAGGTCATACAGGTTGTCGAGTATGACACATTTGCTCACTCCGAAATTCTTTCCAATCTGTGTTGATCGATTCACAGTAACGTGGGTTGTGCATCATAAAGCAGACGATGTTAAGACTCTCTGAAACTATATGTGTCCCATGCGAAAGGTTTCTGTGACTATCCATGTTGAAGTGCACAGTTGTGACAATCTATTCCAGTTTTAGTTTTAAGTGTATACAGTTTATTGTAGTGTTAAATGGTCTTTACTAATATGCAAATTCTTTCTCAGATGAGTTATGTGTTCAACACTCGCTACTCATTTTTCTCATGTCTTGCAAGTCAGCAAGTACAGGCATGATTCTATTAGTTACCTGTTGTACAGAATGAGAAGATTTGTCTGTGTAATTAAACAGGAGATATGTGTTTCTGGACATAAAATGAGAATTTTTGTGTAAAAAAAAAAAACGGTGATGTACTTCAAAAGATAACAATAAGCATCCATACCATACACAGTGTTTTGCTGCTGCAACCAAATACGGGTTGATTCATATCATAATTACCTTTATGGTGACATATTCACTTCCTAATTACATATTTCTATATTTAATGTTATATTCTTTTCAATGGTGTGTTTCTAGAAGTGGAAGATAGTGCTGTAATCATGAAATTTGAAGATATTCCTTGATCATATATATTGTATGGTTCATTACTTCATAGTCTTGAGTGTATACATGAAAATTTTATGTGTACTGTTGCTTAGGAAGGACATGCTGGAGTTGAGGATGTGAATCCACTAACAAAAGCGGCCAGTGGCTGATAATCTTGTGTTTTCTAGTTGCAGAAGCGAATCAGTTCATTTTAGTGCACAACCTAATGTAGATTTAAGACATTTATGACAAATATTTTTTGTGGACAAAAGTAATGGGCATTTAGAGCCAGCTGCCTATAAGGAGAGTTCATCTGAATACCTAGAATGTTTATAAAATTTAGTAGTGGATTCGCACATATGTATACCGACGACTATTGGGGGAAATATTACAGTTCTTGTGTTTTTCTTATAAATGTTGTATGGTAATGCCACTTGTGTACGTTAGTAATTATTTGTAAAGTATTTTCGTGTCGTATGGTTTTTGTTAATGTCAGAATGACTCAATACATGCAACTTTGAAAACATCTGTATCTACATCTACATGGTTACTCCGCAATTCACACTTAAGTGCCTGGCAGAGGGTTCATCGAACCAGTTTCATACTAATTCTCTGCCAATCCACTCCCGAATGGCGCGTGGGAAAAAGGAACAGAAAAATCTTCCCGTTCGAGCTCTAATGTCTCTTATTTTATTATGATGATCATTTCTCCCTACGTAGGTAGTTTCTTATCCTATTTTTTGTGTATAGAAGGCCAAAAGTACACTCCTGGAAATGGAAAAAAGAACACATTGACACCGGTGTGTCAGACCCACCATACTTGCTCCGGACACTGCGAGAGGGCTGTACAAGCAATGATCACACGCACGGCACAGCGGACACACCAGGAACCGCGGTGTTGGCCGTCGAATGGCGCTAGCTGCGCAGCATTTGTGCACCGCCGCCGTCAGTGTCAGCCAGTTTGCCGTGGCATACGGAGCTCCACGTGGGGCGTGAGGTCTCCACAGTACATCGATGTTGTCGCCAGTGGTCGGCGGAAGGTGCACGTGCCTGGGACCAGACCGCAGCGACGCACGGTTGCACGCCAAGACCGTAGGATCCTACGCAGTGCCGTAGGGGACCGCACCGCCACTTCCCAGCAAATTAGGGACACAGTTGCTCCTGGGGTATCGGCGAGGACCATTCGCAACCGTCTCCATGAAGCTGGGCTACGGTCCCGCACACCGTTAGGCCGTCTTTCGCTCACGCCCCAACATCGTGCAGCCCGCCTCCAGTGGTGTCGCGACAGGCGTGAATGGAGGGTCGAATGGAGACGTGTCGTCTTCAGCGATGAGAGGCGCTTCTGCCTTGATGCCAATGATGGTCTTATGCGTGTTTGGCGCCGTGCAGGTGAGCCCCGCAATCAGGACTGCATACGACCGAGGCACACAGGGCCAACATCCGGCATCATGGTGTGCGGAGCGATCTCCTACACTGGCCGTACACCTCTGGTGATCGTCGAGGGGACACTGAATAGTGCACGGTTCATCCAAACCGTCATCGAACCCATCGTTCTACCATTCCTAGACCAGCAAGGGACCTTGCTGTTCCAACAGGACAATGCACGTCCGCATGTATCCCGTGCCACCCAACGTACTCTATAAGGTGTAAGTCAACTACCCTGGCCAGCAAGATCTCCGGATCTGTCCCCAATTGAGCATGTTTGGGACTGGATGAAGCGTCGTCTCACGCGGTCTGCACGTCCAGCACGAACGCTGGTGCAACTGAGGCGCCAGGTGGAAATGGCATGGCAAGCCGTTCCACAGGACTACATCCAGCATCTCTACGATCGTCTCCATGTGAGAATAGCAGCCTGCATTGCTGCGAAAGGTGGATATACACTGTACTAGTACCGACATTGTGCATGCTCTGTTGCCTGTGTCTATGTGCCTGTCAGTGTGATCATGTGATGTATCTGACCTCAGGAATGTGTCAATAAAGTTTCCCCTTCCTGGGACAATGAATTCACGGTGTTCTTATTTCAATTTCCAGGAGTGTATATGAGAGTGTGGGTCTTGGATACTATAACTGAGATAGATGATGGACATTTGTTCCATGGCTGTGAGATAGTGAAAGGACAACTGATTAGCATGGTCAACTTTTGGCACAATTTGAAACAGTTCTTCAACAGCGTAGCTTTCCATTGTTGTTGGGTGTTATGGAAGCTTGTGTGACCGTCTTATTATTACTGGTGAAAAATCTTATGGTGTTATCCATAAATAAAACATTCTGTTTGAGGGTTTATACATCACCGCATGTACAGTGCTCATATTCCTATATGAACACTTCCGGTTCATTCAAGATACAGTGATAGTTTTCAATATAACAGGAAGAATCTGTAACATGAATTATTAATATTTTATACAATTTCTACTGGAAACATCTATGTATATGTGTACTTTTGTCATATTTAAGTAACATTTTAGGACCACCACGAATGTATACAATTCTGTCAGTGGGACTAGACACATGAAGGAAATTAAGTGACAAATTACTCGGTCCCACAAATTGATCAAATTGTGTGTTCGCAAAAATGAACGTTATGTCGGCAGAAGCAGATTACTGCAGGAACTATGATGTGGGCAGTTCCGCAGGTTAATAAGCTTTTCACCTTCACGTTTTGCATCGATACTATGAGTATGGTTATAGTTTCTGCGTGGAAAGATTTTCGTGGGATCCAAAATAGAAATTTGATAACTCGATGTCACACCTTAAGTGAGAGAAATTTAGAATATTTAATAAAAATGATGGGAAAACTGTATTAAATCTAGCATGATGATTCTGTGCTACTCTAGGAAATCACGATCAGAATTGACAGACAGCTTCTGAGATGTCACCAAGTCTCAATAACGCCAAAGGCAGGATGAACAGGTCTCTAAAGTCGATATGTTTTTTTGCACTGCATGAGCGAAGCTTGAAATTCAGAGATGCGAAGCAGGAAGCCGCCGACTTGACTAAGGCTCCAAATACTGTGCACGGTGGACTGACAGAGTAAAGCAAACTTTATTCATGGTTTAAAATCTTTAATTTTTAATTTGTCAACTCTTGTTCGTTGTACAAAGCAGAAGCGTTTCTCTCCAGACCTGTCGCTTGGCGTAGGCCGGTATGGTACTGCATACGAATGATATCTCCATCTAAACATGCACAGTTAACGTGAATATATTTTTACAGTAAGTACTGCTGATGGGGTAACGCCTTCAGAGTGTGTCGCTTAGGTAGGCACACTCGTCTGAACACCCCCAGCATCCAATCAGAGGGACGAGAATGGCCACGTGGGAGACGCGGGGAAGACTGCTGAGTGGGCTGTAGTACTGACGGCTTCTCAACCAGCCTCCGCCCATCCAGTCGTACTGTTCCACTCCTCTTCAGGGCAGCATGCCCTCTGCTTGTTTGTCGGCAGCCTCCAGTCGCAGTGAAGTCAGTCTCCTGTACCATTAGCGGTAGAATCATGGCAATAAAGCCAAGTTATACTTTCTGAACCCATGTGTATCGTGTTACTGCACAGGATTTCTTAAAAAGTGCAGAGTACTTGAGGAGGATTCGAACCAAGAAATGTCCCTATAAACATTTCTTGTTTTGAATCACGCTCATCTTACCATATTTTAGGAAACATAGCCCAAGATCACAAATTTTTACTACTATAAAGAATTTATTATAATTTTTTAGAATTTTTAAATTTTTGTGATTTTTTTTTCTAGTCTTCATTTTCATTTTTTCCTGAGAAAATCAAATTTTCCTGAGAAGGGAAACTAAAATAAAGTTTAAAAAAATAAGAGAAATGACTTCTTTTATTATTTAATATTTCCCTAAAATTTTCCTAATTTTTTCTCTTTGGCAGACATAAGACTGTTTTGAACTGTTGATTTTTCATGTTGTTTCACTGCACACTCTACCACAGTTCTACCACACTCACATCTTACTTTATTTTTCTGCTAGTTCTTATCACATTCTGTACACATCTTTTTTTAATGTTTATCATTATGGGCATGAAAATCATTTTTATTGTTTTTAAGTTTCTTCATTTTTATACCTCAATTTAATCTGCCCTTCTCCAAAAAATTGGAAATCACACTGAGTTATTAACTTCAAATATCTGTCTCGTAAAATAAACTTAAGCTTTATAGAAATTTTCTCCTCATGTGTAGTGCGCATAAATTCACAACCAGTAATGTTATAATAGTTTACAAACTTTTTTGGACAAATTAGAATTCCTAACACTGTTGAGCTTCCTCAGTAGGTGCTTCATTTATATACAAAAAATTTAATTAGGAAGTTGAATCTTAGTCGAAAACTACTACTCAAAACATAGTTTTTTCTGAAAAACTCTCATCTCGTATGAAGATATCCTGAGCTACATTACCCAGGATTTTTTAAAAAAACTCTCAATACTTCAGCAGGATCCGAACCAAGAAATGCCCCCAGGAAACATTTCTTGATTTGAATCGCATTCATCTTACACCCAAAGCTACGAGTGTAAAGCAATGGAAGTTCCTTTAATTTCTTTCATAAGTGATGCAGCTTTCGTTGGTCGATGAAATTGCTACCAAATGAAATAAATTAAAACTTAAAATCAGTAAGATATGTTGTATCACGATTTGTATCTTTTTCGGAAATACCTAACAGAAACTTCTTTTCAGGGTGCATGTATAAAATTCATATAATAAGTTGTTGAAATGAATTTAAATACTAGAAATCGATAGTGAAACCAATAACTCAACGTTTAAACCATTACAATCGGTTAAGAACTAGGCAAACTATGGTAACTAATCTTATATTAAACTTCAGTAGGATAGTGACATCTAGTAATCAGTTACGTTATTCTTCTCAGTGTAATCAGTGAGAAGAAACGTAAAGAAACTCTTACATGTAAATTGAAGGGGGAGGGAGAAGAAAGGGAAGGGAAGGGATTACTGATGACAGCTGCATCGGGACATTACTAGAAATCAGCGGCGGCAAGTGAAAATGTGTAGCAGACGGGGATTCAAACCCGGTGTCGCCTGCTTAATACACAGGTGCATTAACCACTGCGGCATCCGGGACACTGCGAGCACTATATCGGCACGCCTATGGCCGACTCCCACTCCCATAGACCTCCACCTATCCGCAGTCCTTGTCAATTTCCTCCATGCTCGCTACTCTGAGATTCCCGCAGGACGTCAGACGTACTTGTGCGTTCCCACTGAAGAAGGTGGACCCACCCTTTGGTGTAATTGATTCTCCTAGGTGGGCAATGGATCCATCTTCTGCAGTGCGGATGCACGTCCGACCTCCTGCGGGAATCTCAGAGTAGCGAGCATGAAAGCAGTGGGCAGGGACAACGGGTAGGTGGCGCTTGGTGCGAGTGTGGATCAGCCGTGCGGTGCGGTGCGATAACTCTGCGACCTGATTGGTGCAATGGTTTACGCACCTGCATAGTAAGCAGGAGATTCCCGGTCTGGTACATATTTTCACTCGTCGCGGCTGAGTCCGCTTAATGTCTTGATGTAGACGACGTCAGTAATCACTTTTCTTCCCTTTCGTTACTCCCCCTTCACCATCAGTGTACACATAATGTATCATAGTTGAGGATTCCATGTGTTGTCTGTTCTTTCGGACATGTGTGAAAGAACAGGTGCCAAGCATTCGTGTAAAATAAACTATTAATAGTTTCCTTGTTTGTATACTGTGCATGTTAATTGTATTGGTTATTTTATGCTACATATAAAACATGGTATCAGTTTCAGTCCTAGGAATGGCAAAACATTTCAGAAAAGCTGAGAATGGGAAAAAGCGGCAGATCGACTGTGGCTTCTTACCATCAAAAATGGTTCAAATGACTCTGAGCACTATGGGACTTAACTGCTAAGGTCATCAGTCCCCAAGAATTTATATCTACTTAAACCGAACTAACCTAAGGACATCAGACACATCCATACCCGAGGCAGGATTCGAACCTGCGGCCGTAGTGGTCGTGCGGTTCCATTGGCTATGAGCACTATAGGACTTAAAATCTATGATCATCAGTCCCCTAGAACTTAGAACTACTTAAACCTAAGTAACCTAAGGACGTCACACAACACTCAGCCATCACGAGGCAGAGAAAATCCCTGACCCTGCCGGGAATCGAACCCGGGAACCCGGGCGTGGGAAGCGAGAACGCTGCCGCACGAGATGCGGGCGCGCGGTTCCAGACTGTAGCGCCTAGAACCGATCGGCCACTTCGGCCGGCGCTTCTTACCATCAATTATATTCTTACCAACTGTGTTTTCTATTTTTTATTTGACCTTCGTCACCCTTTACAGCCAGCCTGCTCTTTTCACGACGACTTTTTCAACATTTTTCTTCATCTGTTTTATAACTACAGATTTGTCCAACATATAAACTGACAAATAGTGTATTCCGTAAATTAAAAACTTCCGTTTAATTCTTATATCTTGAAACTTAGTACTTTCCTCTCTCATTGAAATAACAAGTAATAATTAAATTTTAGCTTGGAATTTCGAAGTATAATGCAAACGCTTTAAAAGAAATAAACTAAAAGTCATGTCATTTTCTTTTGGAAAACTTGTTATTCTTCATGAGAATCTCGGTACCTCTCAAAACGTTTGACACAGTTGCTGTGTTGCCTATAGTAAACAAACGTTGGATCATGTGAAGTAGTACTGTTTAGAAGTCACAAACTAAAGTCTCATAAATTAATAAATAAAACTCTTCTGCTAATGCTGTGCATAATCGCGTATAGCAGCCCTCCGCTTCATGGCCACTTGAAGTCTATTAGCTATTTTACTTTCTTTTTTCCAGGCCTGCTTACCTCTCCTTCTGGCCCAATCTTCCCTATCCAATTACGACTTCATCTGCGAACTTCTTCTCTATTTTTTCAGTTACTGCTGAATTGTTTGTTTCTTTTTTTTTTGCTCTTTTTGTATACCCATGTATTTTTTGCGATTTGATGGATATAGAAAATGAGTAACTCTTGTCTTGACAAATTAAATATTACAGGTCCTGTTGAAATTTAATTTTGTCGTTCAGTTTAAACTCGTAGATTTCCCTTAAAATGAAATGAAATTATAGGTCTTCAAAAAAATAAATTAGAGACTTTTCTGAATCTGATATGCCAACAAAAAATAACAGCTGCGCTGCTGCTGCTCAGTAGCGCGTATAGCCGCCTTCTCCTTCCAGAAGGTTTCGAAGAATTTTGGACATTGCGCCAACAACTCTAGCACATAACTAGGACATTCCAAAAGTTCGTACCGTGCGTCATGAATTGCACCAGAAAGCAGGCGGCGATCAGATTGTGAATGTTCCTTTTCCTTTATAATCCTAACCATTTTTGCCCACATGTTCTTACCTGGATTCATGTCAGTTCCCTTAGGTGGCCGTTTCAAAATACTAATATATCTGTAGTCGTCGAACCAGCGCTTAACCACACGTGACATATGAATAGGCATTCTCTAGAACGGGAATATAGTTGGGCACATCCAGTTTTCATTCTAGTTTCCACAGGAGCCCACATCCCTCGCCCTATATCAATGCCCATACAATAGAAAATCCGAAGAAATTCTGGTCGTATGTAAAGTACACAAGCGGCAAGACGCAGTCAATACCTTCCCTGCGCAGTGCCGATGGTACTGTTATCGACGACTGTGCCGCTAAAGCGGAGTTATTGAACGCAGTTTTCCGAAATTCCTTCACCAGGGAAGACGAATGGAATATTCCAGAATTTGAAACACGAACATCTGCTAGCATGAGTTTCTTAGAAGTAGATACCTTAGGGTTTGCGAAGCAACTCAGATCGCTTGATACGGGCAAGTCTTCAGGTCCAGATTGTATACCGATTATGTTCCTTTCGGATTACGCTGATACTATAGCTCCCTACTTAGCACTCATATACAACCGCTCGCTCACCGATAGATCTGTACCTACAGATTGGAAAATTGCGCAGGTCGCACTAGTGTTCAAGAAGGGTAGTAGGAGTAATCCATTTAACTACAGACCTATATCATTGACGTCGGTTTGCAGTACGGTTTTGGAGCATATACTGTATTCAAACATTATGAATCACCTCGAAGGGAACGATCTATTGACACGTAATCAGCATGGCTTCTGAAAACATCGCTCTTGTGCAACGCAGCCAGCTCTTTATTCGCACGAAGTAATGGCCGCTATCGACAGGGGATCTCAAGTTGATTCCATATTTCTAGATTTCCGGAAAGCTTTTGACACCGTTCCTCACAAGCGACTTCTAATCAAGCTGCGGAGCTATGGGGTATCGTCTCAGTTGTGCGACTGGATTCGTGATTTCCTGTCAGGAAGGTCGCAGTTCGTAGTAATAGACGGCAAATCATCGAGTAAAACTGAAGTGATATCAGGTGTTCCCCAGGGAAGCGTCCTGGGACCTCTGCTGTTCCTGATCTATATAAATGACCTGGGTGACAATCTGAGCAGTTCTCTTAGATTGTTCGCAGATGATGCTGTAATTTACCGTCTAGTAAGGTCATCCGAAGACCAGTATCAGTTGCGAAGCGATTTAGAAAAGATTGCTGTATGGTGTGTCAGGTGGCAGTTGACGCTAAATAACGAAAAGTGTGAGATGATCCACATGAGTTCCAAAAGAAATCCGTTGGAATTCGATTACTCGATAAATAGTACAATTCTCAAGGCTGTCAATTCAACTAAGCACCTGGGTGTTAAAATTACGAACAACTTCAGTTGGAAGGACCACATAGATAATATTGTCGGGAAGGCGAGCCAAAGGTTGCGTTTCATTGGCAGGACACTTAGAAGATGCAACAAGTCCACTAAATAGACAGCTTACACTACACTCGTTCGTCCCCTGTTAGAATATTGCTGCGCGGTGTGGGATCCTTACCAGGTGGGATTGACGGAGGACATCGAAATGGTGCAAAAAAGGGCAGCTCGTTTTGTATTATCACGATATAGGGGAGAGAGTGTGGCAGATATGATACACGAGTTGGGGTGGAAGTCATTACAGCATAGACGTTTTTCGTCGCGGTGAGACCTTTTTACGAAATTTCAGTCACCAACTTTCTCTTCCGAATGCGAAAATATTTTGTTGAGCCCAACCTACATAGGTAGGAATGATCATCAAAATAAAATAAGAGAAATCAGAGCTCGAACAGAAAGGTTTAGGTCTTCGTTTTTCCCGCTCGCTGTTCGGGAGTGGAATAGTAGAGAGATAGTATGATTGTGGTTCGATGAACCCTCTGCCAAGCACTTAAATGTGAATTGCAGAGTAGTCATGTAGATGTAGATACTGATTCCTTACCACTTCTTTGGCAACTGTAAATATATCTTCGAATATACGTAGCAACTTTTGGCGGATAAATACATACTCTTCCTGTCTAGGCTGTAGAGAAAACTTTTTGATCTGTAAAAACGACACACCTCCAAAGCTGAACACGTCTATCGACGTTTGCAGCATCAAAAACAAGGCGGGCTTCTCTGTGGGATATAGATGTCTTATTCTGAGGAGCGTTTCACACTCGCAGTCCATCCTCTGTTATAACACGAATGACAGTTCTGCTGCTAACAGGGAGTCTCAAAGCTTGCTGAATTTGTCGTGGGTTGACTAATAGGTGGTTTTCACTAAAGTGGCGTATCTGCCGATCCTGAGCTGCTGTTGTTTTGCGGTGAGCACCAGTATGAGCTCGTTTGTTCAGATTACCATCATCTTCCTTTCATCTGATCCACCACGCACCTGTCGACTTGTGAAGACCCATAGTCCTTACTGTATAGATATTTGAAAATACTTGTTCACGTATTGCTGTTACAGGACCCTAGCCTGCTTCAGCGAGATGAGACATTTAGCGTTGACTGAATCCTCCATTGCGTATAACATATGCTGTGAATACACTGTTAACAAGAAACATACTACACCAGCGATCAGACAGTTTGCCAAGAGGGTAGTGATGCCTAAAAGGCAGACGTAACATCAATTGGTGGTGCATGTAACGTGGAATTCGGTGAGAGCAAAAAACGAAAATACACTACGTGATCAAAAATATCCGGCTACCCACAAAACCATACGTCCTTCATATTAGGTCCATTGTACTGCCTCCTACTACCGGGTACTCCATACCAGCGACGTCAGTAGTCAAATGGTTCAAATGGCTCTGAGCACTATGGGACTTAACATCTATGGTCTTCAGTCCCCTAGAACTTAGAACTACTTAAACCTAACTAACCTAAGGACAGCACACAACAACCAGCCATCACGAGGCAGAGAAAATCCCTGACCCCGCCGGGAATCGAACCCGGGCGTGGGAAGCGAGAACGCTACCGCACGACCACGAGATGCGGGCGTCAGTAGTCATTAGACGCCGTTAGAGAGCAGAATGGAGCGCTCCGCGGAACTCACGGTCTTCGAACGTGGTCAGGTGATTAGGTGTCACTTGTGTCATACGTTTGTACACGAGTTTTCCACACTACTAAACATCCCTAGGTCCACTTTTTCCGACGTGATACTGAAGTGGAAACGTGAAGGGACACGTACAGCACAAAAGCGTACAGGTCGACCTCGTCTGTTGACTGACAGAGACCGCCGACAGTTGAAGAGGGTCGTAATGTGTAGTAGGCAGACATCTATCCAGATGTCACACAGGAATTCCAAACTGCATCAGCATCCACTGGGAATACTATGGCATTTAGGTGGGAGATGAGAAATCTTGGATTTCATGGTCGAGCGGCTGCTCATAAGCCACACATCACGCTGGGAAATGCCACACGACGCCTCGCTTCGTGTAAGAAGCGTTAACATTGAACGACTAAACAGTGAGAAAATGTTGTGATGAGTGACCAATTACGGTACACCATGTGGCTATCCTATGGCAGGGTGTGGGTATGGCGAATGCCCGGTGAACGTCATGTGCCAGCGTGTGTAGTGCCAACATTAAAATTCGGAGGCTGTGGTGTTGTGGAGTGGTAGCGTTTTTAATGGAGGGGGCTTGCACCCCTTGAATGTTTTGCGTGGCACTAAAACAGCACAGGCCTGCATTGATGTTTTAAGCACCTTCTTTCCTCCCACTGTTGAAGAGCAATTCGGGGATTGTGATTGTATCTTTCAACACGATCGAGCACCTTTTCATAATGCACCGCCTTTGTCTGAGTTGTTACACGACACTTGCATCCCTGTAATGGACTGGCCAGAATCCCATACAACACCTTTGGGATGTTTTGGAAGGCCGACTTTGTGCCAGGCCTCACCGACCGACATCAATAGCTCTCCTCAGTGCAGCTCTCCGTGGAGAATGGGATGCCATTCCGCAAAGCAACCTTCCAGCACCTGATTGAACGTATGCCTACGAGAGTGGAAGCTGCCATCAACGCTAAGGGTGGGCCAACACCATACTGAATTCCAACATTGTCGATGGAGGGTGCCACGAACTTGTAAGTCATTTTCAGCAGGTTTCCGGGTGCTTTTGATCACGTAGTGTAGATGGCACCAAGGAGAGATCTCAAACCTACACATGTGTCATTACATGGAGGAGCAACTTATAATCTGTAATGCTGTTTATAGGGAATGATACTTGTTATCGTGCCTCAATCTTGTTAACAACAGCTTTCTGCTTATGATTCGCGTCTTTCTTGCGCAATATTTCAGATGTGTGACTCGCAGTCTTCTTCACCTGCTGCCTGATACTGATTCCAGTGTGGAATAAGTCCAGTAGGTATATCTATGTTGTGCTAGGCTCTCCGTCTGTGAGGCGCTCTGCGTCAGGCGTTCTGTCCGTAGTATGCGCCGACCAATAGCAGCCACTGTCGTGTTTTCTTCAAGCCGCGGCTGATCCGAGAGCTGTGCGAGTACTTTGTAGCTATTATCCGTTATCAGTCTTGCTGTATGAAGTTCTGAATGACGTCCACGTCGTGCTATATATACATTTTATCTTCCGACTGTCGTCATTTAAGCCCTTCTGTGATCTAGGACGTTCTGTGCCGTCTCAAGCGTTACGTTCCGAGATCTGTGACCGCCAGCAGGGCTGCAGTGTTATTTTCAGACCACTGGTGTTCAAATTGTCGCTCGAGACTCGGTAGAACGTTCTCAGGTATTTGGTATGTTGTCTGAGGTACCATTTCACGTGCGTCCTTTGTTACATGTACTGCGCTGTTTTCTCTGACACCACGTTCGTACTCGTGTCCCCTGGGGTCTTGATATTGATCCTAGGACCTCATTTTATCCGTTAGGGCGCTACCAATCCCCAAATATAGTGTGAACATATTACATAATCCGGACAGCACCGATAATTTTTGAATTCGATTTTCTCGATAGTGGTCCATAATTGCACGAACTTGAGTTATCTCTAAAATGGATCGAACCTATGGGGAAACTTCCGTCCCACTTCCTGTAAGAAAATAGATATATACCTTAGCATTACCGATTTTAGTAATTCTGCAGGAACACACTATTTGTGCAGAAGTGTCAAACGCCATTCGGATACCATGCTCTCTTTGACTGCTGACAATAAACTGATATAAACTGATATCCTCCACAGTATAATACTGCCTTTCTACATAAACAACATTCGTAGCAGAATAAGAGTCCATTTCTGAAGCCAAAACATGCGAATAATATAACCCTCTTTTTTATTTCCTCCTTATTTTCACACAGTACGACTGCCGCTACAAGGAAGCAGTTGAAAATTCGAATCTTACGCAAGCTACCCTACGTTTTTAGTTTCACGCTGTGTGTGCGTGTGCTGGAGGGGGGGGGGGGGGAGTGGAGTTGTTTGGTGTACTAAAGGTCTTGTGTTGTTCAACACTCGCCAGCAATAAAAATTTTAACTCACATCGAATGGCCCCCTTCAATTCTGGCAGTGCCAAGTGAAGAACGCCGACCTCCTTCGTCATTCGGATTTCTCGTGAAACGTGATGTGTGCCTCTGTCTAGATAAAGGTGCGTAATCGGCTTACAAGGGGAGGGTTAACATGTGGATCACCGATTTTGATGAAGTTTTGCAAGAATGTTCCATACTGAAAATAAAGAGACACGTGCTTCGCGTTTTTGTTCGATACTCCCGAGTTTTCTTTCTTTCTTTCTTTTTTTAAAAAATCGAGGTCAAAACTGATAAAGGAAAAACGTGTTTTCAGGCTGTAGCTTGCGTACACCTAATCCTACTCGTCTAGCCAAGCGAGGTCGGCAGTCGGGCCATTAGACCGCCGTTCGAGTCTTGGTGGTAGTTTCTTTCATTCGATATTTTTTTCAGTACATCTGATCATATTCCAGCCAGGCAGGCAGCACCAGCCAGCCGAGACAGTCACAGCAACAGGATAGTAACCGATTTTGTGACATTTACGAGTTCCTAACCAGGAGTGAATTTTATAATATCATCTGTGTGCTTTGATAGTTTAGTTTCTCGAGTTTCTGCGTGTTAATTTAATATCTGCTAATTTAATATTTAGTAGCCACAGTTCTCACGTTTTCGTTTGCATCGGAAAGTAAACCGATTTTGTGACATGTTACAAGTTCCTAATCAGGGGCGAACTATTTAGTTTCACCTGAGTTCTTCGGTAGTTAGGTTTTTGAATCTCTGTGTATTAGTGTAATTTAATAGACACAGGTCCTGCGTTGTCGTCAGTGTTTACTGTAGAGTTCCGCACCATGTGCTAATAGTTCGTTTATCTGCGTAGTTTAGTTTTCGACGATCTTTAGTATGGATAGGTACTGAGATTGTTGTGTGCGGATGCGAGCTGAGTTTTGTGACACTTCACTTTCAGCTCCAGGCTGTGATCGCTTCAGTTACACTGCTTGAGGCTGTAGTGGATGGGCACCACTGGTGTGGGCCAGCTGTGGGGATTCAACGAACGTCCAGCACGTCCGAGTACTCTAATCGCTCCTCAATGGTCGCCAGCCCAGTTACTGCTCGCACTGAGGTTGACACCTCACCTGTGATCGAATGGAGGTCGCCACAGGGTGTAACAGGTGGTGATAGACTTCCCAGGGGATGGCACGTAAGGCCTCCCCAATTAGTCTGAGAAACAGACTCCAAGTGCTGTCTGTGGCTGACACTGTCGCAGAGCCAGACGCCGTCGCCTATCCTGTTTTAAAGAAAACCTCTCAGTCTTCAAGATCCGGACAATCACGGAGGGTGGGATTTGTGATAGTCGGGAGCTCCAGCTTCAGGCGCGTTATGGGGACCCTTACGGACATCGCTGCCAAGGAGGGGAAAAGAGCCAATGAGCACTATGTGTGCATTCCAGGTAAAGTCATTCCAGATGTGAAATGGGTACTCCCTGATGACATGAAGAGCACGGGGTGAAGACAACTGCAGGTGGTGGCTCATGTCTGTACCAATGATATGTGCCACTTTGGATCAGAAGAGGTTCTCTCTGGTTTCGCATGGCTAACAGAAGTGGTAAAGGCTGTCAGTCTTGCTTGCGAGATGAAACCAAAGCTGACCACTTACAGCATAGTCGACAGGACTGATTGCGGTCCTCTGGTACTGAGCCGTTGGAGGGTCAGACGGTTGTGCTACCTTGTGGGCTGCAGATTCCTCGACTTACGCCAAAGAGTGGTTGGGTTTCGGGTTTTGCTTAATAGGTCAGGAGTCCACTATACACAAAAGGCGTCTACACGGGTAGCACGGGCTGTGTGAGGTGGCCTGAGCGTTTTTTTAGGTTAGAAGGTCACGGGAAACACAAAAAGGGCTTTAATCACAAAGGGTGCAGGCCGAACAAAGGAAGAACGTAGATATAGGACCATCGGTATTACAGTTGCAAATTGTCGTAGCTGTGTTGGGAAAGTACCAGAGCTCTAATAGAAATCACTGATGCTCAAATAGTTGTAAGCATTGAAAGCTTGTTAAAGCCGGAGATAAGCTCAGCCGAAATTTTTGCGAAGATCCTAACGGTGTTCAGAAAGCATAGGTTAAACACTGTTAGCGGTGTCATGCTTGTTGCTGTTAGAAGTAGTTCATCTTGTCGCGAAATCGAAGTAATCGAAGTAGATAGTTCTTGTGAGTTGGTTGGTTGTTGGTGGTTTTAGGGAAGGAGACCAGACAGCGAGGTCATCGGTCTCATCGGATTAGGGAAGGACGGGGAAGGAAGTCGGCCGTCCCCTTTGAAAGGAACCATCCCGGCATTTGCGTGGAGCGATTTAGGGAAATCACGGAAAACCTAAATCAGGATGGCCGGGCGCGGGATTGAACCGTAGTCCTCCAGAATGCGAGTCCAGTGTCTAACCACTGCGCCACCTCGCTCAGTCCCTGTGAGTTAACAGGGGCAGAGGTCATTGTAGCCTACTGGAATAAAATAATAACTGGATCCTTTTACCGACCTCCCAATTCAGATGATACAATTGCTGAAAGGTTCAAAGAAAACTGAGTTTGATTTTAAACACGTACGCGACTCATACGATTAAAGTTGGTGGTGACTTTACTTTACTATCGATATGTTGGCGAAAATACATGTTTCATTCCGGAGGTACGCATATAAAACATCATCCGAAATTGTGCTAAACGCATTACTTCAAGCAGTTGGTTCATGAGCCAACGCGAACAGTAAACGGTTGTGAAAACGCCCTTGACGTCTTAGCAACAAATAATACTGAGTCAATAACAAGCATCGAAAGGTGTACAGGGATTATTGAACACAGGGTTGTCGTAGGGGGACTGAATATTGTAACCGCCAAATCCTCAAATAATAAACGAAAAATATACAAGTACCTATTCAAAAAAGCATATAAACGTTCGCTTGACACCTTCCTGAGAGACAATCTCCACTCCTTCCGAACTACAATATAAGTGTAGACCAGATGTGGCTTGAATTCAAAGAAATAGTATCGGCAGCAATTGAGAGATTTATAACAAATAAGTTAGCAAACGACGGAGCTGATCCTCCTTGGTATACAAAACGGGTCAGAACACTGTTGAAGAAACAACTAAACACACATTCCAAATTTCAACACACACAAAATCCCCAAGATTGGCGGTCTTTTAAAGAAGAGATGCTTATTATAGTGTCCAAAATGAAACTTTGTCTAGAAACCTGGCAGAAAATCCTAAGAGACACTGGTCGTATGTAAAGTATGCTAGCGGCAAGACCCAATCAATGACTTCTCTGCAAGATAGTAATGGAGATACTATCGAAGACAGTGCTGATAAAGCAGAGTTACTAAACACAGCCTTCCAAAATGCCTTCACAAAAGGAGACGAAGTAAATATTCCAGAATTCGAATCAAGAACAGCTGACAACATGAGTAACGTAGAAGTAAATATCCTCAGGGTAGTGAAGCAACTTAAATCACTTAATAAAAGCAAGTCTTCTCGTCCAGACTGTATACCAATTAGGTTCCTTTCAGCGTATGCTGATTCAATAGCTCCATACTTAACAGCCATATACAACCGTTCGCTCTACGAAAGATCCGTACCCAAAGACTGGGAAGTTCCACAGGTCACACCAATATTCAACAAAGGTGGTAGGAGTAATCCACTAAATTACAGGCCCATATCATCAACGTAGAAATGTAACAGGGTTTTGGAACATATATTGTGTTCGAACACTATGAATTGTCTCGAAGGAAACCATCTATTGACCCACAGTCAACATGGATTTAGAAAACATTGTTCTTGTGAAAGACTACTAGCTCTTTACTTGCATGAATTGTTGAGCTCTATTGACATGGGATTTCAAATTGATTCCGTATTTCTGCGCTTACGGAAGGCTTTTGACACTGTACCACACAAGCGGCTTGTAGTGAAATTCCGTGCTTATGGAATATCGTGTCAGTTATGTGACTGGATTCGTGATTTCCTGACAGAGAGATCACAAATCGTGGTGACTGACAGAAAGTCATCGAGTGAAACAGAAGTAACATCTGGCGTTCCCCAAGGTAGTGTTATAGACACTGGGCTGTTCTTCATCTATGAAAATGATTTGGATGACAATGTGTGCAGCCGTCTTAGGTTGTTTGCAGATGACACTGTCGTTTATCGACTAATAAAGTCATCAGAAGGTCGAAACCAATTTTAAAAAAATTTAGAAAATATATCTGTATGGTGCCAAAATTGGCAATTGACCCTAAATATTGGAAAGTGTGAGGTCAAAGGAACATTGCAATCAACTTGAAGCTGCAAAAATGGGGTCAAAACTGCACACAGATAAGATAAAAAAGAGCGTGTATCGGATAAGGACGATTGTGAATCGAATTTAGAGGAAAAAAATAACTGTTACAAGAAACTGAAATTAAACGGGAGGAAGTATAACAGAGAGGAATGTCTCAGCAGTGGCCGACTGAATTCTCCTTTCAGAACAGGAAAGCGCGGGAAACTTAGCCACGCCGCAAACAATAAACGTGGGAAACGGAAGGCTCAAAGCTGCGAAAGAAAAGCAGCGAGCGAAGAGTTTGGGTACGACGTGTCTGCAGAAATGCCAAAAACAAGGGTAAGAACTGGTGTCGATCTCGAAAAATTAATGGAAACACTGACGAAAATACGAAGGGAAAAGGAGGAAGATATTAAAGAAATTAAAGCGTTAAACGAAGAAATCGAGTCATCAGTGGCAGTTAATAAAAACTGAAAAAACAAGAGGAGAATATAAAGGAAATATTTGAAACGTGGGAGGGAAGGGTGGATGAAAAAATAAGGAAACAAAGGAAGAAAAAATGAAATAAACTAAGACGTAAAATCACAACTAGCGAAAGCGGAAACAGCAATTAAGAAAATAAATGAATATCAAAGACAGCAGCATGTGAATGTAACGATAGGAAATAGTTGCGGTAGCTGTTCTGGTAAATATGACTGTGCAAAGACAAGAGGAAACTAGTAAACGTGTAAAGCAGATCGAGCAGAATGTAGAAGTCACGAACTAAATGGTAGGAGAAGTACACAAAGTACAAGAAGCTACTGAATAGCAGGTTAAACAGGCAGCCAATAGCAAACCACGCAGTGAGGCAAAGTCAGCAAGTGGCCGAACTGCACTAGTGGCCAATATACCCCACGTGAAATTTATACATGGGTTTAAATTCAGTAAACTACATACGAAACGAAAGTAACATCCCTCTTTATTCATAAGAAATTTCCACAGGTTACTGCCAGGAATATAGAGTAATAAAACAAAAGTTGCTGACATCATAAATTATATGGAAGACGAAGCAAATAACTGGGTTACGTGGCTAGAAAAGAAACGCTTTAAGTACGCAGAATTTAAAAAAAAAATTTGCTAAGCAAATATTGGTCCAACAATAAACATGACGATATTCTAATTTCTATGTGTAATCGCCTATATAGCTGGAGAATGGATGGGACCTAAGATATGTTCTTGAAAAGGAATTGGAGAGAAACAGACATCTTGAAACACCCTACGATTAGCGAAATGTGGTGCGATGGATGGTAGACAGATCCCAATGTGAAGTACGTAGCCATTTAATAGGAACAGCATTGACTCAGTGGAGCAGGCTTAGTTCATATTTGCGCTATTTGAACTTGACACCAGGCAGCCAGAAGTGCAAAGATAGGTAACACCGCAGCGCGGGATGCGCAGTGAACAAGAACGGAGAAATGAACGGAGAAACAGAAGAGGTATAGGACGTGGCGGTTATGTTTTCAGATGCAACGTAGGGAGAGGGGCCGATGGATTGAGGAAGAATAGTGGAGCTAACGTGAAGATAGAGATGAGGGATGCAGGCTGAGAAGTGATACGGAACCAGCCGAGAGTGAGAGGAATTTATAGGGATTTCAGGACTGGCCCGACGTCAAACGTATATGGAGAGGCCTTAAACAACTAGGGAAAAAGAAAGAAACATTTATGTAATACCAGCAGAAAAATTAAGTGATGAAAAATCGGGTATTAAATGTCCACGATCAAAAGTACCTCACAACTGAGAAGGGAACATTGGCAGTAATGTTCGGGTCACAAAATTTAGGTACTACCTGGTTGTGCGAAAAGGAATTGTTCTAACAGACCACAAGCCCCTCTCATTTATATCATGTCGATTTCGTCACAGGAGACTGATGTGCATGCTTGCCCTGCAAGAATTTGATTTTTATATTGATTACATGCCAGGGTACGTAACAAATAGTACCGGATGCACTATTAAGTTTGCTCTTAGGCCTAGAGAGACCCAACACCGCTTCAGCCGAGGGAAAATAGTGTTTGTCTTATAAAAGGGGTTACAAATGAAGAAGTATTACGACAAATAATAAAGTACATCAGTAGAGAGCAAAACGAAAATGAAAACCTAGTGTTTATCACGAGAAAATATAATATTGCCAGTGAAGATAGAATCAAAATGTATTACTTTCTGTGTGATGACATAATGTATCACAGAAACAATGCAAACGAAGAGTTATAGAAATCTCGTATGGTACACCCACCTTAACTGTGGGCGTTTTGGTCCGAAGAAATGTATGGAAAATCTTCGAGCAGACTGTCGGTTTTCTAATATGGTGAGGTGAATAAGGAAATTATTAAAAAATTGTAAGATATGTCAATAAACAATAACTCCTATGGTATAACATAAAAGATTTAAACATGCTGTACTCTAAAAAGAACCAATGGTGCTTCTAAGCCCCTCCTAGTGTGGGAGTAACTTACATAGTGGTGGCAATTGAGTTATTCTTGTCTTACGTACAACTATACGCATCAATAAAGCCACTGGTTGCAAGAAGGTACAGACGATGGACAAAGACAACTTTAATAAGGTATGCTTGCCCAAGTCTATAATCACTGACAGTGTAAGAAAACTTATTACTAAGGCAGGAAATGATGCATTGAGTCAGTATAATGTGGAACCAATATATGTATGAAGCCAAAAAAGTCAAATGTGTGTGAAATCTTATGGGACTTAACTGCTAAGGCCATCAGTCCCTAGGCTTACACACTACTTAACCTAAATTATCCTAAGGACAAACACACACACCCATGCCCGAGGGGGACTCGAACCTCCGCCGGGATCAGCCGCACAGTCCATGACTGTAGCGCCCTAGACCTCTCGGCTATTGCTGCGCGGCGTGTATGAAGCTACAGGGTAGTACTGAACCCCACTGCACTATTGATCAAGGAAATTAAGAGATTATCCAGAGTACATTGTCACAATAGACATAGTAACTGGGCACAATGGTTTAGCACATTTGAAGAGGTTCTCAGCAATGTCCCTCATGATCTGACATGACTCCAGTGGAAATACTACGTAACCAAGGTTGGGACAGTACAATTAGTGATACCTTAACAAACACCAGATAAAGACGTTACATGGAAGGAAAGGACCGAGAGGACTGAAAAAAAAACGCTTAGTAGAAGATTTGAAGCAAGAAAGAGTCAGTATGATAAATTGGTGCATCTTATTATTTACGAGGTTAGGGATGTAGTGTTAATACGTACACATGTTCGGCCAAAGAAGAATGATCATGACATAAATAAAGTTCCATCATTTACTTAAGGGACCATATAAAGTTATATTACTGAAGTGCCCAAACACAATGGAATTGAAAGACTATAGAAATGATAAGCACCATGGCAATGAACATATCGAGAATGTAAAGAAGTATTTTGCCAAAGATCGGTCAGCCCCAGAGGAGGCGGAAGAGGAAAATAGGGTGTAAAATTAGCCACGTTGAACCAATAATTTTACGTGATATTATGTAACAGTCACTAACAATGTCAACAATTTGTCGATATATTCCACTACGTTTCCTTCTACTTATGTTTATGAGTGTTTATTGCGACTCTTGTAATGGACAATATCCAGAAATTGGGAGTGTATGTAGTTTAGTGACTTACTCTAAAATAGGTTGCTTTGAGCGTATTCAATTACGCTGCCGCGTACTTAAACTGTTCCGTTAAAGCGCAGCGATTTGAAAGATAGAAAGAGCGGTCCCGGCACATGCGACACTTGTAAGATGCTGTGACGGGTGCGAGTAGCTGCACAGAAGTTGCTAGAAGAAGCTGTGGCTCAAATAGCGTGATGTGTTGTTACATGTCGAGAGCCACCCGAAGGAACCGCGGCATTTGACTGGAGAATGGTGCTGCGGAGAGGAACCTAGCCGATGGTTTCAAATGGTTCAAATGGCTCTGAGGAAATATAGTTCTACGTATATGACGTCGAAACTAAGGCTCAAACAAACGGCTCTGAGCACTATGGGACTTAACATCTGAGGTCATCAGTCCCATAGAATTAGAACTACTTAAACCTAACTAACCTAGGGACATCACACACATCCATGACCGAGGCAGGATTCGAAGCTGCGACCGTAGCAGCAGCACGGTTCCGGACTGAAGCGCCTAGAACGTCTCGGCCACTCCGGCCGGCTGACCGTTGGGCGAGACTTCGAGCAGTGACTAAAGCAAAGGATAGGATGCGCAGAATTCAATGAACACGAACATCACCCCCATTAACTGTCAACAACCCATGCTGGCCAGCTATTGACTATAATCCATTCATCATAAGAATAAATCTTATGTAAGCAATGCACTATGTATTCTTCCGCGTTTGCTGGAACCGCATTGGATCTCCGCTTCACGTGGGACTCCAGCCAAGCTGTCTCGAGAACTGCTAAGTACGATAATAAGGGTACGTTTGGTGCTGTGCGTTACGCGCACATCGGACGGGCGGTAATACAGAACAACACCTTTACCGGCGAATTTAGCTTGGACGGCACTGGCCGGCCTACTGTAGTTCACACGTAAAAAGAGACGAGCAAAGGAGCAAGATAGCTTCGAATGTAATTTAATTTTTAAGCAGAATGAAATAATACATTGCAAATCTCCCACAATACGCTCCTTAGACAACTAGACAAAGCCGCAACAAGTTATCGTTTTTAATTAACGTAGTATTGTAATTAAACACAAGAATGAAGAAAATTCCGGACTTAACCACACGATAATTTCTCTGCATAAGCTGTGTGTAACGTAAGAGAGTATTGATGGGTTCCAACGTGTAGTTAAATATTGAAGCCACTGAAGATCTCTTAGCTCCTTCCTTATCCGAATCCGAGAAATGCATTTCAGTTCTGGAACTGTCACCTGCTACGCTGATAACGAGCCTATCAACAACAGAATCCATGAAACCAACTAGGCTCAGCATTTTCTCTTTTTATTTTATGGCGAGCCGTTCTACATCCCTTCAACGTGCGGCAGTTACGTGTGAAGAAGCTGCGTGCTTTAGTTGCAGTGCGTCTGGCAGCTTAACAGTCTTATTACTTCTCGGGTCAAATCCCACAGCTTGGCTCCAGATCAGTACCGTTGGGTTCATGTTGTAATGGTACAGTAGCAAATGTAAAAATGGAGCATTTGTATGATGGGCTCGATGCTGTGAAAATGATTGTTTTTCATGTTTCTACGATGCTTATATACCTCTGTGGTATAAGACGATGCACATGGTCCAAGTAAAAAGGATTTGGTCTTTAATTTTTGCCGTAAAAATTAAATTGTTATGTTTTCTTAATTTAAACATTTTTTATGAACAGTCCTTCATGAAACATCGAAAATTAAGAATTTATGTTTGAAATGGAAACAGGAATTTCGCGCCCAATATGTAATTACAAACAAGAAGACGTGCATTATTCATAAAAAATGACGATGACTTTTATACTTTCGAGACGTAGGTATTCCACATTGAATGAGGAAAAAAATAATGCTAGGGAGATTTTTTTAATTTTTTTAATGATCGTGGTGTTTGTTCGTTGCCGGCGTCACATGACATCCGTTCAAGTTCGTTTTGTTGATCCTTCCACTTAGTTTTTTTTTTTATTACAGAAACCAACCAACTCTCTGACCGAACATGCTGAGCTACCGTGCCGGCACGCTACCGATTGCACTACACTTTCAGTGGTTGCTGGTTTTTCAAATGCATTATATAGAACGCTGGAAAAACTTCAAAGCCGATTATCTCCGTAAATTTATGAAAAATCATTAAGAACAGCCTATTTCTCGGCACTTTTTAACTGTGTCCCTCGCACGTGTTTCACTACGGAACAGGAAGTAGCCTCAGCCATTTTCATACTGCGTATTAACAACGCGATAATCAGAGCCCAACGCTGCAAAGGCTGTGACTGTACACGATTTTTGAAATAAAAACTACGTGGCTAAAGCGTAATTAAGAAAAACGTTGATGGCTGTTAATACATTTGAATATCTTAAAGTTTCGTTTAACATAACTTCGTAATAAGATACCTAATACATAAGTAGGACCTACTTCCGAGAACGTAACAACACCAGTGTACTTGTACTAAGGCTTCTGACCAATCACCGCATTTGTGTTTGCTTACATCAGGTTTATTCTTATGATCAACGGATTATAGCTGTTGTGTATGTGACGCAGCTCTAAACCAGATCGGCGTGAGAGGAGAGTGAGTTTGTGGTGCATCACAGTGATTTAGTATGTGCTTGTGTGCAGGTCCTGTTTGATACCTCAGTAGTGTCTCTGTGTGTGTTTATGTAAGGATATATTCATGAATGCACGAAGCCATTTTTTTCTTATTTGTGGTATTTTTTTAGCAAACTCAAATTTTCTATTTATGTCTTACTAAATGTCATTCATGTTTACGAGACTTCAAAAGCATTAAGATAAGCAGTGCTAACTTTAGAGCGAATGAAGCGGGGCTGTGAAAAAAGTACGTATTTATGGCATACAGTACTTGAATGATATGGTAAAATTTATTGATTTCCAGATTTGTTGTCATACACACACTTTTTTTACTAAAAGACTTACTTGAATGTGCTATTTGGTTAAAGTGAATAACGGAATGTGGGGTGAAGAATTCTGAGAAATGTGTCACTATATATTTTTCTTTGAGCGTGCCATTTTATAAATTTTGAAATGTACTGAAACGAAACGTCGTTGTAACTTTCAATTTGATCTTTTCGTGTCTGAATAGTTCTATAGAATTAAAAATTGATCATATCTTTGTAAATGTAAAAAAGAATAGTGATTACTGAATGTGGTATACGTGAAGTACAAATTTTGAAAAAGAAAGTCCAATGTTTCCAAGCTATGAGGAAACCATGGCAATTTCTGGTTATTTTTCACCTGGTGGGGAATTTTCCTTTTCAGTAATTAGAGGGTATTCTCTTATTTTGAAAAATCGTTATTTCACATGGGTTTTGAAAGCAATTAGTTGAAGAACGTAAGAGTACAATTATCAGTTCCGTACATGACACGAAATGTACCCTTACGCTTCTTTATCACAGCGCAGCCCAATGGCTGCCCCACAGTTGTAGAAGGAACAGGTTGGCGCCTGGAGATCGCTTGGTCTGAAGGAGTGAGTCAGTCGCGCCAGAGCCATCACACGAGTAGGACCCGTATATATGAGAGAAAAGCGATCGTGGTTAAGGTAGTAAGTACGAAGCACAGGATTAATTTCGTATAAGAGGAGCTGGTATATAATTAAAAGGCAACCATACTGCAAGGAATCGGCAATGGTAAATTGATATAAGCTTGTGATCAGTGAGTGACTGTACTTGTAGTGAGTGCGATCAGAAGAAGCAGGAACGTGATGTTTGAAATGAAAGTGAAATAAATTAACTGTGTCGTACAAAAGTGTTCACATATTGTAACCTCTTCTTTCTTATTAGAATATTGTGTGAGGAACTGAGTTATCACGGTCTAGTCACATTGATGTGACCACGGTGTATGTTAGACATCAGCGTGAAGTACTCGTTCACAGACCGCAGGTGGCAGCGTTGGCAGTGGAGGGTACACAAAGTGTATCGGGAGAGGTGCTAAACTGTGCGGTCGTTATCATAATGTTAATGGAGTGATTTAACTGACTTCCCGAGGGGTCAGTGGTGGAAACATTTCAGAAACGGCTACGTTTGTAAAATGTTCGCATGCCATCGTGGTTAGTGTATACTGCGTATGGTATAATTGCGCTATCGAAAATCAACGCTGAGGCAACTGCGGGGCACCACTTGGCAGGGGTGAATAACGGCTGCGGAGATGTGTAAGGGAAAACAGACGTGCAGCTGTTGAGTAACTGACCATCCAAGTGAACCGAGGGGTTACCAATAGTGTGGACGACCACTGCGTGGTGACACGTGGCCTTTTCAGATGAATCGCGTCTTATGCTCCATCGGACAGATGGCTGTTGGCCTGTACAGCCCTGCAACAACCGTAGGAAGGGTCCAGGCCGGAGGGGGGATCATTGTGGTCCAGAGAATGTTTTCGTGGCATTCCTTGGGTTATCTTGTTATTATGTAAAGCACGATGGAAGAACATAAATACGCATAAATACGCATCACCCATAAATGCAGTTTGTTTTTTCTTAGGCTCAGTAGCACGTACCAGCAGTGAAATGCAATGGGTCACGTGAGTATTCGAAGAGCGCCAGGATTAGTTTACCATACTTCTTGCGGCACCTGACTCCCCAAATTTAAGCCCAGTAGGAAGAGATCACCGTTTAACGTCCCGTCGGCAACGAGGTCATTACAGATGGAACACAAGCTGGTATTAGGGAGGGGGAAAGTGGCTGTAACCTTTCGAAGGAACCATCCCGACATTTGCCTTAAGCGATTTAGGGAAATCATGTAAATCCTAAATGAGGATGGCCGGACGCGGGTTTCAACTGTTGTCCTCACGAATACGAAAGTGTGCTAACCAGTGCGCTACACCGCTCGGTAAAGCCAGACGAGAATCTATGGAACTACCTCGATCGGGCTGTTCACGACATGAACCGTCATCCGAGAAACCTAACGCAGCAGCCCATCGTACTGGAGTCGGCATGGTTCCACAGTCCTGTAGATATCCTCCAGATCCGCAATGACACTTTTCCCGCATGTCCGCGCTGCAAAAAGCAGTTATTCAGGCTTTTGAGAGGTGATCACATTAATGCGACTGGACTGTGAAGAGCAATACAGGAAAATAGATAGGGCATGAGTCACAGGCACACTGCCAGAAGTTTAGTTACCGGTGCATGTCCTGCGGGCTTAAGGTCGAACTCCAAAAGTATCGCATGACGAATGTAAGTAGTTTTCCATCCAGCCAGAATACAAAAAATAATAATTAAGTACAAATAAATAAATAATACGGAGCAGCACCTTACAAAGCCGGTAAAAATGGTCTGGATTATCGTGAACTCTCAGCCTACGTGGGACAAATACTACTGCATTTAATGCATATGTGCATACGTCGACGAATGGAGGCAGAAGAGTCACGGACTCTCACATGAACACAAAATATACGAGAAAACTATGTCTGCTTGCCAAGACTGCGTCATGGAGAGGTACACAAATTTTTGGCACAACGATGAAACACCACTGCAGCGACTTCCAGTGCTTCACCTCAAAGACCACCGAGGCCCGTTATTTACAGTTCTAGGATACCAGAGCAGCAGTTGTTCTTACTAGGGAAGGAGGTGAAGTAAGGTCTGAGCAGAACGAAACACATCATTTACTTTTTACATGAAAGTCCGTCGAGAAAACAGATAAACACTGTTTTCTATAAGTAAGCAAGAGTAAATGTTCAAAAAATTTAAATATACTCTTTTTACTTGCAAGAATTTAAATATTTAAAGAAGCCTACAGTCAATACTGATACGATTAACGTGAAATCGAAAGGCAGCTGCGTTTCTATCATGTTATAAGAAATGCAAAAAACTGGCGAAGAAAAGATATTGCGATTGTAGCTGTATTTGGCATCACACTGTTCAATATGTTGGAATCGCTGGTAAGAGAGAATGTAAATACAAGACACAAAGTAAGCACAATGAACTCAGTTATATAATCAATATAGGGAGTTCCAGCTATTTTGGAACTCCGTAAATACACCCTAAGAATAAAAGGCACACCGCGAAGAATTGTGCAAACTGCCCACAAACTTATATTCATGCAGGTATAGACCGAAAATTCAAAACTGTACACTTTTGGCGGCCAGTGGATGAATGTGTGATGCTACAGCGCAGTTTCGCCTTGCAGCTGTCAAGCAGAGTAAACGGAGGATATGTCGATACCAGGGCACAGTCTTGGCAAATTTCATTCCGTGTACTCAGTTGAAGAGTAACTATGCCTCGCAGACAGGCACATGAACAATATAAACAGATGTCAGCATTTGAGAAAAGGACGCGTAGTTGAGCTCAAAGAAGCCGAGAGGAGTGATTGGCGAATCTCTCGACACTTGAATTGTTCGATTGGCATTCAGAACTTTTGAAGCTCCCTTCTCGTGCAGTCATTCATACTTCCCAAGAAATCATTAGAAATAACGGCAAAACGAGAACATTTATCAGCCTGCCGTGGTTGACATAAAAAACCTTTATAAAGAAAATGAAGTTGCTGACTGTTGAAAAATAAGGAAGTGGCATTTGTGGTCGCAATAGCAAACAGTCGAATAAAATCTCTGCAAAACGGAAGAAAGATCTTTAAGAGATTCAATCGGTGGCAGTATTAAAGTACAAATACTGTCCCCCAGTGACAGTTTTTCTCAAAATAATTCGAATTGTCTCTCCAATTACCTCGTAATGTTGCAAGAACGAAGGTGCCAGTGTTTAGTATCTTTACAGCTCTATAGCACAACTCCGCTGAAAAGGAGGAAATATGTTATTTACATACATTGTAAATTTCAGTTCTGTCAAATGTCAACGACCTTGCCGCAGTGGTAACACTAGTTTCCGTCTGATCACCGAAGTTAAGCTCTAATGGGGCTGCGCTAGCACTAGGATGGGCGATCATCCGGTCTGTCTAGCGCTGTTGGCAAGCGGAGTGCACTTAGCCCTTGTGAGGCAGACTGAGGAGTTATTTGATTGAGAAGTAGCGGCTCAGGTCTCGTAAAGTGACATACGACCCGGAGAGCGGTGTGCCCCTCCATATCAGCATCCTGTGACGCCTGTGGGCAGAGGATGATACGGCGACCGGTCGGTACCGTTGGGCTTTCCGAGGTCTGTTCGGGCGAAGTTTAGTTTATTTTAGTACTATTACATTATTGGGGCAATATCATTTAATTGGGAAAAAATTCTGAATTCCGTTGTATCTCTTTTCGTATAAGACGGTGAAAACTTCCAAGCGCTGCAGTGTCATTAAAATACAGAATTATTTGCAAGTACAACACACAGAGTTTACTAATTCCAGAACCATATCACATTTATAGCTATTCTACTACACTTAAATATCTACGTATGACTCTAGTTTTTGAAATAATGATACGCACAAAATTAAAATCGATCTGTTTATATTTTCGTTTCCAATTTCATTTCTTGTTCGAAACAAATTTAATGGGCTTTCTGAGCTCTGCGTATGGTTCGATGTTTGGCGATTCTGGCCTTCTTGCCTCTAATACAGCTCAGCGATATGTTATACCTTATACTACTGCTTACACCAAGTATATTCCTAAAACGTACAGTATTACCCCGTTCTTTAGCTTTCCCTCGTGATCTACGGGGAGACTGTCTACCCATAGTACAATAAAGTAGTTATAGGATGTATATTGTGTAATACATTAATAGTTGTGTCTCATGACGATGAGTAAAGAGACTTCAGTATTTTAGTCTCATCTGTTACATTACAATACCGTGGTGTGCTGCTGTGTCCCGATGTTCCACTGGTAACTAGTCTATATTAAAGTGTTTGCTTTAGGAAAACCATCTATGACGTGGAGTACGCTGGAATATTAAAGCTTAAGCATGCGTTTATTCTTATGTGAAACATATACAGTTACAGCAGCACTGCAAAGCCAGTGGCACAGCTCACTGAATGCAGTACGCTGATTGATTACTACCAATCGTGAATCATAGACCTGTGAAAAGTTCCGAGTGGGACAGCCCCTGAACAAGGTCTCTCAACCTAAAATAACACTTTCACTGGTGTTAAGAGACCACCACAGCATGTTTGAACCCGAAGATTCATTGTCGACCACCAGATTTACCGCCGGAAAGTGCTCGCTACGAAATTCCCGGAGTTTTTAAGGTTTAATAATAAGTACAGTGTTTTCCTTCTAATGATTTTTGTTTATGTTCGAACTACTTTTCTGCTAATTAGGCTATCTTCAGAAAATGAGTGACTACCTTCTGCAGGGGACACTGGTTCTTATGTAACCAATCATTATAGGCGAATATACAATCACTTGTATATGGTGTTGTGCATCAAACTTTTTTCTTAACGTTGAAGTTACACATTATGCAATGGTTAATGTTAAACACAACAAATAATTAAACTACACAATATTACAGGTTAAATGGATTTTTTCCTGAGAGTTGTTAAAATGAGTACGTTTCATTTATGTTGTGCAACAAAGACTTTTTCACTTGCTTTCCAATGTAAACTAAACTCTAGACAGTGGACAGTATTACACACAGTAATTAGAATACATAATCTTGCATTGCTACAAGATATGATGAGGTTATGGTGCCATAACTGAGCACTACCAACTTACATTGAGCGACATACATGTTTTACATTGTAAATAACATTTTATGCAATGGGCAATACTGATTATAGTGCACGGTTAAAATATACAGCATTGAAGTATTGCAAGGTATAATGTTGAAGTTTGTGTGGTAGGGAACAGGAAATTCTGTTACAGTTAAATTTCCAGTGTGTTGCTCTCTTACATATAGGCTCTGATCTATCTGTTCCAGTGGCTTGTCGTGCTACAATTGCAAAAACTACATACTTATAAGTGTACACTGATTACAATATGTTGTGTGGCCAGCCTAATATCTAAGGTAGGCTTCTCACTACACTGATCGTTTTGGTGCTTCACACTACTTACTTTTAGTGTGTGGAGTACACAAAATGTAAATAGAAGTTAATCTAAATGATTTTCAGTTACCTTAAAATCTAAATCACGATACTTAAACATATATTATAATTATATCTACACATACAACGTCGTATTAAGAATTCTACTTGATGTAGCAAGGTCACTATTTGTAACGGGTTTCACTACATTGGCATTACAGTTGAGTTTAATCATGGAACTGACACTAATGCTAGTCATTACTGAACATAGTTTCCACTCATTTCAGCAATATCTACTCATCCTAACGTTGCATTGCTGCTCTACTCCTTAATAGTGTACAGTGTTTGGTCACAATTGCTGTCCAAAGACGCGTCACGCGTGGTTGTTGGAGCATGCTTTCACTCATACTTACCTTACAATGACAAATTCACACACCTCTCTTCAGTTAATAGTGGTGCTGCAACAATGATACTGATTGTACAAGGTTGTGTTGTGTACATGTAGTGGATAGCGTCCTTAGTTAGCATATGACTCACCGTTCGTGCAGATCATGTTTCATTAGGTAGTATATATTACAATTAATATATAATTCTTTTAAATTGCTGGTGGTGTGTAGAGTTTTTGGAGTATAGTTGACATCTTAATCTCGCTGCATTCATCACAGTGATAAGGTGAAACTGGTGTGGAATTTCTTTGTAGGCTCTAATTCACATTTTGTGTATATATAAGTAATTTTATAACTCTTAGTCAATCTCATTTGCTATGATAGTGGGCCTAGTTATCGACCTCCTTTGGGACTTTCTAATGTCTTGCCAGTCGCTCTCTACTACTCAAGGAAGTATATTCCCAGATTAGTGGCAAATGTGCTATTCTGGATGGAACTAATTAATGCCAACTTGCAGTTCATTACCTGAGCAAGTTCTCATGGTCATTTTAGCACTGCCAGTTACGTGTAACGATGGACAATCCCAGTTAGTTTTGAGTAGGTGTGAAGCACTTTGAAAAAATACTTAGCACCATTAACTGGTATGGATAACTATACTTCCCAGTCATTCATATATAAGCAGAATGGCTTTGGCAACTTTGGATCACTTTGACTTTCCTTGAACCCTGGCGATGTTACATGCGGTCACTTATCTGCAGCACATGACATGACATGCTACATAACAAGCCCCTGCACCTTATCTATCACGTCAATATCATGACGTCACAAGAGACGCACATTATCTAAGCCTTAATAACCATGAAGTCACAAGCCATGTCCCCTTTATAAGACACCATGGTGCCAGGGAATTAAAAAATGCCAATGAAACTATCATTCATTATGTATCTGGCATGTTCAAAAGCACCCAAATGATTTGTATTATTTATCAAAAATACATAAGCTCACGTACCACCCACATTCACACACACACACACACACACACACACACACACACACACACACACATAAACATAAACACAAACACACAGCACGCTCACACACTGGTTATGCCAAGTGTTAGAATGTTTTTGTGAGACTATAACGTATGTGAGAAAAATATATCAGTGGGAAACACACATAAAATATTTTATGTCATGTGTCACAACATTATTTCCAAGTCTAAAATACATAAAGAGTGTAACTTACAGTGATTCATAAATCGCCTAAAATAACATGTTACAAAGGTAGTTGACATTTCATCTTAGGCCTAAATGAGAGTATGCTCAAAACAAACGTCAGAAAGCACTAGTCTAGGGAAAAAGAAGAGACAACAGAAAAAAAAAATGTGTATGTCAAGTATCACAATAATACTTTCATGTCAAAAATACTCGTACCTCTCAGAATATACAATAAGGTGTTAGCATTTTGACCTTAGCCTTACTAGAGGCTGTGTTACTTGTAGTATATTGATTAAATTTTCATTGCCTGCCGTTTTTAGAAGTTTTTCAGTAACACTTCGCCTCAGTAAGCACCATTTCAGGTGGAGAAGATGATAATATATCATGTTCTGCGCTATAAAAATGTAATTGACATTATCGCTCGAGTATTTTAGCTCTTAAATCCGGAACATACCTGAAATTATATTTCACTGGTGTTCTATACACTGATGCCACAATTTTCGGAACATCGTCACAACAAACCTCACGAAAAATGACGTATTGGACGACTTGGTTACTATGTTGTATTATGGTTGGTTGGTTGGTTTGGGGAAGGAGACCAGACAGCGAGGTCATCGATCTCATCGGATTAGGGAAGGACGGGGAAGGAAGACGGCCGTGCCCTTTTAAAGGAACTATCCTGGAGCGATTTAGGGAAATCACGGAAAACCTAAATCAGGATGGCCGGACGCGGGATTGAACCGTCGTCCTCCCGAATGCGAGTCCAGTGTCTAAGCACTGCGCCACCTCGCTCGGTATGTTGTATTATGTACACTATGTATTTTCGTAAGACGAAAGGAGAACTACGTAATGCAAGACATACATTGGTCAGCTCAATTCAACATGAGCAAACACATTGATGGAAGAAGCTTAAACACACAGAGAAGAAAGCTCAGTATTTAAAAAATACGATCTTTGCACCAAACTCAAAGATTTTATCAAAAAATGTAAGGATTTCGAGTACAATTCACACAGAGATTGAAAATTTGAACTTTGCACCAAGACAACACTGTTAACTAAAATATACAGGTTTCGAACAAAAAACACCCAAGTTGCTATCGTCACAACCTAATTTTTTACAACTTTAAAAGAAACATGACTTACTTAATTGGCACTACTAATATAACTTACAGGTTAAGCAGCACTTGGCAACAAGTTTAATTTGGCTATTGTACTAAATTGTCTGTATTACTTATCAAATAACATAATAATTTATTCTACAACAGTACAAAACCTAGCTGGGAGTACTTCTGATATACTTTACAGCGTAAAGTATATTTTCCGACGAGAATTGTTACATGTTTGTATAAAAGTAAACAATGTTATTCCCATGTGTAAATTGCCCACATTATTTGTCAAGATGTCGTGTCACTTCAGTTAACGCTGATATCAAAATCAATGAGACTGTGCTACAGTAAAAACTTTTCTTTAGCACTACAAAACATTTATTATCTTCTGCTGATAATTCTAAATTATTGTCACACAATACTTTGATGAAATATTACACAGAATAGAAGTAATGCACATTAATATAAGGAAGAAATTGTGGTTGCTATGCTTTCAGCTATCATCTTTCAAGTGCTTCTCAGAGTCACTGAAACATTATAGCAATTTCATCGTTGGTTACTATCTTTATCTTGCAGTACAAAACTCATCTCATCTTCTGCTGATAATGATAACTTAATGCTATCAGACAGCTGATACTACATCAGTCTTCAACCCATACATTGCAATGTTACTGTAGAATTGTAGCAGTTTACCCCATACAGTACTGTCCTATAGCAAAAGTATAGCAAAGTCGCCCACACATTGACATATTCTAGCAAAACTGTAACAAATTTCCCCATATGTTGCCATGCTGTAGCAAAACTGTAAGAGATTGCTTGGTACATGACCATAACACAACAATATAGAAACAAATAGCACCTACACTGACAAGTTATATCAAAATTGTAACAAAACACCCAATATACTATCATTATTGCATGCCATTGTCACCAATTTTGGCAATCACGGTGAGATTATTTCTGAAAAGCCATCATAGTTCTACATCTACATACATACTCCGCAATCCACCATACGGTGGGTGGCGGAGGGTACCTCGTACCACAAATAGCAGCTTCTCTTCCTGTTCCACTCCCAAACAATCAGAACAACACCTTCAGAATTCGACAGTAAGGGTTCATTGTATATAGTAATGGGAGCACCTCTTCAAGTACTGAAAACTTGTAAACTGTGCAGTGCTGGCTATAGCACTTCGGTGCACCCTGAAAAGTGGTCATTTCAGAGCGATCAGGGTATAACATATGTAAAGATGAGAGTTAGCCTCCCTAGTACTGACGCAGAAGTAACTGTAATGCAACTGTAACAAATTGCCTTATACATCGATGTGTCAATGAAAAGTTGTGCCAAATTACTACATACATCACAATAGTAATACAAAGTTGTAACTAATTTCCCCATACATCATGAACACATGGTGGGCACTGTTACAGACCAAGAATGGACAATTCATGTTTGGTGACTGCCATAATCCCAGATACTACTGGGCAAACCTGTCCATTTACATGGGTGACTATCATTGCCATCGGTAGTGTTGTGTGGCAATGATGTTCTGTTTATATGGTTACTGCCGTTACCTGGTTGCTGTTGGGTAAGGCAGTGATGGCCACCTGACATGGTGACTACTATTACTTCTCACTTCTACCGACTATCACAGCACTTTAACATATGGGGGAGTAATGATCAGTTGACAAGGTGACTACTATCACCGAAGATACTACTGAGTGGGGCGACAATTGTCAGCTGATGTGGTGACTGCTATTATCCGAATCATAGCAAACACCATCACACTGGATGCAACTGGGGGCATTGATGGTCATTTGACTTCGTGACTGCCGTTACTCTAAACATGGTGGCTACCATTAACCCAATTTCATGTTGACAGTATGCGTGGCAAACCTGGAAGCTGACATTGCATGTGCCATAACCTGGAAGAAGGTATCAGCTTCTGGATCTCAAACAGAATCGTAACTCCAGAAGCTGACAGTGTACATATGCGTCATAACTTGTCATTGTGTATAAGCTACTGTATCTCCCTCATTTTATATTTAGTTACAGACAAATTCCAATGGAAACTGTAACAAATTGTCTCATACATCGACATGTTGCAGTAAAGTATAAAAAGTTTGCTTTGTGCAATACTATATTATAGTAGAAATTATAACAAATCACCCCATTCAGTTCTATGTCGCAGAAAAACACCAGCAAAATGTCCCTATTATAGCAAAATTGTAACAAATTGCCCCATACATCGACTTATTACACAAAAATCGTTTCAAGTAGGTTTCAGCTGTAGTATCTCAAATAGCATGTCAAGTTGTCAAGTATTAAACAAAACTGTAACATATAGCCTCATCAAACATCATAATTAGAAATTTACCCATTTATTACCATTGTTAGAAAAAATTGGAACAAATTGCCCCATATGTCGCCAATTAATCAAATTCAGACGTGTCCTAGTAAACTTTGTCTTGATCCAACAAGCAAAAGCGATTAATCGGAAAACTGACGCTTGTCAACTGCTGCGCTTCAAGACTAGTTCCAAAAAGTAAAATACTTCGTGTCCACAGGTCAGCTTCGTGTGCACAGGTCAGCACTGTATCAATGATGACACAGTCGACATCGCACTTTAGTATACTGTCATCAAGGTGTGACTCTGGTCACTGACTTTCATCTCATGTAGTCATAACCTAAGATGGCGGATACATACAAATTGGTTGTTTCGATTAAATGACGAATAAAATACTGCATTTCTTGTGACATATGAGGTAATTTGGTATAGTTTTGATGTAATATAGCGATTTAGGGGACAGTTTGTTACATTTCTATCACATAGCGATCTAAGCTTTTGACAATGTTGACTGGAATACTCTCTTTCAAATTCTAAAGGTGGCAGGGGTAAAAAATAGGGAGCGAAAGGCTATTTACAATTTGTACAGACACCAGATGGCAGTTATAAGAGTCGAGAGACATGAAAGGGAAGCAGTGGTTGCGAAGGCAGTAAGACAGGGTTGTAGCCTCTCCTCGATGTTATTCAGTCTGTATATTGAGCAAGCAGTAAAGGAAACAAAAGAAAAATTCGGAGTAGGTATTAAAATCCATGGAGAAGAAATAAAAACTTTGAGGTTCGCCGATGACATTGTAATTCTGTCAGAGACAGCAAAGGACCTTGAAGAGCATCTGAGCGGAATGGACATTGTCTTGAAAGGAGGATATAAGATGAACATCAACAAAAGAAAAACGAGGATAATGGAATGTAGTCGGATTAATTCGGGTGATGCTGAGGGAATTAGATTAGGAAATGAGGAGTTTTGCTATTTGGGGAGCAAAATAACTGATGATGGTCGAAGTAGAGAGGATATAAAATGTAGAATGGCAATGGCAAGGAAAACGTTTCTGAAGAAGAGAAAGTTGTTAACATCGAGTATAGATTTAAGTGTCAGGAAGTCATTTCTGAAAGTATTTGCATGGAGTGTAGCCATGTGAGGAAGTGAAACATGGACGATAAATAGTTTGGACAAGAAGAGAATAGAAGCTTTCAAAATGTGGAGTTACAGAATAATGCTGAAAATTAGATGGGTAGATCACGTAACTAATGAGGAGGTATTGAATAGAATTGGAGAGAACAGGAGTTTGTGGCACAACTTGGCTAGAAGAAGGGATCGATTGGTAGGACATGTTCTGCGGCATCAAGGGATCACCAATTTAGTATTGGAGGGCAGCGTGGAGGATAAAAATCGTAGAGGGAGACCAAGAGATGAATACATTAAGCAGATTCAGAGGGATGTAGGTTGCATTAGGTACTGGGAGATGAAGAAGCTTGCACAGGATAGAGTAGCATGGATAGCTGCATCAAACCAGTCTCAGGACTGAAGACCACAACAGCAACAACAACGATCTAAGGGGATGTTGTTGCGTTTTTTGATGTGACATGATGATATGTGGTGCAGTTTGCTACAATTTCTTGTAACAATCATCTTATGTAGTGGATTTCGTTACAAATTTGCTATAATATTGTGGTGCATGGGGCAATTTGCAACAATTTTTCTGTGGCCTGTAATGTGTTGACCAAAATAGCATTTAGATTTCACTGTGGAACAGCATATTTCAGCATTATCACTGAAGACGACCAACGTTTATACAACAAGGTATAGTTTTTATCTTAGCATGAGGGTCTCTAGATTACTTGTCTGACTCCGATATCGGCTTTAGCTGAACTAAGACGAGTTTTTAACAAATGACAGTGAGGCTTTATATGGTACAAATATCAACAAATTCTGTTTGAAAAAATGAACTTTTGGCTGTAAATTAGATGAGTAGATGGTGTAGAAAACAATTATTTCTTTTGATGAATAATACAGACAATTTTGATTATTTTATATGTGGTGCTAAGGGCGAACAAAGCTCATTGGTACTTTCTACTTAGCCTGCAATTTAGTTTTCTTTTTCTACTGTCGTAAAGGAATATGTTACAGCAGTAGTGCCTCGTGTGTTTTGTACACGGAAGCTTTACATAATGTGACAAATATATTTTTTTATGCAGCGAATTTTTTGGGTGGTTTAAACTTTTCTTCCTGTGTATGGAGGCTACTTACATCCTTGTTTTTGACCATGCTGTATTATGTTTATATCTGTACTTCCTGTATTACATAGCTCTCCTTACGAATTATGAAATTTTCTAGTTATACTATGCATTAAACATTTTGTCGAAATTTATTATTTTTAGCAAGTTTTGTGGAGTCAAAGAGCGAAAATATGCGAAGTTGTACAAAGCGTCTGTGGAACATAACTGCAGGTAGAATAAAAAAAAGTTACCTTAGTCAGGCTATAATGCCAATTATATTTCTCTAATGTAGAACGTGATGCACTACTTTCTCCCACACCTAAAATCGAGTTTGTGTGTGTGTGTGTGTGTGTGTGTGTGTGTGTGTGTGTGTGTACATGCATATTGAAGGTTGTTCATATATTTCTTAATACGTCTGGAAACAGAATTCAAAAGTTTCGAATACGTCTCTGAACATGATGCAAATTGAAGCAATTTAGGTGAAGCTTACCTACTTTCATGAAGAACACAAGTCATGCGGATTCTTTTGTACGTCATACAAAATTAAAATTTAGATCGTTTGGATACTTTTGAACATGTCAGCTACGTACTGATTGTCTGTTTCGTCGGTATTTTTGAATTTCGTGCCAACATGATTTCATGCAAAGAAGCTGAGTTTCTGACATCATTATTATAATGTCATAGCTAGGTGGATGGCTAGTGATGATGATGTCATCGATAAGAAGGCGTGGCTTGCGAAGTCGAATGTGAAGTGAAGTGTGACGGGACCGCCGTTATTTCCTATATACATAAAGGATCTGGCGCACAGGGTAAGCAGCAGTCTATGGCCGTTTGCTGACGATGCTGTGTTGTATGGGAAGGTGTCATCGTTGAGTGACTATAGGTGCATAAAAGATGATTTAGGTAAAGTTTCTAGTTGGCGTGATGAATGGCTGCTAGCTATAACTGTAGAAAAATGTAAGAAATTGCAAATAAGTTGGAAAAAACAGTAACGGTACAGGGTACACTCCGCCACGCACCATACGATGGCCTGCACAGTATGTATGTAGATGCAGATGTATAATTTTTTTATATTACACGTCTAGTGCCATGCGACCAACTTGAGGAGTAAATCTCCATAGTCATGGGACATGTCTAAAGATGAAATTGCAACAGACAATCAATAACAGGTAATGTAAAATGTTTATGATCCTAAAAAGACGACAAGTTGTGAAGTTCATATAAACGCAATCAACAGTGTAAGGCAGGAATGAGCTTAATTTTTAAGAAGTTCATGGACAAAGTAGAAGATGTGACTTATGAGAATTAAGATTTGAAAGAGAGTGGACAATGCTAAGAATCTTCAATTCTTGTGGTAAATTACTGAATATCTATTCATTAAAATACTGCCGCCTTCCTACATAAGAGTCAAGGAGGTGCTTGCAAGGTGCTAGTTCTTGGGAATAAGCTGATGTTTTTAACAAGAAATCAAATTAAAGAACATATACAGGGTGTTTCACTAAAACTGTTTGCCTCTGTAAGTTACAAAGTGATAGGCGACGGAAATGTTTGTGGCGGTACGTCACCACAAGAAACGTTAGATTGTCTGTGGAGCTATGAACATAGTTTACTGTGTTTTTATCCAAAGGGTTACAGCAAAAAGATACAATTTATTAAATGGAACAATAGCTTTTTCTTACATGCACTGGAATCAGTAACACTAGCTGTGTATGCCTCAATTTAAATTACGTTCCTACCACGTTTATTTTGGGAGTTACAACCCTTCAAAGTTTCAGGGGCAGACTGCACACGCTGCGCATAACGCAATGCACCTTCTAAACGTGGTGCGGCCGAGTTGTAACGTCGCCGGTGTCACGGAGCGAGAAGCTTCCTCAATGCGCTGTCAGACTGCCGACTGTCGCCGCATGCGGCCGCATACCCGACAGTTCGAGCTTAACAAATAAACTGGGCTCAATATACCACAGTTACTGATATCCTAAAATAAAGGTAGCAAAAGGCTATTTACAATTTGTACAGAAACCAGATGGCAGTTATATGAGTCGAGGGGCATGAAAGGGAAGCAGCGGTTGGGAAGGGAGTGAGACAGGGTTGTAGCCTATCCCTGATGTTATTCAATATGTATATTAAGCAATCAGTAAAGGAAACAAAAGAAAAATTCTGAGTAGGAATTAAAATCCATGGAGAAGAAATAAAAACATTGAAGTTTGCCGATGACATTGTAATACTGTCAGAGACAGCAAAGGACCTTGAAGAGCACCTGAACGGAATGGGCAGTGTCTTGAAAGGAGAGTATAAGATGAACATCAACAAAAGCAAAACGAGGATAATGGAATGTAGTCGAATTAAATCGGGTGATGCTGAGGGTATTGGATTAGGAAATGAGACGCTTAAAGTAGTAAATGAGTTTTGCTATTTGGGGAGTAAAATAACTTATGATGGTCGAAGTAGAGAGGATATAAAATGTAGACTGGCAATGGCATGGAAAGCGTTTATGGAGAAGCGAAATTTGTTAACATCGAGTATATATTTAAGTGTCAAGAAGTCGTTTCTGAAAGTATTTGTAGGGAGTGTGGCCATGTATGAATGTGAAACGTGGACGATAGATAGTCTGGACAAGAAGAGAGTAGAAGCTTTCGAAATGTGGTGCTACAGACGAATGCTGAAGATTAGCTGGGTAGATCACATAACTAATGAGGAGGTATTGAATAGAGTTAGCGAGAAGAGAAATTTGTGGCACACCTTGACTAGAAGAAGGGATCGGTTTGTAGCACATGTTTTGAGGTATCAAGGGATCACCAATTTAGCATTGGAGGGCAGCGTGGAGGGTAAAAATCGTAGAGGGAGACCAAGAGATGAATACACTAAGCAGATTCAGAAGGATGTAGGTTGGATTAGGTACTGGGAGATGAAGAAGCTTGTACAGGATAGAGTAGCATGGAGAGCTGCATGAAATCAGTCTCTGGACTAAAGGCCACAACAACAACAACAACAACAACAACTGACATCGGATGAAGATGGCATACACGAACAACGGGTACATTGACAAGTTGTTTATTCTCGGCTAGTGTTGACACGATGCCACTCAAGCAGCCATGGCGTACGCCGCGATATATCCTAGGCGAAGAGCTCCGTCTGCAATTACGTTCTTACGTGCCGAACAACGACTTCGGGAAAAAGGCAGCTTGGTAATGCGCCGCAGTAACAGACGAAGAACTGCAAGAAGTGAAGAGACAGAGGAGTTTGCTTCACCTGCAGTACACCACGATCCTCATGTCAGCTTACGAGCCGTTGCTGCAGTTGCTGGTGTCATTCTCAGATCTGTGTGGCGTGTAGTACACGGCCACATGTTTCACCGGTACAGGAGCTGCAAGGGAACGATTTCAGTGCGAGAGTTACATTCTGTGAATGGACCATGGGTAATTTCACGTTGAAGTCGTTAGAAGGTGTTATGATCTCTGACGTGTCCTCATTAACAAATTATGGTGCACTGCTGGGCCGCAGACAATCCTCGGTGGTTACTACCTGTCAACCGTCAACGTAGGAGATCTATATATGTATTGGGGATGAACTCATCGATCCACACTACTTCCCAGGTGCACTGACAGGTGAGTTATATCGCGCGTTTATAGTCGACAGTTTGGGTGATCTCCTTGAATATGTGTGCCTGCACACGAGTGTCCATTTCTGGATGCAGCATGATGATCACCCAGCCCATTCTGCGAGTGCTGTTGTGGAAGAACTAAACAACAGGTTTGCAGAAAGGTGGTTGGAGCGCCATGGTCCTCATTAATGGCCCGCACCGTCGCCCAATTTAACATTATTAGATTCCTTTTCGTGGGGATATCTAAAGGATCGTGTTTATGTCACTGAGCCCACATCTGATGATCTAAAACGGCGCATCGAGGACGCATGTTGCTCTGTGGCACCGGCCATGTTACATCTCGTCCGCAGATCCTTTAGAATGCGAAGTGCACTGTGCATTCAGGAACATGGGCACACATTTGAACATCTCATTTAAAACAACTTCCCACCGCCATCCATCATGTACAGTATGTGGTATCTGTTCCTGAAATTTTGAAGGCTTGTAGCTCCCAAACTAAAGTTGATAGGAATGTAATTTAACATGATGTATACACAGCTCGTGTTAAGTGATTCCTGTGCGTGATATAAACAACTATTGTTCCATTCAAAAAATTGTATCTTTTTGCTGTAACTCTTTGGATAATAACACGATAAACAATGTTCACCGCTCCGCAGACAGTGTAACGTTTCTTATGGTGACCTACCGCAATAAGTATTTCCGTCGCTTATTACTTCGTAACTTACAGAGCCAAACACATTTAGTGAAACAACCTGTATATTGAGAAGCCAACCCAGCGTAATGAACAGCAGTCTCGATTGCCGCAACCGACCGTTTCTGAGCGAAAAGACCCTTTGAGAATGGATACAATAACCCCAAAATATAATACAATGCATCATAAGCGAATGAAAATAAGAAATGTAGACTAGTTTTCGCTTCGAACTCTCATTTACATCACTTACATCAGATGTAGATGTAAACGCCATGCATTCAAGGTCGATGACTCTACATTATGTCACCTGGGTTCAAGCGCAGACGAAGTGGCCCTAAGCCTTCACAGCCATTGTATCTACATAGACGAAAGAATCATATTAAGTACACCGTTACTAACTGAACACTTATCTTATTGCTCCACATGCATACTGTTGTCAGCAATGTTCTACGTGAGGTCGTCTTCGAAAGCATCATTAGTGTTCGAATTGTTGCGTTGCATTCGCCTTTTCGCTGCTGAAGCATTTTTCTTACCTGCAAACCAAATTCGTAAATCAATTTCTCATCTATACAAGTAATTGTTTAACTATTTTACAGAAAGTCTCAGAATGTACTAGAACAGTTTGCTACATATCTTTACACGATACTCTAATAACCATTCTGACAGGCGTAGGTGGACGTAGGGAGAGGTTGTTGGTAAAAATCTCTCAAACGACTTGACCGACTTACTTACGATTTTCACACGACACTCTATTAAACGTACTGACGGACATAGGCAACATACTTCTTTAATATATGAACGTGTACGCATAACAAACAGAATAATTTATTTGTGGCCAGACCTTTTGCAGTACCACACTTAGTCGCTAGGAGCGCATAGAAGGAGCATTCCAGACTCATTAAATCGAATGCCGTCGCCGAAGAAGGTCAGTACTAGTTTCGGCAGAGCTTATAATGACAAATGTTTAGTGTGATTATCGTTTGTGCAATGGCAGCATGCAGCGATTAATTTGTGGAACAGAAACCTTTGAAATGTTAAAAACGGTGTAGAAGGACGATGCTATGGCGAAAACTCAAGTTTCTATAATGGTGAAATGTCAGCTGATGAGACTCTCGTTCTAGTCGTCCTTCCGCGGGTCGAATACATGAAAATGTTCAAAACGTTCGTGCAGTTAGTAACAAAGATCGACGGCGGACTGTTAAAAAAGTGCTGCACCTGTGAGGAGTGACTTGGTGTTCACTGCAGCGAATTTTGACAGAAGATTTGGAAATGAAAAGGGTGGCTGCCAAATTCGTGTCACGACTGCTGACTGAGCAACAAAAACAGTCGCGTAGAAGCGTGGTGTGCTTTGAAAGAAGAATCACGAAGTAATCCAATTTTTTTTAATTTTCACTGGTGACGAAACTTGGCGCTATGCTTACACTATTGAACCAAAGCAACAATCAAGTCAGTGGATGACTTCAAGCTTACCTCACCTTAAGGACACTCATAATGTGAAATGAAACATTAAGACAATGCTGATATGCTATTTCCAGGCTTTCAACTCAGAAGCTTTGAAAAGCTCGCTAAACAGTGTGTGATGGAAGCGGCCTAATTTTGAGCAGTCTGGTGATTGGTTTTTCCGTCGTTACAATGACCCTGCTCACAAAAACCGCCCTGTATTACAATTCTTGACCAAAAGTGTATGCCCCATGTTCCCAGCTTGCCATACTCACCCGACCTTGCTGTGAGCGACTTTTTTTTGTTTTCTAAAGTGAAAACAGACATGAAAGAATAGCGTTTTGCTGTTGTTGTTCAGGAGAAGAAAAAAACAAAGGAGAAGATGTCAAACGTCACGAAAGATGAATTTCAACAAAACTTTAAAAAATAGGATAACATATTAGACAGGTATATTACTTCACGTGGAGAGCTCTTTGAAGGATACTGAAGGTTTGTGCTTAAAATGTGAATTGGTTACCCCTTGTATATTGCAAATAAATATATATTCAAAATCTATTCTATTATACAAAGACAGGTCGATGCTCAAAGCTGTTACCAAAATTGTCTAAAGGTTCTTGGCCGATTTACTTCACATTTTTCACGATACTCTGATAAAACATTTGGACAAACATAGAATACATATTTTTTTAATGTATTGGTGCATATGAACATGGGATTCAGCTAATCCATTCATTCATCACAAATTCCACAGAATCCATGACTTATCAGACATGCAGAACATGCAGCCAGCTATTGCTGCAACAATAATAGACATCATATTATCTATCCAAAACATGCAGTTCATAACCAAGTACTTGAACATACACTTACATGCCATTTCCATTATTTTTATTCAGTATGGGACAAACATTTTTCTGGACCCATATCACAAAGCATTTCTTCGCACTCTCCATTTCCATGATGTTCTACGACTTCGTCCTTCTCGTCTATCTTATCTTCCTTGCAGACATCGCGCTGTAACACACAGAATTTCATTAATTACGCAATGCAAACGATTCCCGAGTTTATGCATTTGAATTTGTTACGGCCCTAGATACTCCAAATCATCAAAAGTGAAGCTAAATTCTGAAATCTATAAACATATTTAACATGGTTTACATACTGTGTACAACAGACAATCAGTTTGGAGACGTTGAAATTATCAGAACTGTAACGCACGTTGTCATAAAGCACCATCTATGAGGCAATAACATTTCTGATAGAAACTGGCTTCCTCAGAATCCATACCTGAACCCAGTAGAACTCCTTTGATATGAGTTAGAATGACGCCTTCGCTCCACATACCAACGTCAAAATCATTATCACTTCTGGTTTCGGCTCCTTGGTAATAATGAGCTATCATTCCTCTGCAGAGATTAAGACACGTAACTGAAAGTGTCCCCAGTAGAGTTCAAGCTGACATAAAGGCGAACGGTCGACAAATTCACTAACAATGTGCGTGCATACTTTTTATCACATAGTGTATCCTGAGGACTGTGTTCAAATCACTTATCGCAAGGATAACGTTATGCCTATATTTTTCCAAACATTCAGTACCTAACGTTCTATCCATAATTAAATCTGTAAGTGCAAAACAGTTAACCTGAAACTCATTAATTTTGCACTAAATATTTCTCTACAGCTTTGTAGCTTTACCCTAGAGTTGATCTGACATGCACGCTGCAAGGCAGAATTAAAAGATAGTCACCTTAACTCTCTGTAGAAATGGTTCTGAAATTGCCGATAAATTAGAGCGTAATTCCAATAAAGGGTCCCTTTTCACACTTTAATTTCCGTGATCGGTTGCATCTTTTTACACACAGGTCGCTCAAACACTCGCCTCCAATAACGCTTCCTCTTTTTCGGGTCATTCTGTCTCTCTTTCCACGACAAAAATACTAATTTCAGATAAGCATACTATTTCTTCATCTCCTGCGAAAGATTCCACAAAAGCAGCGATGGTAGTTTCAGCTTCCTCTCGGTACTCCATCTCCCTTGCCTCTTTCAGCCTTTCCTGCACCTATTTATGCTGTGGTAACGTTTTTTGATGATACTATATACTATGTCCAGTCATTTTCGCCTTCTCAAACCATTGAATACCAACTTTACTTGAAAATAGAAACGTACATCTAAGCAGGGACATAGGGTGCTTATTTAATTGTCCCAGCAGCATCTCGTTTGATTCGACTACATTCCGTAACCATTGTTTTACTTTTGTTGATACTTATCTTACAACCTCTTTCAAAGTCACTGTCCATTCCATTCAGCTGAACTTCCTGGTCCTTTTCCGCCTCTGTCAGAATGAGAGTATCATTGGTAAACGTCAAAGGTTTTGAATGATCTGCATGACTGTGAAGCCCAACGCTGAGAAGCTGCTCAAATTTTTCGTTCCTTCTCTGTGAAATTTAATTTCATTCTGAATTTTTCCTTAGTTTCTGTCACTACGTACTTATTGAATGAATTGAATAACACGGGGATAGAATAAAACCTTATGTCATTCCCTTCTCAGCTACTGCTTCCGTTTCATGTTCTTCAACTCTTATAACTGTAGACTGGTTCGTGTAAAAATTGTAGATAATCATTGGTTCCTTTTTTATCCTCACTACCTTTGGATATGTGTGAATGTGCTCCAGTCAACAATGTTAAAACACTTTCTTTAAATCTCATTCTAGAATAAGTCGCAGGGCCAGTATTGCCTCGTGTATGCTGATATTTCTCTGAAACTATTGAATTCCAGGCCCCAATCACATTTAAATTTTCGTCTGCGTTAATGAAGAAAGTATTTATTTTATTTCATTCTACAATCTCTTAATTTCTTCATTATCTGCGGAGCTAGTAGGCATAGAAGCTAGTACCAACAACATATTTAACTAAATTTAATCAGGAAATGGAATGATCTATCTCGTAGAATACGCTGGATTGGTTACAAGACAAAATATTTATTTTATTTCATTCTACAATATCTTAATTTCTTCATTATCTGTGGAGCTAGTAGGCATAGAAGCTAGTACCAACAACATATTTAACTAAACTTAATCAGGACATGGGATGATCTATTTCGTAGAATACGCTGGATTGGTCACAAGACAAAGGGACGCTTTATCGCAAGAATTTTAATACACGACAACGACTAAAAGGTGTCATAATTTAAGTTAGGAAACTGATGAAATTCATTTAAAAGCAAGAATAATACAATTGGAAAATCTTTTTCAGAAAAGCGAACCAGTTATCTTTGAAGAGGACACAGCCGATTTTCTTCAGTATTCTCCTCTTGTTTCGTCTTGTGTCACATCTTTTATAAATTGGATTCGACGAGACATTCTGCAATGTCACTCATATCATGCCTGATATGTGATGTCTGCCAGGGCGTGTCCCGGTAGTTAAGCACTTTGGAATTAACATGGTTGCCAAATTAATATAATGACATGGTTATTGGTATTAACAATCGTACACTTTAATCGTTTTTAGAAGGTTTGATTCGCTAAAAGTTAAAGAATGTCGACTTTAGTTGCATTTCCAGGTGAGTTCAATTACTTAATTATGGCTTTATCACAGAGTATTTAGAGCACGGTGGTACTAATAAACAATGGGGATAGGGTCTGAAGGTGAAGGCAAATGGAAAGCTAAAAGTTACATTGCCTGGAAGATGCTAGAACTGAAGAACCACCATTTTAACTCAGTTTCAAACTGTAGTGTCGGAAAAAATTAATACTGATGAAAAGAGCTCTCAACATTAAACTGTGTTCTGTACTTTGAACCGTTTTGTTGACATAACTAAAAATACTACTAGTATACCTATGTGGACTCTCTCATTTTGCACTTGAATAGCCTTGAAAAGCACAAGTTAAAATGATGTTATCGAAAGAGCAATGGCAGGAAATTAAAAAATACAAGTTGGTGAGAAAATAAAGAATTAAAAGAAAAGAAATTAAAATCTTCAGGATGGCAGAACTAGCAATTTTGATTTTTTTACCTGATGCTGCTCCCCCTTTTCCCCTCCCACTCCTCCTCTCCAACAAATGAGAGTGCATTATTAAAATGAAACTGTCAATCTAAGCATAGTAGTAGTAGTAGTAGTAGTAGTAGTAGGAGCTTTATTCATATGTAGATCTCCTTTTACAAGGATACAGGACATGTCAAAGCATTTACTAATTTAGATCAATTTAGAATAAGTTAATTCGTATACACATATATTTACAGACTTCTAGTTACAGAAAATCTTTAGATTTACTCCTGGTATACAACACCTTTTTTACAAATAACTTATTAAATAATGTAATGCCACATTGCTCACTTATATCTCACAATCAGTTACTGCACGCACTATACACACACTGTTTCATAATACTTCACTCACTACACACACGCACACACACAAGCACGCACACATACACACACACAGACACACTGGTGTTCTCTGGGCAATTTTCTGTACCGCAACTTCCCATTTGCTATTCTGGAAAGCTGAGTCAGCCTCCCGCCATAATGCGTGATATGTTGAGCTCAGAAAGAGAAAGAGGTGTTAGTTTTGTGCTATGCATAGCTTATAGTGGGTGCTGAAATAAAATACGAAATTGTAATGTTGCCCGAGAGCAAGCGTTTTGGCTATGCTTGAAAGTATCTGAACTATGTGAGTTATGTTGGCACTGTGTGCAAAAGCGTTTATCCGATAAATTGAGTAAACGGCGTAACTTTTAATATTTCCCTGTCCATAATTCGTCGGAAAAGCACACACACAAACTTAAAAAATTATGTACTTGCAGAAAAGTTATCAACTGTATTTTCATTGTTCACTGTAAAAAGAATGTTTATGTCAAATACTGCACTGTCTTGTCAGTAAATTTCCATCTTACATCTGTAAGATTCATTGGAAACTATATAAAATTCATTATGGAATAAGAGAATGAGTATAAAACACATTTTTCATCAATAGTGAAAAACCACAGTTCGCTTATGTTACTTAATTAAAAGAGTGCTGTAGTAATACTAACCTCACCACCCTCATTAGTGCAAAAATAAATAATAGCTAAACTGCTATACTAAGCAGATAAACTCACAAACAAATAGGCAGTCTGATTGACTTCCAGATACTGGCGGAATGTAATTAATTCCATACTTTACACCTACTGTTGCTGTAAGACATAATGCAGCCTCAAATTAAATAATTTCACGTCAAAATAGTTTTATGATCCTTGTCAAGGGTTACAAAAGTATCTCCCAATCTGAAACAGATAAAGGACGATGTAATTTCAACTGGAAGAGATGTCATTGGTGGTTTGTAGAGCAGACTGTCATCACCTACTGTTTTAAGAGGTTTTGGTAATGTTTCGCCTCACCAAGCAACAATTCCAGGGGAAAAAAGATAACGTATTATGTTCTGCACTAGAGAAGGGTAATCGGTGATATTGATTGGCAAGTATTGCTTTCTATTACAAATTATTGGGACTAGGCAATGTTGAGCCTGCAATATTCACCAATCAGAACTATAGTGCCAAAGTCGTCTAAAACATTTACATTGTCTATTTCCTATCATCAACTACTAAACAAAACCACTATCTATGTGATTTAAATAAAACACAACACACACACACTTACACATATAACACTGCGAAAGCCATACTAATTGTCAAAGCACAATATTACGAAGAAGGTGTTTGGATGCAATTATATTGCAACATATCATTCAAACTTCATATTGTCGTAATACACAGAGATAATGTAAAGTGTCAGGCAAATCCTACACCTTTAATGAAAACCCTGACATGATAGAAAATTTGGCAATATGTCACATAGCTCTGAATAAATTCTGACATTAAATTAACCAAAGTAATATGATCAATGAGTGAGCAAATGGAATACCACAGACTAACTCAAGAACGCCAAAATGGATGTCATACCTTCCCACCGTGAAACATACGCAGTTCCGAGGGAAGAAACGAGAACAGAAGCCGAGAGCAGAGCCGTGTAGGGTAGAAGGCCCTATGATAAGGGACACCCACATTGGCGGCCGACCGCCGTGAGGTCTATCCCCCAGCCCATGTTAAAAGATAGAGCCCTCCAGAAGAACAGTATAGATCTTACGATAGCACTATAAAGGCCACACCAGCTGCAAGTTTTAGCGTGAGCTATACGCGTCTCTGTTACTTAGCAAACATTAAAATCATTGCCCCACCACGGAAAGTTTAACATTTCTCATTGGATAGGCAGAATTTTTGTAGGCGGAGCTTAAGGTTAACATTGAGACGCTGACTGGTCACTTGGAAACACAGCCAGATACCTTTTTCTTAAACCAACTTCGGTAAACAGTAGTAAGGAGAAGTTCGAGAGAGCTGCTACCGAGATGGCAAGGTGTGTGGAGCTGCACCGTCCACAGCCCCTGATGCTGTCTAACCACCGACAAGGTAATGAATGCACGCGTTGCCGCATAAGAGAGCATAAGGCTTCACTCAGAACTGCAGAAGTCTCATCTGTTACATCCCCTTTTTACGTAATACTAGTGTCGACCGTCAATTAAACTTCGTGGTATTCAAATTTGCTACTTGAAGTTAAAATCTGAAACACGATGATTTTTCTGTTATATAATTATTGAGAAACCACATCAGCCACTGTAATTTACAAATGTTGAATGAGTAATTACATATAACTGAGGGTCACTGTAGAGCATTTTTGATAGTTTTCTCTTTTATGAAACTGAATTTAATCCTAGATTATAGAACTGTGAAACCCATTCAGGGAATATTCGTTCACATTTTTGTTGAACGCAGTTGGTTTTTATCATTCTGTATTAAAATATTTCCTTTTATCAATAGTGGAATTTATATACAATGTTTTGTGAGTAGAATAAAAATTCAATTGGTAAACTTAACTGCTTTTTCGACGTTATTTTACCAGCTAACTAAAAATAGGAATGCCTTGAACACCTTCCACGAAATTTAGTTAGTATTAAGATTCTTTTACAGGCAGTGCAGTCGAGCTGACGCTGAAATCATAAAGTATTTGATTATATCATCGCTAGTCTCACTGAACTCTTCTGAACTCTACATGTCAATGTGTGGTCTGGCGTCTACTTACCAGCAACAGGTCCCAGGTTCAAACTAGTGATTTCCCTAAAAAAGACACTCAGAGCGTCGTTGCCCGAAAGTGGTAGGGAGACACGATTTAGAACAAACAGACACCCCGCAGAATGTTAGAATAACGTCTGCTACATTTACATACATCAAAACATGACCAAAGATGTTTCTTGACGAAGACAGAGATGAAACAGTGACACAGATGATGCAACAAGACAATAGCTCGAAAATAAAATATTTGCCATCACAATAAAATTCTTTATCAGTTATTGGCTACAAAAAAACTTGCAGGTTGCTTGTCATAGCACGCAAGTACACAAGTATTATTACAGATTTCTGATTACAAACAAAAGTTCAAATTTTGTAGTCACATAAAATTGGATTCCTTCTCAAAATATGGAGCACTTTGGGCATAAAACATATGTGGCACTGCTATCGTAATTTAATTGTTGTACGGAATTTTGTTAATACATGTAACTTGCATATTGGCTTTGCATTTAAAATTTTTATCTTAAGTAGCTCTTGTTAAATAGCAAAGTTTGATTGATTTAACTTACTTTGCAAGCACTATAGATCTCTAAATTACTGATTTACACACGTAAGTAACTTGTGCAACATATTAAAATATACACAGCTTACCTATTCCTAATACTGAAATCAATTATAGGGTAATAGACGAACCTGGTCTCATTGTAGTGCTTCTCACTAAATTCATCAAAATACATACTAATGGTAGCATAATGACGCAAAACAGATATGCTGATGCAACGTACAAGCTTACGTGGACCCGTTAATTAGAATTAGCAGGATAAACAATGTTATTCCTTTCTCAAAAACTCGTCTGATAGTAAAGTAAATCAAACTTTAGTGCACCAACATAGATGGGAATTAACGTCATCTTGTAGGTCGAAACGTCTTCTTCTGCTGTGGAAACTTGAAGTGCGGTGTACTGTAATTCTTTCATTACCTTTGTAATTTATGATGATGTTGTGGCTTGGAAATTTACTGTGGTGTATAAATCAGAGAGATGATGTCAGTTACGCATTCTTTTTACTCCCTCTGATATACATTAGAATGTTGTTTCAACCCTAAAATAAGCATTACTGAGTCAGAGGATATTTATGATGGTGTATAAAACAGAGAATTGAAATTTCCTGATTTTGATGATGATGAGGCAGTTTGGAAATACTGTATTTCATTTTTAATATTGTGTGCATATTTATGAGGCGAAATGTAATGGTAAGTCAGTATAATAGACGAGGCAGATGTGGAAATGTCTGACCACCATTATCCTGCGTAATGATGTGAAAAACCTTCGTTAAGAAGACTATCACCGTTAAAGTCAACACAGTTTTCACTGAGGAAAAATAAAGATATGTTATTGTAAACTATTCTTATAGTCCTTAGATGTCAGCTACAGCTGAATACAGAAATGTGTCGGACAAGATGTTAAGCAGGAAAGGGAGAAGTCATTCACAAGTAAGGTGCAGTTGACTGGATTCCTGACTTCGATCTATGTGCTATTTATGGCAACTGCAAATCAAATCGCGCTATAAAACCTCCACTGTAGGATACTGCCAAGGTCAAGAAATTTACTCAACATAGTATATGTAACTCTATATCTAGGATGATAGTGTGGCAAGGAAGGAATGCACTAAAATGGCGAGGTGAATATGGAGTACCCATTCACTTAAGAGACAATAACTTAAATGTTGTATAGCCACGTAATGTCGCATGAATTTTCACTATCGAAAAATATTGTTATTAAATTCTGCTTACCTGGAGGTTCTTCCTGTACGGACGTCTCTAGTGGGGTTAGATTATTAAGACTAGAGTGATGTCTTACGACTGCACACTGGAAGTGACTTACCAGCTTTCGAGGATCTAGGGTCACGAGACTGGAGCATATCAATCGCTCTGGCGTCTATCGTAACTGCTCCGGAGTGCTCGGGCCTAGTTTAAGAGGTGGAATCCCTACTGATTACCGCCAAGGGTCTGGATATTGGTCTTAAGGTTTTAATAAAAAATTCAATAAGGTTCTTTTCTGGTTTAATGTCAAAAGCATTGCACCGAGGCAAATGGCGCAGAGGTTAGCGTACTGGACTCTCATTCGGCAGGATGGGGCCTCAAATCCACATCAGGCCATCCTGATATAGTTCCTTCGAAATGGCCTGGCAGATTTCCTTCCTCAATACCAACTTCTGCTGCGTCTCTAATGACATCGCTGGACAGGAAGTTAACCTTTAATCCTCTGCCGGTCGGCGTGGCCGAGCTGTTCTAGGCGCTTCAGTCTGCAACCGCGCGACCGCTACGGTGCCAGGTTCGAATCCTGCCTCAAGCAGGGATGTGTGTAATGTCCTTAGGTTAGTTAGGTTTAAGTAGTTCTAAGTTCCAGCGGACTGATGACCTCAGATGTTAAGTCCCATAGTGCTCAGAGCCATTTGAACCATTTTTAATCCTCCTTACCCTTAAAAGTGTCACAGCAAGTCATATTGTATTAAGTCTCGCTCAGGGGCAATGTGATGAACTGTGTCCAGTTACTGTATTGAAAATGATAGGTTACAGGTCTCTTCATAGGTGAACCTTAAATTAACTACTCCCCTTTCATTAACTTCCCGATTTTTCTGTAAACATGTAACATGATTCGTGGAAAGTCTTAATTCCTGAAAGTATCACGCCATAGTTAGGAATATAACTACTGGTGTCTCATATGCCAAGTACTGGACATGACATCCTGCTTCCAGTGATATTCCATACAGGTTACCGTAATACTCGCGACGTCATACCTTTTGGCTCCCTTAATTGTCCATCAGTTCGTTGCCCTCGCGGGTGGAAGGATGAAGGTTATCTGCAGATAGGCTGCGCTTGAATCTTCGCAGAGCCGCTGAGCTGTTCTTTATTGAAAAATTCACTCGTCGTTCTACCTAGAGTCAGGCTACCTCTCATAACGTCCTCAAAATATTGATATGGATCCATCAGTGGTTTATGGAATCACACCTGTATTATGATCAACCCAATCCAGAAGCTACCTTGGGTGTTCAAGTACGACTGATATAGTGAATAGGGTCCAGTTAGTCTTCCTGAGCATCCATTTGTGTAGCTTTCTTTCAGGCTCTGCTCTTCTGTAAGTAGGACAGAAACTAGAATTTATTCGTTGAACAGGAGACAGCCTACTGCTTCCCACTGAGCAGAAGGTAGAAAGCAGGAGAAGAAATTGTGAGATCATTGGTGGAAAATGATCCTATGGCTTTGTTAAGAGGCTTCATTTTTCCTGCAATTAGAAGGGGTATGTTTCCGACCCTTAGGGCCTTTCAACCTGTATACCACCGGAACAGGTGAAATTACAGTCTGATAAGGCACTATGTGAGCTGAAGTCTCCCAGTAAAAGGACGGTGTGTGATAGCTGTTTGATTAGCTCTAGGAGCTCATCACTATCTAGTAGTTCCTGTGGTGGGACGTAAATGGAACATCATTTATTTGGGATGACCCAACATGTACTGTGACAGCAACTGCTAGCTGTGCCAGGTAAAGAGTAATGACGAACACTGCCGCTCCGCTGTTGACCTCTTCGCCACATGAGTCAACCTTTCAGTATAGGTGATAGGACAATAAGAACTCGAAATCTGTCTCTCGTAGAAGTACAATAGCAGCGCAGGTCTAGTCTATTCTAGGAACTTAAGTTCTTCTACGCAGTTTCTTAAGCCACTTAGGTCCACTGCATCATGACTTTTGTTTTTGTGATGTTTTCTTTCTCTCTCTCACTGCTCCTTGGTAAGGAATGCAAGGCGTGTTATAAAAACGTCGTAACCCTTCCTATGTTGCCACTTCTATTTAAAATAACCAGCATCAAAGGTGACTGCAGATTTGAACTCTGGCACTTTAATGTTTGATTTATTGCCCTTTGATTTCTTCTTTACTACAATCTTTCCTCGTTGAGAAGAAATGAGGAATGGGTCAAGAACTAACTAACCGTTACAGATGAAATCTACGTCTTGGATGCACTCCTGTCGCATTGTCCGCTTTTGACGTATTCTTAACTGTTTCTTTGGACAGTGTAGGCTAAGTGGACTGTGCTGCTTTTCACGTGCAGCAAAACGAGCAGGTGTTGGCAGTCGCATATACTGTTTGTATCTTTCACGCACTATCTTAAGCTGTGGGCTGTTTTACTACTGATGCGAATGATCTTACATATGACAGAGGATATGTGCCCTTAAGTAATATCTATGCTTATTTGTACGGCACACGTTGTGTTACCTTAATTTCTTGTATTTTCTTTTCTTCTGTCTAGACTGGATACACAATGCTCCAAACTGAATGTTCATTGGAGCCGTTAACGAGCACTGGTAGCGATGTAATCCTGCTTCTGACTTATGATCACCTTGGCAAAGCGACACGTCCATTACATACAACTGTAGTGTGGCCAAATGTTTGGAATTTGAGGCATCGTAACAGATTTGGCACACGCAGACTGACTTTTAAGTGTAAGACATCACGGTCACTGCGAGTGGAGTCAGTTGGTGAATTGAATGTCAGAATGAATGACTGTGTTACTTGATGTTCCTATACACACTTTTCATTATATTTCTAATGTCCCTAACACCTTCAATTGTCCATTGTTTTTGTAGCTTGGTATATCTTCACTTAGCATTTCAGTACATAACAACACCTTCAGATTAAATTCAGTTTTAAGGAGACGCTATTTTAGGAGATGATGCTACATTGTTGAGTTCAGGGTGTTGCTGTTCCACCACCTCTAGATGCTGGTGAGTAGTGTTTCAGTGTGTGATGGCTTGTCAGGTGCATGGAGGCACCAGTGAAACATCTTTAACACAGTTAACGTTTGCTGACCAAAGAAACACAAAGAACTGAAATGTGCGTACGGCATATTTGGCTGTACGGCATTTTTGGCTGGGAGCCCTTCCAGAGAGTTCGACAGCCTGATACTAGTCGTTTTACTTGGCATGACTTCGACACCTTGCATATTGATGATGATAAAATTATGAAGACAATAACACACACAACACAGTAACCAAATAGGGCCATGAATGGATCCGGGGCTTTGTGCTTGAGAGTCTGCAACGCTAACAAGACCACAAGCTGCTCATAAAGATAAACAGTTGTCTTCAGTCTCGCACCACTCTCAGTTGTGGAGCAACAACGGCATGTACCGCACAAGGAATGCGCCAAAAGCAGATCGCGGCACGCAACCTAGACTCACAGAATTGGAGGAACTGCGACGTCTGTGCCCAAAGACGTCACAGGGCCAGTAGTCACACTGTGTGGGTGGAGTCACTCGCTACAGCCACGGCTGTCAGCACCTCTAGAAACTGGATGACCAGAGCACACCTGGTTGTACTATAGATGGTTGTAAGGAGAGGCACCACCAGCTCTGCAAAGTGCGTGTGTAGTCATGTGGTGTCACGTTGCACCCAGCCAACAGGAGAATGCCTGCCTGCATTGAAGTCTGCTCACAGGAATGGAAATGGACAGTGGCAGTGCACATCGGTATGGTGAAAGATGATGGTCTACTCTATAGACCCACTGGTTAGGCCACCAAAAAGCCCACTGGATTATGGTACTGACAGCTCCCCATCAGTTTTGACTCGGATGGCAGCACTGAGGCTCATGGGAGCTATGTCCCTGAGGTGGTAGTCGTCGCTCGATCAGAGACTGTAGAAGCTAGACAAGCTGGAGATATCATTCGTAGGTGTGATCTCCAGACATAAAGCCTGTGAACTGAGTAGATCGCCCACCACAGTACTGGTAGTATTAATATACGTGTGACCCCTTTGCTTTGCTACTGTGAGGTGCAAATACATCACTTAGCCTGCTTTTCCTATCCAGTCAGTTTTTCAGCTGAAATGTATCTCAGCTTCATCTTTCGGGAAGAGTGGTGGATGTATTTTCTGCAGTCAGAGTACTGAATATTTATTCTTGTGTCCAACATACATCTTCTTACTCCACTCTGCATAGTCATCGCAATAATGGCATCCCTCTGTCCCTGTGAGTCATTCTGCTGCAGTTCCACCTTGAGCACCTATTTCTTACGGTATTTAGCAATTAACTCTGTCTTGTAGACACAGCCTTATTGACATTCTGCTTAATTGCTGAATACTCATCTCCTGTGGTTGCCACTCACTGTACTAAGGGTCGACTATAAACTTTTACTCAACTATGGCAAGGTTATTATTCCATGGTACTTCACTGATGTTCCCTTTAACGAATAGTCCTTAGATTTCACTCAGGATATCCCTGGAAAGAAACTTGACAGACATTTACAAATCAAAATTTAACATCGTACACTGCGGTTTCTTTTTGAACTCAAACCTCACGAATCCTTGACTCAGTCTCTATTTCGTATCATCCCACAGGGTATAATTCACTCAGCAATATATCCCGTAAGTACATGTTTATTCTAAGTTATTACTTATAAATTATCACAATCCTTTACTTATAACACTGCAACGGCCTTGCCGCAGTGGATACACTGGTTCCCGTGAGATTACCGAAGTTAAGCGCTGTCGGGCGTGTCCGGCACTTGCATGGGCGACCATCCAGCCGCCATGCGCTGTTGCCATTTTTCGGGGTGCACTCAGCCTCGTGATGCCAAATGAGAAGCTACTCGACCGAATAGTAGCGGCTCCGGTCAAAGAAAACCATCATAACGACCAGGAGAGCAGTGTGCTGATTACATGCCCCTCCTATCCGCATCCTCAACTGAGGATGACACGGCGGTCGGATAGTCCTGATGGGCCACTTGTAGCCTGGAGACGAAGTGGTTTTACTTATAACATAGCGCACACACTCTCTAGTTTACAGTTGCAATCTCTCCTCATTTATTAGTCAATTTATGCCACTCCCACTTTTTTATTTATTTATTTAACCTGATCAGATTAGGGCTATCAGGCCCTCTCTTATATCGGACCAGTGTTCCACACATGCACCATTTCAAGCATCAGAGTTACATCATGACAATAGTTTAAATAAGAAAATTAGATTACTCTAATGACAATATGAATGAAGAGTAATAACTAAGACCAAATAAAGTAAATGCTGGCAGTATTTTCACAACAGGTGCTGTACATACAAATTAAGATAAAAGCAATAACAATAACAATAAAAAACAAATCAAACAATAATGATAAATATGAGAATAATTGGCAGTAGTAATGAAGATTTGTGCAGATGTACATTAATATCTTGGTGTCTAAAGTAGATGTTTACTAGTATAGCGATTTTTGGGGAAGGGAGATTTAAGGAGGGGGAAAGAGGGAAGTAATGAGGTGAAGTGCATTCATGTACAGAGAAAGGCATTATTGTTGCTTAAGTAGATACGTCATTAACTGTTTTTTGAAGCCAGACATGTTTTTAAGGTCTCTAACATAACGAGGGAGGTTATTCCAGAGTCGGGTTCCTGCTCCTGTAAAGGACTTGGAGAAGGTGACTGAGCGATGCAGTGGAACAGAGAGGATTTTATTATGATGAGAGCGTGTGTTTCTGTCATGTTGTTCCGACATAAGCGTTAAGGACGAGGAGAGATATGAGGGACAGTGTACATTTATAAGGCAGTAGATGAGACAGAGTGTATGGAAATCTCTATGTTTGTCTGCACGCAGCCAGAACAATTTTGCATACGATGGTGAAATGTGATCAACAAGTCGAACGTCACAGATATATCGGATGCAGGCATTCATGACCAGTTCCAGACGTCGCAAATTTTCCTGAGACAGGCCTTGTAGGATAACATCGCTGTAGTCAATGATTGGGAGTATAAGCGTTTGTACTAATTTCTTTTTCAGATCAAAAGGGAAGAGTTTTTTATATTTTTGTAGTACACGATGGGATGCTGATGCTTTTTTGCACACTGCAGTTACGTGCTTTGTGCAATATAGGGATGGTACGGATTCCCGATGTTTTGGGCTAATGAGCTTAGAGTGACCAACGAATACCGCTTGAGTTTCAGATAGGTTTAGTTTTAGTCCTATGTCTGATGCCCATTTTGATAGTGCATCGAGGTCAGTATTGAAATTTTCAATTGGTTTCGCACTTAGATACAGCTGAAGGTCATCAGCATTCATATGATACTTGCAATAGGTCAGAACTGATGACACGTCCTTGACATACAGAGAGAAGAGTATAGGACCTAATATTGAGCCTTGGGGAACGCCTGACACTACCTGCTGCCATTGTTATTTTATATTCCCGGACAGGACGTGTTGCTAACGAGACGTCACGTGTGAGCGAAACCATTGCACTGCACTTGGTGAGAAATTTAGACAGCTAAGTTTGGCTAGTAAGATGTCGAAGTCGAAAGTATCCAATGATTTAAGTATTCAATGATTTGCTGACCTCTAAGAAGCAAATGACGGTCTCTTCTTGTCTGTCCATGCCAAGCTTCAAGTCATCTGTCATCATTATCAGTGCGGATGTTGAGCTTCGATGTTTACGGAAACCTGATTGGTATTCGTCTAGTAGGTTGTTAGTAGTTAGGTAGTTGGTGAGCGGGTCATGGACTATATATTCTAAGGCCTTTGATAGTGCAGGAAGAAGGCAGATGGGGCGGTAGTCAGAGGGTGGTGTGGCGATGTCCTTTTTAGGCAGTGGCTTAATTTGTCCCAGTTTCCAGGCCTCAGGGAAAACACTTGTGATTAATGAATCGTTGAAAATGTCTCTTATAGAGGGCAGTAGTTGATCAATAATATGTTTTACCATCTGGATAGTGATGGCATCATGTCCAGTAGATGCTGATCTAATCCGCATTACTCCTTATTCAGTATTAGTAATTATTTAATGGTTATCTAATGTTCTGATAATTCATGTTGTACATATTCTCGTCTAATATAGATGCAAATCATGCAAATCACTTTAAGAACCATCACACCATTTGAAGTTCCGACACGTATAGTCATAATTTTGTGACTAACTTGTCGTGATACTGTTGTACATGCAATTGCTCTAAGGAGATGCGTCGGTTTCGTCACACTGCCAATTGTTTCAAGGTACCATTCAGGTGAGCAACAAGTCCAATGGCTTCTCTAATCCATAAAACATCAACTGTGTCAATTTAATGATAGTTGTACCAGTAAGAGTACCCAGGAGACAGTATGTTGTGCCTCCAGGTCACGCGTTTTATTATTAATTGGTACCTCACTATCCCGCAACTGCATCATTGTCATAACCTTTGGCTGTCAATACTCATAACAGATTACTATTATCAGTTCCAGAGCAAAAACCAAGTAAACAAAGTGCATGCCCACACTATGAAAACAGGAGCGCAGCTACAGCACTTCCCTCTGATTCCAACCGCTTCCGTTCCAGTTTTTCCTCGCATGCCCGTTCGCCACTCTGAACCACTTCAGACATGTTCTCTCCTTCTGACACAGTCGTTCTGAAATCAGTAAAAGTTCCGAACTGATGTCAACTGATGACTTATGGTAAAACAGTGACAGACTCTTCTCCATCAGTACTACGATGTGTTGTAATTCCACAGTGAATTACCTCTGTGCCTTCTGTAGCCAAGTTGAGAATTCTGCTATACACATGGCTGCATACATGGCAATTTGAGTCCAGCCAAGCTACTATATACACACCTCACTGGTCACAAGTAAACATTTCTGCAATTATTTCCAAACTGCGAAAGATCTGCAGGCTCTTCTGGCTTAACAGATGATACTTTGAGGTTTCGATCACACTCACAACGCTCTAAAATGGCTGTAAACGTAGGAAACAGGAAAGACCAAAACAAGAAAGAACTACTTACCACCTGGCACTGCTGAATTGCAAGCTGTTACTGAAGTTGTGCTACTGGACCAGGCCGAACATCTGGCACTGAACAACTGTCGGCGCCAGATGACTTCTGACATCGGAGAAGTCTGGCGCTATGACAGGTGGTGACAGTAGGTTGTTGAGGTGAGGATCTAGCTGTTTCACCATCCCTGGACACAGGTATGTAGTTACTCGATTTGTGACGGTCTATCAGATGCCTAGAGGCTTCAGTGAACGATCATTAACACAGTAAACATTTATTGCTCAAAGATACAAAGTTGACTTGCTTCTCAGGCTGCAGAGGGGCAGGGGTAACATGCGACCAGAACGCTCGAGGTATGCAGTCTCGTCTCACACCAGTGGCAGAACTGCGGCATCAGTGCTCAGTGAAGTCAGGAGGCCAGTGTCTACACTATGCACGCGACGTCGCTCTCTCCAGACGTCACTGCTACCATCTCCAGAAACTGGATGACTAGGACACACCTGATTGTACTGTAGACGCCATGCAGAAGAGGCACCAGCAGATCTCAATGAAGTGTGTGTGGTCATGTGGACACACTGTCAGCTGTCAGCTGACATAAGAACAGCCGGCAGCATAGAAGTCTGTTCACAGGAACAGAAGACGGGCAGTAACAGCCGCAAGCTCCTGTGATGACAGATGATGGTCTGCTCGCTGGACCAACTGCTTAGGCCATCAGAAGGCCTGCTGGATGGTGGCGACGACATATCCCTATGAGTATTAACTTGGTTGGGGCGGTGCTGCAGCGCACGAATGCTATGTCCCCAAGGTGGGACTTGTTGCATCATTAAAGACTGTAGACCGCTAGAAGAGCAGGAGACAGACTGACAAAGGTCCATCTTTCACTCTAGATAACTGTGAACTGATTTGATTCCTCACCATAAGAAGAGTAGTATTTTTATATATCTGGCCCATTTGCTTTGCTGCAGAGAGGCGCAGTGAGATTACTTGGACTGTTTTCTTTGTCCAGTTAGCTTCTGTAGTCACCGTAGTTATAACTGAAAGATATTTCATCTTCGCCTTTCAGGAACAGTGGTTGACGTATTTTGTGGAGCTACTGTTGAATATTCATTCTCGTGTCCAGCTTACGCCTTCTTTCTTCACTCTGCGTGGTCATCACAATGGCGGCAGGGTAAAGTGACAGACATTAAAACATGCAATAGAAGAATTCCCCTTGAACACCACCCGAGTAAGTTTTGATTACAGAGCACATATGTTGACTGATCGACTACAGAAAGTTCAATTGGATGCAGTCCCACAAATGAATGACAGACCTAAACAGAATATGTAGTGGTCGACATTATTGACAAAACTAAGGACCCACAAGATAAAACATGATACTACCAGCGAGCAGAGACATCACAACAAAAAGAAGTCAGACTGTAACAGTACCTCGAAGTCAAATGACGGCACAAAGTCGAAATACAAAAAACGAAGCAGAGTCGTTGGGACTTCCTATGACCTCATGTATTACGTCTCATGTGTTATCTCTCATGTGACTGTATTGTGGTGCCATTTTCAACATGAAAATGCTCGTCCACACATGATACATATCTCTAAGAATTGTCTGTGTGATGATGAGGTACTAGATGTTTACAATTGTAATGTAACAAATGGTTCAAATGGCTCTGAGCACTATGGGACTTAACTTCTAAGATCATCTGTCTCCTAGAAGTTAGAACTACTTAAACCTAACTAACCTAAGGACATCACACACACATCCATGCCCAAGGCAGGAGTCGAACCTGCGACCGTAGCGGTCGCGCGGTTCCAGACTAGCGCCTACAACCGCTCGGCAGCTTAGGCCGGCTATCGTGCAACAACGCACGGATGTCCTGTGTGAGTTCTAGTTATTGTATGGAAGCGACATTTGGTAGAAATGGTAATGCATTAATATGGAACCGTTTTAAGAAGGAAAAAAATTAGATTCAGTTTTGGCCAACAGATGCAAATCTGTTGCCTTACAGCGTCTCTTTTATGTCTCCGGTGATCATATTGAAGGAACTGTGTAAGCTGCATATAAACATTCCATACACTTCCATTTAATTAGGACTTAAATGAATCGTGTACCTACAGTTCCCTCTTCTGTGGAAAAGGCATCTGCTCCGAAAAATAAATGAAATCCGTGAAATGTAGGTGCAGTTATTATCTAACCAACAATGTTTAGTACTTGCAGCAATGACGACAAGAAAGGACAACTCGGTTAAAATAAATGAATATAAAACTAAATTCGGAGAAATTACGTTGGTTAAAATTTAATTAATGATTGGTTAAAATTTAATTAATGATTCAATGAATATTAGTAGTCATCAGCTCACTACGTGAGCAAAATTACTGCCTCTATGCCTATTGTCTGTTAATTTTGAGAAACTTACATAAGAAAGCTTGGTTTTGTTGCAAGTCGAAAACAGTACAAAATTGGGATATATTGCCCTGTCGTAATTTCATATGGATATGTCACAGCGACCAAATACCTTTCATTTAAGTAGCATCTCATAAAAAATGAATTAGTAATAATCAGAAAATAACAAAATCCCATCAGTAGTAAACGATCACTTAAATGCAAAAATTTCGTGACGTCACTCACTGTAATTCTTAAAGACTTTTATACGAAAATAGTTACTTTCGCTTATTTATTACTGAATGCTGCCATTTAGCTTGACAACTACCGTAATGACATAGCATCATTCTTCTGTGAGTAACAGTTACGTAATTTTCAAAATCAAAATTTTGATTGTAAAAGAATGGCAAGGTTCGTGATATTATTTTAGTGAATCATTGGCTTCTTTTATCTTCAACTGTTATTACTCTTCATTAACAATTTCTGCTATCACTTCTTGCAGTTACTACTATTATTGGCTCAAGGTGTTACCACACCATCCTTACTGAGTGCAGATGCGTAAGAATGAGAACCGATTCAGCCATAGAAAAAAATGTCCCTTACTCAATTTTTACTTTGTTAAGCGCTGCCTTTCCAATTACTATTTACTAAACTGAAGCGCTTGCATTAATTATTGTTTTGAAAACCACTGAAGTTTTAACTACTATTATTTCTTCAAAAACCATTATAATTGTTTCTCAATCATTTGACTCTCTCGGATCATCAGTAATGATTACGATGGATCCTCCATAGGTATTTTGTCTTAGGCAAACTAAAGGTCAACACTCTGGAATTACTTGGTGTCGGTCGGGCACTGTTCGTTGAAAATGTGATTTCCGGACAGATTTGCACCAGATGTTTCAAATTAGAACCAATTTTTTTCCTGCGTGCACCTGTTCCGCGTTGACGCATTAGCACATCTACAAAATTTCGCTGCCATACGATAACTGCGACCGACACCTAACCTCTCTGCCACCCGGTACTACTGTGGCCTGGAAGATCACTAGATCTGTCCCCGCATCTGTGGGAGACATTCGAAAGTCAGTATTCAAGGTCAAGTTACAAAAGATGTGGGCCACATCGCTTCAGGAGAGTATACAACGCTTAATGACACTCTTTCCGACCCAATCGCTGACCATCGAGGCCAAAGGAGGTGTGACATCGTACTGTTAAGTGGGCTGACAGTGGCCAATTCTTAATAAATTTGACTCGATACTGAACCCAATGAAATGAAATCACATATACCCTCAGCCTGTAAAGTTTCATTTTGTTTTCTCTTTGCCTCCTGGGTGCTTCACTTTTTCTGTCAACCAGTATAATACGTAATTATCTGCAGATAAAATGATGTTTCCAATTACAATTTCTTACAAATAATTAGAGAATGTTCACAAGATATCTAGCTTTGTTAATTTTTGAAAGCCAAATTACAGAATAAATTTAATATATTACAAGTAGATTTACCTAAATATGAATACAGGAATAATAAGCGTATCCTCATTGTGATTATGAATTTCTTACAATGCTAACTGTTATGGAAGATGTGATTTTTGAAGAGGATAAGGCAAAGTTCCCAGATTATAGTTCCAGGCCGGTAATACCCTTTAATCAGCCAGTCAGTATTTTAAAAAAAGTTCACGGTTTTACACTATGATGCGTGTATTCTTACAAACATAAAAGACGTAGAAGGAATTGCTTTATATGAAATTTTCCTTCTGAACTTCTCAATGGACAGCTTGCACACTGATTAGAAATTTCCTGCAAAATTACAACTATGTGACATACCAGGATTCGAATTAGTGGCTGTAAGTTGTTCTTGGATAGCTAAGTTGGTGGTTCACCTGCTCACGAAAGGCAAAGGTCCCAGATTATAGTTCCAGGCTGGTAATACCCTTCAATCAGCCAGTTAGTATTTTTAAAAAGTTCACAGTTTCACACTATGATGCGTGTATTCTTACAAACATAAAAAGACGCTGAAGAAATTGCTATATATGGAACTGTCCTTCAGAAATTTTCAATGGACAGCTGATACGAATTAAGTCAGCATTCATGCCCAGCACTCGCTGGTGTCAAATTCTAAGAAGCGGCTGGTCAAATGCGTAGCACTTAAGTGAGAAAAATCGGCAAGACTTCAAGAGAAAAGTTTAACGGATGTTTTACAGTTTCAGGTGAGTAAGATCTTGCAGATATCCGACTTCTTCCGTACCTCACTTCAATCACCCAATCAAGTAAAAAAAAAAAAAAGTAAGTAAAAAAGTAAAGAAACTATCTGCACAGGCCTCGGAGCGCCCAACGGTACCGACAGACTGCCATGACATCCTGAGCCGATATGCGTCACTGTAAGTAGATATGGAACGTATGCGGTCAGTACACTGACTGCTCTCCTACCCGTGGTCAGTTTTCCTGACTGAAGCCGCTACTACTCAATCGAGTAACTCCTCAATTTGCCTCGGTCGCTCTGAGTGCGTTCCTCTTGCCATCAACGCTTGGCAGACCTCAACGGTAATCCATTCAAACGCTAGCAAAACCTGACATCACTTAACTCCGGTGATCTGATGGGAACCGGTGTTACCACTGCGTCAAGGTCGTTGGCTAACGACTCGGCGGCAGGCGATATTTTTCTTCCCATCACCAGATGTGGATTCTTGAGCTCTTAAAAAAGCTGGTGAAAAGTGTCTCCACAAAATTTAATTCGTTAACGAGATATTGCGGGAAATGTACTAAACGAGACACCTTAAGAACCCAGTCTGTCATCACCAGATAGGTTACTTACTCGTGGCGACATTATGAGACAACCGTGAGTGTTTTAACACGAAATTCGAAAGTAAAGTAAGAAAACTCGTTTTTTTAATTTAAATCTATTGTTACAAAAATGATTAGTATTGGAGGGCAGCGAGGAGGGTAAAAATCGTAGAGGGAGACCAAGAGATGAATACACCAAGCAGATTCAGAAGGATGTAAGTTGCAGTAGGTACTGGGAGATGAAGAAGCTTACACAGGATATAGTAGCATGGAGAGCTGCATCAAACCAGTCTCAGGACTGAAGACCACAACAACAACAACAATTATACTACAACCAACTGAGAACAGTTCCAAAAATTTACCAAAATCCATATTACAGCATTATGAGTGCTGTACAAGACATAGTAAGCGAATGACAACAATCTAGCTGGGAAGATTAGATATCACTGTAATAAGACATTTGGTACATCGTACAGTGCAATTTGTTATTTGGCCTCACCATAAAGTAAAAATCATTCGCTATGAAGCTAAGAGCGATTCAAAAACGGAAATGTCAAATGAAAATACTTGTCGTTTCTATTCAGTACCTTCAAAAATTAATTTCATTATAAATTTTGTATTAAAATTTTATAAACTAATTAATAAACCTCAGATGATGTTTTACGATCTTTCAACTCGCAAAATACGCTAAAACGCTATTTTTGTGATTTGCCACAGTATTTCCTCTGGGAGGGTCCACACTACAGGTTTAGGCTAGGGATCTGTAGATTCTAAATATGGCCCTGCCCGGAATCCCTCCTACTTTCTTAGCCTTATTACAATTAAAAACTACAAAAATTAATAAGCACATGTCTTACAGATTTAGAGTGACTGATATGGTGGTCTACAGTAAAGAATTGCTGCTGCTTTGTTCCTGATAAGATGGAATAATCACAAGTAAAATCTGACATATTTAATTTTAAGTTACGGATAGAAATGGAATTACAGGACTCACTTTCGGACAATTTTGTACTCTTGATTGCAGGAAAATGTTCATTGTGCAAAACAAATAATATAATTTACTAAACTTATGCTACTAAAGGTGGTTAGTTTACACAAATATGACTAAATGAAAATATGGTAAACTCCTAAGATTGGGTGCCTTACATAACTTACATACAGATTGTTACTCATTGAATGAATGTTGCTATCTAGCTATCAGTTACATCTTGGCGCTACAGCACAGCTTAAAGGAAATGAGTAATACAGATCATTTACAAAATAAAAATTTCTTCTATCATTTCTTATTTTTGTACTTTGTGGGGTATTCAACACTCTGTATCACTGCACCTGTTCACTTAGGAAATAGAAGTTTAAGAGCGAATAATGTGAAACTACCATTTACCTGCAAATATTATGTTACCCACTGCAAGTATCATAATGATATGTTCAGTCTGTGTTTCAGATAAAAATTTGTGTGAAAGGGAAATAGTATGGTCCCTTATCAAAGGGAGAACTTACTTTACTACTAATCTCATCAAATTCCTTCAGCCCAGTAGCTTCATTAACTATTCTTTTGTCCTACAGAAAAAGTTATGGTCTGTACAGAACATGTAAGACCACTACATTTTACAAAAGAACGGTTCGAATTCTGCTAACACATTTTAGCAAAATGCCAATACTAATGTACAGTAGTAGTATACATGTAAGTAATACATCTAAGTGTTACGTATTTCATCTGGCAAAAACAATCTTTTGAATTTCTACAAATTAATGCAGCAAAGTGATATACATACTATGTTTCCTTGTACGGTCTTGTTATTCAAGTGTCAGAAATTTGTGAGCCCAAATACGCAATACCAGGTTCTTAACTATTCTCAGTTTGCACCTCTCACGAATGCTATTGAATTCTATGGCAAAATGGTGTTTTTACTTCTCTTTTGCTATTAATAACACGTACATTTTAGAGAGATTTAGCAGGTCACAACTTAGCTTCGGTTTTTCTCTCATGTTTTCATTTGTAAAAGAAATTTTCGGTCTTCCTCAGTGAGCGCCAACGAAACGAAATTTGTCTAGTGAATTTGGAGCTCCATCTATTCCAGCCAGGGAAATCGTAAAACTTAACAAATGTGAGTTTTAATAAATACAGTCTTTCTTTTGGACAGAGGAAACAAAACCACACAAAGAAAGACCTCAAAGATTTATACGATTCAATGTATTGTGTGAGTAATTTTATAACTGTCTCAAGAAAATTGAAGGCAGTGAATATGTTGTTGACAAAATTGATTTTAAATACAAATAGAAGTCTTTATCAAAATTGACAAATCTAGAATTATGTGTATGGCCATGTACTCCATATCTGCTTGGACTGAGACACAAATTATCACTATGTTGATGGCTCTTTTCTTTGAAAAATCTATTTACAGTCTGCAATCAATCTAACGTATCTTTAAACGTTTCGGTTTCTTATTGACAAAACGCTTTACAGCCACATCAATAAAAATGTATCAGAGCATCTAATATTCTGAGTGTATAATGCTCTAGCAAGAAAATGGTTTTGTTATTGAGGAAACAATAATTTGTGTGCTGCATACTAAGAGCACAAATCAGGCATTAAATTATTCAATTAACTCATGAAACTGATATGACTTTTCAGAACTCAGATAACAACACTGCTTTCAGCCATTATTTACACACAAAAAGTGTATTTCAGTGTATCTATAAATCGTCTGCCCATCTCTAACATCCAGTGTTTGAAAAGACCTCTTTCAATGTACAAAAGCGGTAATAAATGTTCCTCAGCTAATATCATTTCACGATGAAATCACTGATCCTCCAACAAAACGTTACGAGCTTGCATTTAGCCTAGACATTACTTCAACTACTAAAGTAGGTGCACTTTTTCCTCATTAACAATGTTGACATTTGTCACTTACATATGCCTCTATTTAACAATTAATCACATTCTGTCTACCAGTTTCTTATTATAATAAAGAAAATCGTGCAGATTTTGTTCACAGAAGAGACTCTTGGTGCCAAATGAAGCACTCTCACATCATAGCATTCTAAGTGGCTACCATGTGAATTATCATATCTTACTCCATTCCCTATTCTTTTCACTCTTGAAATTTAGATTCACCTCTAACTAATCAACCAACTAGAGGTGCAGCTTGAAATTCTTTGCCTCTATGAAATATCCTAGAAAGAAGCAATTTGTTGACCTACATAATCCCCTCAAATTGTTATGCTAATGTGACATATGCCTACACATAGAGAAGACGTTGAGCGCCATACTTTGACATTTGAAACAAGACTGTTGGTTATTATTCAGCTTTTATCTTTCATCACACACACACACACACACACACACACACACACACACACACACACACACACACACACGCACACGCACACACACACACACACACACAAACTACGCACAACTCACTTACTCATGGCCACTGTCATCTCTGGGCACCGTGACCCCACTGCAGTGAGTCAAATGAAGGGGGTAGCAGCAGTGTGCCAGCCATTAGTTTTTCATCTGGAACAGTTATGTAGATAAGCATGGGTGTCCACAGAAATTTATCCAGGAGGGGACAAGATTGAAAAACTGCAATCTTTATGTAACTGAGTCGTGAATTTGAGAATGTATCAAATTGCAAGAATTAAAGTTGGTAGGATGAACACAGCAGTTTCTTCTGTTTGAATCAAGGATCTGGAATTACCTACTTCTTATAATAAGCTCCAGGGTCTTAAACTAGTTACACAAGTAAGCATTTTTATTCACAGAAAATTAAAAATATTATCTACAAAGCAAATTAGGATGACAGAGAAAATCGTGTTGGACCAGAAGAAAGATAATACATAAAACTGGTCGATACAGGGCAGCTCTTTGTGCCAAGAAAACTGCATTTTTCCGTGAACAGAGTGACAACCAAACAGACAAAACTTATATGTATATTATTACTGAGGCTACACAACTGCCTAAAGTTTTCCGAAATGCTAATCTGTGGTCTAATAAATTCGCAGAAAATCAGTTATAGAAACGGAGAAATATTTTGTATAGAATAAGAAGTCAATCTCCTCCCTCCCTCCCCACTTGCAGACGCCTATGTAGATAAGTGACAGTAGAATGTACTAGGCCCATGACAAGGTAAACTGTAATTTCGGTTGTACAAATGTTAACAGTATAACTCTGTTTACTAAACAGTTTTTGGACTACGAAAGTTGGTGAAGGAGTTCTTCGTTTACATAGATGAATAGAGAAAAGTGTCCTGTGCAGAACTTTACTTCTGAATGTTGGCGTAATGAATAATTACAAGAGAACATTTGAGTTCCATGGCGAGTGACCGATTTAGAAAGATGGAGTCAAACAGTAAAATGGCATATAAAATGGGTTTATACCAGTTAAGTATGTGGATAAATTGAGAATTGAAGTCATTGTTTTCGTGGATAAAATGGGCGAAATTTAGTAAATGAAAATCCTGACATACAGTCTATGGAATAACTGTTAGAGATCACTGGCAGTTTTGAAAAACAGCAGTATGTGTCGTCAATTACTTTATGAACGGATGACTAGCCGATAGTAAGTGGCAAAATGTACTTATTTTTTATGTGTAACAGCTTGTGATCTGTGTCGCTAGTATTGGATAAATGAAAAAGTAATAAATCCTTGTTCTGTGGATCAGATCCTAACAGTTTATCTGCCTTATACTAGCTGAAGCTACTTTCAGCAAAACTGGATATACACTCCTGGAAATGGAAAAAAGAGCACATTGACACCGTTGTGTCAGACCCACCATACTCGCTCCGGACACTGCGAGAGGGCTGTACAAGCAATGATCACACGCACGGCACAGCGGACACACCAGGAACCGCGGTGTTGGCCGTCGAATGGCGCTAGCTGCGCAGCATTTGTGCACCGCCGCCGTCAGTGTCAGCCAGTTTGCCGTGGCATACGGAGCTCCATCACAGTCTTTAACACTGGTAGCATGCCGCGACAGCGTGGACGTGAACCATATGTGCAGTTGACGGACTTTGAGCGAGGGCGTATAGTGGGCATGCGGGAGGCCGGGTGGACGTACCGCCGAATTGCTCAACACGTGGGGCGTGAGGTCTCCACAGGACATCGATGTTGTCGCCAGTGGTCGGCGGAAGGTGCACGTGCCCGTCGACCTGGGACCGGACCGCAGCGACGCACGGATGCACCCCAAGACCGTAGGATCCTACGCAGTGCCGTAGGGGACCGCACCGCCACTTCCCAGCAAATTAGGGACACTGTTGCTCCTGGGGTATCGGCGAGGACCATTCGCAACCGTCTCCATGAAGCTGGGCTACGGTCCCGCACACCATTAGGCCGTCTTCCGCTCACGCCCCAACATCGTGCAGCCCGCCTCCAGTGGTGTCGTGACAGACGTGAATGGAGGGACGAATGGAGACGTGTCGTCTTCAGCGATGAGAGTCGCTTCTGCCTTGGTGCCAATGATGGTCGTATGCGTGTTTGGCGCCGTGCAGGAGATCCCCACAATCAGTACTGCATACGACCGAGGCACACAGGGCCAACACCCGGCATCATCGTGTGGGGAGCTATCTCCTACACTGCCCGTACACCTCTGGTGATCGTCGAGGTGACACTGAAAAGTGCGCAGTACATCCAAACCGTCATCGAACCCATCGTTCTACCATTCCTTGACCGGCAAGGGAACTTGCTGTTCCAACAGGACAATGCACGTCCGCATGTATCCCGTGCCACCCAACGTGCTCTAGAAGGTGTAAGTCAACTACCCTGGCCAGCAAGATCTCCGGATCTGTCCCCCATTGAGCATGTTTGGGACTGGATGAAGCGTCGTCCCACGCGGTCTGCACGTCCAGCACGAACGCTGATCCAACTGAGGCGCCAGGTGGAAATGCCATGGCAAGCCGTTCCACAGGACTATATCCAGCATCTCTACGATCGTTTCCGTGGGAGAATAGCAGCCTGCATTGCTGCGAAAGGTGGATATACACTGTACTAGTGCCGACACTGTGCATGCTCTGTTGCCTGTGTCTATGTGCCTGTGGTTCTGTCAGTGTGACCATATGATGTATCTGACCCCAGGGATGTGTCAATAAAGTTTCCCCTTCCTGGGACAATGAATTCACGGTGTTCTTATTTCAATTTCCAGGAGTGTATCAAAAGGATCTCATTTAAAACAAAATTTTGGGTAGGACAGCTGCCATGATATAACGAAAGAGAAAAAAACGATAGAGCTGAATGTTTTCCACTGCGAGCACATGTATTGTCACACCCATTCGTAATTACTGGGTGAAGACTGTGTTAGTGAATAACGATGACAAACACAAGAAGCTCAAAAATATAGATTGTTGCTTTTCTCAGGACCCATCCATTAAGTGTGCTTAGCAGCTGCATAGTTGAGAACCTATCAATATGTAAAGGACATGTGTAGAGCCTGTAGTTTGACTTCAATTTAAGACATATTGCTCCATATTAATATTACTATGGGCACTCATTTTACAGATTGTTACAATTGTTTTTCTTCACTATGTGTAAATCGTGGGAAATATAGTATGCTGACGACCATATTATAAAGACTGAAGAGTTTTCTTGTGTTAAAGTCATATATGTATCATGTGATGAGACATTTATGTGTATAGATGACTAGGTACAATCATGGACTATGTTACCAGGATTTAGTAACTGTGTCACATTTTTGGTAACCAGCAGAAGTGTGAATGAGCTGTGATGAAGGCCCGTATAAAAAGTAGGTAGTTACGAATGCTCATCTTATTATAACACTCAAAATTATTGTTCTCAAATGTGAATTCTCTATTTGTTGCCATTAGTGTTAACTTTAAACGTTCAGTTCCTCTTTGTGCCTCAATTGGGCTGTGTGAACCTTAGTAATGCTAGCAAACCTTACAATATCAACATACATTAGGCTAAATACGATCAGTTGCTACCATTGGTAGTTGCACTCTTACAATTGTTTCTAAGGTCAGCAATAAATAGCTTTTTCTTCCATTTTGATTGATTTCCACATATGCATCAAAAATATGAAAACTTAGTAACTTTAAGGTGATCACTTAGTGACACTTATGTTTGTATTTCCTTAATCTTAACTACTATTATTGTCAGTCAATCTTATTTTTCTGAGTGCGAGGGTAAGCATATAAGCATAATACCCTGTTCTATTGAAACAGGACATGTCACACTGTATTTGAGTAAGGACGACCTTTCTAATTGAGGTAATTATTGTTGTTAGAGAGAAAATAATTAACATGTAAATGAAAAACTTCTGAAAGAGATAATGGAAGTAGACAGTTGTGGATTAGGGGAGGGTTCAGAGACCAAAATGAACCACAGGTGATAAATTTGGGAGAAAGTTACTACAGTACCTTAGATAAACAGCATGTTTAATTTACTGTGATCTGGATCCAAACCATGACAGAGTGATTTAAGCAATAAAATAGAAACAAGACACAACCGTTGAGAAGTGGGGTTAAAGAATTTGGGAACAGGATAGAATATCTTATAAAGGTGACAAAGTGCTTTAGAGCACAAAATTAATGGAACTGAAGAAACTGGAAAAAAATTTTATAGAGGTAAAGCAGAAATCTGCTGCAAGACAAGGGCAATTGGAACAGGTCTCTGAGGAATCAGACAGTTTGAGTAATAAAATAAAGGTTCACGCAGAGATTTGTAGGAAAAATAGAGGACAAGGTGCGAGTACATAGTTTTGCAGTGAATTTATTGAAGAACATTAGTGCCAGGGAAATGAGTGTGTGAAAGATATTCATGAATCGAGAGACGTTACAAATGAAGTAAAAGACATGGTAGACAAACTAGAAAGGAAATAACAGGTAGAAGTAATTTCGTTACAAATGAAGTAAAAGACATGGTAGACAAACTAGAAAGGAAATAACAGGTAGAAGTAATTTTTAACCTTCACCATCGATCTGTTTCAGTGTCTGTAGGCAGCGGAAATTCTTATTTCTCTAAATAAATTTTTAAAATCTTGAATTTGATCTTACATGCAATTTGCACACCATAGCTTTTGAGGATGGTTTAAAAAGTTGCTTTACTACAGAATAATTGGAAAGGTACAAGATAAGACAAGCGAGGAATTCACTAAAAGGTGACAGAGTAGAACAAGGATACGATGTATTAGAAAATGACACATTTTTCGAAAAATAACGAACTGAACAAGAATAGAAAGATGTAAGAATGGCATATATGTGGGCTCTCAAGTTTGACGATAAAAGGCAAAGAATATGAAACAGTTTTCTGTGGACATAACTAAGGGATTAATGTATGTACACAATATCCTTGAGTATGGTCGTATTATCGAAAACATATTGCCGAAGTAACCTGCAGGTGAGATGTGATTTATACTGTCAAATAATAAACAGTGGCAGGAGATAGCTGATGGGAGATTCATAATACTAGATATGACCCTAGTACTGGTGTAGTAAATCAGGATTACCAAGGACTGACAAACCACATGAATCGACAGAGCTAAGAGCAGAGTTAAAGTATCTTTTAGAGAAAATAATCATTTTAGGAAATAAATAACCATTTAAGAAAATGAAACTCCACATCAGTGCAGAGAGTGCTGAGGTAATGTTTAACTCAGGATCTAAGTATGTAGTCTAGAAAAAAATGGTCAAAATGATAATGGAAGATACAGTATTTTAGTACAGTAAGAGGGTATGTTAGTAGCAAACAGTGTGCAATGTACCTCATGTTAGATGCAGGGAAGATGGAGTAAATATGGTTAAGGAGTATTTTGTGGATTTATGTGCTGTGGATGAAGGATTACAGTAATAAGACCATAAAAGGAAGATATGTGAAGAATGTGGAAATGTAGAAAGTAGAGAGAACATTAATAGTCAACAAAGTAGGAGTACAGCATGTGCGGTAAACAGTTGTAACAGTAGGTTTAGACGAGAGGATTCTGAATGGAGTCATGATAAGAAGAACGTGGCAGAGGATACTTCACGTGAAAGATGACTGGAAACAACAAATGATGTCCACCTCTACATAATTGTATGGGAGGTGTTATAGGTGAGGAAGTTAATGTACTTTTTATTCAGAAAGGTACTAAAGAGAGTATAAGTTAGGAAATTGTAGTTCATTTGGCAAAATCAAATGCAATAAGAAGGGGAAACGTTTGGGAAATATTAATCAAAGGAAACTGTGGAGTCAGGATACTACAGAAAGGGACTTGTTCAAAGAAGATGATCTGGATGTTTCACACTGAAGTACATGGTTTTAAATTAAAGGAGTTACCAGACAGAAGAATTAAAGTGTCACTAATTGACAAACTGTATTTTAACTGAATAAAAATAGTAACGATTGTGTTGAAATTCCTGTTTTGCAATGAAAGTTGTAGGGTAACAGGTAAAGCGAGTAAATAGAATAAAAGGCAAGTATATTTCTTTTTTTAAAAATTGGATTTGTATTCTGATACTGGAGTGTGATTTTTTTGGTTTTTCTAATTTTTGCTTGCATATGATATTGAGACTGGATTAGATGATTAAATGTGAAGTTTAAATAAACTGTAAATTGAATTATTTGATTATGTAACATGAAGCATTGGTGATGAGTTTTAGGTTTGATGAAATGTTATTAGTGTAGAAACTATTAGTGCATAAATAAAAAATAAGTTTCAATATTTGATAGGGATGACATACAGAATTTGGGAAAAGTATTGGGAATTAAACAGCCAGGGGAACACATTGTGAGTAATAAACAAAAATTAAATAAAGTAACTAAAGTACAGAAGGTTACTGAAGGTAAAAGAGAACAACAAAAACAAATTTTGTGGAACAGTAAAGCATTTTGGAAGAAGCTAGCAGAGATACTAAATTTTGACTGTAAATTGGTGGTGAAATCTCATACAACTTTTGCTTCAGAATCTTACCCTATGCAATTGTTTAGGAGGGTTGGCGTGGGAAAGGATATTGCATTACGGAGTAACATTTGTGACTGATTGTAGGAAATTAAACACCTTTATAAGAGCACAGGCCAAGATTAATGAAAAGAGGAAGGAACTCCATGATGCATAGCACAAATCCTACTGATGCATACTGACAAGTTCCTCTAGCTAAATAATTCTGGAATAATAATGTTTTTGGTGTAAGGGACATCATAACAATATAAAGTGGTATATACAGACTCAGTAAATTGTGGTCAGAATTCATAATGTCTCTAACCAGGTACAAGTGGAACTTCAAAATAACAAATTATGTTCCCTATTTTTTGGTTGCAACTAGTGACTGGGAAGAACATACTCAAATTTTTCATGATGTTTGTAAATCTGTACAGAAGGGAGGAATGATATTGAGATTGAAGAAGTCAGAATATGTATAAAGTAAATGACATTTTGGGACATATAATTTGCACAGACGAGGTTAAAGAAGATCTTGAAAAATAAAAGCTGTTCTGAAGTGTATATCTCTCAAGAATGAGAGGCAGTTGAAATGGTTTTTAGGATTTTGTAGATTTTATTGAAAATTTATGAAAGGGTAGTGTTTTAATGAACTGTACTCAACAAATTTGTTAGAGTCTGAAGTTAGTTATGTTTAGGATGAAAACTGTCTAAAAGCTTTTATGAATTGAGATGCGATTAATCTGAGGATGAAATTTTGAGCAATCCAGATTTAAAAAATTATATCTTTTCGGGACAGATAGCAGTAGATATGGAATCAGGGAAAAAATTAGTTAAAAATTTCAGGACGAATGAAAAGAACGATTTTTAGACTATTGCTTTTACCACAATATTTTCTAGAAAATTTGAAAAAAAATAAGTATTTCAGATAAAAGAGGCTCTTGCAACAGTAGGAAGATTTATGACATTTAAAAATTGCCCACAGGGTACCTCATAATTGTTCATACTGAACACAAATCGCTGAATATTATCGAAAACTATATGTTGCTACAATGTACATTAACGTCTTAAGCTTTCTTCCTCCAGAAATTTCATTTTTGCATTAAATAATTGAAAGGAGTTACATTAATAAACCTGATGCATTTCTAAGATTACCGTTTGAGGCAGGAGGGCATACTGAAATACAAAATAAGGACGAACACATTTCATTATTTTATCGAACAGGAATGCAAAGGGAAAGTGAAACTGAGAAAATATAAAAACATGTGAGAAGAGAGTGATGTCAAAATCTGAAAACTGATAAAACAAATTTATGATGATTTAGCAGAAAGTTATCTAATTTTTAAAAAAAGTCTGTACAGTGGTAATTTTCAAAATGACAGATGGAAACTCAGTTGACTGGAAAGTGTGTTGTCCCAAAAAGCATGCACACAAAATATTTGATTATATACACCTTAGTTATGCTCATTTCAGTCCTAAAACATGCTTCAAAAAACTTAAAATATGTGTTTACTTCGAAACCAGGTCAAGAATCGTTTATAATAGAGTAAAACATGTGACAAATGTCAGTGGGTTTACTTTAGCTACAAGAGCAGTAGACTACCAATACACAATGTAAATACCAATGACATTACAATAGTAGGATTGGTAGGTGGAGATTTGTATGGTTCACTGCCATAACCAACAAAAAATGTTAGTTACATCTCTGTTTTTCTTAAAATTATATAGAAATTTATGAGATTGTACCCTGAATGAAAACCAAATCGAAATCTTTGTTTAATCACTAGTAGATATAGTATTTTGTCAAACATAGGTTCACAGTTCACTCCAGAAACATGGAAACAAGGGAACGAATCATAGTGGGCAACTGTTGTTCATATATCATAATACCTGCCACCTAGTAACCCATCAGCAAGATGCATAAGGGAAATCAGCAGGTCATATAGGACCTATTCCAATAAAAACCACAGCACTTTGATAAAATTTGTAAATTATACAATAGTAACAACTTTACACCTTATGAGATAATGACTGCTAGAAAAACCGAATCATTTTCTTCAGGGATAGATTTAGATATGAATGAAAAAAATAAAATAGTAAGAGACCACTGGGAGCAAAAATTTTGGGAATGGGAATGCAACATGGAGACAAATGAAAAGTGACTATAATCAAAGTAGAAGATAAACTTTTAGTCAAAACACAATTGTAAGCTAAAAATTTAAACTGACAACTTCCTAAACATTATAATTTATACTATGGGCATTTTAGGTTAGTCAAAGTACCACATCCCAATGCTTATTTTCCTGTATACCCTAAATAAAAGATAATGTTTGAGCTTGGAAGTGTTGTAGATCCTACACCGTTCAAACACAGATTTGACAGAAGAAGTAATGTTTCGTTAAAACAGAAGTAATGTTTTGTTCAAACAGAATACTGACGAGAAAATCACGTATGGGACCCAGGAAAGTAGGAACTCCCATAATGCAGATAAGTCTAACAATTCGAGGTCTATGATGGTACTAGTGGCAATAATACTAATAATAACAAGAAACTATGACTACTGAAACTATTTGCTTAAATTCAAGTAAGAAATATTAAAAACCACAAAATGATATTAAATACATGATGTATGATTATTGCAAATTTAGGAACTAATTTCGTTATAATTCATTTGTGAGTGTGACAACTACACCACCTGGTCAAAAGTACTTGGACGCTGGTTAATGGTCAATAAAACTCAGTATGTACACAAGACTGCCTTAGCTCTGTTTGGAACAGTCCATAAGGAGTCTAAATATCTGTAGAGAAATTACAGCCCAGTTCTTCCTCAAGAGCTGAATCCAGAGAGACTAGTGACGTAGAAAACAGATCTTGAGTGATGTACTGAAGTCCATGTTCTAGTACTTTCGAGTTGAGAAGTGATTCTTTTTGGTTATTTCATATGATTTTTTACAATGACCTTCTGCAACGTTCGACATTCACTGCCTGTTAGTACATGAGCTCTCCCTGTACTTGGTTTAGTTGAAGTTTTTACTTTGCATTTCCATTTCACAATCACATCACCAATAGTTGATATGGGCAACTTTATAAATGTTGAAATGTTCATGGTATATTTGTTGCTCAGGTGACAACCAGTGACTCTCCTTGTTCTAACTCACTGAGCCCGTCTGACCAACACTTTCTGCTGTTAGTGCTTGTGTACTGACAAAACAATATTCCTCACCTCATTTTATACAGACAGCTTCACTTTTCATGACATTTAGTGGTCAATTCCTTTACATAGGCCATAGAGATACTTTTCATCCGATTGTGTACTTTTGCATATTGTCCTGAATTATTAAAAAGCACATACTTTACAAGTATAAGAATTTCAGTCTACTTTAAAGATGTTAGGGTTTCAATTTCTTTAAAAAATATGTTGAAGGCATCACTTTAGAAATAATATTAAGGAATTTTTTGTTGCTAAGGACAATTATTTTTGTCTCATGTTATAAGGATAATTTTCATACTTGTGATTATGCTACATTCATTTAATGTCTCTCTGGATGTTTTCCATTTTGTTTAGATTGACGATTTGTATTAATTATGTTGACTGTTTCAAAAACTCTTTTATGTACAGTGTTAACTAAGAAGCCTAAATTTAAAGAAATTTGATACCAGTTCTGGACAATAGGTTGCTTTTAAAATATTTTCATATTTATATGATCTGAGGTTTGGTTCTTATGTTAGTGCCTGTAGTATTGAATGCGGATATATTCTTTTTGGTATGTAAAGCTTAAAATTGCAATATGGGTGAATTGTTGATGACAACAGCATTGGTTCCAAAATTAATTTTTCACACTGCAGTAGAGTGTGTGTTGACATGAAACCAAAAAGATTTAAACTATGTGACAGATGAGAATCGAACCCAGCACCTTTGCCTTTAGCCGGCCTGTGTGACCGAGCGGTTCTAGGCGATTCAGTTTGGAACCGCACGACTGCTACGCTCACAGGTTCTAATCCTGCCTCGGGCATGGATGTCTGTGAAGTCCTTAGCTTAATTAGGTTTAAGTAGTTCTAAGTTCTAGGGGACTGATGACCTCAAATGTTAAGTCCCATAGTGATCAGGGCCATTTCAACCATTTTTTAACATTTGCCTTTAGTGGGCAAGTGCTCTTAGTAAGATTGGAGATGAGGTACTGACGGAAGCAAAGCTGTGAAGACATGTCATGAGATGTGCTCAGGTAGCTGATCTTGTAGAGCACTTGCCCATGAAGGCAAAAAGGGTTCAAGTTTCAGTCTTGGACACAATTTTTACCCACCATGAATTTTCCGTGGCATGATTCAATCAACTTAGTAAGTGTTCAAGTGTGTAAAGACATACACTTAATAAATTAGGAGTTTCATGTAATATATCAGGACACCAAAGACAAATGGAGTGATAAAAGCATGCCAGAGCAATCTAGAACAAACTATATAGCTAAGTGACACTGGCGATTTCCAGGCGAAATCACGAGTACTTTTTGAGAATATATTAATTTATTGGTTTCCATAGATGACTTCCATAACAGTAACTGTTTCAAGATTTGAGAAATTTAGTTGTATATTTGGTACTACAAAGGTTAATGTAGTTATTCTGTTTTGAGAACTGATTTTGGACAGAGAGAGACAAAGCTGGTGAAAGAAATTCGGCTTATGAAACTGAAAAGCAGCTGTGTCCCTTGCTCAGGTGAATGTTGATATTACGAAGAGTTATGAGAGGTCATTTGCATTTCAAGATGTGTGAGCGATTTAGAAAAATGGACATCAAACAGTAAAATGGCACATAAAATGGATTAATCTGTTATTGTTAGTATTCAGTAAGTGACTAACTGGCTATTTGAAGTTAATGCTTTGGTCGGAAAAAATGTTAAAATTGGGAAATGTGAAAATCTGAGCAAATAAAGCCATCAGTAAATCTACATTCTATATACTAACTACTTATAAATTATTTGCAGTGTCAGAGATACAGCAATATGTGCAGTACATTCGTTTATGAAGGAAAGTAAACGAAGAATCACCAGTAGTGCACTAGGTTTCAAAAAGGAGTCTTCTTTTAAATTACGATTTAATATATAAAAGCTTCTTATCTCACTCGCTAATATTGGTTAAATGCAAAAGTAATAAATCTTTGTTCTGTGAATCAGATTCTGACAGTTTATCTGCCTTACACTAAGTGAAGTTACTTCCAGCTTACCTGCAGATGTCGAAATGTTCTCATTTAAATATAATTTTAGGAAGGACAGCTGCAGTGAGGTAATTGAAGAAAAGAACCAAAAGATTTTACTATTTACACTGCAAGAACAGGACTTGTGACACTTATATCCAGTTTCTGGATGAAGAGTGTGTGAGTGAATTGCTATGCCAAACACAAGGAGCTTGAAAATAGAGGTTGTTGCATGTGTCAAGACTTTTCCATTAAGTTATGCTAAGTAGTTCCATATCATAGAACCTACCAATACGTTAAGAACATGTCTAGAGTCTCTAATTCAACTTCAAGTTAAGGCATAATGTTTCATATTAACATTACTACCAATACACATTTTACAGATTGTTACAAATGTCTTTCTACACTACATGAAAAACTTGAGAAATTTAGTAGGAAAATGATCAGATTGTGAAGACAGATGAGTTATCTACTGTTCAAGTCAAATTTAAGTCTGTGATATGGCATTCATGTGTGTAGATTACTAGGTACACTTATGGACCATATCGTCAGATGTAGTGACTGTGTTAGAAGTTTGATAGCCAGCAGCAATGTGACTTACCTACGATAAGGGCCTCTATGAAACAGGGGGTGTTACACATGTTTCATCATATTACAACACTTGATGGTATTATTCTGAAAAGTGAATTCGTATTTGTCGTTTTCTGTGTTTACTATTAACTATTTTATGTTTAGGGCAAGATTAAAAACTGTTTCTGTAAAGAAAGTTCCAATATTCTCCCAAAATATCTTAAAAATACTTTACCTTCCTTTAAAATTAAGGAAAACTCCTGGTGGCCGCATAGCTGTTTACTGGTTCTTTCATTAGGTGACACCACCGGTTTCACACAACTATAGGGGTATCTTCAGGTGATAACTCTCTATATCATAAGTGTAGGGAGAAAGTAAGATGTCCCAGGTTTGAAGTTGTAAACCGATTAATTGTATAGCCTCTTAAAAGGTTGATCATTGAATGGCTGAACTTTAATTTATACACTGTAAGCTGAATGGCAACAGCATCAAACCTTATGCTCCAAACAATTTATTGTAGTACGTCTCAGTGACCTCTTCTACTGGGTGACTATGACAGCAGCCAGCTGTAATGATATCACACAAGATGGACTATGAATAGCCTGGTGGTGAAATATATCAACAGATGATCACTTTAAACTTTTGTAGCTCCTCCACAGTTGTCTTAGGTCAGTTTTATTGGTGATCGACTTGAACTATGGTTTTATCCACTTGGCAGAGGTATTCATGTGCTATCTGCATTCCTCTTTTGATGCAACTGCATTTAAGGTTTACATTTAATAACGAGTCAATGTTTTAGGCACTGAGTTTGTTGCCAAATAGCTTTGGTGTTTCATGGGAACATGAGTTCTGATGTTTCACATTCACATTACAGAGTCTGAATTCCAAATTTTGCATATTGGTGATAAACGTTCTATGATTTATGCTATTAATAGGCTTACATCTTCCAAATTGGGACATCATACATTCCTGCTAGTCTTATGGAGTGAAAAGTTATTTTCACCTGAAGGTGCACCTATAATAGGGTGAAACTGGTCATGGTTGCTTGATAAAGGAACCTGTGTGTAGCTAATAAAGGCATGAAGAATTTCGATCCACTTTAAAAATAATTTTAAAGGGTTTTTAAGATAATTTCGTAGAATCTACAAATTTTATTTATGGTAACAATATATAATACTAACAATGAAGTTCTATTTGAGCCATAATTGAGCAGTTTGCACCTTAGTAATGCTACCAATTCCGACAACTTTAACATGCTTTAGGCTCTCTGTGGGCAGTTACTACCCATAGTACTTGCATTCTTACAGTGATTTCTGTGTTCAGTTAACAGCAACTATTTCTTGCATATTCTGTGAATTCCATGCCCAGACCCAAACCCCTAAGAGATGTAAAGGTTATTTATTTCTTTATTTAATTTTAATTGCTAGTCTTATGAGCCTAATACATTTTTATAGATAGACTGAATATGTGCAACAACAGTGTCTGTGTGCATATATCCGTATATTTCTTCATCAACTGAAATATCTAACAGTTTTCCTTTCAGTGCGCCTGTCAGCTGCTCAGTAACGCCTATGTGTGGCAGTAGCATCCTATCCCAGTTCATATTGATACTGTTAATTCATTCAGTTTCTACATTGCTAGGGTACATAAATGATTTTGGAAGAATTAGCATAATACTTTGCTAGAATCACTTTAAGAAACAGTAATTGAAAAATGTACATCAGGGTGATAAAATTGGTTATTTCTGTGAATGGTACTGTTTTACAAGAAGAAGAAATTTTTTTAACGAGTTTCTGGTGAGCAAAAGGATGAAGTTTTGTATTTGTTAATATAGTGACCAGGTAATTAATCTCATTTATAGAAGCAGAAACTGAATTATCAGTGACACATGAATTACTTTACAGTTAGACTTTCAGAATTATAGAAAATACTGCTCTGTTTTATGGTAGAAGTGAGATGATGTACTTCAATGCGAACAGACATACAGTACTTTCAACACAGATGCCATACAGGAATAGATTAACTAAATGATTTTCTGTGAGGGATAACATTATTTACCAAACGAATTTAGCGATTTTCTGTGATACTTTTTCATAAATAATATCGAAAACATCGAAGCTATTTTTGAATTCTTCTGTAAAATAGGTGAATTACACATGTAGGAACCTACGTCCTGCCGTGGTATGTTCCAATGCTGTGGCACGAGCATATGTGTATTTGTGTGATTGTTTGAATTATGAACTGTAACTTTAAAATATTTCCATTTTTATCATTTATTCTTAATGTGCTATTGTAGATATTTAATGTATGAAATATGGACATGTAGTATGTGTAGAGAAATGGCTTTCACTGACTGCCACACAAATTAGTGAGATTAATCAATCTGTTACATAGCTTAAAATAATGTAATTTTAGTGATATAACTCCTTCCTCCTCAAAAAAAAAAATAATTTTTTTTTGGAAGACATTCTTCAATATATATCTGCTGATAATTAAATTAAGTTCACAGGAGAGAAATAAAGATATTGCTCATAAAATTTCTATATAATTGTTCCAAAGCATGTGTAAATAAATACAGCAGTGGTATATTCAATAATCATGAAAATATCAAATGTAGTTTACCACAAAATGACAGAGCACATATACCGAACTGTGGCTTTGGATCTGAAGGACTGTTATTTGTAATCAAGTAGGGAGAAAACTAAAAGAAAATGATGTTTTCTCTTTGGAAATACAATGCATGTATCAGGATCCATACAAGATGCACAATAATGGAAAAGATGGCTGTTTATCACTGAAATTTCAGAAAAAAATAATAATATATTCCAGATATAAGTATGATATCAATTAGGCTGAAAGAATCCATTCATCTTAAATCTAAAAATACTTCATGAATTTCACTGTTATGGAGTTTATTTTGTCCACCAATTTAAACATACACTTAGACACAGCAAATTCGTCACACAACAATAAGTATATCAATATAATAGTCATGCATGTACATGTACATTTAAACATTAATGTTATATTAAAAACATCATTTCTCAAAAGTAAGATATTTTACCTACACATCATTTCTTCCAAATTTTGTATCCAGTTTATGGACTGAGGGAATATGAGATGACTCTGGAAAATCTGTGTGCCAGGTACTGTTCAATACATACTCATATGCAAATTATGACTGCATAGCTATTTTAACAACATTTCTAAGCAAACATGGAGATATCATATCAGTAAGTAGATACAGATATGTAGAATACTTTAGTACATTGTGTAAACATTGCTTGTTCTGAGCAATGCTACATCTGTCATACAAATCATATACAGAATTAGCACACAGTTTAATAATGTTACTGATTATAAATTTGTCATTAAACAGGATAAGTGAAAATGCTAAATTTTTCATGCTTGTGCTGTTGTATCAAGACCCATTGTACATTCACATTACTTCTATCTTCCTTATTTTTGATGTGTTGCGATCAATCTGGTGCTACACGACATTTAATAGGACATCCAATAAATGAAAACATTACGAAATTTTTTGATGTTCCCGTTGAGAGAAGATAATATTGTATCAAACATGAGCACAGACACATACATGCAATCACACACACTGTGGATGGGGAATGGGAAAAGCAGAGAGAGAGAGAGAGAGAGAGAGAGAGAGAGAGAGAGAGAGAGAGAGAGAGAGGGAGGGAGAGAAGGGGGTTGAGTACAAGTGTATTGTGAAGAAAAACACAGAATTTGAGAGGTCAGCAGTGATTTGATGTGCCTACCCTTTACTATGCAACATTTCAGCTATGTGATGTTGCAATTTTTCTTTGTTTTAATGTCTGTATTCCGTTCAGTATGTCGAAGTTATATAAAAATAAAAGTCATATGAAACATGTATCATCAAATTGTGCAGTTTTATAATATCTGTTTTCTGAGTCAAGTGAGTATAGTGAGATGGTCGCTGTTATAGTTTTTATTATCCTTGATTTTGGGCAGTCAGTTAAATATTTCATTTGTATACATTACTAACAGTTCACAGTGATTCCACAGAAAAAAAAATCTATTTTAACAGAAAAGGGAATATGGAAAACCTTGAAAGAATGCACTTCAGTTACTCAAAAAGGGCATGACAAGAAAAACCTTAATCCATATATGGGCTGAGTTCTCTAAAGAAACTTAACTGGTTTCATTGTTTAGCAATGTCCTGGTTGAGTTCTCTAAAGAAACTTAACTGGTTTCATTGTTTAGCAATGTCCTGGTTGAAGCAGTTATAAAACATAATATTTATTTTAATTTCCTCTTCCAAAGTGCGACTTTCTGTTACATAATATATGATAAATGTACTCTTGACATATGCACTTCTAAGAAGACTTTATCAAACAAGAAACTACGTTATGACGTTAATATCAAACAAAATCTTAATGTAGGATATCGAATCTGGAACTTCACCACATTAGGTGCCACTCCATTATATCACGAGTTGGAGAAATATTTAAGTATAATTTATTTGCTGAATGTAATGATTTTCTAGATATTTCTGGTATACAAGAACAACAGAAAGACAAACCAATAAATCAAATAATTTGATATTGAACATACATTCATGTGTAAAATTTCAAGGACTCACAGTATCAAGTTATACCCAGATTTGATTAATACTTAATACTGTCCAAATTATGTAGAATTTAAACTACAGTGTAAACAACATTATAAAATTTTGTTAACATCATACACATCGCTTGGAATATATGCTCAAAATGGTTGCTCTGTTCAGTAATTTCAAACTTGTTTTACCATGTTTTAGGTCACTGTGCGTCGTATTTTGATAGAGATGTTTTTAGTACCGTTTTGTGTATAGCCTGCTTCGTTTGCCCTACCTTTGAGATGTCCCACAGGAAGGAGTCTGGAGGCATTAAATGGGAAGAACGTGAGAGCCATACTCCTTTACACGTGATTGGGTCACAAACCAGTTCACTTAAGAAATTATCTATTTCGATTTTAACTGATATTTGCAATCATCTGGCCCAAGAAGAGAAATAGGCTGTCTAATAATGACTTGGTAAACAACGCTGTTCACTGTAATTTAAAAAAAGCAGTGTCCACTATCAATTTTCTGACAGTTTTCTTGAAATACATGTGGACTTTTGCTGACCAGATTCCTGTGTTTTGTCGATTCACTTCTCCACTAAGGTGAAACCACGTCTCATCAGTGAGGAAGAGTTAGTTAATGTACGAAGGTATTAACTGTACACTAGCCAGATTTATTTCCCTGGCGCTATCAGTTCCTGAACACTATTAGCATGATATGCATCACTTTATAAGTACTAATATACGAAATCTGAAATTGGATCGGTAGTCTTGTCAAATTTTTGGAAGGTGAACTCTACACCACATCCTTCATCTCAGCCAGTTTAGCATCCTGACTCCTGATTTTCTTTTTGTCTGCTAATGATCTGCATTCCTGGAAACGGCCGTTTTATCTCACAATTGTCAAATTGTTTTGTACAGTGACTCCTAGATATTTCTCACGAAACAAGCCGCCAATACGTCCACACAAACGACCTGCAAAATACTTTCGAGGGATCAATACCTCTTGCTGTTGGGAAGGCAAAATAATTAGGAAGGAATAAACCGTGCAATACTACAGACGTTATTTGACCTGTGACCACTGAAATTGAGTCTTTGTCTTTAGTTGGTAATACATGTGGTGCTATCTACCTTTTATTGCTGATCAAATGAAAGCAATGCAATGATTATTTAGAGACGCATTTGTTTTCATGTGTGATACTTTTCTTATCGCACTGTATTATTCATTTCTACAATTATCAATATTTCTATTTTCATAACGTATCTCATTCTTTCATATTACCTCCTCACTGTTGATATGCAGCTCATGTGTGATAACTGTGATACTCGGAATTTTTCATGTACCTGTAGTAGTGTTGAGAATGTATCATTGCTCTGTATACTCATGCAGTGCATTGGACAGTGCAGTCTATGAAGTGCAGGCTATGGACTGAGGTAAGGAAAGGTGGCAGTCACACGTTCTTTAGAGGAAAATATAATAATTTTTATTAGAATTTCTTAAACAATTTATCAATGCAACTATAATGACAAAGTTAATCAACGACTGTATAGATAAGCGATTTTAATTGTATATCTCTCTCTCTCTCCATGTGTATATATATGTGTGTGTGTGTGTGTGTGTATGGACACTTTAAGCTCATTCACATTTTTTCCATTACTGCTACTACATTGACATCTAACTGCTGAAATTTAGGTATGAAACTGATTTTGGAAAGGTTTGAAAAGTACACTTCTAGAAAACAATTTTATTTTAGTTGAAAATGATGGAGAACAGCCCCCTTTTATCTCCAGGTTACAACATATGATACTGGTTTCTGAGTAGATATTACTTAACTAAAAGGTCTACATGGTGAACATATTTACAGATATTATTGACAGTCACCACTAATATCACATATACAACGATTTTTACTTACATTCATTAATTTATGGTATATTTACATACTGAATTAATTATTAGACAAACATCTCAGAAAGGAAGAACTACATTTTACTAATCAAAGCTACTCACTCTTATTCCATTACACCACATCTTGTCAATCCAATTTATTTGAATATTTCATATATCTTCAATGATCTCAAATATGCCTTTAGCTAAGTAACATCACCCCAAAAATTAGATACAAGCACGTTATGCTATTTTCCTCTTGTGAGTGCATATACTGAAAGTCTTTCCTTGGAGTTAACAATGACTTATGGATTGAGAACTAAGTATGGCACCTTAAAATGGTTCACAAAGAGGTACTAAAATCTTTTTCACACGCTCTTTCACTCAACACTCCTCACTAAACACTCATTCCCACAAACATACACCAGTCAATAAGACAAACAAAGAGAAGTATTGTCATTGGAATATGTTTAAATTTAGGTTAACTTCTGAGTTCTAATTTCAATGGAGTGACTCCAGGTAACTAACGATTTATAAATTGTGCATTGAGAGCATGGAAACTCAATAAATACTGATGATTAACTGCCCTTCTGATGAGGAATGTATGATGTTTCTGCTCTTTCAATATTCTTTGATCTTTCATTGTATGGAAACACTATTATATTTACAAATACTAAAATGTATGAGTATCTACAATTGAAAGCACATCAAAAATATAATACTGGAAAAGGAGCTCTGTTTGTTGAGCTTCATACAATAATTGTATCATATATTTTATTTTATGTTCTCCCTAGCTTACAACATTAAAGCCATTTTACTCATAGATGTAGTTTTAACTGTACACTGTTATCATAAACAGAATTGTGGAAGTCAGTTACCACTGCCAAATGGTCATCATATCTCTGAATGACGTCTATTATTGATCCTTAACTAAGATATTATCATAAAACTTAGGATGTGATGCTTTATAAAACAATGAGTGATAAAAACCAAATACTCTTTAGTGCACATTACTAGTAGTAGATTTATACAGTTCATTGTTAGCCGCAGATGGCAAAATTTCGTAAAACTTAACTCAGATTTAAACAAATTTCTTGGATCTAAGAATTACACTCCACTTTGCCAGTAGAAAGAAAGCTTTTGAAATAAAGCTTTGGAATGGTGCAAAGCAGAATGAGTAACAGTAGCTCCTAAAGTTCCTTAAGAAATTTATAGTTGTTTGCTAAACATCATCTATTCAAACATAAAAATTTGATTATCGTCCTCCATTAATGTATTTGTCTAACCGTACCAATAATGTAATCACTTAGAATTCAAGAACAGGAAACGAATCTTTCCTTCCTAAAATAGAAAATTTGGAAGAGAAGAGAACTCACAACAGAGCGTTTTTAGAAGTCTTACTCTGCTATCGCTTGAATATGCAAAGTGAGTGACATTAATGTGACAGAGAAGTGCTAACAAAGTACTGTAGATAGGTTTATTGGTTAAATCTGCAATTTATGCACAGTATCTATCTTAAAACATTTCTGACGCAATTGCAGGTCTTACAGAAGTTTATATGAACGCAATTGGCGTCGAAACGGTTGCACTAAATGGAAAAGTTAATAACAAATGTAGAAGACAGATGGAAGCAGGACAGTCTGAAGAGGCTGGACCATATGTGTCAAAATATAAACAAATTCTCCAGTATGAAAGTTTGTTTCATAAGACTGTATAGAAACTCTGAACTGTTGAGTTTCAGTATCTGCAGCAACATCAGCATGCATAGTTGATGGGAGAGGAGCATGTAGCATTGGAAAATATAAACCGTCATTAGAAGTATTTGCAAGTCAGACAGTTTTGTCCAGGAATTTCAAATAGTTGAAAAGTAACACTCACATCAACAACAATTATGAAAATACACCTTCACTCAATCATCTGTTAGTCACGTTGCAATTAAAATAATATACAGTCAGATCTAGTCTGAATAAAATAAGCTTTGAACACAGCCCTAAGTTTCCCTGTAGGGAAGAGAATGTGTGGCTGAAATGATTCAAATTTGATCCCAAAAATGTCTACAGAAGCAAAAGCAATATTTTGCAAAGATGCAAGCTTCTTTCACAATCTAATGTGAGATCTAAAAGTTGCAGAGTAATTCTAGATTTATGTTGTATTACTATACGAAAATGTATCAAAATATCAGTCACTGAAAATCAAAACGTTGTTTCTCTGGAACTATGCTCCAAGATTCCAATGCATTCCCATATCCCAATACAGAAATCTATGCTGTGGCTGACAGATATCAAAAAATTCATACATCTAGATGATGTTTAATTTTGTGAGCAAAGGTCTGAGAAACTTGTGCACTACCAGTTCACCTGGTGTCAGGAATAATAGACTGTTTTCCAGAGATTTGATAATTATTCTGCAGTCATTACAATGCAGTCTTGCTGGGACATGAAAATTCATAACCAACAAAACAGCTGGGTTCCAGAGCAACACCCACATTGCTATTGCATTATCTCTACTATATTACTCTTAGAATTATATCTTGGAGTATCGAATACTTTACAGTGATATTTCTCACATATTTCAATATATTTATTAAACACTCCCCATTTATAAAAATTATATTTTTCGGATAGTGCCTTACAAATGGGACAGAGTATTTAATCATAAATTTTTATAGTATAAGCTGTACAACGTCACTCATTTACATAATTTCGTCACACGAATTTAAGAGATCACATCCCAGACACTCTCATTTACAGAAACAGAAAACTTCCATAACTAAGTAGCAGCTTTTGCTAACCCTCTATAATGAAGCTACCTTCCACGTCTCAGCTTATACTGAAAATCTATACTTGTAATAGCTAATTGGTCCACAAATATTTCTGAGATGCACTAAGAAGCTATTTGGCAGTTGAAAAGCCTATAAACGTTCACAATTGACATAAACAGATCATGTCCTGTACCTAAATCATTCAATAGCTGCACAAAAAGTACTTAACGTGATATAAGAAAATAGAAAAACTGTTGAAGGTCTACTACTTTCTTCTACTGGAAACAGCACTGTTTTCAGCAATAATTCAGTCTCGCAAAGTATTCACAGTAAAAAATACGTAATATCAAAGGAATAAACCCTAATTATTCATAAATATAACTAGCTATTCTCATGATATTGAGGGAGATATGATAAACAAGATTTTATTTTCAGAAAATGACGTTATGCTGCCGAGTGCGTAGACAGAGTACAACACAGTTTTTCCCAGAGTGAACATCAAATACGTACAACTGATTACGACAGCGATCCTTTTTTTACTTTTTAGTTTTCCGATCTTTGTTTAAAAATAACTTCACTCCTAACTATCAAATACGTCTGTCAATTATAGTATAACATGTATTATAGCTCAATACTTAAGACAACTTCTGCCATTATTTGTATCTGATGTAATATCAGTTCAGTTTGGTTTGTGTTTTTCGTGATAGGATTTGTGAGCAACAATTACTCCTGCAATGATAGCTTTTTTTCTCGTTTGAAAGTTGCGATTTGTATATAGATTACTGCAGAGTTTTCGTCAAAATACTTCTTAGCTTTCATGGATAACAATGTGATTCACAAACACCAAAATATTTGTTACATGCATTACATGAATGTTAACTTATCATGCAATGTCTTAAATATTAATATAATAGCACTCGACTGATCTTAAACAACTATATCATTCAACTGTGTTGTTTTATCATGTTTTGATGAAAAAATTAAGACTAATCCTCAAGAGCATTTCAAATTTCAACTTTTTAGCTTTGTCAAAATATGACCATCTTGCAGTGATAGTGAGGAATCTATAAACTTCAAAAATACCAAAAACTTTCCCTTTTTATACGAGAGCAGCAAATACGGTGGAAAAGTTGGAGGGTATGGAGTGAAGGTTTACCAGAGACACGACTTGCATGATCTGTTAAGAACATACTCATTGAAGGGAAATTTAAGATATTGTAGCATGACTGTTCAATATAAATGGTCAATATTTTGACTTATTTACTAAATGTTGGTAGGTTCATTTAGTCTAGAATTTTTACATCATATTTGTGCTGATTACTTAAATTTGGTAATCACAATCACAGCCCTTGTGCAGTTTGCAGCAACTTGAGAAACATGAACAGCATTTTTTTTTCCTTTAATATTTTGTAGACTACTTAATCAGACTTTCCTTAAAAAAAATTCCTTAACAGGAAGCTGACTTTCACTGGTTGTCGTTACACAAACTGTTCCGTGAAGTCTTTGGTAGAGCTCATTCGGACGAATTGTCTTCTCCTGCAAGTGCTGAAGAACACTCTGAGACATTTTCTTCGTTGGGAAAGGGAATCAATAATTTTGTTCCTAGTGGTGGTACATCCGTCAAATTACCGTCATTCTTTGTAAACTTCCTTGGAGATATTCTTGGAGGGAGAGAGGGAGACTGGTTAGGAGCTACATTTCGGTTTCGAGTAGTGTGTCGACGAATACCAGTTCTGCGTCTCCGCGGAAAAATTTCACCTTTGCCCTTTTCGTACTGACTGAACTCGCGAAAGAGGGCATCCGACTTCCGATCTACACTGTAGTCCCGTCGGAAACTTCTTCCTGGCGAACACTGGCTAGAAAGCAGCTGGTGGTCGTCATCTTCTAGATTGGCTATTGCAGCCATAACACGGTACAATCCGAGTGCCCTATGCCTACCCGAAGATGGGCTGCATCTGAACCTGCTGTCCCACGCGGGACCCGCTTCACCTTCTGGGCGTCGCAGTGCGGCTGCACCTTCGGCCTCATCATCACTGCTTTCAATGTCCAAATGCTTGCAGCGAGTGGTAGCGGCACCGCGGTCCCCTGCATTAGCGCCTGAAGTGGTTGGCTGCTGATCTCTTACCTCACTAGGAGATGGGGCCGATTTACTTCCGTCGTTGTCAGGTCCTCGACGTGAAGCCATGGCTCCGCATTCACTCGTTATTGGTACAACGGTATCTTCGTAAGTATCGGAACTAACAAACTGCTTCTCCTTATCATCATCCCCCACGAGAGGAAGTCCTTGACCAGCTTGTGATGAGGATTCATCGGCGCCATGATTACCCTCGGTATGGAAATAGCTTAATGAGAAATTAGACACTGGAGAGTAGTCCATACTACGGCAGGCACTCTCAGCACGTAGCTGATGTAGTGCAGATGCTTGACTTTCTTCGATAGTAGCTGTGGCTGGTAGTTCCTTTTCTATATTCCCCGAAGCCTGAAAATATACGAAAAAAATAACAGTGTGTGACAACGAAATGAAAGATATGAGTGTAACCTGAACAAGGTGAATGTTTCTTGGTCAGACGCATTAGTAGGTACTATAAATTAGATTTGGTTTGTGTTGCATCGATACATACTGCAAAATAATATAAACTGAGAGCGAAGCGTTTTGTTTCTATCGCGTTTGTACGTACACTTGTTCTGTGAACTTTGTGGGAACCGAGAATTTCAAAGCCATACAGTTATAAAAGTTTATTTGCGACAGTGTGCCGACAATGAACATACTTAAAAAGCTGGTGTAGGCGTGCAAGCAGTCTTCTCCGTAATTTTCAATGGAAAAGATTTACGAATCTGAATTCAGCATAGAAGTGCTTTTCTAGAAGATGATTCGCATGAAGGACGTGGCACAACTGTAAACATACACCAAACATTGAGAAGATGCCTAATATGGGTAATATTTTTGCACAAGGTGGGTGTCGCATTTGTTAAAGGCAAATGAAAAACTTGATTTATCAGCAACTCTTAACCAATTTTAATTTGTGTTACTTGCTTAGAAAAAAGCTGTTTTGTACTCGCGTTTTTTACTACGATCAATTTCATGCCAGGAACAAACAACTAATCAAAGCAATGGGTGGAAGTCGATGTCCCTGTACTAGAAAAGAAGAAGTTGACTTCATCTGCCATTGATTTCCCAAATACTAGGCAGTCTTCTAATTGACTACCTTGCAAAGGGTAAAACGAATAGGCCCACTATGCAAATATTGTTTACAAACAGTATTTAAAATAACATATAAGAAGGGGACTGGGCAGGAAAAGAAACTTTACTTGCAACGATACTGTTACACGTGATTTAGCAGTGGAAAAATACAAGTATTCGAGGTGTCAGTTGTTATGTTATTCGCCTTACTCAGTAGATGCCGTATGACCCGAATTCCACCTAAACCCATATCTGAAGAAATGGTTGGTGGGTAAATGTTTTGAGTTCAGTGGAGGAGCTCGGTAGTCAGGTATTTTGCAAACCATCCAGAACTGTACGTCAGAGCTCAAACTCCGATGAAATGCATTAACCGAGCGAGTGCTACCTCGAAAAGTAAGTACATTATCATCCCTGAAACACAGTACTCTCTTACCACATTGGGAGATTTTAACCTTGCCTTAGTGTTCATCTCATGTGATGAATCAGTAAAACAGATATTCTCCGACATCTTATGGAATAGTACTAACCTGCAGTTCTAGTGCTCCTTGAACCTCACTGTCGGGTTCAGTAGGGCTGGCCTGATTACCCCTGTGTTGTGGTAGTCCTGGAAATTAAAATTTATGTTTTAAGATACTTCAAACATTAAAGTCAACTATAAAGAACGGTCTAGAAGAGATACCTACGAGCTAATCTCAGAGGTGGTACTGATGCACGGGATGGCCAGCAGCTGAAAGAAGACCTACATCTTGGCAAAGTGTCGTCATGTTCATACGCAGTCTCAGTTTCTGAAAAAAAAATATGTTCACTGATACTGATAATTTAAGCAAAAGAATGAAAACGAGGTACTTGACAAAATAAACACAATAAAACGGTGAATGATTAGAAAATAGTTAAAATATTTCTTCTGGCGTTGAAAAAGTACCTGAAAATATTTCTCATAGGTCAACTTCATATAAAGCTTTTGTTCTCTAGTTGCACGTTAATCTTCGATGTTAAACATCAGGAAAGTACGAAATTATTCATTAAATTAGGTAAAAAATTAAATTTCAGTTATCTAAATACAGAATATAATCTAACTTAGATCAATGTTTAAAAAGATAAGATAAAACGTCCGTATAATGTTACATTCCTCCTAGCAACAAGTATTTGTAAACTAACGTTTAAAAATGCACACGTAATACAGCTAAATTGGTATCTGTATTTAAAAAATATCTTGCAGATTACAGTGTTCATTAAACATCGTTTTCCACGAGTAGCTCTAAATTACAATTACGCTCCTTGTGCAAAACGTCATCCAAAGAAAATCGAAACAAAGGCATTGGTAGACAAGGCAGGAAAATTCCTGATCCTGATAGAGTTTTTGTGTAGGTCTTAGTTTTAAGTAACAGCTGCCAGTTTCCACGCTGAAAATACTTGTATTTCAAACAGATATGAAGTATCATTTATCTCCTTAGAGTAGCGACTTTCCATGGAACTTTTAAGACGTATGACCTACAGTTTCCTAATTCATAGACCCCCTTTATTTCTGAAAGCGTGAAAAATAAATACAATTTTTGGCGCACTGCAGTAAACACCTTTAAAATTACTTTCTCGGCCACATTATCCCTTAAGGAATTGCAAGTCCGTGGCTATTGAGTTTTTCATAATATGCAAGGATGTGCGATCAGAAAGGTTGTAAACAATATCTATTCCATCACACAATGTCAGATTAGGTATTCAAGTCCTATCAAGGAACAGGTTGACCGTCCACTCGAATATGATTTCAGTGCCTGACTAATTTCGCCTTCACCCAGTGGCTGGCGGAGTACATATGCTGATGAGCCTAAATATTAGTACTACCTGCTTAATAATGTGTTTGTCCACCTTTCGAACGAAATACATTACAGATTTTGCGCATCAGGGATCCTACAGTTCGTTGCTACGTTTGTGGAGGAATGTGGCATTAGACTTCCACGCACAGGTCATGTAATTCGCGTAAATAACTGGCCGATGATTTGCGTAATCGATGGTGGTGCCTTATAGCGACCCAGATGGGTTCCACAGGATTTACATCAGATGAATTTGGCCACCGAGAGTTCAACGTGAGGTCACTATAATGCTCCTTAAACCACTATAACATGGTTCTGGATCCGAGACAAGGACAATTATACTGCTGAAAGATGACACTGCAGTCGGGTAAGATATCAAGCAAGAAAGGATGCAGGGGTTTCGCAGCTGTCAGCGTGTCTTCGATTGCTCCCATCAGCATCTCTCCGTGGTGCGCTACATGTTTCGAGCAGGCTTTCACCTCGATGACGGCGTTTATGGAGACGACCATAGATCTAGTGTAGCCAAAATGTGCTTCACCCGAAGAGCCAACACATTTCCACTGATCGACGGTCGAATCATGATGGTCCCGTGTCCACTGTCATAGTAACGGCGACGTCGTTGGGTCAACATATGAACACGTAGGAGTGGTCTGCTGTGGAGCTCCATGCTGAACAATGTACGATGAACGGTGTGCTCCGAAGCATTTGTGCGTACCCCAGGTCTGTGATTTTCGGCAGAGATGCCACATATCACCATTTATCCTCCTTTACAGAGCAGACAAGCCTCCGTAACCCGCGTTCTGTGAAGAGTTGTGGACGTCCAACCATTTAGTGTCTAGTGGTAGTTTAAGTGTCGTTCTACCTCTTCCCGTAGATGATCAGGACAGAAGCCCGTAAATATTCCAATAGCCGCGCCATTATCAAGATACTCGTTCAAAAGCTCTGCGTAATAGTAAACTGCCGTCTTCCATAGAAGCTTATCTCACTAGATTTCCCATTTGCGGCCCATACCTTCGGTAGGGTGATACACCGTCCGTGTCTGCTCCGCTTACATATTTTTGTTACCGTGTCAAGTGCCTGCAACGCCACCAGGCGGCATCCCACACCGCGGTGGGCAGTGGACATAATGCTCTGCCTTTTCGGTGTATGAGTGAAGAAGTCGCCAATAAGAGAGGGTGCTTGCTGCTCATATCAAAATTCCCATTTCATGTGTTTACGGGTTGCGGAGAGTGCTTGGTAAATAAAGTTTTAGTAAGGAACCCATGTTCGTGAAAGTACCATTTTTAAATCACTCGCTTCACACTACACATACAGCGGACACAAGGAGCTCTGACCTGTGTGTTCTATAGGAGGCCATGACATGGTCACTGTTTCGGGTCCTCGTTAGCAGGTTCTCTTCTACATGACGAATGACGTCCTCTTCCAAATCAAGACTACAGAGTGACTGTGGAGACTCATAGTCAAGCATCTCAGTTGCGAACATACCACTTTCATGCAGCTGTTCTTGTAATCCGTCGAAAATTGTATGTGATGTCATACTTATAACAGTGACTGACGACGATGCCCACTTATCACTTTATATGCATTTGGTGAAACGGGAGTTCTAAACGTGATACGATTTTCACAATTATTTTATATCAACAAAATGCAATTTTGGACATGGGTCTCTGGCCAAGACTATCAACTACGTTCCCTCTCCTGACCCTGGCTGCCTGTAATAGGAATTTGAAACGCTGAGTGTGTACTATATCATAACTCTTGAATAAAAAAGAAACCAGCTATCAGGCATTGTTTTAAAATGAACTACGAATAAATTGTTCCAAAAACACGGATATAGAAGTACATGGTTAATTACCGACGTCGGTTGAGCTCGGTCCTGTAAGGCACATTTGATGTACTGCCGTGAGGATTGTCGTATGAGGACCTCGCTGTGCATTTGAGAGATTGGGCAACAATAGTGGCTACACCTGTTTCGTAGATTAAACTGTTACCGTAGGCTGCAACTTCGATCTGTTTGCTTGCCACTACACAAATGTTCATGGAAATTGTAACAGCAAGTAATATATATTTGGTTGAAATGGACCGTGTATGACAGATTAGGTACATGATGTTACGCCAATGAAAAGGAGTAAAGAACTATACGTTATATATGATTTATGGCGTTCAACCACAAAGTTGCAGTCAGAGCGTCCGAACGTTTTGGCATGGAATAAATGAAGTCCTGTATATAGTGGGGAACCTTCTCCAAGAGGTTTATAGGTGAACCCTTAAAGCAGAGATTCGGCGGTATGACGAATCCTTTTTTCAGCGCTCTGTCACTGTCCCGTTTGAACTCATTGTCACTCATATATTGCACATCTCGTTGCTGACGGGGTAACCTGCAACTCTCGTTCACGATTCTGAACCACTTCGTTTGGAAGCTATTAAGTGATAGTGCTTTGCATACAACAGAACTTTCCGGTCACATAGCTGCTATACTGCTTTACACGTCGTTTGAGGTTAAATTCATTCGTAGCATTTACTTTGTATCTTTCAATCTGTACGTACGTTAGTGTATTCTGAGAGATGCTGAGAGGCAGCTGGTGCTTGTAGAATTGCATGTAACACGCAGCACAAAATGTCTCATAACATATTCAAGTGTTGGTCAGTAGCGCAAAAGAAGCAGACTAACTGAGTGTGTTTTAGAATATTGGGACTACACATTTAACAAAACACGTATATTTCTCTTACCTGGGGACTGAACAGGTGAAGGGTTATACAAATTGAGTGGTTTAGGCAGCGGAGAGACGAGATGTTCAAGCTCCTCGTCCTCTTCCAGCGTTGCTCTTAGTTCCCAGATCTTTCTGTACTGCGGCTATGCATAAAAAGAAAACAAATAAATATGTGTCACTAAAGGATTAGGTATCTTAAACAATTATTTAATCATGTGCTAAAAATAAGAATAAACTGAGAATAATAGGTGCTGAAATATCGGAATGTTCTTAGTGAATAGCTATTTTGGTTTATAACACATTGCAGATAAATGAACTAAAGATTAGATACCTGAAAGGACTTTTGGTCTGGCGCGTTTTATTAGTGCATCATTTATAGCTTGCTACTTTCTTTACTCAAGAAATAAGGAGTAGAATATTTTGAAGGAAAAAAACAATGATTTGCTTTTAAAATCCCTTAGAGCACGAGGTTACCAGAGATGCAGCGTAAGTTCATACTGAACACAGATGGGAAACGAATTTCGCGTGAACGATTTACGAAATTCACTGAAAACCTAAATCCTCGTTTTACTCATCTTGCTTCATAAATATGGCTCCATGAATACGCCACAAAATTTCTGTCATTGTCGTGAATCGAAGGCTATGAAATAACTTACAGTTGTCTTCCTGCGACGTCAATGAAATTCGAAACTCTTATCGCTTAGCCGGACGATGTAGTTGAGCGGTTCTAGGCACTTCAGTCAGGAACCGCGTGAGCGCTACGGTGGCAGGTTTTGAATCCTGCCTCGGGTATGGATGTGTGTGATGTCCTTAGATTAGTTAGGTTTAACTAGTTCTAAGTTCTAGGGGACTGATGACCTCAGATGTTAAGTCTCATAGTGCTCAGAGCCACTTTTCTATTAGCGCTCATTTCCCTCCGATTCTCTTGTGTATTTTCTCACGCTCATGCCAAGCAACAGTTTCTGTACGTTACAATGTGTGAGAAAGACAATCTAATTTAGAAAGCTATGGTGTGTTTTTTTGTTTTGATTCCTTACGTCACTGCATTCTTGTTAAGTATATTAAGTATGATCGGTATCTTCTTTAACTAGGCTGTGATTTTTGGGAACTAGACGTGTTTCTGGTAACTTCCAGACTATTGTAAACTTGTTGATAGTTGTCGTCTACTAACATGGCGTCTGTCGTGAAAACTATATTTCTGTTATTTCCGCCAGCACAACGACCATAGAGTCTAGCTGCTCATGGTACTGTTAATGTTCCTGCAACGCTTCCATCTGATGATAAGCCTATGAGACTTGAAAATCAGTTGATGGTACTGAAAATATCGTATGAAAATTCAAGAAAAGTGAGTAGTTGCATGTTTTACCTAGATAAATCACTACTTTTTAAACAAAAAATTATTAATAATTAATGTAAATATTTAGTATTATTTTTATTTAAATGTAAGACATATTTGTTGGGAAAAAGAACATACTTGTCTGTGCATTTTGCGCTGCAAGTAAATTAGAACTCTGCAAAAAATTTTGGGATTAAAAAATTATCTCTATTACAGATGTAATTGCAGTGTACAGGGTGGGGCAAATAAAAGTGGTCCGGACAAGTGGATACCATTGGACGTAAATGTATGCCTATAACCACAATCCCGTTACTTCCGAATGAAAGGAGCAACTACCTAAACAGCCTGCCGAACGTTGGAGCACGTTTGCACAATCTTCACGCCTGACAGAGTTCGTAGCAGAGGTCAGTCTTGTCGTGGCCCTAGCTGGCCACCCAGGTCACCTGATCTGTCAGTGTGCGATTACAATGTGTGGGGAGTCCTCAGCTCTAAGGCGTGTCGCAACAACCCTCGTAGTGTTTAAGAACTGCAGCAGAACATTTGGGATGAGACTGCAGCAATTCCAGCAGTCCAGCTTCGATCCGTCTTCAGCAACTTGCTGACACGGACCAAACGTGCCAAGATATGAATGGAGGTCACTTTCAACATCAGCTATAGTCAGGTTAGTACCGTATTTACTTTCCCCTGCTTTGTATCTTTGTACCGTGGAACTCTGTTCTCCAGGTCGCTTTTATTTGCCCCACTGTGTATATTTCACAAAGTCGCTTGTTACCATTCCTGTTTCGAAGCGAAAGTAATTAGTTACAGTCAATGGGTACTAAATTGAAACATATTTAAAAAAAATGAGACTCAGTGTAGACTAAATGAGAAGCTCAAGTAATTAGCATGTTAATTATGGATATTCATTTACCTATGTGAACCATAATCATTGTTATCTGATCTTCCTGGCATTTTTAAAACTAGAGAAACGATTTATTTAGTGTGTGTTGAATAACATAAAAAGCGTTACAATGCAATTAAATGCCATGTGGTGCGCACCTTTATCACCTCCTTTTCCTCTCCTGTTTCGTCACCTTTTTCTTCCTCGGATGATTCCACACATTTGTCAGTATTAACCTGCAACATGGGATGTTTATCATTGCAGTACATGCGTCACGAACGACATGATATACAGGTCGTCCCTCGTAAGAGTCACCATGCACATTTTCTCTGAAGTATTGACAGATATTTGCAATTACGTTTTAGCAGTGTGTAGCTGGAGTCAGGCCAAACAAATACTACTCATCGGGTCTTTCATGCTACGTCCAGTGTCGACCGAAAGCGTTGGGTTGTTTCCCGTTATAAACAAAATGACACTTAAAGCGGAAGCTCACGTGCATATACGATAGAAGGTTACCACAATAGCCTTGTGCGATATTCGTTTTATCGATATGTATTAACAGTGACAGTAAAACACGAAGAGTAGCCGGTACGCCAGTAGCGATGGCACCGTCCTCACCCACGGCGACTGCTACTTCCAGGCAGGAGTGCTGCTCAGTCGCTGCTGGAATACTCGTTACTTTGCGTGTTTTGCTGTCACTACTAATACATATCGCTAAAACGTATATCTCACTATACTAATTTGGAACCACTGCATCGAATGGTCACGGAAAATTCCTATTTAATATTTTGTTCATAACGGGTAGCACATTAACGCATTCCGTCGACACTGTGCGTTGCATGAAAGGCATGATTAGCAGTACTGTATGGGCTTACTCCAGCTACACATTGCAAAAATGAGACTGAAAATATATATATTACCGAAACTTTGAGGAAATGCACCTGACGACTCTTAGGAGGGACACTCAGTAGAATCAAAACCACATTTCCTCCTTAAACTAACCGATAATTAATTATTAAGCAGCATCGTAGAACAACGTTTGCAACACACAAAATAGATATGTCTTAAAACTATATGTTACTTACATATTTAAATAGAAATTTTATACTGCAACGAAGTTTCTTCCTTTTATGTCAGATTAATTTATTTAGTCTACAAATTACTTTTACTTCTACATAGCTGATAGTGTTTTCTTTCTGTTGTTTCATGAAATGGTACGTCAAAATCTCCTTAGTCTCATTGATCGACTCAAAAACTTTTTAAGCGTATTGTACTTTAGGGAATAGCCACCAGACTGAGCTTCGCGTTAATATCGCTTCTGTAATAAGTCAAGAGGCAGCCTATATTGGAGACGGAGAGTTTCACTTATAATAAGAAACCTCCATACCACCTGGACAGTGCTGCCATATCGCTGCGACCTCTGTGATGAACAGGGACTGCCAAGAATAATAGGTGCCTTTTGTTTCTATTAGAGGTTAACGTTTCCACTTACGAATGGTAAGTCTTTGGCTTCAAACAGATTTGCTGTAACCTAGGTTCAAGATAACTGCCGACAAGATCTTTGTAACATTATCTGTTAAATAACATTTTAATATTTTGTTATAAATATAAATATATAAAACACAGTACAAGTTTTCTTACGGTGTGAAAGTTTATTGTGTGACCTTCTCCCAAAGGCTAGATTCCGACGCTGTACTAAACGTAGGTCCGGAAGCACTATGTATGGTTAGGAACGTCTATGTTTCGTCAAGTTCACGCAGCGAGAAGCGTCACACGAATGAATCGATGATGATATCTTGTATAATTGCTGAGGTGGGAGGTATATTTACTTTGATTTTTCGTTTCATAACCTGCTTCAGTACTCTTGTTTATCTTGACTTCACTTTGCCACAAGGTTAGGTAGCTTCATGATCTGGAACAAAAGGGACTTTGGACGACTTTGAGACTGCTGGAGTCGATGCTGTCTATATTTCTTGCAGAAAGGGTAGGTAAATGGATCGGGATGTGCTAAGCGAAAACGCATAAAAGAACTTGAGCGAAACGGGTACTTAACATGGCCCTCAAACCTCGCTGTACCCGAACCTTACGATGAGTGTGAACAGGTAGTAGACTTTTGAAACGTTTGCCTCCTCAGTCAGCAGGAACGAATATTCCAGAAGAACATGCGAGAAACTGTTCACGAGATGAGAAGCAAAAGACCACGATTATAATTAACAGGCGGAGTAGATAAAACCCTTCAGGAAATTATCAGCTTCGAGCGGCGTAGGAAATGTTATCAAGTCATGCAATCATTCAAAGTCCGTCCGTCCTCCTCAGCCAGCAGAGTAGCTTTCAACTGCCAATAACGTAGTGATCCACATTCGCTTAATGTTGCAGCTCTCAAGTGTTGAATAAATAGTAATATTACCGGAAAACACGAGATTAAAGAAAACAACATTGCAACTGAATCATCCCCGGAAGGAAACTAGCATTGGTCCCGAAAATAATGCTATATGAGAACGCTAGCAGTTTTATGAAAAATGACGAGATGACCATCAGACCGATTTCCCAATCATCAGTAGACACTGACTGTGCACTCAGTATTTTGCATGTTTCTTTATCTTACCAGACGCCTTATAGACGCAGCTATAAACTAAACAAGTTGTTAACCAACTCCATAAGGAACTGTTTGCACACAGCGACCGTACACTCTAAGGAAGGAGCGGCACACACCTAGCAGACGTTGTTTCCTTCTGCCTATACTCCAGTAAGACCGTATGGTGAAATGTACTGCCACGAGTTGGTTGGATTGTAAATCAAATGAACTGAAGATGGCTATTTATAACCGAAATCTAGATACGCAAGAGTAATAAAAACTGACTGGGTTGGGTCTGATTGCTGTGTGTCTCTCCTTCCTCAAACAAGTAATGTTATATTACTCGCTGCCTGGATTTGAAGCAATGAGTACTACTTGTCTGAATATGTGAATATAAAGAATATTATTGATGCAACTATAGGCAGTCTGCTAGAGCAGTCTGGCGGCAACACTGCTATTTCACTGGTGACTTTGTAAATACAGAGGGAATTTATGGCTTATTATTCAGTGACATTGAAGCCTCCTCAACGGCAAAGCCAAATTGTATTGTAGGGAACTGGGGACCCAGAAACGATGGAGAGGCTTCGTCCCCACCGTAGCCCTCAGTGGTTCACAGCCCCACAACAGGCTACAGCAGTCCACTCACCCTACCGCCGCCCTACACCGATTCTAGGGTTATTGTGCGGGTTCGGCCCCCACTGGACCCGATGATTTGCGTAAGCGATAATGGCACCAGATAACGACCCAAACGGGTTCCTTACGATTTACATCAGGACTTTGGTCACCGAGACATCAGCATGAGTTCACTATAATGCTTCTCCTTAAAAGACTGTAGCACAGTTCTGGCTCCGAGACACGGACAATTACACTGCTGATGGTTCGAGGCTGTCAGCATGTCTTCGGTTTCTACCGCAGGTCCCATACAGGCGCAGGAGAATGTCTACCATAGTGTACTACTACTCCCACCAGCCTGTGGCCGTGGCGCGCTACTTGTTTCGAGCCGTCGTTCACCTCAATGACGGCGTTTATAGAGACGACCATCAACCTAGTGTAGCAAAAATATGATTCCCCCGAAGAGCCAACACATTTCCGCTGATCGACGGTCGAATCATGATGGTCTGCTGCCTACTGCCGTAGTAACTGAGGACGTTGTTGGATCAACATGTGAACACGTGGGAGTGGTCTGCTATGGAGCTCCATGCTCAACAACATACGATGAACGGTGTGCTCCGAAACACTTGTGCGTGCATCTCTTTCGGCAGAGATGCCACAGATCACCATCTGTCCTACAGATGCAGACAAGATTCCTAATCCCACGTTCTGCGAAGAGTAGTAGACAGCCAATCATTCAGCGCCTAGTGGTAGTTTCACTGTCCTTCTGCCCCCTTCCATAGATGATGACGACAGTAGCACGTAAACATTCGACAGGTTTCGCCGTTTTCGAGGTAATCGTTCGCAAGCTCTGAGTGATGACGACCTGCCATTTGTCAGAGGCGCTTATCTCAATGAATTTCCCCATTTTCAGTCCATATCTTTGCTAGGGTGATCCGCTGTCCGTGTCTGCTCCGCTTGCATACTTTTGTTACCATGTCACGTGTCGGCAAAGCCTCCAAGCGGCATGCAGTGTTGTGTTGGGCAGTGGTCAAAGTGTTTTCGCTCATCAGTGCATGTGTTAACTAACTGAGTACCCAGTGTTGCCCGTATATGTATTTATTGGAGTTCTAATAGCCTATCTTCTGCCCCCCCCCCTTGATCCCCCCTGTATCTGTCCATATACCCTATGCCCTCTCCTTGTCCACATGCTTCTCTGGACTCTCTCTGTCCGTCTCGTCCTCTCTCCTCTTTCTATCCACGTCCTTTTTCTGCCCATTTCCTCTCTCCCCACACTCATTCCCCATCTCCTCTTCCTCTGTGTCTCTGTACATTTCCCTCTCCTCTTCTTTCTCTCTGTCTCTTCTTTCCCCCTCTCTGTCTGTCCATCTGCTCCTCCCCCTTCTCTCTACACGTTAAGGCCGCCCACACCACAAAGGAAGATGCTGGTTCTTACATTACAATATTTCTTTGCAGAAAGGAAGTAACATGTGTGCCAAGTTTGGCAGTAATCAATCCAGCGGTTCAGGAAAAGCTCTTAATGCACCGCCTTGCCCGCATACCCATATGTCACACAAAATTAACAAATTTCACACTTATTTGTGCACACATTTCACCAGTATCTCTTGTAAATTTCGCCGTGTAGTTTCGTTTTCAGTCTGTTCAGTGTTTATGACGTCACATCTCCTGAACTGTCTCGTACGATGATATAATTTGGCAAGTACACCCTGCGGTATATCTGGATACCGTTTAGGAGATATGCTGCTGATAGAGTTACCAGTAAAGCAGTAATAAATTAAAACGTCATGCATGGTGCGGCAGTTTCTCAAGCATCTTAGTAGTTATGAAGTCGTATCTCCTTAATTGTGCTCTTATTCTCAAACAGTCGATGAATATAGTCTGGCTATTTGCGTGTCACGAGCTACGCTTCTTTTCCAGCCACACGACAACCCGCTGAGAGGTTGCTGGTTCTTACACTCATAGTTTATCATTCAAGCCAGTAAGTGGTATGTGTACAAACTTTGGTTGAAATAGGTTCAGTGGTTTAGGAGGAGATATGGAAGATACATTCATACATACGCTTCTATGTTACATACTAATAATAAAACTGTAAAACCGTCATGTCTGTTGGTCCGTTGCAATACGCTAATCTCCAAATAATACAAGATGAATTTTCATGCTGTTTTCACATGTAACTTAAGCATAGCTTGGGGGAACATACAGGCTTTATTTGATCAAAATCTGATTCGTAATATAAGATGACATAAGGAAACATATTTACTCTTTGAAAAAGGTGTTTATTCTTGGATGCTGTAACTGTATCATACTCGTGAAAATGCTTTTATTGGTTGACTGGCGTTTTGCCTGTGACTTCAGCATGGTATACATTCGACACTTATACTGAAAATATCTCCTTCTCCCCTTCTCTGTGTCCACCTCTTCCTCCCTTTGTCTCTCGACCTCATCCTCCTCCCATCTTTCCCTTTCCATCTCCCCCTCCCCACTCTCTCTAACTGTCCATCTTCTCCTCCCCCTCTTACTCCACTTCCTCCACCCCCTCTCTCTGACCAAATGTTCCCTCTCCCCTTCTGACCATATCCTCCTGCCGCACTCTCTTTCCATTTTCGCTTCCCCATCTTCCTTTTCCACCTGCCCACTACACCTTCGACCTACCTTACACATATCCCCCTCCTTCCTTACGTCTGTCCATTTTCTTCTCCCCTCACTCTTTCCATGCCCTCCTCTGTCGATCCCAGCATGTTCTGAGTCATACTCACCATTAATGTCATGCACGGCAGGGTACACAGCTGGGGCTTGATAATCATTTATTTGTCCCTAAATTACAGCAGTCGAATACTACTCCATCACAACATGCCTTTCATGCAGGGCAGCCTATATGTTGGGGGACTGGAAAACAGTTTCTTGCCCATGACATGTAGGCTGTCCTGTAAAGTAGATTGATTTGGCAGGCTGATACAGTTTCCACACAACAGAGGCTGAAAAAAAGCATGTTCTTGCCCAATCTCTGCTCCGACTGCAGATACTTATGAGACCTGCTGTTTCTGTGCTAAATCCGGCTTAAATGGATCCAGAGCTTTGACAGAAGATTCCTAACATGCACACAGATATGCACTACTTTACACAGGATGACTCACCTGCCCATGCCTATGGGTTTTAGCTACCTGAAGTGTTTTCAAATACAAGGTGCGAGATTTTCATATTCTCTCAGTGACTGTTTTCAACCTGTTACACCTACAGAAGGAATAAAAGGGTTTTTTTTAGGAAATTTAATGTTGTTAAATTTTGTTCTGGGACACATATTCGCTATAGGCAGCAGTTTTCGAATTAACCAAGTAAAACGTATGAAAGTGACCTTCAAACTCGATTCTCTCGAATAACTCGAAAACTATCTACATAATAAGATAAATGTATTGCATAGAGTGCTTCTGCAATCTTTATTTGCTTAGTTGATAAATCCATACTAACATTGTTAAAGCGACTCAGTTACTGAATTGATTTCGATTATATCTCGTATAGAGATAGCTAGGACCTGTGGAATAATATAGGATACTTTAGAAAGTGGACACAAGATTAAAAAACGGTACCTAAGATTGTTTAATAGTGGATGGGACATGACTTTTTTACATCAGTGAACATAAATTATATAAAAACTTACTAAGCAGCAACAATGCGCATGCCACGTTATCCGTTGGGGCAGTGGGATCCTGGGTGGGTGGAAAAAGGGAGGTGCACATCACTGACCGTCTATGCTAATTAGGACAGGTAGGCACGTGAGGGCAGTTGACACTTTTGTACATACAACAGCTTATGTACTCATGATCACTTATCAGAATAGAACTACTGATATACGAGCAGAGCCATGGGCAACTGCTAGTTTATAATATACTCTAAGAAAAAAAAGTTACACCATGAAGTAATTATCCGAATGGGATGGAGATCAGTAAATGTGATGTACATAAACTGAAAAACAAATGCTACAATTTAGAAAAAATGGATGTTTTATTCAGGAGAAAGAGCTTCACAAATCAAGCAAGCGAATAACACGTTGGTCCACCTGTGGCCCTTAGCATGCAATTACCCGGCTTGGCTCTGATTCTTAGCTGTGTTGGATGTCCTCCTGAAGCATATAGTGCCAAATTATGTTCAACTGGCGTATTAGATCCTTAAAATCCCGAGACTGTTGGATGGCTCAGCCCACAATTCTCCAGAAGTTCCGAAATGGAGACGGATCCGGGACCTCGCTGGCCAAGGTAGGCTTTGGCAAGCACGAAGACAAGCAGTAGAAACTCTTGCCGTGTGCAGGTGGGGATTATCTTGCTGGACTGTAGGCCCAGGACAGCTTGCCATGAAGGGCAACAAAACGGACCGTAGAAAACGTATGGACTAGATTATGCGTACAGATATAACAATAACAAAAGGGCAAGTCACATTGTTCTGGAAATACTAAACTTTCTATGTTACGAGTCAGTTCTTTGTTGGAAACTTGCACTTATGAATAAAGGAGACACATGGTTGTCTTTTGCTATTAACTGTCTTGATATTCAGATTTCTTCACATCTTATCCGTCAGTTATTTCCTATCTATCTGTGTTCGTCACTCGTAAGGATGAAATACTTCACTGCTTCTTCTGAAGAGAGGACATAGGCACAGCTAGCGATGCTCTCTAAACGTACTTGTTCGTTGGACTCAATTCAATATTGCACATGTTTTATTGCACTATTAATATCAGAATTGATCGTTTGTGTAGGATAAAGAGGATTTCCCACTTAAACCTTCTCAATCCAAGCTTGTGCTTCACCCCTATTGACCGAGCCGCCGACGGGACGTTGCTGCGTATCCTTCTTTCTTTTCCTTCCTTAAATTTTTACCATTTATTTACCAAGTCATAAGCGCAGTTGTTACAGACTCAAGCAAAATATTGTATAACAACACAAATAACGCATCGGGGGAATCAGTCTATGGCTCATTACTGATAGGATCTCTCTCAACTGAAATAAAACCCAGGATATCCATCTTCTCACAAATTCCTTACAGTATGACTTGTGTGACTGAGGATTGGTGATAATCTTCCATGTCAATCATCTGCTGCGGAAGCAGAACACAGCTACAACTACGTTCATAATTTTATCCGCCTCGGGACGTGTGATACACTGGGGGAGTTGTTGGGATATGGAGTAACATTGCTGGAACAATCATCACACACCAAAAGGATGTTTTTAAGCCAAAAGTGTTCTATTCGTGTCATCGAGATATTAATATAAATCTCATGTAATACCCCGTTGAATAGGGTGGGAATTGTTATACTGATTTCGCAGTACATCTCATTGAACTTGCTTTCAACGTCATGCAGTTTTTTTGAATGAAGAAAAAATGCATCAATTTGCTGAAGACAGCAGAAAAAACTATTTTAATGTGGGGAGCTCTTCAGTATCCATCGTTCAGCGGAGTACATAACAACATGCGGCCTAAATTTTCTGTAGTGTTATGTTGTAATTGAAGGTCTCTGCCCCAGCCAACGCGAAGACCTGAAAGTCACAACACTTATGTTTTATTTAGAACTCAGGAAGGAATTTAACTCCACGATCAGGCCATGAGGACGCGATTTCAAGCGACTGCCGTGCGATTCTCTGCCACGTGGCGTCATGCCGACCTAGCGCGGAGAGGCAATGTATCAGCAAACCGCTCTCCCATCCCGTGTTGATATTTCAGACCCTGAGGCAGCTACTTCTTAGTCATGTAGCTTCTCAGCTGGCATCACGAGCATGAGTGCACACCGTTACAGTCCTACCACCATCCCTGGCAGTACCAGGATACACCAGGTCTTCCACATTAAAGTTAGACGCACTGACCTCTCGCCTATTTACAATCACAGAATATTAGTACTTTCTTTATGAATATCGTAGCAAAGGAAGGGCATGTATTGCTTGTAGAACCAATCGTCAGGAGGAAGAACACGGATTCCACTACAGAAATGTGATATATTACACAGACCACTTACTATGGTTAACAATATTTCTATAACATCCGTACTTACTAAATTTGGTCTATGAAATTTTTTATCAAGGGCATTCATAAAAGCGATACTGGAATTATACACATCAAAAATTAATTGCGAAGGTCGTGGAGACTATTATCCAAATGCCATATATATGAAAATTGGCGGGTGACGAGAATTTATACCACAAAATGATCTCTAGTAGGAGAGATGCATGGGAAGCACCAGTGCACCACTGACACGAAAATATGCTATCGATGGATGACAAGTAGAAATTATATATCTGATAAGGGTCGTTCCAGATCCAAAGTGGAGGAGAATATCCAAAGGTTCTATGTGGAATGTAATTTTCTGTAGCTTTCATGCGTCGTGCGGGTTATCACAAAACTTAAGTTATACAATAAAATTGAAGACATCATTGATTGCAGAAGCCAAAAAGCTAAAAGGTTCGACTAGTTTTACTTGTTGGACAGAAATTTTCTTCAGATTTGTTAATTAGGGTAATATGGAATTTGAAATTAGTACGCTATGACGGATATTCTTCTTATTATTAATAATATTAATATAATTAATTGTATTTTATTATTATTAACTTACTCTTTTAGTGTTGCATTAACAAATGAAAATTTTATATTGGCCCTAAAGACATAGATAAAAAATCCATGCGGCTTATTACTTACAGGCTAGCTCAGAACACGGCAGAGTCCAGTTTGAACAGCAGAAGACTTGTTCTTACTGGGAATAACCTCCTTACGCTTGCGTTCTAGTGATTTCTACGCAACATATGATAAAATGTGTTTCTGGTAACTTTATTGCTACGTCTGTGTTGTTGTTAGAGACTAAAGAATAAGAAAACAGAGGATAAATACACGTGATTAGACGTAATCTATTCCTCCCATCCAGCAACGCTGAGCAGTTTCACTAAACGTATATACATGAAGGACGGGTTCTTATGAACGGGGTTACATACTTTTAGTATATATACTCACCTAGCAGTGTCCTAATTTAATCAGGTCATCACCATAGGATCAAGTGTTTAGAAAATGCATACACCATGTGTCGTATTACTGGTCAAATACCGGGTGATCAAAAGGTCAGTATAAATTTGAAAACTTAATAAACCACGGAATAATGTAGATAGATAGGTAAAAATTTACACATGCTTTGAATGACATGAGGTTTTATTAGAACAAAAAAATGTCCGACAGATGGCGCTGGAGAGCAAAACGTCAGTGACTGCGCATGACAATCGTGTATAAAAGGAGCTGTAATGAGAGAGAGAATCTGACCCGACCCAACACCTTCTCCTCAGCCTATTTTTTCCCTCCCTCACCGTCACCTGTGCCACTATCTATATCCGCCCCGCAGCTCCTCTCCCCTTTGACTTCATTTCCCATGTTGACCGTACCTTCTCCACCTATGTGATCGCCGCTGACCTCAACATCCACAGCCGTGACCCTGCCACCCTTCGGCGGTGGCATCAGTTCCTTGCCACCCTCCATGGTGACCTTCTTCCTCTCCCACAGCACACCCGTCCTGAAAGTAACTCCACCCCTGATGTTATCCTCACTTCCCCCAACCTCCTTGGTCGCATCGCCGTTTATGTCCTCGATCCTGTCGGTAGTGACTATCTTCCTGTCCTTCTCACCATCTCCTCTACCTGTCCCGCCACTGCAGCCACCCGCCCAGCTGCCCCTCCAAAGTGTGTCCATGACTACCACCGTGCCAATTGGAAACCCATTGCCTTACAGATCGAAAGCCACCCCCTCTCCTTTCACCACACTGATGACATCACCCATGCCTCTTCCTTCCTTCAGAAGACCATCACTGACGCTGTGGAGGCTCATGTCCCTACCAAACTCATCCACCCTCACTGCCCTACACTTCCTCCACAGGCCGTCCTTCTTCTGTGTGAATCCTACAGGCTGTACCACTCCTTCCTCTTCACTCGTGACCGGGATACTCTCACCCGCCACCGGCAATTACAGCGACATATCGGGAACCTCCTTACAGCAAAGAAACGCCGGGACTGGCGCCAGACATGCACACACCTCAACTCCGCCCTCCCTGTCAACTCCTACAAGTACTGGTCAGCCTTCCACCTCCTTACTGGTAGCCATCCCACCCCGCATTACCCCATCCTCCATGACGATCGACCCTTTCCTGACAACCTCAGTAAGGCTAACCACTTTGCTTCCCACCTACCTGAGGTCTTCTCCATTCCTGACGATCCCCATTTTGATTACTCCCTCTTCCCCACCGTCCTTCACTACACTGACACCTCTGTCCCCCTGCTCGCCCCTAGCTTCCAGCACTTGGATCAGTTACCCCCTATCAGACATAAACACTCCCATCACTGCACAAGATATCACACTTGTCCTCCGCTCCAAACGCAATACCGCCCCTGGTCATGATGACGTCACCTATCGTCACCTCAAGGAATCCCCACCGTCCTTCCTGTCTGTCCTTGCTACCCTGTACAATGTCCTCCTCTCCACTGGATTTTACCCCGACCTGTGGAAGACTTCCCGTGTCCTGCTGTTCCCTAAACCTAATAAACCCCCCTCTGATACCTCTTCCTATCGTCCAATCTGTCTCACCTCCGTGTTCAGCAAGGTCTTCGAGGCCATCCTCTCTTGCCGTATTCACTGCCACCTTAACCAGCAGCGTCTCCTTCCTCTTACCCAATGTGGCTTCCGGCCTTCCTTCTCCGCCGACGACCAGCTCCTTAACTTTACCAATCTTCTTTCCCTCCAACGTAACTCCCGTCACTCCACTATCTTTGTTTCCCTTGATCTACAGAACGCCTATGACCGTGTCTGGCATCCCGGGCTCCTCTTCAAACTTCAGACCTATGCTCTCCCCATCAACTTCGTCCGTCTCGTTGCTTCCTTCCTCTCCCATCGTCCCTCCTATGTGACTATTCACAATTCCAACTCCCATACTTTCTCCCCTTCTGCCGGCGTGCCCCAAGGTTCTGTCCTTTCCCCTCTCCTCTATCTCCTGTACACTGCTGATATGTCCAAACCTCCCCCTCCTGTTCATCTTCTCCAGTTTGCTGATGACACTGCCTCCCTAGCCCTTTATTCTACCCTTCAACGGTCCCAACGTACCCTCCAAACCCATCTTGACCAATTCACCGCTTGGTGCAACCAGTGGTTCCTCCGTGTTAATCCCTCCAAGACCCAGGCAATCATCATAGTTCGCACCACCCTCTCCTTCCCCCTCCATGATTTATACCTCTCCATGTATGGCCGTCCAATCCACCTCACTCCTACCCTCAAATACCTTGGCCTCACACTCGACCGCCACCTCACCTGGACTCCCCATCTCCTTACCATCCAAAACAAAGCTCACAACCACCTCCACCTCCTGAAACTCCTGTCCGGCCAGACATGGGGTCTGCATCCTTCCACCATCCTTCATACCTACAAATCCTTGATCCGCCCCATCCTCTGTTCTGCCAACGTCGCTTGGATTTCTGCGCCTTCCCGGTTCTATAAAGCCCTCCAAATCCCGAACGCCATCCACTCCGCCTCGCCTTCCGTATCCGCCTTCCATCCCCCATGCACATCCTCTACGACTTCGCCCCCTTCCCCCACCTTCTCGTTTTCCTGGAAAACATCCGCACACTATATATTGTCCGCCGCCTTGATCCCCCTGACCCCCTGGTTTCTCCCATCCTCTCCACCCCCAACCAGTTGCTGCGCCTTTACCGTTGTGTCCCACCCTCTCTACATCTCCACACCCTCCATCTCCTTTCCCAACACAACTTCCACCGTCTACCCCTCCCAGATGATGAGCTTCACCCTGACATCTACCCTTCCTACCAACTCTAACCCCTTCTACCTGCCTCCTCCTCTGGGATCCCTTTCCTCCCCCTCCCTCCTCATGACCGGCTTCCCCCTCCTTCTCCCACTCCATCTCTTGTGCCTCCTTCCAGTGTCTCTGTGCTCCCTACTGCCCTGCCTTCCCTCTTCCTCTCCCACCCCACGTGTCTCCTGCCTCTTCGTGAACCCACTGATGCCACTCCTCTCTTCATCCCGCCACTTCCCCAGCTGCCCCATGCTCTCCCCTCCTTTTCCATACTCTCTGACCTTTTCTCTCGGCAGGTCCCACCTGGCGGTTTTATAGTTCCTCGTGTGTGATCCAAGTGGGTTTTAAGTGTGTTGTTCCGAAGTGTTTTTACTACTGTGGCCGACTTTTATCCTGTGCCTGCGCATTCAGTGTCTTCTCTGTGTTTTAAGAATCGCCAACTGTGTTTTTCACTTTCTGGTGACTTTTTTTTAACTGTCCCCCATGAACGTCTACATGTCAGTGTATATTTTACCTCCATTTTCTCCCCTTACTCTGTTTTATGTTCCCTTTTTTATCTCCTTATGTATGTATCACTTTATTCTTGTTTTAGTTGTAGTGTCACTCGGCTGAAGAGCGGCGGAATGTGCAACTGACAGCCCTCCCCTGCCCATATGGGCAGGGGAATGAAATCACAATAAAGAAAAAGAGAGAGAGAGAATCAGAGGCGCCAGCAGTCGCAGCATGTTGACGTTACCTGAAAATGCGCTTTTAGTGAAGCTGTATTATCAGATTGGGGAATGTCCTAGTTCAGCGTTACGATTCTATCGCCACAGGAAGGGGATTCGAACGGGTAAAGGTCCGTTGACAAATGCAAACTGTGGTGAGAATGATTTCGAAGTTCGAAGCAGTGGGTTGTTTAGACGATAGACCCCGTAGTGGCCGATCGAGCACAAGGCGTAATGCTGCTGAGACAGTTCAGGAAGAGATGAAGGCTGTAGCGGGTTCGTCTATGCACGGGAAGTCAGCGCTCGTGCAGTTGCACGTAACACCGGCATTCCATACACTACTGCTTGGTTGGCAATTAGGCGTACTCTCCGATGCTATCCGTATAAAATCCATCGGCATCATGAACTGTTACCTGTCGATTTAGTGAAGCGGAAGGCATTTGCGGTATGGGCGTTTCAAAAGATGTACGTGTTGTGGACCGACGAAGATCATTTCACGCTCCGAGGTTCTGTCAACGCCCACAACTGCAGAATTTGGGAAACTCCATTGCACGACGAGAAACTCATGGTATGGGTTGGATTTACCATATCTACCGTTATCGGGCCTTTTTTCTTCGATGAAATGAGTGATTCTGGTTTTGTAACCGCTACCGTGACGGGTGAGAGATACACCGATATGTTACAGAAAATCATTATCTCCAGCCTGACTGACAAACACGTGCTGGAACGTACGATGTTTATGCAGGATGGCGCTCCATTCCATATTGCTAGACGCGTGAAAGATCTCTTGCGCGCGTCGATTGGTGATGATCGTGTGCTCAGCCGCCACTTTCGTCATGCTTGGCCTCCCAGGTCCCCAGACCTCAGTCCGAGCGATTATTGGCTTTGGGGTTACCTGAAGTAGCAAGTGTATCGTGATCGATCGACATCTCTAGGGATGCTGAAAGACAACATCCGACGCCAATGCCTCACCATAACTCCGGACATGCTTTACAGTGCTGTTCACAACATTATTCCTCGACTACAGCTATTGTTGAGGAATGATGGTGAACATATTGAGCATTTCCTGTAAAGAACATCGTCTTTGCTTTGTCTTACTTCGTTATGCTAATTATGGCTATTCTGATCAGATGAAGCGCCACCTGTCGGAGATTTTTTGAACTTTTGTATTTTTTTGGTTCTAATAAAGCCCCATGTCATTCCAAGCATGAGTGTCAATTTGTACCTCTCTATCTACATTATTCCGTGATTTTTTAAGTTTTCAAATTTATACTAACTTTTGATCACCCAGTATATATAGTGAATTGACTATTTAGCTTTGGCATTCTAAACGGCTAACTCAATATCATAACGATTTAGAGGCCTCTGATATCAAAACTTAAGCTACTTAATTATTGTATCACGATTTCTGGAGCTCTAGAAGGATTCGTAAATCGGAAGATATCTATAAACAGTGAGATGTCACGGAATACATTTAGGATGATAACAATCGGTTGATTACCTGTGTATTTAACTTCTAGTCCCGTCATCATCCTTACAGGTCGATAACTATTTTTCAAAATTGAGAAATGAAGAACCAAAGTCATTTACCTCTTCCCTGCTGCCAAAATCGGGACAACGAGAACTCTCGTCCGTTTCTTCTTCGTATTCTCTCGCACATACGTTGTGCTCTCTGTTCCAGTAGTGAAGCCTAGATTCCAGTTCTGTCCGTTCAGTTCTCGACTCTACAGAAAGTGTTTCCTCATATCCGTGATCCCCTGCTGCTTCCGAGTCTAGACCCTCTCCAAAAGACGAAGAGGAATTCCTGAAATTATTCCGCAGAAAACAATTTTAATATTCGGCGCGATTTAGTTGGAAGAAAAGATTTGCAAAGTTTTCTCAAATAAAGCTGAGATTTCCCGTTGCTGTAGCAAAAGTAGAAGTAAATTAAAAATGTTGCCTGTAAATTTTACAAACATATATTTGAGAAATAATTTTTAAGAAGTAATACTTGACTGCCGATCTTAATAGAAATACCTATCACAAAATACAAGATTAGACCGCAAACAGTACTAAAGTACGTAAGTTTATTTAGACTGTGATTCTGATCAAAATTCTTGTAAAAGCTCATGTTACTTTTATATTTACGTATTTAATATGAAAATACTACACTACAACTACTAAAGGATAACTAATTTCACAGGTAAATTATAGTGGGTATTACCTAGACATGGCTCTGCCCGGATGAGATGATCCTGATAGAGGACTTTCACTTCTGCTAACGGTTGGAAGAGCCATACAACCTCCAGAAGATCTCGGAGACTCATTGACCACGTCCAACGCCTTACTCACAGTTGCTGTTATCTCGAACTGAAACAACATGAAACCCAAGATACACTACCGACATTCATAAAGGAAAGAAAAAAAAAATAAGATGATGTTACATAGGACGGATAAATGATCAACACAAAAAATGAATTTGCTAGAAGCTTATTTTCCCAGAAAATTTTCTAAATAAATAGCAACAGCAACCTAAATATTACATATTTTACTGACGCACTTACTTCACTTTATATCACCAAAAGCATAGTTTATCTAAGATTTACAGTTATTCTATTCCACTCAGCTGCTGCACAGTGAAGCAGGTGTCAACAAGATCTTCGGAATACTTTTATGTATACTGCATTTAAAGCACTCGTGTTGTGCGTGTTTCTTTCAAGTTTAAAGTGGAAAAAGGATGACTTCCAAAAATTAGCCATTTTTTACGTTAAGAATTCAAAGGGATTTTATGAAATATTGGTGAATGTTCATAAGAAGTTTGCTCCTTCATTTTCACCATTTACGAAATGGGGCTGCATCAAAATGTTACCGTACATACCTTGAAGCTGTCCCACGTGAAGGACGTCCGGAAACTGCACTTAAAAATGTAAACATCAGCGCTTAAAATGTTTAAAGAAGTTGTTGCCATACATTTATGAGAAGAAAGAATACGATATAGTGTGCTTTAGTCAGTAATTGCGGGAAAGGTTTGTGAAGTGTGGGTGGGGAGTTTATCAGAACTGTTTGGGAAGTAATAACTTTATTTGGTGCACCAGTTTCACCTCACCGCTTCACGCTGGAAACAAAACTGTAATCAATGTAGCGGGTTGGAGTCCTATGTATCTAAAATATTAAAATTCGTATTTTTGCTATTAATTACTTTGCAAAGAGTGGAAGACTATATGGGAAATTCTACGCACATACAGTCGAAGAGGATGCATATGTACGCGGCAAGAGGTCTGTATTGAAAAAAGAAAAGTGGATAATGCTCTCTTTAAGGAAGGTGTTATGAAAATCAAAGAACTGAGTTTAAAACATAAATTGTTAGAATATTCCCTATTCACTGCATCCGAAACACGCTGACTTCCACTTACGCGACCATCTAAAGTAATTAGTGGGCAACAATAGCTTTAGGCCCAGTAGAAAGTATGCCAATCATACTCATTACTCGTGGCTGACTAATCTACCAAGTCCCGTACGAGTTCAAGCATAGTGTGTGCATTCGCACAAGAAGGTCAATGGCTGGAAAGCCATATTTTAACTATATGCGACGGTAGTATCTGTTCCCGAAAGAACATTTACTGTAGATGACCATGTAGCTCTATATCAGTATTGTTCCGATCAGGCTCGCATTTCCAATATGAAATACATTCACTGTAAAATGTATGTACGAAGTGTATAGATCTAAAGAAAGATTACATTGCACAATAAAGGATCGCTTGCCAGCAAAAGGTTTTCTGGAATGATCAGTTCAGCAAGTCCACTGTCAGTTTATTCTCGCACACTCGTCTAACTGCCATTGTGCTCTGTCTTTAACAATCTCCATATGCACAAGAACTTGAATTCTAAACTTCCTCCTATAGTTGAGAATATCATCAGATGACCCATCAGATTATCAGTCAGACCAGTCCATCTGGAGGAAGACACCTCATGCACGTAATCAATCACGGCCGCTGTGGATCACGACTGATTAAAGTCCAGGAAACATGCTCTTAACATAATCATTTCTGTGGATTTCTATTCACGTATTTGCCGAAAGATAATAAATGCGTCAAAGTTCTGTTGTACACGCATCTGATATCTGCTTTATTAATTGCTGATGTCACATTAGAGGTGTTTTGTTGACGGCATGGCAGGAATTTTGCTAGTATTAGTTGAAGTAGTAGCAGTAGTAGTAGCGATCGCGAAATATCTGTCCAACGTCGTCAGCTAGAGGGTGGAAATTTCGTTGCTCTGTCCTCAATGATGCATGAGAACATGACACGAAGCATAAAAAACGGCCACACAGTATCAGATATTGCTCCATTTATCAATGCATCTTGTTCTATAATTTCGCATTCAAACCTAGCTCTGTTACAACCGTTACGAATCAAATTTTTTATATGTGACGGTAGTATCTTTTCCTGGAAGAACAGTTACCGTAGATGACCACGAAGCTTTGCTAGAAATGAAATGATAATTAAATGGACACCCTAGCTGCAAACCTGCATTGATGTACTTCATTGGGGACATGGTGAAAATGTGTGCCCCGATCGAGACGCGAACCCTGGATCTCCTGCTTACATGGCAGACGCTCTATTCATCTGAGCCACCGAGGGCACAGAGGGTAGTGCGCCTGCAGGGACTAATCCCTTGCAGGCTCCCCGTACTTGAAGATTAGACGATATTGTTCTGAAATCTGCCATACATGTTTGACATTAACATAAAAAAGAGCAATTCAGCTGTTAGCAAATTGACTTTAATTGCAATGAATACATCGTTGATCATATATACGACATCAGCTGCGAGTTTTTCCTCAAAAGTTAGAAAATGCAATGCGCCACCTATAGCAAGTGTTTGTAAAACTTTTCTAAGATTTGTCAGTTGTTTAAGTGACACAAGAACACTGTAAAACGTAACGTTTGTGTTATCCTGAGCATAATTGCACTTAAGCATAAAAATGGAAGACTGCACTTTACAGCTTTCAGCTGGATTAAGATTAAACCACGGAATGCATACCATACTTACATATGATGTTAAGTATTTTATATACCTCCCAACAGACGTTACATAGGATCTGTTGCGGTAGTTTGAAATCAAACATGAACTGATTGAATATTTTACTACCAGATTTGGTACTTCAGCTAATCGGAAGATATAGGTTTAACGATATTATTGCTGGTAAATTCATAATTTGTAGGGTGAACCGGAACTCCAACGAAAAACTTTCAGAGATACTAGTTTGGATCAAAACAAGAAAGAAACGTCCAGTAAACATGGGCTCTAACAAGCATACCTTAAGCGTTATAAACACTTCACCATCTTCGATTCTTCGATACTGTGAAACACAGTCTCTTTGGTTTCCATCTTTTGAAAGGAGGCACTATGGATCAAAGCAAGAAGAAAATGTTCAGTAAAAATGGGCTCTAAAATGCATACCTTACGGAGCTATGAGAACTTGACCAGAAGAAGAGATGTGTTTCACAATAGCGAAGACGTATAAGCGCTCATAGCTGTTTGGGCGTCAATTTTATAACATATTTTTACTAAACTTCTGTTCTTGTTTTGGTCTATACTGACACTTTTAAAAGCTTGTCGATGGATTTATCATTCACTCTGTATAATTTACGTTGTCGCTAAGTAGATTTTAAATAAAACGGACACGATTTACTAAACCATTGCGTGAGACGAAAGCTCACTGTGATACAAGCCATGGCTGGATGAATGCGACTTAAGCTGCGGCTACTGTGCTGTTCATGTCAGCACACGCTGCAAAAGGACGAATACCCTCGCCGCAGCGCCACGTGTCAAGTGCATTGCCAATACACGAACTGCAGTGGCACTCGCAACAGAAGTTATGGAAAGCACGAAAACTGAGAGAACAGCGGCTAGTAAACGCTGATAAAAGCTCACAGACCAGAAAATCCATACCTGTGTAGAGAAGAAAATAAGTAGCCTAAAAGTGGACGAAGGTTGGGAGGAAATTTTTCGTGCTGACAGAGAGCTGGTACAGATATAAGGGATGTCGTATCGTGTTGGTACATGTTGCGTAGTAATTGAAAGCACTTGTGGCCTTTAACCGTGAATTGTGAAAAAAAAACTGTTTTTGGAAATGGAAAAATGCTGAAATCTGAATTAAAAATCGCTGTAATATCTTATTTGTTCCAAGAAGTTGACATCCTCTGACTACGTCCACATCTAAAGAAGGTTTTGACTGGGAAACGTTTTTAATCCGATAATGGTACCTACAGATGCGTGGCTTACATGTGTTCAAGCATCATCACGAAAGGAACGGCACGTGTTATTTAGAAAAAAAGATAAATGAAGTATACTGAATATCGAAAGACACACTTGTTCACTGCTAGGCTGACAAGTATTTCAATAATCTCATTTTGTGGTAAAAAATCAATTATAACTGAAAAATATTGTCTTTTGAGGTGAGAATTTCACGAAAGTAATCATCCGGCGTGTATTCCGAGAGCAGTATAATGATATTGTAAATATAGTGATTTCAAACGAACAGCAACTATGGGTGTGTGTGTTGTCCTTAGCGCAGGCTAGTTTAAGTTAGATTAAGTAGTGTGCAAGCCTAGGGACCGATGACATCAGCAATTTGGTCTCATATTAACTTATCACAAATTTCCAAACAAAAACTCACATCAACGACAAACCAGTAATCTCTATAGGAAATTTAGTCGCACGTTCGACCATGTCGCAAAATGAAAATCAATCTTTAAAACCCTGAACTGCAGCAGCAGAACTCGTCTGAAATAAGCTACAAACCCTTCCCATGTGAAGTACTATGGGGCGATATTTAGAGGCAGACAGATTAAGGATAGTAGATGAAAAATGCAATAGAGACATATCATTCAGCTGTAATGAAATATCCAGGAACAGACCGCGGCCTATCTACAGACTTACCTTAAGATTCCCCTGAAATGATCTGGCTAAATTATTAAAACTGAAGGCAGCGTGTCACTAAGAGAATTTTGAAATGGTAACATAAGGCCTTCAACAGACATGATGAAATGGGGAAGATGCAGCTCCCGCGGTAAGGATGAAGACCTGATACTGTCAGAACTTCCCGACGACAACGTATTTTATCGCAGCCAAATCGTGGTAGTCTGACAATAGGACGCTGCACTTCCCACGTCGTGCGGTCACTGGAAATGTCACATACAGCCCTGTCAATGTTTACTAGGACAGCAACGATTCGATTCCGTATAAAAGCCACCGCCGTTCACGCGCACCTGTGCTCACATACGCCTCCGTACACGTCGTGGCATTGGAGTGGGAAACGCGACATTGAACGATGGAAGCATGGGAAGAGGTCGCCTGGATTGATAACTGGGCGTACACATTCGTACAAGCGAAGTGCAGGTCGCTTTTGTTGAAAATTACTATAGGTGAGACATCCCAATAGCTAAGCAGGCTCCATTCAAGCAGGTGATGGAGGTATTCTTGTGCGGGAGATATTCACAGGGATTCAAACATGGATCTCACATATTTCTGTTGTCACTGATTAGGATCGCGCATTGGTTTGGACGTTTGACACCCAGGTCTTTAGCACATGTACTAAAATCTTTATATGTGCGATTAAAAATGGTAAGGCAGTATAACTTTAACAAGTCTTACAATGTGACAATCTCTGAGAACTATTCAAGCGCGTGCGCGCACGCGTACACGCACACGCACACACACACACACACACACACACACACACACACACACACACAGTGGAATGATATAAAATATTACAGCAGAGAAGTTTTCCTGGGTGAGAGCTGGACTTAATAAGTTTGAGGCAGCAACTCTGCAACACACTAAAACCTCCAACCAAAATGCGGGAGGTACCTATGGGCAGGGCACTGACAACAACCCATGGCATTGTACGTTTCCTCGTCATCTGATCCGTCAGTTATCTGACGGCTTTGAGTCAGGTCTTGCAGGTTTTCAGTTTTTCGTATTCTGCTAGGTTCTTGGGGAGGTTGCTCACGCTGTTTTATCAGAAACATTTATATTTATTTTTCTACGTGCCAAGAGGATTTATTATTCTTTATTAAAAACTTGAATACACAATATTAATGTTCCACGATATTATTAACTTAGTAGTTCGTTACGAACCGGCTTTTGGCTTCGTAGGAGATCGTCAGGTAACTTTAGTGAGAGTTCATAGCTGTGCGAACAAACCAGAAGTATAATTTAACACCCAAAGAGAATCTTTTTATATGGTGACAGAAAATAAAGGGGGAGAAATTTAAATTGAAATTTTCTTCCATTAATATTAAACTTGAAATGTTGACCTTGGAATGGATGTTACTTAAACGTTAAGTTAAATGTTAATTTGGTTCACAACGATGAATTTCTTCTTAGTTTAGAGTGCCTTTATATGGAACGAAGCTTACAGGACAGTCCAGCTATGCCTATGTTTAATACGTTTACTTGCTTGCTGTAGGTTCGAGTCGTAATGATCGAATGCTCTTGATACGAAGCTGTAGCCTTCGCACTCCGCACCGCTGCTGTTGCACGCCGCTTTCCTGAAAAGTTTATTCAAGTTTCTTTCTCACGTTAGACATGCTCAGCCATCTACACTCGTAGCAAACTCTGGAATTTATTAATTTAGTCGTCTCAGTTTCGGCGGAGAAAATATTAGTAAATAACAATTCCTATGCAAAAGTGGCCTATTGAGACGGAACCGGAGCGCCTGGAGGCTCGAACTAATACTCATAAAGCCGCAGAGACGAATGTAAACTTCAAGCACAAATTTCGAAAGTTTTTAAAATAAAATTTCTCACCATTGAATAAATACTTATTATACGATAGTTCTCTTTAACAAAACAACTACTTTCGTGTTTCTTTAGCGTTTAAATAAGCTGAATTTTGTAACTAATTCCGTGATGACTGGCGTGCAACAATACCATTCGATTCGCTGCGACAACACCTCTTTCTCTTCCATGATCTCAAGCCACAGTAAAACTTATTGTTAATGCGGTGTCAAGGGTGCTATATCACAAAGACTATCATCGTCTACACAGACTTCATTCCTGCAGTCAATTCTTTCCCTGCCGCAATATCACTGAGTTCCTTGAACTACAGTCCGTGTGTGAAACACTATCAGCACAGCTGATATACACAATCTATCTCAGAATTACCACTATTTTCATCTCGTTAGTCGATTTGTGTCATTACGCTCTGAACAAATACATCTTAAATAACACTATATTCAAACATCAAAAATATGTGAATGTATAAACCGAACATCTTTTACAACTGAGTAATGGCAGAGCCTACTGCGTTACATGATGGTATTGTGGACAAACTGTTGAATGTGATGAACAAGTTGCTGAAACGAGAGAGGAGGGTGTACAGGACTGTAACCATGGCTGTATGCTATTTTTTATCTATTCTATTTCAATTTGAAAATAATTAAATAAATAGCGTACAGCAGTGGTATAGTACTGACCCTCCCCGTTCCCCCTCCTTTCTTCCATATACCATAGTAGTTTGTGCCATTACTTACATGTACAACTTATTTGCATTACACATACTTTTAATCTTTGAATATATTGTAATATAGGATTTATTTGTTCAGACTCTGTGTGAATTAAATAGCTCTTGTGTTCTGTATCAATATTCGTAAAAATCACATATCTTTGTACAACAGCAACCTTTGTACAACTATGAACGCTGACTGAAGTTGTTTGGACTATCCGTTTAGTATTAAGTTACCTGACGATGCTCCAGGAAGCCGAAAGCCGGTAGATAACGAAATATTAAATAAATGTTAGTGTGGAACATTAATACTGTGTATTCAGTTTTTAATATGTCTCTATTCCTCCAACAACCGACGGAATATACCATTAATATACTGAACCCCAAGAAAGAGCTGTGCGGCACAAAAGATAGTTGGTGAGCATGTCTCTGCATCTGTGCATCTGAAAGATTCTGTATATTCATATTTCTCGCCAGCAGCATGAAAGTGGCGCTAATAGCGCCACTATGAAGGTGCAAATCAGGTTCGCTTTAGATATAACGGTCGTCAGCGTTAGTTACCTTTCAGATGGGACGTGGGGAGTTCATGTTAGTCATGAAAGCCTTTTAGGTGACAAAGACACTATTATCAACATCTGAGTATGGACGAGGTCGTGTCATAGGGCTACAAGAAGCTGAATGTTCCTATTGCGATATTACGGAAAGACTTCACAGGAATGTAGCCGCTGTACATGACTGCTGGCGACGGTGACCACGAGAATGTACGGTCGCAAGGAAACCGGGCTCAGGACGGCCACATGACACTTCCAAACGGGAAAACCATCGTGTTCAGCATATGGCGCTAGCGCATCGTAATGCTGCAGCAGCAATTTGAGCAGCAGTTGGCACCAGAATGAGACAACGAACTGTTACAAATCAGTTAGTTCAAGTACAGCTCCGAGGCAGAAGTCATGTAGCGTGCATTCGACTGACCCCGAAACACCGCCATTGGTGGTTAGAAGAAAACCGGTAGAGGGGCTGCAACCAACCTGTCTGCGTGCTGGACACATTGGATCTACACTTAGGCTTATGATCTGGGGTGCGGTTTCATATGACAGCAAAAGCACTCTCGTAATTAGACCTGTTGTGCTACCATTCACGAACAGCATCCTGGGGGATGTTTTCCAACAGGATAACGCTCAGCCACATATCTCTGTTGTGGCCCAACATGCTCTACAGAGTGTCGATATATTTCCTTGGCCTGCACGATCACCAGATCTGTCTCCAATCAAGCACATATGAGACATTATCAGACGACAATTCCAGCGTTACCCACAAACAGCATTAACCGTCCCCATGATGGGCGATAGGCATGGAACTCCATCCCACGAACTGACATCTGGTACCCGTACTACACAATGTATGCACGTGTAGATGCTTACATTCATCTTTCTGTCGGTTACTCTGTTTATTAGCGTACCAGCATTTCAGGTTTGCAACGGCTTACCTCGCGCACATATTCACATGCGATCTTGCAATGTTAATAACTTAAACATGTTCCCTGCACAAATGTATTCCTGAAAGCTGAAATTTCATTATTCTGTATTAATTATTCTCTGGTGTTGCTATCTTTTTCCCGTCAATGTATATATTATCGTTCTGGGAAACTCTTCCTATAACCCATATTGGGTCTGTTGTATGTATACTAATTAGTTTAGCCAATAGCTCATGTTAGAACCTACATTCAGTGACTCAAGTGGTTGTGCTTTGATCACCTGTCAATATCTGTATACCAACACTAATATTTCGTATAGACAGCTTCGTTGCTGAGGTGAATGATAGGTTGCTGTGTAACCTTAAATGCCATCTACATTTCAGAGTGTGAAATTCGTATTTTTCTCATAGATTTTCGTCTCCACTACCAGTAATTGACATTCTCTGTTATATCCTGGATGAAAATGGAAGCAATTGACACACACTGGCGAAACAGTGAATTGACTAATTGATTAGTGAATATCTGAACCGTATCCTGTTCTTTGTACATCGTAGTAATGTGCCCAAAGTTGTGAGACTTAAAACAGTGGACAGAGTTAGGCATATAGTACCTAATGTTAAAACAGATGAAACCTGCAGGAATTATATCGGATAGTTTTCGTACAAAGAGTGTCAGAATAAAATCCGCTACCTTTCCTAGTTCACTATTTAGTCGCTATTGATACTTCTTACTTCAGTGAAGACTTCACCTTCCCAATTTAGTTACAGTTCTTTGGTATCAATATTCAATATGTCCCAGCATTTAACAACACTTTTACTGTAATTTTATGTGATGGTATACTCTCCAATTGATGTGCCATTTATCTGTTATCTTATTTGGTAAGACATTGCTCTCTTGTCCAGGAGTTTTCCGTTACTCAGCATCTTGATGGATAGGAGAGTCCGCACAAGTCCCTCCAACGCTTTATGTCTATCTCAAAGTGAATAGTTTTCAACTGTTCCTTCTATACTTTTACGTTGTTCACTGCAGAAAGTGGTGTGTTAGTAGCAGTGCTTTGTCTCCCACTGGCTGACAATTTCGATATGCTAGTCAGGTGAGGTCATTTTACTGTTTGGGTGTTATTTTTGTCCAACGGACCAATGGGTGTGTTTGAAATGTATGCAGGATCGTTTGTCTTCCGCGAACATGTAGATGTTTAAGAATCCGCCCAGAAGGAAGCCCCGCTTGCCTGAGTAAACCTTATACAACTTTGGAGCGGCCGTTCCACAGACTTTTCCAATTAAAACAACCTTCCTCACCATCGATAAACAGTACATCTTGAGGTTGTGGATTCTTTTTATAGAGGCTTGTACCATGATCGTACTAGGTGATTACACCAAGATCTCTGCTCCCTATGACACACTATGTTACTCCATCGTGTAGCAGAATGTTCGCCGATGCATGCAAAAATTTTACGTATGGTCACTAGCTTACGATACATTAACCAATATTCAAAGAAGAGCTAAGCATTTTGCTACAGGTTCATTTACTACGCACGAAAACGTGTCGGTGATGATCTACCAACTCCAGTCGCAGATACTGCAAGAGAGACGTTCTGCATCATCCTTTGGTTTACTGTTTAAGTTTTGAGTGTGTCCGTTTTAGAAGAGTTAGCCAATATATTGCTTCCTCCTACGTACATATCGCTAGAAGACCATAAAGATAAAATTATAGATGTTCGAGCCCACACGGAGGCTTACTGACAATCGTTCCTCCAACCGCCCACTCGCGACTGAAAAAGGAAAGTGGAGAAGTAGTGCGGTGTACAATGATCACGCAGTAATGTGACTTCTGGAGTATAGACGTAGATTTATTGTACGGACACACTCACGGTTTAGTAATGAATCTTCACTCCGAAATAGAGTGCACTCTGAGATGAAACTTCCTCGCAGATCAAAATTGTGTAACGAAACGGGACTATAGCTTTAGACCCTTGCCTTTCTTGGCCAGGTGCCCTAACGACTGAGTTACCAACCACGACTCACGATCCGCTCTCACAGCTTAACTTCCACTAGTACCTAATGCCTACTTTCCAAGTATCGCAGAAGCTCTCCTGCATATATTCCGGGATTGGAATTTCTAGAAAAGAAGATGTTGCGGAGACGTGGCCTAGCCACAGCCTGAGGGATGTTCTCAGAACGAATTTTCACTGCGCAGCGGTGTGTGTGCTAATTTGAAAATTCCTGAGGAGTCAAAACTGTGTATTGGTTCACTTATAATACATCGCAGATGATTGTAAATTTATCTCCTGGTCATTTTAGAAGTGGATTACAAGTGTGTGGTGAAAACTAAGTGGACTGGAGACTGCTTGTGTGGCCTCCAAAGTCAGTTGACCTCATTCTTAGTGAACACGCTTGGGACGCTGCCGAGAGAGAGGCTAGGAATGAGTTCCGCGCAATGTCCGTGAGTGGTGGGCTCTACTTTTATAAGGTTATGTGCAACAGTTATTCCACAAAGCTTCTGTTATCCTCTGAAGACTAGGTCATAACACGTTGACACCGCCATGAGGGCGAAAGTGGTGCTACACAATACTACGTCCGTCTACCTAATACAAGTTCCCATGCTTTTACGAGGAGGTAAATACAGAAATTTACTGCTCTTTTCCGACATTTGATAAGGAAATATTATTCCACATTAGCTTCGTCAGGTATGTGAGGCAATAACGTTATTCTAGTCACGGCAGTAATGATAAAATTTGAAGAAATGCTGTTTTTACATCCAAATGACATGAAAGTTCGGTCATCTTACGCGCATAGTTGTGCAGTGAATGTGTCGAAACGAATTAAGAAGACGAGAGAATAGAATAAATAGTGCAGTAATTGGCATCGGGGTAACTATGATTTTAATGATACAATAAATCGTTTTCTAACTTAGTTAATCTACATCTACATCTACATTCATACTCCGCAAGCCATCCAACGGTGTGTGACGGAGGGCACTTTACGTGCCACTGTCATTACCTCCCTATTCTGTTCCAGTCGCTTATGGTTCGCGGGAAGAACGACTGTCTGAAAGCCTCCGTGCGCGCTTGAATCTCTCTAATTTTACATTCGTGATCTCCATGGGAGGTATAATTAGGGGGAAGCAGTATATTCGATACCTCATCCAGAAACGCACCCTCTCGAAACCTGGCGAACAAGCTACACCGCGATGCAGAGCGCCTGTCTTGCAGAGTCTGCCACTTGAGTTTGCTAAACATCTCCGTAACGCTATCACGGTTACCAAATAACCCTGTGACGAAACGCGCCGCTCTTCTTTGGATCTTCTCTATCTCCTCCGTCAACCCGATCTGGTACGGACCCCACACTGATGAGCAATACTCAAGTATAGGTCGAACGAGTGTTTTGTAAGCCACCTCCTTTGTTGATGGACTACATTTTCTAAGGACTCTCCCAATGAATCTCAACCTGATGCCCGCCTTACCAACAATTAATTTTATATGATCATTCCATTTCAAATCGTTCCGCACGCATACTCCCAGATATTTAACAGAAGTAACTGCTACCAGTGTTTGTTCCGCTATCATATAATCATACAATAAAGAATCCTTCTTTCTATGTATTCGCAATACATTACATTTGTCTATGTTAAGGGTCAGTTACCACTCCCTACACCAAGTGCCTATCCGCTGCAGATCTTCCTGCATTTTGCTACAATTTTCTAATGCTGCAACTTCTCTGTATACTACAGCATCTTCCGCGAAAAGCCGCATGGAACTTCCGACACTATCTACTAGGACATTTATATATATATTGTGAAAAGCAATGGTCCCATAACACTCCCCTGTGGCACGCCAGAGGTTAGTTTAACGTCTGTAGACGTCTCTCCATTGATAACAACATGTTGTGTTCTGTTTGCTAAGAACTCTTCAATCCAGCCACACAGCTTACTTTGTTTATCAGGCGACAGTGCGGAACTGTATCGAACGCCTTCCGAAAGTCTAGGAAAATAGCATCTACCTGGGAGCCTGTATCTAATAATTTCTGGGTCTCATGAACAAATAAAGCGAGTTGGGTCTCACACGATCGCTATTTCCGGAATCCATGTTGATTCCTACAGAGTAGATTCTGGGTTTCCAAAAACGACATGATACTCGAGCAAAAAACATGTTCTAAAATTCTACAACTACCTGTGCTCTTTTCCAATCATTTGGAACCTTCCGTTCCTCTAGAGACTTGCGGTACACGGCTGTTACAAGGGGGGCAAGTTCTTTCGCGTACTCTGTGTAGAATCGAATTGGTATTCCGTCAGGTCCAGTGGACTTTCCTCTGGTGAGTGATTTCAGTTACTTTTCTATTCATTGGACACTTATTTCGATGTCAGCCATTTTTTTCATTTGTGCGAGGATTTAGAAAAGGAACTGCAGTGCGGTCTTCCTCTGTGAAACAGCTTTGGAAGAAGGTGTTTAGTATTTCAGCTTTACGCGTGTCATCCTCTGTTTCAAAGCCATCATCGTCCCGGAGTGCCTGGATATGCTGTTTCGAGCCACTTACTGATTTAACGTAAGACCAGAACTTCCTAGGATTTTCTGTCAAGTCGGTACATAGAATTTTACTTTCGAATTCACTGAACGCTTTACGCATAGCCCTCCTTACACTAACTTTGACATCGTTTAGGTTCTGTTTGTCTGAGAGGTTTTGGCTGCGTCTAAACTTGGAGTGAAGCTCTCTTTGCTTCCGCAGTAGTTTCCTAACTTTGTTGTTGAACCACGGTGATAGAAAACCAGGCAGTTTGCAATACGTAGGAGCGTAGTAGAACTTGAGATTAAAATAGCAAAAAATTTCACATTAAGTATGACAAATTTATCACATTCATTGTCTTTATCATTTGTTGAACAACCGCAGGCTAACAGAGATCAGTCCTAAGCTCGTGGTCGTACGGTAGCGTTCTCGCTTCCCACGCCCGGGGTCCCGGGTTCGATTCCCTGCGGGGTCAGGGATTTTCTCTGCCTCGTGATGACTTGGTGTTGTGTGATGTCCTTAGGTTAGTTAGGTTTAAGTAGTTCTAAGTTCTAGGGGACTGATTACCATATATGTTAAGTCCGATAGTGCTCAGAGCCATTTAACAGTAATCAGGAGATGTTATAGTGAAACTGAAATTTTCTGTCTGGGCCGTCCGAGATATGATATCATTGACAATATTGGGCCAAATGTGAATAATAGCTTAATAAGAACCATGGTCCTTGGCGTCGGTGGGGAGGCTTCCGTGCGACAGCCGTACCGCAGTGGTAATCACACCGGAGAGGTATTTGATGAGAGGCCAGTAAAACGTGTGGCTCCTGAAGCTTTTTCAGTAGTTGCAGGGGAAACTGACTAATCTGGCACTGTAATATGAACCATAACGGCTCGGCTGTGCTGGTACTGAGAACGGCTGAAAGCTAAGAGAAACCCTGGGGCACGCAGGTCTACTGTATGGTTAAATGATGATGGCGTTCTCTTGAGTAAAATAATCCGGAGGTAAAACAATCCTCATTCGGATCTCCGGGCGAGGACTACCCAGGAATATGTCGATGTCAGGAGAAACTAAACTTGCGTTCTACGGATCGGGGCGTGGAATGTTACGTACTTTAATCGGGCAGGTAGATTAGAAAATTTAAAAATGGAAATGGATTGATTGAAGTTACTTATAGTAGATGTTAGTGAAGTTCAGTGGCAGCAGTAACAGGTCATTTGGCCATGTGAATACAGAGTTCTAAATACAAAATCAAATAGGGATAATGAAGGAGTAGGTTTAATAATGAATTAAAAACAGGAACGCCGATAAACTACTATGAATAGCACAGTGAAAACATTATTATAGCCAAGACAGACACGAAGCCCACACTCACCACAGTAGTAAAAGTTATATGTCAACTAGCTTTGCAGACGATGAAGAGACTGAAAATGTGTATGATGAGATAAAAGAAATTATTCAGATAGTTGAGGGAGACGAAATTTAATAGTCCTGGCGGACTATAAGTCGAAGAGAAGGAAAAATAGTAGGTGAATGTGGACTGTGTAATGGTACTTGAATTACGCAACCATTACGGCACCTCACCTGAACCTCTCGATACCAGTAATATTTTACAGTGTTTCTGTAAAGTTGTTAACATATTTCTGAGACAATATTAAGATTTTTGATACATCGATAAGTTTATATTGCAATGATATTATTCTTATGTGTATTCCTTCGTTTGTCATTATGATCTTTGACGTACTTGTAACTCTGATTTTTGGGCGCGTAAGCGATAGTTAGTTAGTTGTTAACTTGTTAGAGTCGGACCTTGAGAAAGTCAAGTCGTGGACGTCATGTTGGAAAGACGAATATTGTCGTCAGCTTATAAAATGTGAACTTTAACAGTGACTGTGAGGAAGATGTTTTCAAGTATGTTTTGAATTGTGAAGTGATGTTTTGTGTTTACGTGATGTTGCAATTAAAAGGAAGTGTAACTTAAATTCGAAGTGCTGATGGTTTTTTTTTTTTTTTTTTTTTTTTTTTTTACATCGCCATTGTCCTGCAAAAGTGTAATCTTCAAGAATGATTTGTGAAGCACATCTAAAAAACTTTTAAATATAGCGGAATAAAACCTAGGCATTTTTGCATCCGAGCTTGGAATCATAACCACCTAGATTTTCAACGACTGAGCCATGATTTTACGACGAGACCAGCGTGGGAAACACAAAAAGACGAGTGCCTAGTGTTTTCATTATTACATGAAATGACTTTATTAACTGTGCTCTAATGGCACCTGCCACATAATATGACTGCTGTTGCCCGAAAATGCAGTATTTAGCAGCGTGAGCAACACCACAATCGTTATAAAATGCTGACCTTTGTTGTGGTAGGGTTGTTAGAACTGGGAGTAAGGAATCAAAGAGGAATCCGCCTGGTAGAACTTTGCATTGAGCATCATTTACTCATAGTAACATTTGATTTAAGAATCATGAAAGCACGGTGTACACATGGAAGAGACCTCGATACACCGGAAGGTTTCAGATTGATTATATAATGATAAGACAGAAATTTAGGAAGCAGATTTTAAATTGTAAGACGTTTCCAGGGCCAGATGTGGACTCTGACCACAATTTATCGGTTATAAGCTGTAAATTAAAACTGAATAAACTGAAAAAGCGTAGGAAATTAAGGAGATGGGATCTGAAAAAAACTAAAAGAACCAGAGATTGTAGGGAGTTTCAGAGGGAGCATTGGGGAACGATTGACAATAACAGAGTTAAGGAATACAGTAGAAGAAGAATGGGTAGGTTTGAGAGATGAAATAGTGAAGGTCGCAAAGGATCAAACAAGTAAAAAGACAAGTGCTAGTAGAAATCCTTCGGTAACACAGGAGATATTGAATTTTGCTGATCAGAGGAGGAAATATAAAAATTTAGTAAATGAAGCAGACGAAAGGGAATACATACGCCCACAACCTGGGATTGACAGGAAGTGTGAAACGGCTAAGTAGGAATGGCTAGAGGCCAGATGTAAGGATTAGAAGCATATCTCACTACCGGAAAGACAGATGCCGCATACAGGAAAGTTAAAGAGATGTTTGGAGGAAACAACATACCTGTATGAACATCAAAGGCTAAGATGGAAAACCATTTCTAAGTAAAGAAGGGAAACAGAAAGGTGGAAGTAGTATATAGAGGGCCTACACAAAAGAAATGTACTTGAGGGAAATATGGAATTGACTAGAAGAAGGGATGGGTTGGTAGGACACATTCTGAGACATCAAAGAAATACCAATTTAGTATTAGAGGGATGCGTGGGAGGTAAAATCGTAGAGGGAGATCAAGAGTTGAACAATGTAAGTAGATTCAGAAGAATGTAGGTTGCAGTAGTTACTCGGAGATGAAAAGGCTAGTACACGAAAGAGTAGCATGGAGAGCTGCAGCAAACCAGTCTTTTGTCTGAACACCACCATCACCACCACCACAACAACAACAATAGCAAAGGAAACCATACGTTTACAGCATTGGTTGAATTAGATAAAGCTTCTGACACTGTCGATTAAAATGCACTCTTTGAAATTCTGAAGGTAATGGGGTACAATGAAGTGAGCGTAAGGTTTTCCACAACTTCTACAGAAACCAGACAGCAGTTAAACGAGTCTAAGTACACGAAAGGGAAGCAGTGAGATAGGTTGCTGATTCTCTATATCTGCACCTATTCTGTGCAAGATATTTTACGGTGCACAACTGACGGACGATACTTCGTGTACCACTTGACTTCCCACTTTTCCTCCTTCAGTCGCGAATGGTTCGAGGTAAGAACGATTGCTGTTGAGTCTCTGTGTAGGCTCGAATCTCTCTCATTTTATCTGTAGAGTCTTTTCGAGATATATACGAGGGAGAAGCAATATACTGGTTGACTGTTCTAGGAACGTACACTGTTGGCACTATGATAGTAAACCAAGCAGTGATACAGAATGCCTCTCCTACAGCGTCTGCCATGGAAGCTGGCTGAGCATCTCCGACACGCTTTCGCGTTTACATAATGAACCTGCAATGACACGTCTTGCTCTTCTCTACCTCTTCTTCATTTATAAATTTAAATACTAGTCGAACGAGGGTGTCGTAAGTTACCTACTTTGCTGATGGGCTACTAGTCCTTAGGTGTCTTCCAATGAATCTCAGTCTGGCTTCTACTTTGCCTGCAATTAATTTTTCTTGTTCGTTCCATTTTTTAATTGCTCCGTATGCATACTCCTTAATACACTCCTGGAAATTGAAATAAGAACACCGTGAATTCATTGTCCTAGGAAGGGGAAACTTTATTGACACATTCCTGGGGTCAGATACATCACATGATCACATTGACAGAACCACAGGCACATAGACACAGGCAACAGAGCATGCACAATGTCGGCACTAGTACAGTGTATATCCACCTTTCGCAGCAATGCAGGCTGCTATTCTCCCATGGAGACGATCGTAGAGATGCTGGATGTAGTCCTGTGGAACGGCTTGACATGCCATTTCCACCTGGCGCCTCAGTTGGACCGCTGGACGTGCAGACCGCGTGAGACGACGCTTCATCCAGTCCCAAACATGCTCAATGGGGGACAGATCCGGAGATCTTGCTGGCCAGGGTAGTTGACTTACACCTTCTAGAGCATTTGGGTGGCACGGGATACATACGGACGTGCATTGTCCTGTTGGAACAGCAAGTTCCCTTGCCGGTCTAGGAATGGTATAACGATGGGTTCGATGACGGTTTGGATGAACCGTGCACTATTCAGTGTCCCCTCGACGATCACCAGAGGTGCACGGCCAGTGTAGGAGATAGCTCCCCACACGATGATGCCGGGTGTTGGCCCTGTGTGCCTCGGTCGTATGCAGTCCTGATTGTGGCGTTCACCTGCACGGCACCAAACACGCATACGACCATCATTGGCACCAAGGCAGAAGCGACTCTCATCGCTGAAGACGACACGCCTCCATTCGTCCCTCCATTCACGCCTGTCGCGACACCACTGGAGGCGGGCTGCACGATGTTGGGGCGTGAGCGGAAGACGGCCTAACGGTGTGCGGGACCGTAGCCCAGCTTCATGGAGACGGTTGCGAATGGTCCTCGCCGATACCCCAGGAGCAACAGTGTCCCTAATTTGCTGGGAAGTGGCGGTGCGGTCCCCTACGGCACTGCATACGATCCTATGGTCTTGGCGTGCATCCGTGCGTCGCTGCGGTCCGGTCCCAGGTCGACGGGCACGTGCACCTTCCGCAGACCACTGGCGACAACATCGATGTACTGTGGAGACCTCACGCCCCACGTGTTGAGCAATTCGGCGGTACGTCCACCCGGCCTCCCGCATGCCCACTATACGCCCTCGCTCAAAGTCCGTCAACTGCACATACGGTTCACGTCCACGCTGTCGCGGCATGCTACCAGTGTTAAAGACTGCGATGGAGCTCCGTATGCCACGGCAAACTGGCTGACACTGACGGCGGCGGTGCACAAATGCTGCACAGCTAGCGCCATTCGACGGCCAACACCGCGGTTCCTGGTGTGTCCGCTGTGCCGTGCGTGTGATCATTGCTTGTACAGCCCTCTCGCAGTGTCCGGAGCAAGTATGGTGGGTCTGACACACCGGTGTCAATGTGTTCTTTTTTCCATTTCCATGAGTGTATTTTGTCGAAGTAATTGCTTCCAGTCATTATTCTGCAACCTTGTAACCATACAATAACGAATCTTTCTGTCTATGTATACGACACAGATTACATTTGTTTATGCTGAGCATCCATTGCCATTCTGTGCACCAAACGTCGATCCCCTCCAGATCTTCCTTCATTTCGCTACAATTTTCTAGCGTTTCAGTTTTCTGTATACTACAGCATCATCCACGAAAAGCCTCTGGAACATGCTGACATTATCTACTAGGTTATTTGCATATACTGTGTAAATTAGTGGTCCCTTGGGGTACGCCCGAAATTAATTTAAAGTCTGAAGACTTCTCTCCAATGCTAAAGACATCCGGTGTCCGGTTTGCTAGAAGCTTTTCAGTCCAATCACACAGTTGGTCTGATATTCAGGATACTCGTATGTATTTCACTAGGCGTCAGAGCGCAACTGTATCGAACGTCTTCCGGAACTCAAGGAACACGCCATCTACCTGATCACCTTTATCTACTGCTTTCTGCGTCTCGTGGTCAAAAAGAGCGATCTGGGTTTTACAAGATCGTTATATTCAGAAGCCGTGCTGATTCTTATACAGAAGATTTTGGGTCTCCAGAAACGTTACAATGTGCGAGCTTGAAACTTGTTCCAAAATTCTACAACAGACCGAAGTTAGAGATACATGCCTACAGTTTTGTGCGTCTGTTCGACAGCCTTTCTAGGAAACAGGGAAGACCTGGGCTTTTTTTCCACTCATTAGGCATGCTTCGCTCTTCCAATTACCTACGGTACACTACTGCTAGAAGAGGGTAAGGGTATTTCATATACTCCTCGGAGAATCGTATTAGGTCCCGTCGCCTTTCCCCCTGTGTTTGAGCGATTTCAGTTGCTTTGCTAATCCATCACTTAATTTTCTGTATCTGTTATTTTCTCGTTTGTGAGACGATTAAATGGGGGTACTACAGTGCCATCTTCCTGTATGAAACAGTTTTCGAAAAGGAGTTTAGTATTTCGGCCTTTTCCGTGTGATCTTTCCTTTCAGTGCCATTATGGTCACATAGTGTCTGGACAGATGGCTTCGATCATTTTACTGATGTAACATAAGACGAAAGTTTCTTAAGATTTCCTGTCAACTTGGTACACAGAATTTTGCTTTCCAAATCTTTGAATGCTTCACGCATGGCTCTCCTTTCATAATTTTGGCTTCGTTTGATTTTTTGTTTGTCTGTTAGGTTTTGGCTATGTCTAAATTTGCAGCGTATCTCTTTGTTTTCGTAGCAGCTTCCTAACATAGTTGTCGAACCGCGGCGGGTGTTTTCCATTCCCCACAATTTTGCTCGACATGTACCTGTCTAGCGCGTATTGTACGATGCTCCGGAAATTTGCCCATTGATACTCAACATAGCGTTCAAGATGTGGACGATAAGCAGTTCACAAAAGAAGAGAATAGAATCCTTTGAAATGCGGTGCTGGAAAAGAATTAGATTGGGCGCTCGTAACAGCAATGAGGAGGTTCTGAATCGAACTGAGGAAAAAAGAAATTTGTGGCGCAGCTTGACTAAAAGAACCATTTTGAATTTAAATAGAAAAGAAGAAATAAAATTTCAATGAAGGAACGTAATGGAAATTATCATTCCATATGGTAAATCTGGAAATGGCCCTGTACTCCGATAGGTATGAATATAACTGCAGATGTCCTGTGTGGATAGTGGGATGAAAGTGTCTCTTATATAAAAGAGTGTAATTTTCATTATTTGAGAAATGCTAAAAGAAAAAGCAGCCTGAACAGATTAGATTCAAAAGGACGTTCTATAATCTTTGAACGGTAAATCTTACAAAACCAATAAACAATGTTTCTTCCACAGCAGTCTAAACCACCTTTACTGTGCAGGAATAAACTCCATGCCATCAACGTTAACTATGAAAATTCTAGTTTGTTCTATCCGTCCAATTTCAAATACTAACATCATATAAATGAAAATAATATGCATTTATGTGCCACCACACGAAGTACGTAGAAGTAGCGTCATCTGCACTAATCGAAAGAAAAGAAAAAAAGAGTGGAGCACCCAGAACGGAAGGAGGAAACGAAATAAAAACTTCACAGGTTGACAAGGTATGTGATGATCTTTCAGCAAATTATGCGCTGCTGTAGGTTAGATAACGAAAGTGTGGCAACATATTCGCGACCTCAATCCATTTCTTTAAGCATCCCCAGCGGAGAATACCTCCACCTGCTAAATGAACAGTGCTACATTAGCGAGTAGACTGTAGCATCTTATGTGATTTACGACGTACTCTTACCCTGCCAACCGCATGTATTAACAGGCATCGTGACTCGTCAGCTCGGGGAAATACACTGCTCTTCGTGCACCCATTGTCGGCGTGCCTACGCTCACTCTAACTTCTTCGCCCTGTGGCGAATGGTGAGCACAGATGCAACAGTTGGGTGGTCGTTCTGTAACCCACAGCGAGAATGTTATTCTGGATGGTATGGCTACCTACATGTCTATTATGGCCTGCAATAAACTGGCAAGTGGTTTCTAGCCAAGTGACACATCTACCCGCTGCTACAACTCCAACAGAACGAAAATGATTTTCTGGGTGGTATGGCTGCCTACATGTCCATTATGTCCTGCAATGAATTGGCCAGTGGTTTCTTTCAGTATGACACAGCTACCCTTTGCTACAACCCGCCATATCGATGGCGAATCTTATCATGTGGACGTGGCTTCCAACTGCAGGTAGCTCTGGCAGTGACGATTTCCGCCGAATAGAAATACTCACTCTACGCCCTTAATACGGTGACGCTTGGAGATCCAAATTGCAGCACGACCTCAGAAACGGAGTGTCCTATGTACCAGACACCTATGACGTGGTTGTCTTCAGATGTGCTTTTTACGCGTTGCGTATTCAAACGGGTATCCAACGTCTCGTCGACAGCCTGTATCACTTGATTCGCCGATGTAGCACATTCACCGGGGCCTCTTTTCAGTACGGCAGCTATCTGTAATGTAATTTCCGAAGAGCGTAGTCCCCAAGTTTTTCAGCTGCTATGGAATTGCCGCACAGGATTAGCCAAGCGGTCTAGGGCGCTGCAGTCTTGGATTGTGCGGCTGGTCCCGGCAGAGGTTCGAGTCCTCCCTCGGGCATGGGTGTGTGTGTTTCTCCTTAGGATAATTTAAGTTAAGTAGTGTGTAAGGTAAGGGACTGATGACCTTAGCAGTTAAGTCCCAAAAGATTTCACACACATTTGAACATTTTATTGCTATGGAATTGCAAATAACCTTATCAACGAATATCAGTCGGAAATCTGCAGATATAATTAGTCTAATAAGGATGATAGATGACCTGAAACTGACTTTAGATTAATAAGAGGTGAATATTATAATAAACTGTAGCTCAGCAATATTTATGATACTTGTAGTTTCGATATAATCTATAAAAGGTTTTAATTTTTATTTTCTGATAGGGATTCATTTTTCTGCGTAGGACATTCATTTTGTTTGAAGAAACAATTCATTTCATTATGTATCAATTATCTAGTTTCTCCACCTTGTAGATTATCAGGCTACACCACAATAAAAATCGTTATTCTTAGAGCCTGATACAAACCACTATGTGTGTGGAAAGATCAACATGTTATGTAGTCCTAATAAGGATTTATACAACCACAAGAGATGCGGGCGCAGCTGTCGTAGATGTGAACACAATATGTAAAAAGGGAAAAAGTGTTTGTCTAATACAATTCAAGTCTCTGTACCGTCATATATAACAGTAAAACTACGTTTGCGCAACAGTCGAAATGAAAAAAAAAAAATTGAATTTCAATGTGTATACACTGCTTTCGGTGCATTTGGAGAAGGAAATTTTGATGTATACCATGAATTTCACTTTAAACGTATTTATTTGCTAGAGCGGTATCCAGATGTATAGCCCTTCGTCAGTGGTATATGCTGCCCAAGTCTACGTAAACCGATGTGTCTGCGAAATATAAAATCTTCATACTGCAAATAAATACTTTTGAAGTGCAGTTCATGGTGTAAATCAAGACGTTATTTATCAAATAAGTACAAGCTGCTGATCATCCTACATACCAGAGTTTCATTGCAGTTGAAATTTTGACATAAAGATTTATGTTCACAAAAACTAAGTTAAAATCGAGAGCTGTGCAGTTAGGTATTCGAAAAGGTTCAGTATGAGCCTATTACTGTCTGTTATGGTTACGTGTAATTCTAGTGTCAGTTGCCCAGCCGGTCAGGAAGGATTAAACAAGCGCTGTTTTCGTTCCGTTACACATACGTGCAAGGCAACACTACGGCTAGTTGTTGATTGGATTATGATAGCCTACCATTGGATTAAAAATAACTTCTCCCTGAACTTCACCAACAGTTATCACTCATTCTGATCATACTAGTCGTTAAACGCAAGAATTGTGTCCACTTTCCTTTCTTACAAGAAACATATAATTGCTTATTATTTTCATTTGTTTAGCGCCGGTTCTATCGTATTTGTGATTTTTGCTCCGTTTTAAACATAAATGCAAAATTATGTGACCAAGTACTGTTTAGATTAGCTCTAAAAATGATCTTCCCTTATTTTAATAACAGGCTAGTCTTTAACATTCACAGTGGTAGCCATTACTCCGCAAGAACGTTGAGAGAAGAACTGAGGGCAACTGGAGCTAGGATGAGCTCCCGCCAGCGGAACGTCTGTGACGTTCGTCTCATCGACCACGTTGCCCCATCCTACGAACAGTTATTTTGGTTCGGCTCCGGCAGATGTCGAGATTTCCATACTATCTACAGCCGGTGTAAAACGTATTCGGAAGCGTCGATATTTTGACTTTATACACTTCCCGGGCATGAATAGCTACGCTACCATGCACAAGCAAAAAGCAAAAGATTTCGTTGGATGCATTATTTATTCCTTATTCAAGGATCGTAAAATGCGACGAAAGAAAATAGAAATAGAACATTAAAGCACGGTGTTTCTCACGTGGAACGTAAAAGGTATCTTCATGTGAAATATTTCTCTGAATTTTGCTCCATATCTTCACGAAGTCTGCTCCGTACGACAATTCGATCATCAGATCGGGAGAATGTCACGAACCTATGTCGTATTTTTTGTGTTCCGACTGCGAGAGACGGCTCGGTATGTAAGATGCAAGGCTCGTATTCAGGGAGAGTCGTCTTCGAATCTTCGGACAGACATTGGGATGTACATTTTATGAAGTATTCCTGCGTCATTTCATGACGGGATAAATTGCTTAAAAATTCCATCTCTTTACTCTGTACGCTTTACTGTCTTAAATGGCGTAATATCTTCAACGACCTCACCGTCGACGAGACGCAGTCGTCGTAAACAATGAATTCAGAAGTCTTTTCGAGTTACTGTGATGTTAACGTAGGGATTTCGGATTATGTTTCTCTTGGATGGATTGGCGTGTGAGATTTATGTCCGGTTACTCCAAAGTTAAATGATGATATCATATTACTTGAGCCTTGTCAAAACCAACATGTATTTGTTGATAGAAGTCGCTGGTTATGACCATGAGTTAGGCGTGTTGAACAATACCGGAGTATGGATTTTCTTTCAGTACATAATCGCGTGGTGCAGGTGGCAAACAGAGGAATATTAAATATACCGCACTGTTAAGGGAAGTAATAGAATGTGCATTCCGCCTGTCATTCACTAGCGTGTTAGATCCAAACTCCAAACATTCATATTTTGCTATTACCAGTGCAAAATAACCATGGTATGCGACTCGGTGTCTAACAGGAGTTCGTTAATGCACACTAATGCATTGACACATGGACCTGAGATAGCCACGTAAGTGCTCTGTTGGTGGAAGAAGTTCTCATCATTAATATTTTATGGCAAATGTAATGAAAGGTACTCGGCACCACATAGCGCACCAAAAAGCTGGGTTAAATAGTAAACATCTTTCCTGTGCCTCATCGAATGGGAGCATGTCACACTGCACAACGTTAACGGCGATCTGCACATCGGACGAGGGCTGTAAAATTCGGCTACTACCTTCTTGCTAATCGAGAGGAACAGACTACTCTTCTTCAATGACATTAACACCACAACACTAAACTGCAAGATCACTAATAACAGCCTTCCTCACCATATAGACATTTTTCACTTAACTCTCCGTTAGTGTGGCACGGTCACGCAGATCAAATCACTTAACATTTTTGATTATTTCTTTTCTACCAGTACAGTACGCGAGCTGTTGTATTGTGTCCTTTCCTCATTCACGTTGGTACGATTTAGTTAGTTTGGTAGGGGATGCTTATCTTGACAACTGCATGTTCGGTCCCCTGGACCGACCACACCAACTTTGTAGTACTAAAATATTGTTGGCTGCTAGTTAAAAGGCATGAAAAATGGATTTAACGGACATTTTTATGGTGTTATATAGTCGTAAGGTTAACAAATTTGTAATGAATTACGTAGGTGTGCTCATTTTAAGCCTGCATTTTTAAAGCTTAAATTAAGTAATGGACTACGAGAGAAAATGTGAATGCCGTACATGTACTTCAGAACAAAACAGAACAACGAAGTATTACAGCAGAAATTGCAAAAAGTAAACGTCTCTTGAAGATGTTGAAGTCTTTTTAAAGGATTGGGAGTAAGCGCAAAGTGTGAAATACGCTAGCACATAATTATTTGACCAATGAGTTGCATAATATCCGTGTAATATTTACCGCAAAGTTTACTTATATAAAGTACATAAGATAAAGGAAAACGACTGAAGAATAGTTCTGTTCTTGCCTGTAATTGATATACTAATAAATACTATGTTTATTCAATTGTTTATTATGTTGGTCTGAGACTCCAGGCTCACCAAACTTGGAACATAAAGTCGCCACACTAGCGAAGGGTTAATAGGTAGTACGTGATTGAAGACAATGTTGAACTACGCGTTCATGACCTCGCCAATGACTACGATTGGGGTTCGCGCATTTCCTTAACTCTCATGGGACCTAGTACGCGACACAGTTTGAAGGTTGACCACAGTGAGTGATTATAACGAAATCGGAGCGATAATTACAACAGCAAGCTGGTGAAAGACAAATAAACTTAATGGCGTCTCATTCCTAAGACTATACTAAGTCTCTTTCGCTATGAGAGGAGGGCACACCTTAGGTTCACATCTGCTAGCAGAAAGTGAAAATATGCAGCTGGCGGAAATCACGGTTATCTCAGAAACTGCTGAAATCAGCGTGACAATCACTATGCAGGTTGCTGTGTCGCGAGAATGACAGTCATCGTGAATTGCTAATGCTAATTTCCAAAATCACAGTTTACATAACCCATCAACGGACTTCACAAGCGGGTCGTTCTGCCTTATCTAAACAGTACGTTTGTTCGTTGTGGTACTTATAGAAGAGGCCAGCGCAAGCCGCTTTGGACAAAAGGTGTGGAGGTGTCAGAGCCATGCACATTCCATTGCACTGTATGATAGTATCTAAATGGTTCAAATGGCTCTGAGCCCTATGAGACTTAACATTTGAGGTCATCTGTCCCCTAGAACTTAGAACTACTTAAACCTAACTAACCTAAGGACATCACACACATTCATGCCCGAGGCAGGATTCGAACCTGCGACCGTAGCGGTCACGCGGTTCCAAACTGATGCGCCTAGAACCGTTCGGCCACACCGGCCGGGTATGATAATATCTGCAATTATATAAAATTCAGATTGAGGTTAAACGAAGGCAAGATTAATCTGTTCTGCTCGTACTGTTGCTTACTTCTGAAGAAAATAATGAAGTTGTAGGGCGCAAACAGTCGGGAGATCTCAGTTACACTATCAGTCTAAAAGAGTGCCGAATCTAGAGACATGAACCACTTTGTGGAGCATTCATCTCCTCCACAGCTTAATGACAACCCCAATCTTACGGGACGGTGACACTTACAGTACCACATAGAGATGTATGAGGGACGAATGAAAAGTTGCTAATTATACCGTTAGCAGTTTATTTTCGTTTGAGAGAGTCACAAAACGCTTCAAAATCTTTATCGGTGTCGACCAGCAATGGCCATCGACAGAAATATATAACGAAAGCAAAATACGGTGATCACAGCGACACGTAATAGTTCGGCATATGACATGTTGTGATCACCGTTTGCTGATTTCTTTTAACGACTGTGCCGATGGCCGGTGGAGGCCGATACCGGCAAATGATGAGAAGCGTTTTGTGAATGTATAAATGGAAAACAAAGTGTTAAAAATTTAGTGAATCACTTTCTACGACGACAAAATAACATTCCCTCAAGATTAAACAGTATTTGATGCTCTTGTGCTATTAATGCCATTAGGAGTATTCACCTGCACCCTAACGTACGTCACACTGTCAATGCCCATTTCGCTTCATTCCTTGACCCTCAATGTTATATATAACTTTGAACTCATCATCTGTGGTGACTAAGTGACCACGTTCTTTGAAATGTACTGACTCGTAATCGATGTAATCACTGGGTTTCAAAACGGGATTTATAGACAATATCGGCACTCTTCTTCGTACAATGATTCGAAATGTAACGTTACTAACTCTTACACAAATCCCATTTCTGCGTATAATGACAAGATAGTAAGAAGCAGGCACACTTGCAGTTGCTAAAGTTCCCAGTTACTCTTAACAAACATCTTATGGTACCTGTTTTTGCTACCACGGCTCTAGTTCAGATTTTGTCGGTGCAACCAAACTGGATAGAACAATTTATTACTAAACAGAATTAATAAAGACAGACTGAAATACAGGAGTGACACATCTTCAGTCCATACTATTTACTACAGCGGGTATAACGTAGTTTATGACGAGTGCATCAAAGTAGAAAAAACGAGAAATATATAATGGTCACACACCTAATATGGTGAATAGGCAACTTCCAGATTCAGAAGAAGTGTGGCTCCACTGAGGATAGATGCATATAAATTCTGGGCAATGATCAGTTGTATTCTACAACTCTCCTAAAACAAGAGAAATGAAATGAAACCAATGTACCAAGTCTTCGTGAGATACCATATGACTGTAATAGGCTCTTAACTGATTTTGCATAACAGACAACAATGGCTGTTTAATATTCACATTCGATCTCTATGAAGTTCAACAAAGAGTCGCAGGTTTCCCTTACGTTCTTGAAGAAAAATTCCCATATAAATTGCCAAGTAAATCGATCATCTCGGAACATTAAATATCCTGCTAAAACTAATTTCTGCCTAACATAACACGGGTTGTCATCTAAAACTGACTTTACCTGTTCGTTTCCTTTTCTATGTAACCACAGCAGCCACTGGGAACGACGATATGACCTCCTCAGTCATTGGTGAGCCTTCACCACGCTTCACGGCTTGAAGACAGTCAGGAAAGGAGCTTCCCAGTTGTTCACCAAATGTAAACTAAGTACGCAGTAGTGTAAAAGTAATTCCAACGACACGACAGTATATGTTTCCAATCGTTGGGATACTTACTTTGATGATATTAACATCTCTAAACCTCATTTTCGTTGCCAGATGGTCTCAAGGTGCATTTAATGTTCAGCTGTAAATTCTCCCATGAATTCTACATAACCTAAGGCACTAGATACGGTATCTCAAGATACACTTAATAGGTTTACGATTGTTATTATATTTGGGCGAACTTGACGGGTGCCAGCAGTTTGTCTTTGTTTGACGGCTATGAAGTCCGACGTGATGATATATCAACGCAACACCTTTATGATTACTGACACTTCCAGACAGATTACAGTAGGTGTAAAAAAGAAAAAAAAACAACGCTAGTTCTTCTTTGGTATGTGAAAACAGTGACAGGTATATAACGCGGTATTTATAGTTTATTTACAGTCTGTTTAATTCTTACCAGAAGTGTAATGGTAAATTCAGTCATGGGCTCACACCTCGTGCGTATCTAGATCTAGATCTGCCTGCAAATATACAGGAGACGTGAGCCCAAAAAATTAAACGTAATAGTTTTCCTTCACTGATAATATAGTCCTTGGAGAGGGAATCATCCTATAGTATCACTGACATTCCTGAATCGCCGCTTCAGTAGGCGACATACTAAAAAAGTGTAAAACAGGCTGGTGAAACATGAAATAATCCATTTATTATTACTGAACAACAGCTCTATTCAAGGTACTGTTTCTTCACGTCATTGTCGGATGGGATTAGTGAATGTTTCCATTAGATAAAGTAGTATTGGTATATACTGTAAACGGAGCGGAGCAATCAATATAAACTAGGATTTAGATTTTATCTTACAAATTGAGTAGTTCTACTAATTATCTGTGTCACTAATGAGACTACCTACCCACTTTTGTAGACAAATGTCTGGATAAAAGGAGCAAAATTCGACTTGTTGAAGTGTCAAACCAGCCCTTTCTTTGAAAACACCTGCAGTATGGTACACATATAAAATATTTTGAATATTCATAAACACTTTTTGGAAGGTATACCATGAAAAGAAATGTAGGAAGACGTGCTTGAATTCCTATCTTCGAAATATCCAGATTTCGTAACTACTAGAGATGTTACAACATGCATTTTCGCTCCTCTTTCATGTTTTAATCTGACACTTTGTAAGATGTGTTTGCAGCACTTTATACGTTTTAGTGACATTTAAATCATTTTATTTCAATAGAAAAGGTTTTTATTTAATTCGTTGAAATCAGTGCTACATATACTACCCCGATTGTGATATGTGAGAGTAACGAAACGCTATTCTCTACTCCTTTAGTCACTTCTTTATAATAGCTTGTTCCCTACATATTCAAAGCAAAATCACCAAGTATTTTGTATACTGAACATAAATAACAAGATTCTGCAACAGAATTAATTAAAGTAACTCCGTGTCACACCAGTAAGAAGTCACGCTGTTAACCATCGTCCCTGTCATCCTCTGGTGAATGCTGTGTGGAGGGGCATGTGGACAGCACACTACTCTCTCAGCCGTTATTAGCTTTCTAGACCTCAGAGCCGTTGTGTTCTCTCGGGCGTGAAGATTATTGCTGTCGGACATGTCCGAACGAGCACACCCCATTTTGATCCTGCACCCACTATGAATGACGACATAAGTAAATTAAAGACATTAGCAGCCAGTGGGCATTGATTTGTGTAAATGGGTCAAGTTGAAAATTTGTGCCAGCCCAGGATTCGAAGCAGGGTCTCGTGTTTAATAAGCAGATGTGCTAACCACTACGCCATCCATACAAACCCACACCGACTTCACTAGCACACTTCCCGTCAGACTCAAATTCTCAACTTACACCTCACAGTGCTGGTTTTGTGCCCCTGCTTATTAGACTCATTACTGACGGCATCTCGCCGATTCGCGTGAGTTAGAGCTTGGTGTGCATCTGCACTGAATGGATCGTTGACCGTTATCGCCTTAATTATATATGTGTGGTGTCTGTCCTTTCGGATAGACGATGACGGCCAATGATCCCATCAGTGTAGATGCCCACCAAGTTCAAACTTTTACGGGGATCGGCGAGATGCTGCGAGCAGTGAAGTTAATGAGGAAGGGCACTATATCAGTAGCATGTGGTATAAGTTCAGTATGTGGATCAGACGGAAAGCATACTAGGGTAGCCCGCATTGGTGTGGACACCACTGTCTACGGGGTCAAGGCATCTACCTGGTCAGCAGGAGATCCGGATTCCAATCCTGGTCCGGCAGATAAATTCAACTTGCCCCACTGATATGAATAAACGCCCACTGGCAGCTAATGACTTTAATTTCTGTGTGTATTCCCTGGTGTACAGCTGAGTTGTTTACGTTTATGCACCATAGTTGGACGAAAGACCCAGCAGCCTTCTTCATGTTCTGAGAACTGTGGTGTTAGGTGTACTCTTGCCTGGGGTTGTTGGACAGACATCAGGTACACACAACAGCACAGCTCGTAGAACCTGAAGAAGACAGCTGGATCGGTCACGAAATTTTGTGCAAGAATGGAAACAACAACTCGGCTACTTATAGCCGCTATTTCTCATTAGCATACTCCACAGTTATGCTCGTGAGGCTCAGTCTAACTGGATACCACCTTACTTCCAGGAAAGTATCCCTGGCAGTACCAGGAATTGAAGCCGCGTCTTCTACATGGCAGTAAGACGCGCTGAAAGCTTAGCTACGGAGACCAACAAAATATAATCAAGATTCCATTTTAACTTCTTTCCTCATATAAAGTACATAAGTATATTTATGTTAGTACGAATACAGCTTACTTTTTTCTATGGTAAATTATTAGTCTGTTTTGTCCTTAAATGTTGTTGAGTCATGCTGCAATAAGTAAAGCGGAAACTGTAGAGGGGCTAAAAATCTGTTTGAACTGCCATCGGGGACTGCAATAAAAATATATTTCGTCTCAAGGTTCGCTGGAACCTCATCCTTGTTCATAAAATCTCATAAACATAATAGTACGTGGCTACATATAAACCGATGAGAACCACATTAAGCACTGAGAGGTAAATATAACTACATTTGTTATAATGTTTCTGTGCACAGTTATTATGAAAGTATAAGTTTAAAACTAATATGGATCTATTTCGAAGTAGCTATCTTATTAGAGCATACGGGTTTGAAATGGGTCTGACATGATGTTTCTAAGTGACACAATCAGCTTCATGTTATACTCAGCTGTAGAATTTTAGTATTTCCGCATCAGGACCGTATCAGGTAGATACGCAGAAATATCCAAAAGGAAAGAAACTTCCCGTTTACTCTAGAAAACAAATTTAGACAGAGCTACTCACTTGCGTAAATAAGATAAATTTGGCATTGTATGTACTTAAAGTCTGGGCAGCGTATCTTGCTCTCACTTACCGAAGAGGTAGATGGGGACGCGCAAGATTGATCTTCTCCATCAACACCCTCCAGATAAACGTTGGGCCTCACATCATCGCTTGAGCTGCAAAGAAATTTCAAGACTATGTTAGGGGGTATATGCAACGTATTGTACACGAATACACAAGTCAGTACGCACAAGCACACACACATACACACACACACACACACACACACACACACACACACACACACAACGACACAATTTATTTCTCCGTCAAAATGTTCCTGGAAATACGATTCATAATTGTAATCGCAAAGTATAAAAGGACCATGTTAGTCAAATGAAAACCGAACACTCGCTATAATACACGGAAGGTGCCACGTGTGACCCCACTGCTGTGACGTTTCGATACTGCCACCGCTGTCGTGGAGGAACGCCATAATACCAAATAAGAGGTGCACGCAGTTATTGGGTTATGACCTTGGTTGATGGCGGGCTGGAGTAGTGTGATCGTCCTACTGTCATAGTGACTTACGGCTAACGCCTACGATTCGACTATCATTTACACAGGTGTGTAGCAGACGTGGCCTGCATTCTTCGCCCGCTCGCTACACGGGCTCCAGTGATTACATGATAAAAAGCGGAAACAAGTTCCTTAGGCGTGGAACCATAGTTGATCGAAAGCTGCGCTTCAGAAATTTTGATAGGAAACACGCAATATCCTCCGTTTAGCCCATACATTTCACCGTGTGATTTTCTCATCTTTGGTGACCTGAAGAAAAAAATGTGTGGACGGCGGTTTCTGTCGGACCAAGGAGTCCAAGAGTAGGTGTCATTGTGAATCCGACAGCGGCCGACTACTTTCTATCTACGAAACAGGAATTTTCGTCTTGGTTCTAGGCGGGATAAATGTCTTAACGCGTGTGGAGATTACTTTTGAGGGAAATTATTCCACGGTCCCGTTGTGGCGGGTATTCGGTTTTCATTTGACTGCCCCTGATAGACTACCCACGGCCTTTTGTCGTATATCTGGGGAAAAACAATCTTTTCTGTACCTACAGTATCCTGTAAAACATTGTTAATTATTTCTATGTTTAAATCTGTAATCCGCAATCCACCACGGGGGCGGAGATGTACCCGCACATGTTATGTAACGCGAAAGCACGCAAATCTGACACCTGAGATTTTAAATCAATCCATCATCAAAAGCATCTGACGCCGAAGCACTACTATGTCATCTGTAATGTTTCTTATGACTTATAGTAAAGGATTTTCATCCATCCCGATTTAGATTTTCCACGGTTTTTCACAATAAATTCAAGTGATTGCCAGTATGATCCCCTCCCCCACTTGATGTAGCGCTTCGTCTCCAGAGACTATGATCCTGACACTATGCTAAACTCTAGCCATCATTCCTTACTTCAAAAAGTTCTTTGCGTAATTTTGTGTCTTCAGACATAAATAAGTCACTAGAGGGAGAGAGAACTCACATGCCGTTGAAGAGACGTACAGTTGTTCCTTATTCTAACGCAGTAGGTGGAATGTAGCACGAATAATTCGCTTTGGATGAGGATTCGAGGTAGTTAAATGTGTCTTTTCCCAGTTCTGACAAATAAGTGGCATGAAAATGCCTGCATATGATTTAAATAAAAGCACCGTCATTTTTCTAAGGAGGTTTGGGCATGCAGAGAAAATCTGAAATATAGAGAACACACAGTAGTCCAAATTGAAACTTCTTGGTTAATGAATACATTTTATTTCTGTTCCACGTTACTTTTTCTGAAAAGTCAAATTAAGCCATGGTTGTGATTAGATCTGTACTTCAACAACGCACTGCTTAACAGAATAGCTGGGGTTGTTAGGCCAGTAGCTTGACCTCTTCAAAGCTTCAGGCTAATAATGAAGGGCTTCAACCTTTTTCCCAATGAAGACACAACTTTGCAATTTCCAGTTAGTACTGTTAATACCGGAAATAATGAGGTAAGAGAAATCTATAATATAGCTTCACTCGCTGGATGCACTTTAACTTCTTTAGAAAAGCTTAACAAAAAAGTCAATTTTTTTAACATGTTGTATCCAGCGACATCAGTTCAGGAGAGAAGAATATAAGCCACACACAAGCATAGCTAGCTGGCTTTTCAGGGACGCTCCTCTAGCTATTCGCATTTACCAACGATATTTCACATTGATAGAGATGAATACGGCTGTAATTTATACATCAAAGTACAGAATGTGGGCGACGAATTCTACGACCAATATTCAACGAGAGAGTTCCAATGGAAGAACCTAAACAAATAACAAATATTATGAAAGAGAGACAAGATACAAACCATCCAGTTGTCATCTGCTAATACTGTAGCTAAGATTTCCAGAACGCATTATACGAATACTAAATATTAAAGCGTCTCTGAAGAGCGATTACTGCGCGCCTAAAAAAGATTAAGTGGCTATTTTAATAACGCAAGCTCCACATCCCTGCAATTTAGAGGGCAAACAGTAGGAAAGAAGAGTAGGAAAAATTTATTTAACATTGCTGCGGACAACTTTCTTTAATGGCTTGGATATCAGTGGTTCATTAAATTGCTCCTTTTCGCTTCATACTCCTACGGACACACCATTAAATGGTTTCAGGCACATGAATTTTGGTGAATTTTAAAACAACAGAAGTCGATGTTATTGATGGTCTTCGTGTAATAACCCTGCCGAAACTCGCCTTGGAGGGCTTGATGACATCATCTTGGTTTGACAACTGAACTTCAGCCCCAAATGTGAACAAATTTTTACTTAATAATATTTGGTCACTTAGCCAATGATAGCACACTGCGCAACAAAGTAAAGGCGCACTTTTTCGGAAGGCCGTAGTTATTTTCCGTTGAGACGTAAAAGTCTGAAATTTGGATCAAAGGCCGCTACAACATTCCTCTGCAATGGCGAAAAAACGTGACGCCCTGTGACGTCAGCCTCGGGCTCGGCGATGCTTTAAACAGCAAGATGTCACCAGAAGCGGGAGAAAGGTCACAGTTCAGAAGTTGTTGTGAGGCCTAAGGTGAGATAATGATTCCACACTGCACCAGATTTCACCACAGTTCTACCCAACACCCCCGGGGACACGTCACTCGATGGGAAAGATCGTCGCGCCCCCCTTTACCCACATATCACCCCTTCTCTTGATGCCTCCGCTGTGGAGGTTAGAACCGCGACGCTCAGATTTGTAGTCACGCGGTTTTGTTACGTCCGGCGGTGGAAAATGTTCCAGATACACCGCCTCATAGAATCGGCTCGAAAAAGTCTCAGGTGGTGGCATAATGGCGTCAGTGAAATCACCCCTTCCCTTCAGGCACTCATGAATAGTAGAACGATGTTCTTGACAATTTTTACACAGCTGACACGCCACAGCGGCTTCAATCCTTCTCTAAGGATATCGTGAGCTAATCCCCACTGAACATGATGACAGACCGTAATTTTCCCTCTGGTGTACAACGTGAAACCACAAGGAACAGACGAAAACCAATCTACGAAATTTTATTGCAGTCTGAAGCAGCAAGAGGTGCTTATACGTTTTCAGCCCTCATGTTTTCACTCTCCTGTGGTATGATTACAGGGGTGTGCGAAATTAACGCATGTGAGAACAAAACGGCAAATGGTCCTTCTCAGACGCCGCCAGTTTGACAGTACTGTCAGTGCCACTCGCCCAGGTTTGATGAGCGCTTTAAAAATATACCTCCGCAGAGAAAAGCAATGAGACCGTCCTGGATGACTGCTAGTAGCCATGCCATAAAGGAGAAGTGTCAAGTAGCTGCCTAACTGCAAGCACCTAGGACTCTCGTCACGGATTTTTCTTTTCTACACGTACATTTTTTAAGTGCTCAAGAAACGTGAGCAGGTGGCATTGAGGGTATTCACGTACGTTCAATGCTTCACCACTGAATGATTACACCCCCGGAAGGCGTGAAACAGGGGGGCTAAAACAGCGTGAACACCCTTTGCTGCTTCGGATCCCGTCCCTTGTGGTTCCACACTGTACACCAGAGCAAAAATTGCCGTCGCACTGAACTCCAAAGTGGTGCGATCACGTTTAATGGTGTTGCTGGCCAAAGATATCCTTAGGCCCGAAGCGTCCGTGGGCTGTCATCAGTGTCAAGGCTTGTCAAGAATTCTATCTTGTTGCTTATCGCATTGTGAAATGTCGTTTTCGACCGCAAAATGTGTAGGAATCAACACCTTAAGGTTAGTGGCTGTTTCAATCTGATAGGTGATGTGTCAGTAATGTTTCCCTCGGCCACGCATAAGAAAATCGTGTGATTTCAACGCTGGGCGTCGCTGTTCTAACCTCCATCTCAGAGCTGTCGAAATAATGTGTAGAATGGGGTAAGATGGGATGAGACGTCCTTCCCATTGCATAACGATGTCGTGGGGCTGAATTGTGGTGAAATAGCCTGCCAGTGTGACATCATTGACCCTCACACGAATTTCTGAACTCAATCCCACCCCCACTTTTTTTTTTTTTTGAGACCGAGGGTGACGTCTCAGGGTGCAACGCTCTCAGGGTGCAACGCTTTTCCATCATTACAGGAGAAGATGGTAGGTAGGTTTTATCCCAATTTGAAACTTATACGCCGCAATGGGAAATAATTATGGGGTTTCGAGAAAGTGATCCATAAATTCAAGAATGGTTCGCTCTATTGTTCGATACGGTGTCTCCTTTACAGATGATCCATATTTTGCTAAAACTCTTCGAATAACCCGAAGTGGACCATTTACATTCCCTGTTACAGCCCTTCCATGCTCCACAAAAAAAAAAAAAAAAATGGCTCTGAGCACTATGGGACTCAACTGCTGTGGTCATCAGTCCCCTAGAACTTAGAACTACTTAAACCTAACTAACCTAAGGACATCACACACATCCATGCCCGAGGCAGGATTCGAACCCGCGACCGTAGCAGTTGCACGGTTCCGGACTGCGCGCCTAGAACCGCGAGACCACCGCGGGCGGCACCATGCTCCACACTATTACGTTAACTTCTAAGGTTGATAAATGCAACATGTAAGTCGCTGACATAGTCCTAAACCACATATTTCTTAATTCATAAGAAGTTTAAAATTTGCCATACGAAATCTTTTTATTAGTAATCTGTACTGTTAAATGTCGTTGACATTTAAGCGCAGTTGTACATCTGTGGGAGCCCAACAGTGTAGTGACAGCCTTTAGACAACCACTGAAGCTACAAATTTCAATAATTTGGAGCAGTTATGGTAAAAGAAAGTCACCTTTTTTAACTACAGAGAGCATAATGCTACTTTTATTTAGATTCTGAATCAACTACCAGCCATTGCAGCACATGCCAACTGTCTATAATATCTTCAAGATTTATCTCCACAACCTTAAAAAGTATCAGAAAGCTACCGACATTGTCTCTTAAATTACCGAATAATACTCAGCCGTGCCATTTTTCATGTATGATATTGCACGTCAAGCTGAGTTTGTGAAGGTCCCCTGTCATTTAAAAGAAAATATAAAACATTCGAGTCGTCTCTGTATTTTCGTTCCAAGAATATGTCTTTAGTGAAATGACATTATCATGAATGATATGGCAGAATGCTATCGTAGGTTTTTTCGGTGTTCAAGAAATACTGAAAGCGTTACTATCAAAGTGTGTGCGTAGTGAAGGGATAAAGCTGTGACAGTGTTACAAAACAATAAATTTGTATCAGTACCACGCTACTTTTTAAAAATGTTTTGATTTAGACTAATGAAATCCACATATTCACTCGTAAAATATTTCTTCCAATTATCAAGGAATTTTAAGTAGGTTTCATTTGATCGTTTCCAGAAACAAAAATTAAGCATAGTCGCGTAGATTTACCGCTGTAGGACCATAGGATTTTATTATTTATCATATCAGTTTGCATCCATAATCTTATTAGGTATTCAGCCGCAGTTCTTAAGGATAATATTCGCGGAATATAGTCTTCATATAGCGATTTCTCTCAGGCTGTAGTTCAAAGTACTTTAATAAATGATATTTATATTATTTTATGACTTTTTGAAAACTGATACAATACGATGTGTTTATCGTGAACGGGATCAGTGGAACAAGTAGCTAATTAACTGTGTCATTTAATAGCTTTAAGTTTCCATAACATGAGGGCAAATTCAAGGTAGAAGTCTCCCTAAGAAAGGAAGAGCTAGGATGAATTTTGTAGGACACGTCAGAAAATGCTCCTTGGTGTCTGAATATGGACAGAACTGATCAATGTCTGCGCTTAGTTGATATGTATGAGCGTGTCACATAATGCAATGACTCGTACTTGTTAGCTATTACATCCCTAAGCAGCAAGCACAACCCACCCATATGCAATTTAAACAGTGGGTGAACGTGTTATACAAGTTTTCAAAAATTCATAAAACAGTAACTTAGAGTATGAAAAGTTAAATTACTTTTAACAACAGCATCAGAGAAAACTCTACATGAAGACTATATTTAGAGAATATTTTCCAAAAATCTGTGGCTGAATATTTAATAAACTTAGTGATCAAATTGTTATGGTCAGTAACAAAACATGATGATCTTATAATGGTAACTTGAAGCGAGTGTGCACAATTTTTGTTTCTTAAAACGGTCAGACGAAATGTACTGAAAATTCATTAGTCATTTGCAGAAATGTTTTATGAGTAAATGCGTATATTTCCTTAATCTAAAACAACTAGTTTTTGAAAATAAGAATATTAGTTATACAAATGTATTATTTTGTGACACTGACACTACTTTATTCCTTCTCCACACTCACACGCCAGTACGTAACGCTTTCAAAATATACGAAAAGTTATTTATATGGCTACATGCTGCCCATTTACAATTTTCTTCATAAAAATGACTAATTATTTCTATTCAAGAGATCCTGTATTGTGCACGAGTTATTAAGGTGAAACATCTTTATCTACAATTGAAATCATATCTGTCATCTGTGAGACACTTTATTTCCATGAGTGTGTTGTCAAAGAGTGTCAAAGGTGTATATTTCACCCCTACCTGTGTCAAAGTTAGATTCTTTAAAGGGTAATGCTGATCAGTTTTATTATAGTGTTGTTCCTGCGAATATCTCTATTGCTCTTAATCTCAGACTGGCTCAAATGGTTCAAATGGCTCTGAGCACTATGGGACTTAACAAAACTCAGACTGACTGTTGATAACAGATTTCATAAATGAATGAATGTATTGTGAGGGAGTGGGTAATATTCCCACCTGATAAAGTGATGTGTGCAAGATGTGTGTGCATAAACCCCAAAGATAACCCAATTGCTTTCTTTCCTGTAATGAATACTTTTTAGATAAGTGAGGAGTTCCCAAGAATATTGCCCCATAAGACACCAGTGAATGAAAATATTCAAAATCCATCAACTTTCTGTCCTCTATATTCCCAAATTTGGCAACACATTCTCACGGGAAATGTAACCATCCCTAAACGTTTTAGCAGGTCTACTGTATGCTTGTTTCCAGTTTACGTTTTCATCCGTATGTTCACCTAAAATCTTGACATTCTACGTTGTTTATTATTTTTTGTTGATGTATTTAATTACTAGGAGGTGGTATTTCTTTAGTGTACAAAACTGGATGAGCTGTGCTTCCTAAAATTTAAAGGTTACACATTTGCACAGAGCCAGTCAGTAACTTTCACAAAAGCATCATAAGGATTTTCTCTATTGATACTTCTTTCCCTGGCCTCACAGTAATGCTTTTATTATTTGCTAACATGAATAATTCTGCAAGATAAGTTTCCTTTAAATTACGTCTATGGTTACAATCGTTTTGTTTAACAGATTACAGGTTTCGGTCTTTAATGGCCACCATCAGATCTGCAGCAAAAATGGGAAAAAATTCTGCAAGATAAGTTTCCTTTAATTTACGTCTATGGTCACAATCTTTTTGTTTAAAAGATTATAGGTTTCGGTCTTTAATGACCACCATCAGATCTGCAGCAAAAATGGGAAAAAATTTAAATACACTCGCAAACTTTATACAGCTTAAGAACAATACTTAGGCCATAATGAAAAGTAGTACTGACAAAATTTAAATTTGTGCGCTTTAAATATGAAGAAGCATACCTCCCTGTGGAATGACCAGCATCAGACAAATGCTGCCCCAAAGCCGTTTTGTTTCGTGGCTGTGAGTGTTCTTTAAACCTTAATGTAAAAGAGCGCCCTGTTTGACTGATATAATATTTGTCACAGTTACTGCAGTATGGGTAATGCAGGAGTAGGTTTAATAATGAATAGGAAAATAGGAATGCGGGTAAGCTACTACAAACAGCATAGTGAACGCATTATTGTGGCCAAGATAGATACGAAGCCCACACCTACTACAGTAGTACAAGTTTATATTCCAACTAGCTCTGCAGATGATGAAGAAATTGAAGAAATGTACGAAGAAATAAAAGAAATTATTCAGATAGTGAACGGAGACGAAAATTTAATAGTAATGGGTGACTGGAATTCGAGTGTAGGAAAAGGGAGAGAAGGAAACATAGGAGGTGAATATGGATTGGGGCTAAGAAATGAAAGAGGAAGCCGCCTAGTAGAATTTTGCACAGAGCACAACTTAATCATAGCTAACACTTGGTTTAAGAATCATGAAAGAAGGTTGTATACGTGGAAGAACCCTGGAGATACTAAAAGGTATCAAATAGATTATATAATGGTAAGACAGAGATTTAGGAACCAGGTTTTAAGTTGTAAGACATTTCCAGGGGCAGATGTGGACTCGGACCACAATCTATTGGTTATGACCTGTAGATTAAAACTGAAGAAACTGCAAAAATGTGGGAAATTAAGGAGATGGGACCTGGATAAACTGAAAGTACCAGAGGTTGTACAGAGTTTCAGGGAGAGCATAAGGGAACAATTGACAGGAATAGGGGAAAGAAATACCGTAGAAGAAGAATGGGTAGCTCTGAGGGATGAAGTAGTGAAGGAAGCAGCGGATAAAGTAGGTAAAAAGACGAGGGCTGCTAGAAATCCTTGGGTAACAGAAGAAATATTGAATTTAATTGATGAAAGGAGAAAATATAAAAATGCAGTAAATGAAGCAGGCAAAAAGGAATACAGACGTCTCAAAAATGAGATCGACAGGAAGTACAAAACGGCTAAACAGGGATGGCTAGAGGACAAATGTAAGGATGTAGAAGCTTATCTCACTAGGGGTAAGATAGATACTGCCTACAGGAAAATTAAAGAGACCTTTGGAGAGAAGAGAACCATGTGTATGAATATCAAGAGCTCAGATGGCAACCCAGTTCTAAGCAAAGAAGGGAAGGCAGAAAGGTGGAAGGAGTATATAGAAGGTTTATACAAGGGTGATGTACTTGAGGACAATATTATGGAAATGGAAGAGGATGTAGATGAAGACGAAATGGGAGATACGATACTGCGGGAAGAGTTTGACAGAGCACTGAAAGACCTGAGTCGAAACAAGGCCCCCGGAGTAGACAACATTCCATTAGAATTACTGACGGCCTTGGGAGAGCCAGTCATGACAAAACTCTACCAGCTGGTGAGCAAGATGTATGATACAGGCGAAATACCCTCAGACTTCAAGAAGAATATAATAATTCCAATCCCAAAGAAAGCAGGTGTTGACAGATGTGAAAATTACCGAACTATCGGTTTAATAAGTCACAGCTGCAAAATACTAACGCGAATTCTTTACAGACGAATGGAAAAACTGGTAGATGCGGACCTCGGGGAGGATCAGTTTGGATTCCGTCGAAATGTTGGAACACGTGAGGCAATACTGACCTTACGACTTACCTTAGAAGAAAGATTAAGGAAAGGCAAACCTACGTTTCTAGCATTTGTAGACTTAGAGAAAGCTTTTGACAATGTTGACTGGAATACTCTTTTTCAAATTCTAAAGGTGGCAGGGGTAAAATACGGGGAGCGAAAGGCTATTTACAATTTGTACAGAAACCAGATGGCAGTCATAAAAGTCGAGGGGCATGAAAGGGAAGCAGTGGTTGGGAAAGGAGTGAGACAGGGTTGTAGCCTCTCCCCGATGTTATTCAATCTGTATATTGAGCAAGCAGTAAAGGAAACAAAAGAAAAATTTGGAGTAGGTATTAAAATTCATGGAGACGAAGTAAAAACTTTGAGGTTCGCCGATGACATTGTAATTCTGTCAGAGACGGCAAAGGACTTGGAAGAGCAGTTGAACGGAATGGACAGTGTCTTGAAAGGAGGATATAAGATGAACATCAACAAAAGCAAAACGAGGATAATGGAATGTAGTCAAATTAAATCGGGTGATGCTGAGGGAATTAGATTAGGAAATGAGACACTTCAAGTAGTAAAGGAGTTTTGCTATTTAGGAAGTAAAATAACTGATGATGGTCGAAGTAGAGAGGATATAAAATGTAGACTAGCAATGGCAAGGAAAGTGTTTCTGAAGAAGAGAAATTTGTTAACATCGAATATAGATTTATGTATCAGGAAGTCGTTTCTGAAAGTATTTGTTTGGAGTGTAGCCATGTATGGAAGTGAAACATGGACAATAACTAGTTTGGACAAGAAGAGAATAGAAGCTTTCGAAATGTGGTGCTACAGAAGAATACAGAAGATGAGGTGGATAGATCACGTAACTAATGAGGAGGTATTGAATAGGATTGGGGAGAAGAGAAGTTTGTGGCACAACTTGACTAGAAGAAGGGATCGGTTGGTAGGACATGTTTTGAGGCATCAAAGGATCACAAATTTAGCGTTGGAGGGCAGCGTGGAGGGTAAAAATCGTAGAGGGAGACCGAGAGATAAGTACACTAAGCAGATTCAGAAGGATGTAGGTTGCAGTAGGTACTGGGAGATGAAGCAGCTTGCACAGGATAGAGTAGCATGGAGAGCTGCATCAAACCAGTCTCAGGACTGAAGACAACAACAACAACACTGCAGTCAATCCTGTATACTCCAGAGCCATCAAATATATCATAGTTTCCTCTCAATTTATGTTTTATCCGTAGTTTTGCGGTGTTATTAACCTGAAATCCACATCCTACATCAAACTTTTTAAAAAAAAAAATTCTATTTGCAGAGACATTTTGCCGTTGTATTTCACAGGAATAGTTTCCATTCTATCTTTGCCGGTTCTCTTTTGTGTGTGGGTGCGTGTGTGCCCGCTGTTTGTTAAAAGTTTCTTTAGCCTATTGTAGGGGCGCAGACAGTCCGTGTGTTCTGTGGAAAGGTGGGACAATCGCGCAGTCGGCTCACCGATGTTCTGGGGCACCAACAACTCCACCGGCGGACAACTCGTTGGCCGCACCTGTTGCGGTAGTAATACTCCCCGGAAGAGCGTGACGACCAACCCCATGTCACCTCACTATATGTCCGTTGGTTCGGATCACTGGCCCTGTTTATACTGATAACAGTGACACTTCGGTGTTTATTGTCAGCATACGCGTTGACAATGAAGTGTCGCTACGACACAATACACTGGAGAGAACACATACAAAAACACACACACACACATTTTACAGAAGGAGCACATTGCTTTATTACAGCTTATCACTCCAACCTAAGGGGCAGGGTGCAGGTGTTGAGTATGATTAAAGGGAAATTAATGACAACACAGACCCACCTCATGGAAAAACTGCTCATACGTTGGTGTGGCGGCGTCGATGGAAACGCGGCGAGAACGACCGACCTTTCAAGAAGGAAATGCTGATGGCTTTTTAGCTTCACAGCTAAATGTTTACATTGATGAGGCCTCTCACCATCTGTCTCCAGATACCAACTAAATGGGGAGTGACCTGAAGCAACCGCCTCCGACTCTCCACTCGCATAGGCTTCACACACTCTGCGAGACGAGGGTACATAGTGACGAAAGCAGTGGACGAGTAATCAGCGCTGAACTCTTAGTACTAGGCTGTCACCGATTTTGCTATTCCTCCGCCTAAAGGCCAAAACTGGCACCCGTTTTTGCAACACCAAGGCTTTCGAAGGAGCTTTCGTGTTCTTATTTACAACATTATTGTTAATATAAATAGATATACTGTCGATGTCGCCCATAGTGGGATGAGAGCACAAATGAGAGATATTTTAGTTGCGAGGAGTGTCCAGAAGGTACGTTCCCATCGGTCGTGTAATAGGAACTACAGGGAAAATCCGATTAAGCTTCGCACAAATGTGATGGGTAGTGTTGCATGCCCGTCGATCGTGTCACGTTGCACTTCGAAATTCTGAGCGCATAGTAAGCACGAAAATAGTGTATCCCACCAAGTATGGGCGCCTGGAGAGAGATTTCGCCTAATTTCATGCAACCAAACGTAACTGTTGTGATTCATGTCTTCATGACAGTTCTCGGCCGCACAATGCGTGGGCGATGAAGATGCCCCTCCTACGTTTTCGATGGGGTGTGTTACATCACCCACTATACACCCCGGAAGTAGATCACTCATCTCTACTCACATGACCCATTAGCTATGAGGACAGTATTTTGGCACAGACAACGAGCTGCAGACCAGCATAGAGAACTGGCGGAAAGCAAAGGCGGTTGCCTTCTACGACGATGATATTGGAAATTTGGTACGACGCTACGACAATGTCCAAGTTGGAACGGCTACTATCTAGAGAAGTAGATGGAAGGTGCAGGTAACTGTTGAAATTGAAACCTATCTTATTTTCATTGCGCTTCGCATTTCGAGACCGATAGAAGTTACTTTTTGGACAACCCCCGTAGATCATTGGCTGTTCTGGCAATTTACAGGTATTGCGTTTAATAGACCGATTAAATGTTGGTACTCTAAGGATAAGCTATTCTTAGTTATTTATTTCCCATTTATGGATCCGTTATTTGCTACTCATTCGTTCCTCCAGTGTGAAATACCCTAATAACTTCTTTGTTTCTGCTATATCTTTTTAAAGAAAGGACGCAGCTGCAGAGGCTCGCACCTGTTTTGGAAGCGACATTCTACAATCTTCATAGTACATGTTAATTAACAAAGAAATCTGATTTACTGGTGGGAAATGGTTTGGTGGTTGTCTCAGAGATAGGCAGCGCACAGTACTGAAAGCGACGTCGTGTGAACTGATATCCTGGATGATGTTCCTATCCTACACCAACAGGCTTAGAAAGAAATTACTACGAGGAAGAGAGTAATTTAATTTATTTTCGTTGTCACTAATGTACAAGTTTTGGGTAGTATACACACAGACTATGTGTCATATGGACTAAAGCAAATCGAAGCACTGACAGATATAATCTTATATTTCATGTATAGTGAAACGATGTGGAGAGCATCAGCTACACGCCGTCGATGGGAGGGGGACCCTTGGAGCACATATTGCATGCAGGTAAAGTTGTTACATTCTATATAAAGTAATTAAAATGCTGCTACTGAAAATCTGATTAGTTCTTTTCTGGTGAACCCACTGCAGGTTAGTTCTTTTCTAGTAACCCCACTATATATAGATTTAATGAAGTATTGATTACCTGTGTCGATATTGAAACATGAACAGGTGGTCGATGATTAGTCGCCGCCACATTTAGTGGCACCGAGTACCATGAAACTTAGCTTACACGACACATATCTGTGATTTCAGGCGACCATCTTCCCACTTTCCACATAAAAAGTGACTTCTGCGAGAAAGGCAACGATTACTACTTAGTACAAAGGCAACTCTTTTCATTATTTTCAACTTTCTGCTGTCTAAGATATAGCGTAACTGTAATTCAAATCCAGAGATAAGAAGTGCAAAGGGCCACAACATCATCGAAGTCAGAAAATGAAGTTATTTTCATTCCAACGTTGTCCATCCTAAGGGCTGGAAGTAGCAGGTGTGAAGATGATCGTTACAATTACTTTAGCATAAAACGACAACATCCTCAACAATGCGTTTCGGTAATCAAGCTCCCACCATCTTGCTGTCTGTGTTAACCCTACACAAATATGCATTTAAGAAGTACACAAAGTCAAAAAATAAGTGCTCGTGTTACCTTAAAAAAAGGCAGTACTTGATTCACTGCTCCGGTCATCCATGTTACTCACCATGCACTGAATCATCAAATCAGTCAGCTAGAAGCTTCATCACCTGCTTCTCCGTACACCGTATAGTTTCGTAAACATTTGCACGACTCCAGCAGACTACAATGGGTCATGAGCCGTACCATAGCATTCCAAATATGAGGTATGGGTCGCCCACTACCAGGCTGGAGACCCCTACTGTTTTGTCAGAACGCAGGCCGTAGACCTGTGTGGCGTCGTTAGTCGTAATAAGATAATATTCAAGATTATTCCGTTTACAGATATTACTCAGAATACAAGTCATTGCTGCGTCCTCTTCGACGGCTGCTGTGTACGTAATTCGGAAAAGGATCATCTGAGTCCAAAACAGCACTCACGACTGACGAGGAGGCTGCATCAGCTCGGAGTGGAAGTCAGTTATCCCTGTTTGCTAATAGCGGTGACCGCGACGTATGTGTTTGATACATACGCCATTTCGGGGAGTACTCGAGCCCTCCCAGACCACAGGCCGAGGAAGGACTCGAACCTTCGACAGGGTGAGCCGCGCGAACTGTGGCAAGGCGTCCTAGACCACGCGGCTACCCCGCGCGGCCGCGTAATTGAGTAACGCCGAATGTTCGAACTTAGGAAATTTTACCCTCCAGTTTCCTTACTAATTTATCGCGTAACGGATGCTCGGATGCTACAATGGACATAAAAAGACAACATACCAATAAAAAAATTTGAAAAAACAAGTGCGAAGAAGACTCGCGCTCTGAGGGTTCCGTACAAACTTAATTACGTATATAGCTGGTTCATCTATACATACATGAGTGAGTTTGGGAATATCAAAATTTGTGACATACAACTGGCGTATCTCTTGACTGCACTGACTGAAAAGCGTTTTCTGCTGAGCACAGACACTGTCGAACTTAGTATTAAATATAAACTTCACTTTCATACCTCTGCCTGTTCCTGAAAAAAAGTGGTCTTAACAGACAGACAGACAGACAACGAAGTGACTCTATAAAGATTCAGGTAGAGAACGATAAAAGACCCAAAAAACCAATAATGATAGCACTGTCATTCTCCCCCGTATATGCAATGGGTACAGTATTAAAACTAAACTGGTAAACTGGTATTTCAAGTTACCTGAGTAGGTCAAATTTCTTTTTTTTCTAACCTATGTGCATTACTTCTAAATTCTCTCTCTCTCTCTTTCTCTCTCTCTTTTGCGCGTGCGCACACACACACACACACACACACACACACACACACACACACACACACACAGGCGCGTGTGCGCGCCCGCATGCATGCACGCACGCACGCACGCACTCTGTGGGTGTGTGGGTGATTCGTTGAACATTATACTACCCTATTATTGTGAATCATAAGTAATGCTTTTCCCCTCCATGAACCATGGACCTTGCCGTTGGTGGGGAGGCTTGCGTGCCTCAGCGATACAGATAGCCGTACCATAGGTGCAACCACAATGGAGGGGTATCTGTTGAGAGGTCAGACAAATGTGTGGTTCCTGAAGAGGGGCAGCAGCCTTTTCAGTAGTTGCAGGGGCAACAGTCTGGATGATTGACTGATCTGGCCTTGTAACAATAACCAAAACGGCCTTGCTGTGCTGGTACTGCGAACGGCTGAAAGCAAGGGGAAACTACGGCCGTAATCTTTCCCGAGGGCATGCAGCTTTACTGTATGATTAAATGATGATGGCGTCCTCTTGGGTAAAATATTCCGGAGGTAAAATAGTCCCCCATTCGGATCTCCGGGCGGGGACTACTCAAGAGGATGTCGTTATCAGGAGAAAGAAAACTGGCGTTCTACGGATCGGACCATGGAATGTCCGATCCCTTAATCGGGCAGGTAGGTTAGAAAATTTAAAAAGGGAAATGGATAGGTTAAAGTTAGATATAGTGGGAATTAGTGAAGTGCGGTGGCAGGAGTAACAAGACTTTTGGTCAGGTGACTACAGGGTTACAAACACAAAATCAAATAGGGGTAATGCAGGAGTAGGTTTAATAATGAATAGGAAAATAGGAATGCGGGTAAGCTACTACAAACAGCATAGTGAACGCATTATTGTGGCCAAGATAGATACGAAGCCCACACCTACTACAGTAGTACAAGTTTATATGCCAACTAGCTCTGCAGATGATGAAGAAATTGAAGAAATGTTTGATGAAATAAAAGAAATTATTCAGATAGTGAAGGGTGACGAAAATTTAATAGTCATGGGTGACTGGAATTCGGTAGTAGGAAAAGGGAGAGAAGGATACGCAGTAGGTGAATATGGACTGGGGCAAAGAAATGAAAGAGGAAGCCGCCTGGTAGAATTTTGCGCAGAGCATAACTTAACCATAGCTAACACTTGGTTCAAGAATCATGAAAGAAGACTGTATACATGGAAGAACCCTGGAGATACTACAAGATATCAGATAGATTATATAATGATAAGACAGAGATTTAGGAACCAGGTTTTAAATTGTAAGACATTTCCAGGGGCAGATGTTGAATCTGACCACACTCTATTGGTTATGAGCTGTAGATCAAAACTTAAGAAACTGCAAAAAGGTGGTAATTTAAGGAGATGGGACCTGGATAAAGTGAAAGAACCAGAGGTTGTACAGAGTTTCAGGGAGAGCATAAGGGAACAATTAACAGGAATGGGGGAAAGGGATACAGTAGAAGAAGAATGGGTAGTTTTGAGCGATGCAATAGTGAAGGCAGGCATCGGATCAAATAGGTAAAAAGACGAGGGATAGTAGAAACTCTTGGGTACCAGAAGAGATATTGAATTTAATTGATGAAAGGAGTAAATGAGGCAGGCAATAAGGAATACAGATGTCTCAAAAATAAGATCGACAGGAAGTGGAAAATGACTAAGCAGGGATGTCTAGAGGACAAATGTAAGGATGTAGAGGCTTATCTCACTAGGGGTAAGATAGATACTGCCTACAGGAAAATTAAAGAGACCTTTGGAGATCAGAGAACCACTTGTATGAACATCAAGAGCTCAGAAGGAAACCCAGTTCTAATCAAAGAATGGAAAGCAGGAAGGTGGAAGGAGTATATAGAGGGTATATACAAGGGTGATGTACTTGAGGACAATATTATGGAAATGGAAGAGGATGTAGATGAAGATGAAATGGGAGATACGATACTGCGTGAAGAGTTTGACAGAGCACTGAAAGACCTGAGTTGAAACAAGGCCCCCGGAGTAGACAACATTCCGTTGGAACTACTGACGGCCTTGGGAGAGCCAGTACTGACAAAACTCTACCATCTGGTGAGCAAGATGTATGAGACAGGCGAAATACCCTCAGACTTCAAGAAGAATATAATAATTCCAATCCCAAAGAAAGCAGGTGTTGACAGATGTGAAAATTACCGAACTATCAGTTTAATAAGTCACAGCTGCAAAATACTAACGCGAATTCTTTACAGACGAATGGAAAAACTAGTAGAAGCCGACCTCGGGGAAGATCAGTTTGGATTCCGTAGAAATATGGGAACACGTGAGGCAATACTGTCCCTACGACTTATCTTAGAAGCTACATTAAAGAAGGGCAAACCTACGTTTCTAGCATTTGTAGACTTAGAGAAAGCTTTTGACAATGTTGATTGGAATACTCTCTTTCGAATTCTGAAGGTAGCAGGGGTAAAATACAGGGAGCGAAAGGCTATTTACAATTTGTACAGAAACCAGATGGCAGTTATAAGAGTTGAGGGGCATGAAAGGGAAGCAGTGGTTGGGAAGGGAGTGAGACAGGGTTGCAGTCTCTCCCCGATGTTATTCAATCTGTATATTGAGCAAGCAGTGAAGGAAACAAAAGAAAAGTTCGGAGTGGGTATTAAAGTCCATGGAGAAGAAATAAAAATGTTGAGGTTCGCCGATGACATCGTAATTCTGTCAGAGACAACAAAGAACTTGGAAGAGCAGTTGAACGGAATGGATAGTGTCTTGAAAGGAGGATATAAGATGAACATCAACAAAAGCAAAACGAGGATAATGGAATGTAGTCGAATAAAGTCGGATGATGCTGAGGCAATTAGATTAGGAAATGAGACAATTAAAGTAGTAAAGGAGTTTTGCTATTTGGGGAGCAAAATAACTGATGATGGTCGAAGTAGAGAGGGTATAAAATGTAGACTGGAAATGGCAAGGAAAGCGTTTCTGAAGAAGAGAAATTTGTTAACATCGAGTATAGATTTAAATGTCAGGAAGTCATTTCTCAAAGTATTTGTATGGAGTGTAGCCATGTATGGAAGTGAAACATGGACAATAACTAGTTTGGACAAGAAGAGAATAGAAGCTTTCGAAATGTGGTGCTACAGTGGAATGCTGAAGATTAGATGGGTAGATCACATAACTAATTAGGAAGTATTGAATAGGATTGGAGAGAAGAGAAGTTTGTGGCACAACTTGACCAGAAGAAGGAATCGGTTGGTAAGACATGTTCTGAGGCATCAAGAGATCACCAATTTAGTATTAGAGGGCAGCGTGGAGGGTAAAAATCGTAGAGGGAGACCAAGAGATGACTACACTAAGCAGATTCAGAAGGATGTAGGTTGCAGTAGGTACTGGGAGATGAAGAAGCTTGCACAAGATAGAGTAGCATGGAGAGATGCATCAAACCAGTCTCAGGACTGAAGACCACAACAACAACAACAACAAGTAATGCTTCCACGGAGACCTTACACTCTTTTAAGTGACACTGCAGCTTTGCAAACGTTTTTTATTTTTTATTTTTTTACTGGAATGATTTTAGCTGCCACCTCTTTCATACTGTGTGATCTTAGGCCAATTATATGAATAATGGTGTGAATGGTTTAACTACCTTAGCCTCAAGCACCATATTACGTAGGTCGTTCACTACAAATGTCTTTCCTCTATAGCGCAGAAATACCGTCAGTCAGCTTTTATTTTTATTTTTATTTTGCGTATCACAAACATCGTTCCACGTGACACTACATTTCACTGCAGTTCGGCAGTTTTAATGGAAAATGTTAGAAACATCACTAAGTATAACCCTTTTGATACATAAGACTGCTTAGGACTTTGCACCTTTCCGATGCCCTGTCTATTTGGTTTATACAGTAATGTAACCAGTTATAGATTAACTGAATGTCATGAGTGACTGTTCACGAGTTCACTGATGTAAAGTGCTGCTTTCCGAAGAGAAAGAGGTGAACTGTTTGGTCAGTAAGGACAAAAGGTTAGTAGAATGTATATTATACTTTACTCCTCTCTAGACAAGCAACTGAAAAGAATACGTTACTTTGACTCTCTGGGCTTTTTGGACCTGATGCCATTCCAAAACGTTAACTTAGTTCAGAACACTCACTTTAATTTTTCAGAATATATTTGAGCGTAATCGTCATCATCAGTATCTATTTATTTAGATGAGTACTACGCTCCTTAACAACCTCACGGGTGGCAATTTATGCAAAGACATTGAAAAAAGTGATTCATATAACGGTGAATTTTAATACCTCCCTTGAATCAGACAACGTGATGCATACTTTCCCAGGTGACGGGCGTCAGGAAGAATCAGAAAGCTAGATATCGCAAAATTGTTGTTTCAAAAGGTGCGCACCAGGCGCCTGTGTGGCACGAATGGGGACGACAGCGCAGTTAATTGGATGTCGAAGGTGCTCCGTGTCGTCCTCGAGGCGCACCGCAACCTAACACAAGGATATTGACGTCAAATTAGCCAGTCTCGCTGGGGCCAAGGCGCCTTCACAAGGAACGCGGAGGCGCTTCCTGAGATGTCCAAAAACCGCGCTGGGAGGCCAAGGTACGAGGCTGTCGAAGAGATGACGTTGATATCAACGAAATTTTGTTTTTGTAAGGGCTAGTGAAATGAAAACGAGACGTATGTAAAAAGTAAGTAAAGCGTTCATTGTTTCAAAAGTAATCGCCCTAACTGTTAATACATGTATGCCTGTGTGAGAGAAGATGGTCATTGCCTTCATAGAAAAATATTTGTCGTTGCTTATGGAACCAGGATTGTACCCAGGCGTGCGCCTCTCCTTTCAAGGAAAATAACAGCCACAAATGTCTTTCTTCAATTTTTCAAAAATATGGAAACAGTACGGAGAGGTATCAGGGCAGTAAGAAGGATGTGTAAAGTCTTCCCAACGGAAATTCTGTAGCGTAGTCTAAACAACCTTGGCAATATGTCGGCGTATATGTTCAATATAAATATACCCCGGTACTCTTCTTTATATGTGGTCACGAATATTTTGAGAAAACATGTTGTTCTTTTGCAGTACGTAGACTTTTCAGAATCTTGGTGTATAACGAATTTGTTATTATTATTATTCAGAATCTATGAAAATATTCGCTAATGCTCCATCAGTCATTTCTCTAAAATCTAATATCAAAAACAACAATAATTTTTATATGATAATGATTTCTTATGTAATGCAAGAACTGTTCCTGCAATTCTTGGTACACAGTCATTTTAACAAACAGAAGAAATAAAAGCTAAAATGACTTTACGGTCGCATAACATAGTCATGATCGCTATAGTGACTGAAGAATTTTCAGGGTTTAAATTGTCAGTCAAGTTGTATGAAAATGGATTTAGCTTTTCCGATTTTATTGTACGTCAATATAATTTCTAACAAGCTTTCTCACTTGCTGTGTGAGTAGCCATTGAAATGAACTTCGCACACAGCTTATGGTCTTTATATGCTGATTCTGATTACTTAAAAAGTCTACAACAAATGAAATTTTCCTGCAGAAATGTATGTTTTCATTGGTGCCTTTTTTGCGGAAACGTAACGACTGCACTCGAGGATCCGTCGTGTCCTGTCAGTACTGCTTGCATCCGCTTCGTACCGCCCCATCCTCCCGACACTTGGGTGCAATGGTTAGATTTTTAAAATCAGCTTAAATTTTAAGTCGCCTTTTCGCGTATGTTCCCTACTTTGTCTGCGTACACTAACCCTCTATTATCAAATGACTTATCATACTTGTAGTATCACAGCAGAGCTGTTTTACACAAAGCTATTATAGTATGATGGTATTGTACTTGTCTTCTAGCTTTCTAATCTGTTCGAAGCTGCGGCTAGCATGGAGAACTCGCCCCGCCTGTAGACTATGTCAATGAAATTCTTTCATCGTTTCATACGTAATTACCGCATTATTCATGGAAACTGCTCAGAATAAACATCAACTAGGTTTTAAAAAAATACAAGTATTTCAACAAAGTATACTTTTCCAGTAACACATGAGAGTACTGTGTGAAGATGAGGTTAATTTAAGAAGTCAGAGACAGTGCACGTAAAATACTGAGAGCGTAGCGTACACCTTACATGCCAAAATTCTTTATAGTGAATTAAGCATGGTAAAATTTGATTCCGTGATGAAAGTTGAGAAGAAAGTAGTAGACAACGGGAATCATCCCCGTTTGGAACTCTGTTTGTTTGCGAAACTACCTGTTTCCTAGCGTTCAAATGGTTCAAATGGCTCTAAGCACTATGGGACTTAACTTCTGAGGTCATCAGTCCCCTATAACTTAGAATTACTTAAACCTAACTAACCTAAGGATTTCACACAAATCCACGCCCGAGGTAGGCTTCGAACCTGCGCCGTAGCAGTCGCGCGGTTCCAGACTGTAGCGCCTAGAACCGCTCGGGCACTTAGGCCGGCTCCTAGCGTTCATTCTGTCATTCGAAGTACACTGTTGTCACAATTTGCCAAATTTATGTTCTTTTAACTTTATGGCCTGATGCTCTTCTTGTCATGACAGCCGTTAGTTAGCTTGTCTGCGAAGCGTATTAACATTGTTCTGTGTGTTATCGTACATGAATTGTTTCTGTATTGCTTGTCCAAGGCAGAGATTAGAACCAGCCCAGAATCTGGCTGATCTAACGTGAAAAACCTATCAAAAGCCAGCCTGAGGCTTACCGGTGTAGTTGACCAATTGGCGTTAATTCTCATGGATTTCATTCAGGTTTTGCTCACCTTCCTGACATCCAAGTGCAAGTGCGTTAAGCTATGCGAACAGGTATGTTAGTGGACTTTACTAGCATTAGCGTACATTTATTTTAACGATAGGAAAGTTTTTAGGAAATGTTTTATTCGTCATTTGAATTAATCTACTCATGTGCATACCAGTTTTAAATCTTTGCATTATCTATAGGACAGAGAGAACAACGAAAGTTGTAGAATGAAGCGATACTACTGTATAGAATATTACAATTGGTGGTTTTGCAGCTGAAAATACATTTCATTCTTCTTTTTTCGCAAACCAGTATGGTGTGTTCAACGGCGTTCAACATTAAGATGTGCGTGGTTGAAATGGGGAAGGGTCCCTCTAAGACCTCCCAGTTCGGAAGTACTCCGTGTACCACCCACGCACTATAGTTGATCACGCTACAAATGTATATGTCTGCAGTCTCGTGTCTGCTCTAGTGCCTGAAGGATAGGCACCACCTTCGACACCTCTCAATCGATGTTTGCTTACCTTCAGGCGCTAGAGACGCCACGTAGCTGAATGTTTGTCGAAGTTTCAGACAGATGCATTTGTAACGTTCTAAAGTAATGTACGTGGGTGGTACCCGGGATAGCACCGAACTGAGAAGTCTTATAGGGACTCTATGTCATTTTATCGTCTTAATGACGACCTTTCGTAACATAGATCACGATCAAGTTTCGTCGGACAGTTTTGAACGGTACCTTGTGGTTCCAACCCTTACACGAGAGCGAAAATTGCAGTCGTCCTACCCTCCAAAGGTTTCAGATAATGTTTGATGAGGACGCCGGTCTTAAATGACTTTAGAGCAAGGCTGAAACGTCCGAGAGACACAGCAGTCTCAAAGGTTGTCTAGAACGTCTTCCTGCTGCTCGTCTCATGGCTAACAGTCAGTTTTCACCGAGAAATATGTGGACATCAACGCCCCAGGCAAAGTGGTGATTTCATTGATGCTCTTTATTCCAATCATTGGTTCCTTTTGTTGCCGAATATGTGCGACGGTGTGTCTGAAATGTTTTCCTCGTCTGTTTATAAGAAAAACGCTTGATTTCGGGGCTGAGTGTCGCGGTTCTAATCTACATAGTAGAGGCGTCAAAAGAAGACGTGAACTGTAGGTAAGAGGGGCTATAACGACCTTTCCATCATGTTACACGTCCACAGTAGTGTTGGGCAGAATTGTGAGAGTTTAGGTGTAGTTTGACCCCTACGTGACGTCATTAAACCACCTTACACGTCACATGAACTTCTAAGCTGTGGCCTTTGTGTCGATAGGTTGCCGTTAGAAGCGTCGTCGAGCACAAGGGTCAGGTCGCAGTTCATCACGTTTTGCAGCATTACAGAGGAAAGTAGTATGCATGTTTGACGCAAATTTCAAAGTTATTCATCGCAGTAGGAGATAATTACTGATTTTCGAAAAAGTGATCCTTTAATTCTATTGCTCAGTGGAGTTCGCTACCTCACTATAGACAAACAGGCGAGTATTCGGCGTTGCTCGGGTACTTATTTATTCCAGTCCTGGTAGCACATCTCCTTCGTTCCTCTCTCTCTGTCTATCCCTCCGCCCTCCTGTAAACCCTTCTCCTACCCATTCTCTCTTTCCACCTCCTCCACCCTCACCAGCTATCTCCTCCTTCCCCTCTTTCTATGTCCATCTCTTCCTCCCCTTCTCTCTCTCTATCTCCTCCTCCCCCTTCTCTGTCAGTCTCCTCTTTTTCCATCTTTCTTCCTATCTCCTTCGTCCCTCGCTCTCGGTCCATCTCCCCCTCCCTTTCTCTATCCATTTCCTCTTTCCTGTCCATTTGTCCACTTTTTCCTCCTCCCTCTCTCAGTCCATGTCCTCTTTCCCTTTCACTCTATCGATTCCCTCCTCTTCTTCCTCTGTCTGTCTCCTCCTGTATCTCTTTTCCAGCTCTTCCTCCCACACACATGTGCCTGTGTCCTCCTGTGCGCTCTCTATTATAATAACAATTTTTTAGGTACATTAAGCGGCATATGTAGATACTATCTGTGAAATGTGTTGCAAAGTCCTTTGTTCGGATGACAGCTGTCTGTGGTTGTCACACCCCTTAAAAGGAATCATGTCCCACCGTTAGCAGTGTCCATAAGCCCATCGTCAATCGCGGGGACTTCGGACTTCGGTGTAGTTATCGACTTTAAATAAAAACGTCATTTCTGTTTATGACATTGTGCGATTTTTTCAGTTACTCTCCATTCTATACTACAGCAGTTCTTCCTGCGTGAGATCAAAGCTCTATCCAGCTATGTTACTTAGAGGGACACACCATGCGGAAGTTATCAACCTTACGTTTGAAATACCAATGTATGAAAATTAATTGTACTGTATAATATTTGTCTTCTCTAGGCTTATTTAATGGGTGCTTACGAGAGTTAATTAGCACCTGATGATGACTTAAGTAGTATGTTAAGAAAAATCTTGTTTTATTCTTTTAGCGATATTAGTCGAAAACCGTTGATGATGATTGCAAAAGCCGAAATTGACTCACGGTGTACGTAAACGATACTAGAGGCATCGATGCCATGTTTTCATATATTAAATCCTACTATTACTACAACGACACACACTGCGCAACGTAATTGAAGCGACAATTCATCCTTGTGCACAAAACCATTTCTCGAAGGTCTTGGAACACAGCTTTACCCTTGGGGAACAAACATTGTACCATGGAATGGATCTGATCAGCCGAAATGAACACACAATCCTTGGCAGTACGGCGACCTTGCAGAGTAACCATGGGAGTTAATTGAAACCACGATAAGGCAAGCCAAATCGTAACCGAACTCTCGTCTAGTTTCACTCTTGGGACATAAACTCGGCCACAGGTTGGAAACAGTGTGAAATAAATGGACAGAGAGATGGGGGAGGAGGAGATGGATACACAGACAGGGCCAGGGAATGTGTGGAATGTGTGGGGTGGAGGAGGTGGACATAGAGCGTCGGAAAAAGGTGAAGAACAAAGAGAAGGGCGGCGGGGATGAAGAGAGAGAAAGAGAGAGACAGAGAGAGAGAGAGAGAGAGAGAAAGTAGGATGTGTACTAACAGAATTGGAATAACTATATACTCTTGCAATGGGGAGCACTTAGCTGTATACCTGTAAAGAAAAATAATGAAATGCACTGCGCAACAGAATTAAAGGATAACTTTTTCGAAATCCAATACCTGTCTCCCACTGCGACGAATACCTTTGACATTTGCCTCAAAGGTGCGTATGACCTTCCCCTCTAACGGTGTAGAAGCGTGGCGTCCTGCGATGTCACCCTTGGGCTCGACGATGCTTCAGACAGTAAACTGTCGACACAGAGGCCACAGCTCAAAAGTTATGTCAGATGTCAGGTAGAATAATGATGCCATATTGGCACCAAACGTTACTGCAATTCTGCCCGACACCACCGTGGACGTGTCACACGATAGGAAGATACTCACTGCACTTTTTACGCACATTTCATCCACTCTTTTGACGCCTTTACGATGAGGGCTACAATCGCGACGCCCCGAGTTCTAATCACGCGATTTTGTTATGAGTGGCCGACGAATACATTGAAGACACACTGCCACTACTATCCCTGTTGCGCTTTAGACTTTGAAAACGAGAGTTACGATTCCGCTACCCTCCAAAGATGTCAGATGACGTTTAATGGGGATGCAGCGCCTAAACGTTGTTATAGACGGTTTGGAACATCCTAGGGCGGCATTAGTGTCAAAGGTTGCCCAGAACGTCTTCCTGCTGCTCATCACCCTGCTAAGTCATTTTGAACCCGAAATGTGTGGCCATCAACGTCCCAAGGAAAGTGGTGATTTCATTTACGTACTTTACGCCAGTCCACGATTCACCAGATATGAGCGGCGGTGTAATCTTTTACTGCGTTACGCATAAGGAAAACGTGTGATATCAAAGCTGAGAGTCGTGGTTCTAACTTCTGTAGGAGAAGAGTTAAACAAAGGGGTGAAATGTGTGTAAGAGGGGCTATAACGACCTTCCCATCGTGTGACATGTCCACAGTAGCGTTGGGTGGAAGTATGGTGACGTTTGGTGCCTATGTGACATCATTAAACTATCTTATACATCATATGAACTTCTTGGCTGTGGCATTTGTATCGATACTTTGCTGTTTAAAGCATCGTTGAACCCAAGGATCACGTAGCTGGGCGTAACGCTTTTTCTCTATTAGACAGGAAAATGGTATGCCCTTGGAGGCTTACTTCAAACTTATTCGTCGCAATGGGAGACAATTACTGGTTTTCGAAAAAGTCATCCTTTAATTCTGTTGCTCAGTACAGTTCATTATCTCTTTATAGATAAACAGCTAAGTTCTCTACGTTTCACGGGTATGGATTTATTATAATTCCATTATTACATCTCCTCGTTGCTCTCTCATTGTTAATCTCTTCCCTCGCTTCCCTGTCCAATACCTACTCTTCTTCTCTCTTCCCATGCCCTTCTTAGATCGCTCTCTGTCGATCTTCTCTTCCTTTTCTCAGTCCATTTCCTCCTCTCTGCATCATTGTCTATTTCCGCCTCCACCTTCAGTCCACCTCTTCCTCCCTCTTCTCTCTATCCATTCCTTCATCTACTTTCCATCTCCTCCTCACTTCTCTCTGACCAGGTCCTCTTCCCTCATCTCTGTGTCCATCTCCTCCTGTTCCCTCTCTGTTTTAACAACAACATTCTAGGTATGTTTAGCGGCATATGTAGATACTGTCTAGGAAATGAGTTGCGAAATTCTTAGGTGGGATGAGTCTTCCTTCACACTGTTTCGGGTTTCGGTGAAGTTTTGGGGAAGCTTATCGTGTTTTCCATGGCCACCCATAGTTACTCTGTAGTGTCGATGTGCTGACAAGTATCATTTGAACATTCTGGCTGATCAGGTCCATCCCATGGTACAATCTTTGGTCATCAGTGGGGATGATGTGTTTCAAGACGACAGGTTCTCAGTTCTCACAACCGCCCCCGTCGTCGAGAACTAGTTTTGTGAGCACGAGGATGAATTATCGCTTTAATTCTGTTCCACAGTGCATTTCGTTGTTGTGTTAGAACGATTTAATACCCATAAATGAAAACACGGCATTGATTTCTCCAGTGCCTTTTCGTTATGGCATGAGTAGGATTTATGCATTTTAAATCAATATCAGTGATGTTCGACTAACATCGCTAAACGAACCAACGACGATATTTTTTTATATATTACTTAAGTTGGCCTCAGGTGGCAGTTGACTCTCGTAACCACGCATAAAATAATCCTAGAAAAGACACATACTTTACAATACAATTAGTGTTCACACAATGGTGTTCCAAACGTAAGGACTAAAGTAGCTTCTGCATGATATGTCTCTACTAAGTAACATACCTCAATCAAACTAGGACCTTACGCAGAAAGAACTGCTACAGTATAGAATGGAGGGTAGCTGAAAGAATTACACGTCATCAGCAGAAATGACACTTTCATTCGAAGATAGTAATTACACTGAAGTCACTGCGATTTATGATGGTCCCCAGAACGTTACTACAGGCGGGACATGGTGCCTAGTTTGGCGTGTGATCACCGCGGACGGGAGTTCATACAATACATTGAGCGGTCATACCGTCACTAAGCATCATAAGGAATTCTCGCGGTCGGGCATTCCATTTCTCCACCAGCGCGTTTGAACGCTGCTGGATGGTCGATGGTGCATGCGGACGTGCTTCAATACGTGTCCCCAACGCATTCCACACGTGCTCCATGGGATTTAAGTCGGCGGTGCAGACAAGCCAGGCCATTCGCCGAATATCATCTCATTCCTAGAGCTCTTCCACCAGCGCTGTTCGTTGCAGTCACCCACCGTTATCTATAAAATTGAAGTCACGGGCGAATACACCTCTGAAAAGTTGCACGTAGAAAAGGACTGCAGTTTCACATTGCCGTTGACCAGTGATTATATCGAGTTCAAAGATTTGGAGACCAGTACGCCAGTGCAACATTATGCTTCCCCACACCATAATACCTAGCCCGCCAAACAATGTACAAGAAACAATGGAGATTAGGCGTACTCACCCCCATATCTTTGAACATGGTACATTCACTGGTAACCGATCGTGTGACACTCTAATCCTTAAGCATGTGCGTCGTTTCAGTGATGTGTTCGACACTGACTTCATTTTTATAGATAACCAATCATGACAGCTTAGAACAGCGCAGGTGAAAAGTGTTATTTGGACTCTGAGGATAATCGACGAATGGACTGTCCTGCCAGTTCGTGGATCTTAACTCCCATCGAGCACGTGTGGGGTGAATTCGAGAGACGTATTACAGCATTTTCACATGTAAAAAAGATCGTCCAGCAGGAGTCAACCGCTCTTATTCGGCAATGGAATTCACTATCAAAATAACTCCTTACTTACGTGGTGGCCGGCATGAAAGCACGCTGCAAAGCGTACATTGCTGTCATGGTGATCACACGCCGCATTGAGATCCATGTTCGCCCTATTGTAACGTCAATAGAACCACCAGAAATCGCTGTGACTTCAGAGCAATTGTTGTCTTCTAATAAATATGTCATTTCTATTGGTGACATTGTGTAGCTCTTTCATTTATCTTCCGTTCTATACTGTAGCAATTCTTTCAACATAAGGTCCAAGTTCCATCGAGCTATGTTACTCAGCATACACACATACGAAACTTACTTTCGTCCTTACGTTTGGAACACAAGAGTTTGAACAGTAATTATAGTATATTATGTTCGTCTACTCTATGGTTATTTTATGTTTAAGGGTTAATTGCCACCTAATGATGACGTAATTAATACGTCAAGAGAACACTCTGTTTGTTCTTTTAGACATATTAGTCGAAAACCACTGATGATGATCTCAAATGCCGAAATTTGACTCAGTCCATAAGGAAATGGCACTAGAGAAATCACTGCAGTGTTTCCATGTATGAGTATGAAACATCTCTTCCACATCAACGAAATGCTCTACATGACAGACTCAAAGTGACAGTCCATCCTCGTCCTCACAAAACCAGTTCTCAAAGACGAGAGTTGCTGTGAGAAGAGAAACCCCGTTATCTTGGAACACTGCACCAACTCTGGCCAACAAACATTGTACTGTGGAACGGACCTGATCAGCCAAAATGATCACAAAATCCTTGGTAGTACAGCGACCTTGCACAGTAGCCATGGAAGGCCTTGGAAACCACTATAAGCCTGCCCAAATCGTAACGAACGCCATGTTTCACTCTTTGGACATAAACTCAGCCTCAAGTTGGAAACAGTGTGAAATAAGACTCCTCCGACCAAAGGACTTTGCAACACATTTGACAGACGATATTTACATATGACGCCGAGTATATTTAATTAATTGTTATTCAGACAGAGAGAGTGGTGAGGAAAATCTGGACGGGGGATGGAGAGACAGAATGGAGTGAAGGAGGTGGACTGAGAGAGGGTGGAGAAAGAGATGAACAAACGGGGTCGAGGAGGAAACGGGCAGAGAAAGGGAAGAGAAACAGACAGAGAGCAAGATGGAAAGACATGTTATAGAAGGAGAAGAACAGTGAGAGGGATGAGTAGGAGATGGTCAAAAGGACGGGGAGTAAGAAATGGACAGAGAAAGGGAATAGGAGATCAACCGAGAGCGGAGGATGGAGGAGATAGAAAGAGAGAGAGGGAGGAACAGATGGGCGGAGGAAGGGGACAGAGAGAGAAGGGGGGGGGGCAGAGATTAACAAAGAGGGAATGGTGGATATAGAGAGTGGGAGTGGAGAATATGGACAGAAAGAGTCGGAACAATGAGAACGGCAGAGAGATAGACGGAGGAGACGGAGAGAGAAAGAGAGAGGAAAGGAGGAGATGCTCAAACAGAACTGGAATAAATAAATGTCCGAGCAACACCGAGTACTTAGCTGTTTATATACAAAGAGAGATAATGAGCTACACTGCGGAACAGAATTGAAGGGTCACTTTTTCGCAGATATGTAATTATCTCACATTACGACGAGTAAGTTCGAAATGTGCCTCAAACTGCGTACCACTGGCATCTGTAATGGCACAAAAGCGTGGCGCCCGGCGTGTTGACCTTTGGGCTCATCTACCCTTCAAACAGGAAAGTGTTGACTCGTAGGCAATTTTTAGTAGTTCATGTGAGGTGTGAAGTGGGTTAATGATGTCACACTGGCCCCAAATTTCAATAAAAGTCAACCCAACGTCGCCGAGAACTTGGTACACGATGAGATGGTCGTCGCACCAACACTTGCCTACATTTTGCCCTTTCTTTTGACGCCTGTGTGAGGGAAGTTGTAACAGTGAATCCCAGCGTTGTAATCACGTGGTTTTGTTATGTGTGATGCATCGCCTCAGAATCGACACGGAATGGCCTAAGGAGGTGGCACAGAGGACGTCAATGAAACCACCACTTTCCGTGGTCGTCGATGCCCACACATTTTGCGATCTAAAACGAGAGTTCGCGGTTGGATGAGAAAGATGAAGGTGTTCTTGGAACCATTGACACTGCTCACTCCGTCGGACGCTTCAACCATTCCCTAAGGACATTAGTGGAGGCTTCCCTATTGAACGTGATATGACCCCTTTGAAGGGGAGAGGAAGCGCAATTTTGCTGTCGTGTACAGATTAGAACCACTAGGGAACGTTCAAAGCCACTCGACAGAATTTGAACGTGATCCGTGGCAGGAAAGGGCACTTATGCATTTTCAGCCCTACTTTTTCACGCGCTCTAATTGCGTGATCCCCAGGGAGGGGCAAGGGGGGGGGGGGGTGAAACATAAAGACGTGCGTGAATAAAACGGCAAAGGGTTCCTCTGAGCCGTCCCCTTCCGCAACAGCCTGGGTACCACCCACGTACCTAGGTGATCACGATCACAAATGTACCTGTCTGAAACTTCAAACACATTAAATCTCGTGGTTGCTCTAGCGCCTGAAGGCTATGCAACCCTTTTGACGTCTTTTAGGACTTGGTTGCTTTCCATCAGGCGCTTGAGCAGCCACAAATTTCAGGCAGGTACATTTGTTACGAGCTCTGCTATGGTGTGTGGTTGGTACGCAGGGTAATGCCGAAGTGGGAGTTCTCAGAGGGAACATTTTGCATTTTTCAAGCATATCTTAACGTTGAAACTCCGTAATCAAAGCACAGAAGGGACAAAAAAGGAGGGATGAAAATACACACTAGCTTTTTCTGTAACAGATATCGATCAGATTTGATCGAATGATCTTGAACTGCCTCTGGGGGTTCCAACTTGTACACGTGAGCAAATATTGCTGTCGCGATGCTCTAAAAATTTATCATATCGCGTTTAATTTGGACGCGACCATTAAATGACGTTCGAGTAGAATTGAGATGTCCGAGGGAGACAGCAGATTCAAAGATCGTCAAGGCCGTCTTCATGATGCTCATCGCACGATATGTTTGGTTAGTTTCATTGACGCGCTTTATACCAGCCCCTGAGGCTTTATCGGGCAGACTCTCAGCGGCGTAGTGTCTGGAATGTATTACTTAGTCACTCATAACAAAACCACATGATTTTAATGCTTGGCATCTCTATTTCAACCTACGACGCAGTGGCATCAAAATAAGTGCTAAACTGTGTGTAAGAGGGTTTGTAACGACCTTTCCATCGTGTGACAAGTCCACACTAGCGTTGGGTAGAATTGTGGTGACATTTGGTGGTTACGTGACATTATTAAACTACCTTAAATATCACACGAACTTCTGGGCTGTGGCCTTTGTGTCGATACTTTGCTGTTTTAAGCGTCGTCGAGCCCAAGTGTCACTTCAGCGGGCGCCACGCTTTTGGCTATTAGGGAGAAAAGTGGTGAACACCTTTGAGGCTAATTTCTAACTTAAAGGTCGTAAATTGGAGGCAGTTACTGGTTACGAAAAAGTGGACCTTTAATTGCGCAGTGTAGTTCATTTCCTCTCTTGATAGATAAACAGATAAGTACTCGGTGTTTCCCGTGCATACAATTATTCCAGTTCTATTAGCATACCTCCTCGTTCCCTCTCTGTCCATCCCCGCCGCCTTCCTCTCTGTCATTCTTGTTCCCTCTCTCTCTATCCACATCCTTCACTTCCTCCATCCATCTCCACCTGTCCCCCTCTTTCTGTCCATCCCCTACCCCCCCTCTCTCTGTCTCTCTCCTCCTCCCCCTCCCTCTCTTTCCGTCTCCTCTGTCCCTCTTCGCCGGCCGGAGTGGCAGAGCGGTTCTAGACGCTTCAGTCTGGAAGTTAGGTTTAAGTAGTTCCAAGTTCTAGGGGACTGAAGACCTGAGCAGTTAAGTCCCATAGCGCTCAGAGCCATTTGAACCTTCCTCTGTCGATCTCCTAGTGCTCAGAGCCATTTGAACCTTCCTCTGTCCATCTCCTACGTCTATATCTCTGTATCTAGCCTCTTCTCCTCATGTCTGTGTCCATATCCACAGTCTCCCCTTTCTAACTTAATAGCAACTTTTACGTACACTCTGAGGCATATGTACATACTGTCTGTGAAATGTGTTCAAAAAATGGTTCAAATGGCTCTGAGCACTATGGAACTTAACATCTGAGGTCATCAGTCCCCTAGAACTTAGAACTACTTAAACCTAACTAACCTAAGGACATCACACACATCCATTCCCGAGGCCGGATTCAAACCTGTGACCGTAGCAGCAGCTCGGTTCCGTACTGATGGTCCTAGAACCTCTCGGTCACCACTGCCGGCGTGAAATGTGTTGCAAAGTCCTTTGGTCGGATGTGTCTTGTGTCATATTGTATCTACCTTCTGGTCAAGTTAATGTCTCAAGAGTGAAATAAGACGAGAGTTCGGTTACTTTCTGAGCTGACTTATAGTGGTTTCGATTTCCTCCTACAGTTACTCCGCAACGTTGCTCTACTAGCAAGGATCAGTTCCATTGCGTAGTATAATTTAAGTTGGACAACGTTGATGCCGTGTTCCAAAACGAGATGGTCTTTGTTCTTGCCACACCTCCCGTCGTCAGCAACCAGTTCATTGACCACGAGGTTGAACTGACGCTTTAATTCCGTCACGCAGAGTATTTAGTTGATGTGGATTTCATACTCATAAATGGACACAAAGCGATGTTTTCTCTAGAGCCACTTCCTTGTGGCATGAGTCAGATTTCGGTATCTGAGATGTTCATCAGTGGTTTTCGACTAAAATATTTTCATGATGTACTACTTAAGTCATCATCACGTGGTAATTATAGCTCGTAATGAAACCCGAAATAACCATAGAGGAGAGAAATATTATATTGTGTAATTACTGTTCATACACTGGTGTTCCAAACGTAAGGATGAAAGTAATTTCCGAATACGGGCCTCTTCTGAGTAATATATCTTGACTTGGACCTTATAAAGAAACAGTTTCTACAATCTGGAATGGAAGGTAAATGAACGAGTTACAGTATGTTACCAACAGAAATTACATATTTGTTAAAAGACAATAATTACTTTGAAGTCACAGCGATCTATGATGGTCCTCTGGACTTCTCAGGGCCTGGGTGTTGTGTTGTCTTCAATATCATCATCTCATCCCCATCGACACGCAAGTCGCCGAAATAGCGTCATCTCAAAAGACTTGCACCAGGCGAGCGTTCTTCCCGACGGAAGGCCCTAGCCACACGAAATTTCATTTCATTTCATCATAAATCCCTGTGACTTCACTGGAATTATTGTCTTTGAATGGAAGTATAATTTCTGTTAGTTACATTATATAATGATTTCAATTATCTGCTGTGCTATACTGTAGCTGTTGTGTTTGTGTATGGTCCATGTTTCATCGAGCTGCGTCACTTTGCAGTCTCATATTATATAGACGTTACTTTCGACCTAGTGTTTTGTGCAACACTGTATATAAACACTCCATGTATCTGTACTTTACGGAGCACAAGCTCGAAATTGCAGGGCCGGGGTAAAAAATTGACCACGTCCATTTCAAAGGATCAATCCAGAAATTTGTCTTGAGTGGTTTAGGGAAACCATCGAATACCTTAATATTGATGGTCGGTGTTCCAAATTCGAATCAGTATCCAACCACTGAATATATTTTTCCGTTTCTACCTCACAGTCCAATGTGAAGAAAAACAGTAGTAGCATTATCAGTATGTCACTCGATCCATCAATGCGTCACTCCAGTCTCAGAAAGATGTTGGTCGAATGAGTAATTCAACGGTTGTGGGGAATAAACTGCAGTGCTGTGTACCCTTAGATGTGACTATGGTTGGTGGTTACCGACATTTTTAAGTAGGTTATATGGCATGGACTATTTTGAAGACAGAGTCTTGCAACAAACCTATAATGTGTACAGTATACTTAATTGATTCGTTCTAGATGTGCACGATGCGTTACACCGATCGATTTTAAGCAGTCTCCGTGGAAGATAAAAGGGACATACTCATAAAAAAGAGCACTCCAAGAAAGAAAAATGAACGCACCACGAATAAATTATCCGAATCTGACGAAAATCAGTAGGTATGAAGTACATGTAAAGACAAGCAAGTGACTACAGTTCCTGAAATTTGGATGGTTTATTCAAGAGAAATGATTTCACCAATTCAACTAGTCGAAAAATGTTAAAATCTGTGTGAAATATTATGGAACTTAACTGCTATGGTCATTAGTCCTTAAGCCTACACACTACTTAACCTAAATTATCCTAAGGACAAACACACACACCCATGCCCGAGGGAGGACTCGAATCTCCGCCGGGTTCAACTAGGCAATAACAGGTTGGCTCGTCTTTAGGCAAGCAGTTATTCGGCTTGGTATTGATTGATAGAGCTGGTCCATGTCTTCCTCAGTGATACCGTGCCAAATTATATCTAGCTGGTGCGTGAGAAGGACAAAATCCCGAGATGGCTGAACGGCCCTGCCCATCATGCTCCAAACGACCTTAAATCGGGACCGATACGGCTTCCTAGCTGGCCAAGGTAGGGTTAGTCAAGCACGAAGACAAACAGCAGGAACTCTTCCCATGCCCGGGCGGGCATTATGTTGCTAAAATGTGAGCCCAGGATGGCTTACCATGAAGGGTAAAAAACGGGGCGCAGAATATCGTGGACATACCCCTTTGTCGTAAGGGTGCCGCAGATGACAAACAAAAGTGTCTAGCTATAAAACAAAAGGGCACACCTGGTTGTCGGGCCGTATGGCGGGCGATAGCCATCTTGGTATCCAACCGCTGTCCGAGGCGTCTCCACACACGTCTTTGGTCTGAAATCTAATTGGCTGGAGTAGAAGTGTCTTCATTGATGAGTCCCACTTCGGTCTGAGACCATGTGACCAGCGAAGACGTGTCAGGAGACGCTCTGGACAGTGGTGGGTTACCAGCCTGACTCGCCCGTCATATGACCGGGCAACCAGGAGTAATTGTACGGGGTACCCTTTCCATTTCATAGCAGGATGCCTTTGGTTGTCATCCGCAGCAACCTTACTGCACAGCGGTAGATCGGCGATATTCTACATCCCGTTTCATTGCTCGTCACGGGAAGCCATCCTGGCGTTCCATTTCAGCAGGATAATGCGCGCTCGCCCACGGTGAGACTTTCTACAGCTTGTCTTCGTGCTTGGCAAACCCTGTCTTGGCCAGAAGGGTCGCCGAACATCTCCTCTATTGAAAACATTCGGAGGGATATGGACACGGCCCTAACTGGCACGGGATTTTAACGATTTAACGTGCCAATTGGAAAGAAGGACATCCAACAACTCTGTCAATCAGTACCAAGTCGCTTAACTGCTTGTATAAGGGCCAGAGAAGGAACAAAACGTTACTGAATTGCTCTATTTGTGAATCCTTTTCACTTGAATAAATCATTCAATTTTTCTGACATTGTAATAATTTGTTTGTCTTTAGATATAAAACAAATCGCCCGGTATCTGTCCCATTTGTATAATTCTTTCGGGGTGTATGACCTTTTTTTGTTTTAGAGTGTATTTTTCAAGTAAAATAGCACGTTTTATGCCATTGCTTGCAGAAAGTTTTATATTTCGGCACGTAGCATTCTAGACGTTCGACAATCTAAGATTATTACAAACATGGCCACGCCTTCTTTTCCGCATGGACTGGACCAAATCAGATTTATCTCCAGTGATCCATGCCAGTGCGCAAGGCCTGTTTCTAAAACTGTCTATGCAATTGTTTTTGTTGTTGTTTTTGGGGTGTACCGGCGGTTATCAGCGCCCTTACAAATATTAAAAGGAATGGATATGGTTAAAAGGGCTAAAAACGTTGGTGCACTCACTCACTCATTATATATAGAGATGTCGTTTTGCAGCAGTATACTAGGAACGTTCATATATTACTCTAAATCCCTCTTACCAAAATGTTTAATAAGAATGTAGATAAGACCTTCTGTACTTCACTCTTGCATGCAGTGAAGTCGGAGGACGCTAGAGAATATAAATAGCAGGGTCGGCATTGTCTTATGAAACTGCTGAATTTTGCAGCGAATAATTTTTGTTGGACAGACCTACTTTAGGGATGAATCTTGTCTTCTTTACCGGTAATAATACGAGAATTGGTGGACTGTGTCTGGCGTAGGTTCTGTGGGCGTAAATATGACGTGCCTCGCGGAGAAACTTAAAGCTACGACTACAGCACAGACGCGAAAGGTCAGAGCGGCATGCGCTGGCTCGTCTCTCTTTAAGGTTGCTTGCCTCTCAGCAACCCGCCGCTTCTAAGAAACGCGGGGGCGTTCATTAAGAGCAACCGCCGTGTGCCAATATATCTGCAGCGGCTACTGTCTAGAGCGCAACAATCGCCGTACGTTATAAACATGAGGATTACCTAGAGATTTTCTCCACTCCCAGCGGCACGTATAAAGCAGTTTCGAATTTTTCGTCGTAGCTCACACTGCAAAATCTGAAGTCTATTCCTGGGAATGTATTTCTTTGTTTCCATTTCGTCCAAATGAGTTGAAGCAACTGAAAAGTTCATTCACTAAAGTCAGAGTAAATGCTCAATTTACGTAAATTATTAGTTAATAATTTCTTAATTATTTTTATGTTGGTCGTGGGCTGAGGAATGAGTATCATTGTGGATACGCCGTCAAAATTTTACGGTCTCTTCAGTAGCAGAAATATACTTCTCTCTTGATAATGAATGAAAGGATAACTAACATGACAATACTGAAGCAAAAAAATATACTGATCCTTTGATAGTGAACGAAAGGATAACTAACATGACAATACTGAAGAGAAAAGAAAATGTTGCTGCAAGATATCTGCTTTATCGTAAGGAACAACAGCAAACAGAAGAAGTTACTCATTCCTTCGTACAGACCACATAATTCCCTTATCGAATAAAATAATGATGCTAAGGGACGCATGCTCGACTGTAATGCTCTATTACCGTCCGTCAAATACTCTGATTTGAACAGAACTGTTTGCTTGGTTACAAGATAGGAAGCACAATGCAAAGCGCCTTACATTGTTTTAATTTACAGTAGAGTATGCCATTATCTCGACAAATCAAGACGCACTACATTGTAGAACCAGAATTATGTAGTAAAAAGATGAAAACGACAATATTGGCCTCCGAAGCTCGTAAAAACGTGAAACTTACCCGCTGTCAGCGAATTTGGTGGGTGACGTTGGCGTAGCTGCTTTTGTCGGGTGCACAACCTGGCTCCAAGCCTTCCACACGTCGAACTGCCCAAGACAAGTGCAGTGCCACAGCTGGCAACAGAACCACATGTCTGGCGCGCCTTGCTCTACTCGGCCATGTGTAAGCCTGTGCCTCCGACCTAAGCCACTGCGCCTCCACTTCCCCTGCGGCGCCGCGCCTAGCGCGCCCCCACCACGCCGCCATCCCCTCCACCGCCACAGAGGGCTTGCTGAATGAAGCTCGAGCTGCGTGACGTCAGCGACCAATCAATGTTTCTGCCCACGCTGGCGCAATGTTTCTTGGGACTGGGCCAATTTCTGCACCCTTAGGCACGCCACTACAACGCGAAAAGTGCCGGGAAAAGGCTGGTTTCATGCTGTATTGCCTGTTTCTCATTAACCGACAGAGACACGAGTCTGATTTATAGAAAACGCCACGTAAATGAAAGAAAAACACTGCCCTCGTCAGACTGGTTAACGTGAATGGGTGTAAATCTATACACGATGTGTACCGATAAGAAATATAACGGCGTTATTAACTATCTATGAATTCGGTTTAACGTCGACACTTTTTTTATGAAAAACAGTACTGTCTAATGTTACAGTTCATAGACTGCAGAGAAATGGGAGAATATACAGAAAAAAGGTATACATACGCCTAAGGCAACAACAATATTTCTCTGATGTTCACAGTAAATTGTCCATATCATTACAAATTATAAAAATAGATGTATTTATCTATGTATGCTCCACATCTCCTCCTAAACCACTGGACCCATTTCAATCAATCTTGGTACACATATCACTTACTGTCTCGAAAGAGTCACTGAAAGGGTAATAACCACCTATCATTGAAAGGGGTGGGGGTGGCATATGAAAAATTAGTATGACCTGCAACATGTGAAAACCTACAAATTCCTCATCAAGTATTTGAGAATGGAACACCTACAGACTTGCAACAAACTTTACACATTATTTCAAACTTTTACTAAGCTTTTTCTCACTGACGACCCCCACAAAATGATGAAAGGAAAAAAGTTTATCGCTTACTACATTTTCGCTGTTCATGGAGTGCCGCATGAAGTATGACGTTTTAATTTATTACTTCTTTCCTGATAATGGTACTCATGAAACATTTTAGAGTCAGCATTTACATATGCCACTGAATGTACCAGAAAAACTACATCACTGTACGCCACTTAGTTCAGGAGATACGTCGTCACAAACACCGAAATACATGAAAAACTACCGTATCATGCAAGATATTTAAATTTATTACGTCATTGCTGCTAACTCTATTCACTACACTTTACGGAGACAGTAGCCACATGTAACACTAGCTGTACATGCAAATTTATGTAATTGTACGTTGCATAGTTCAGGAGATACGACTTCATAAACATTGAGCTGCCTGAAAAGGAAACTGCAAGGTTACATTCGCTACACATTGAAATGAAGTATACTGTACAAATATGCGTGAAATACGTTAAATATGTATGAAACATATTTGAAACGTGCGTATCAGGTCAAAGCCACGGTTAAAAAGCTTATCCGTGCTCGCTGGAACCATTTCAATAAAATTTGGTGCCCATACCACACATATCTACATCTACATCCATACTCCGCAAGCCACCTGACGGATTGTGGCGGAGGGTACCTTGAGTACCTCTATCGGTTTTCCCTTCCGTTCAGTTCCCGTATTGTTCTTGGAAAGAAAGATTGTCCGTACGCCTCTGTGTGGGCTCTAATCCCTCTGATTTCATCCTCATGGTCTTTTCGCGAAATATACGTAGGAGGGAGCAATATACTGCTTGACTCCTCGGTGAAGGTATGTTATCAAAACTTCAATAAAAGCTCTTACCGAGCTACTGAGCGTCTCTCTTGCAGAGTCTTCCACTTGAGTTTATCTATCATCTCCGTAACGCTCTCGCGCTTACTAAACGATCCTGTAACGAAGCGCGCTGCTCTCCGTTGGATCTTCTCTCTCTCTTCTATCAACCCTATCCGGTACGATCCCACACCGGAAAGCAGTATGCAAGTACTGGGCGAACAAGCGTACTGTAACCTACTTCTTTTGTTTTCGGACTTCATTTCCCTACGATTCTCCGAATGAATCTCAGTCTGATATGTGCTTTACTGACGATTAATTTTATATGGTCATTCCATTTTAAATCACTCCTAATGACTACTCCTAGATAATTTCGGGAATTAACTACTTCTAGTTGCTGACCTGCTATATTGCAGCTAAATGATAAAGGATCTTTCTTTCTATGTATTCGCAGCACATTACACTTGTCTATATTGAGATTCAATTGCCATTCCCTGCACCATGCGTAAGTCGTTGCAGATCCTGCTGCATTTCAGTACAATTTTCCCGTGTTACAGCCTTTCGATATACTACAGCATCATCCGCAAAAAGCCTCAGTGAACTTCCGACTTTATCCACAAGGTCATTTATATATATTGTGAATAGCAACGGTCCTACGACACTCCCCTGCGGCACACCTGAAATCACTCTTACTTCGGAAGACTTCTCTCCATTGAGAATGACATGCTGCGTTCTGTTATCTAGGAACTCTTCAATCCAATCACAAAAATGGTCTGATACTCCATATGCTCTTACTTTGTTCATTAAACGACTGTGGGGAACTGTATCAAACGCCTTGCGGAAGTCAAGAAACACGGCATCTACCTAGGAACCCGTGTCAATGGCCCTCTGAGTCTCGTGGACGAATAGCGCGAGCTGGGTTTCACACGACCGTCTTTTTCGAAACCCGTGCCGATTCCTACAGAGTAGATTTCTAGTCTCCAGAAAAGTCATTATACTCGAACATAATACGTGTTCCAAATACTACAACTGATCGACGTTAGAGATATAAGTCTATAGTTCTGCACATGTGTTCGGCGTCCCTTCTCGAAAACGGGGATGACCTGTGCCCTTTTCCAATCTTTTGTAACGCTACCCTCTTCCAGAGACCTACTGTACACCGCTGCAAGAAGGGGGGCACGTTCCTTCGCGTACTCTGTGTAAAATCGAACTGGTATCCCATCAGGTCCAGCGGCCTTTCCACTTTTGAGCGATTTTAATTGTTTTTCTATCCCTTTTTTCGTCTATTTCGATATCTACCATTTTGTGATCTATGCTACAATCTAGAAAAGGAACTATAGTGCAGTCTTCCTCTGTGAAACAGCTTTGGAAAAAGACATTTGGTATTTCGGCCTTCAGTCTGTCATCCACTGTTTCAATACCATTTTGGTCACAGAGTGTCTAGACATTTTGTTTTGACCCACCTACCGCTTTGACATAAGACCAAAATTTCGCAAGATTTTCTGCCAAGTCAGTACATAGAACTTTACTTTCGAATTCGTTGAACGTCTCTCGCATAGCCCTCCTCACACTACATTTCGTTTCGTGTAACTTTTGTTTGTATACCAGACCTTGGCTATGTTTGTGTTTATTGAGAAGTTCCCTTTGCTTCCGTACTATTCTTTCTTCTGATGTGCATATGTAGAAAGTAACAGAAGAAAAGGTAAACAATCTGGAAATAAATACTATAGGAGTAAGAAGTACCAGCCTCCTATAGGGATGAGAGTGATAACGTTGAAAGAGAAGGAAGGAGGAGGGGATGGACAGCCAACAAGCGGAAAGGAGGAGATGGACTAATAGAAGCTTGGAATAAATAAATTCCCGAACAATGCTGGGCGCAAATTTTTTGATAGTCGTTCTTCTGTTTTGTCCGACGACTTTACAGTGAGTATTTTTCATCGGTGACTCAATAACGTAAGTGAAACTTTCATTTACGATAACCATAACCTCTTAACAGACTAAAATTTTCTGTAAGTCGCAAAATTGGAAGTCAGAGAATTCCAAATCTGAATGAAATTCGAGGCACTTCTCACGAAGTTGATGTCCTTCGATAACGCCTTTGTTGTCGAAGCTGAAAAATAACTGAAAAGTAGTTTGATTCTTTATCAATCCGTGCCTCTTGTTCCGTATTTTTTCAAGCTGTTGATGCAGAGGAGTTAGGTAGCGTTCAACTGTTATTTTTCACCATTACCAAGGAAGTTTACAAGGCAAATCCTATCTGTAGCCCAGAAAACGTTAGCAATAATGGTTCGGGCATATGAATTGGACTTGTCGTTTTATGGCACAGGTTAACGAAGGTTTCTCATAGTTAGACAGAGTTGTAAAATACACTATGTGATCAAAAGTATCCGGACACCTGGCTGAAAGGCCGGCTGGCGTGGCCGTGCGGTCTAGGCGCTTCAGTCTGGAACCTCGTGACCACTCGGGTCGCAGGTTCGAATCCTGCCTCGGGCATGGATGTGTGTGATGTCCTTTGGTTACTTATGTTTAAGTAGTTCTAAGTTCTAGGGGACTGATGACCACAGATGTTAAGTCCCATAGTGCTGAGAGCCATTTGAACCAACCTGGCAGAAAATGACTTACAAGTTCGTGGCGCCCTCCATTGGTAATGCTGGAATTCAATATGGGGTTGGCCCACCCTTAGCTTAGATGACAGGTTCCAGTCTCGCAGGCATACATTCAATCAGGTGCTGAAAGGTTTCATGGGTAATGGCAGCCATTCCTTCATGCAATGCTGCACTGAGGAGAGGTATCGATGTCGGTCGGTGAGGCCTGGGAGGAAGTCGGCTTTACAAAACATCCCAAAGGTGCTCTACAGGATTCAGGTCAGGACTCTGTGCAGGCCAGTCGATTACAGGGATTTATTGTCGTGTAACCACTCCGTCACAGACCGTGCATTATGAACAGTTGTTCGATCGTGTTGAAAGATGCAATCTCCATTCCCGAATGGCTTAAAACGTCAATGTAGGCCTGTGCTGTGATAGTGCCACGTAAAACAGCAAGAGGTGCAAGCGCCCCCCCCCCCCCCCCCCCCATGAAAAACACGAACACACCGTAACATCACCGCCAATTTTTCAAGCGTGGTTCTACTATTTCCTGAATTCGCACTGACAGCAGCTAAGGAAATTTCTGACCTGTAGTATCCACAGCAGGCTACAATTTACCATGCACTCCAACATCTTCCCTACAGAACTCGTTACAGTGATGCTTCTATAGCTACCAGGAAATGTTTGGTTCTTCCTTGGTTTGAAGAGAGCGTCCGAGAAGTACTAGAAGGGTTACCTACGATTTCATTCCCGTTTACCATTGCATTCTGTGCCTCATTCGGTGGTGAATAGAGGTAAAATCACGATCCTCAGACAGAGCCGAATCCGGAAAGAAGAGAGAGTTGTAGGACTCAGTGTCATCTGAATTAAAGTCCAGCCCACCACTTTCCACAGTCATATGGTGGCGTCATGGTGCCGAATGCAGGCTTGACAGTAGCACTAGTACTGGTGAAATGCCGCTCCATTATCAGTGCAACTGGCTGTTATTTCGAGTAACCTGTTTCAGTAAAGCTTGTAATGGTGGCCTGCGGTGTTTTCCAGTAAAACTTCTGCTGGTCTCGCATAGCTGAACGGTGCTGCTGGAACACTTTAATGAATTCATGAAGTGCTGCCTTAATTTCTATTTACTCTCCTCAATAACATGGCAGCATTTGGCTATCGCTTCCACACCCAGTTCTATAGGAAAAGCATCTGCACAGATCTGATTACTTGATCCTAATTGCAGAGCGGCACTGTTGAATCCAGCAGTGCGCAGGCCGTAGTTGACGATGGCGTAAACCCTTTGAGACGTAAGAATCAGCGGCTTGGTGGATCACTCTATCTATATAGACTACTCATTTCTTGATCCTGTTTCGATGTTCAAACACATTCAGGTACAACATCCAGTTAGCCTTACTGCACATTCACTTCGACGGGCACTGCTCGGTCTGTCAGCTGTATCCAAATATTTCTCACTGAACAGTTTCGATGATGGGAGGAGAGAATATGCACCGATCAATGACTGGGATGGATCTCGTAACATTGCGCAAGTGGATTATTTTCCCTGTGTCAAGGAGGCATCATGTTATGGAAAATGTGAGTCTCCCAATACCTTTACATCGGGGAGAGGGCGCATTACGTCCATTAAGGCTTCAAAAAGAAGTAACAGGCGGTGGAGTTAAGAAGCAATGCTTCTAAGTGACTTCTTGCAAATTGTTATCGAGGAGGAGAGACGATGGTTGATGTTAATCATAAATAAATATGGCCACATCACCTTTTGTCCTCTCCACTGTGAAATCGTCCTCCTGGTAGAGTCTTTATCCCCTTAACTCAGGGATCTCACAATCTTTACAGTTTATCACTTGAAGATATAGGCATAGATGCCTTACCTGTGACAATAGTTCCACCTCTTCCACATGTGTCATGGAATTATTAAGGTTCCACTGAGGTGTGGGATTAATTTTATGTCTGGAGTTTTTACACATCTGTCTTTATATCTTGTTGCCTAGATCGCAAACAAAAGGCTGTTGAGAGTTTAGAAGACACACTTGTCGGTTGTCTTCAGCAGACTTCATATTCCATACCTTCCATGTAGGTGGTAGTATAAGATGATTGGGTGCGTGAACAGACACCACACATTCAAATAATTACTTTTCCTGGATGGGCATTGGATCCACGTTCTTCAGTGCGGACACACGAGTACGACCGACCTCCTGCAGGAATCTCAGAGTGGCGAGTATGGAGAAAATGAACAGGGACTGCAGATAGGCATGGGAGTCTGGGACGCCACTGACTCTTACCGAGATATTCCGCCCATTTGAAGCAAACACTTTGTACCGTGTGGTGCATTGGCTATCGCACCTGCCTATTAAGCAGGAGAACCGGGGTTTGAATCCCGGTACGGTTCACATTTTCACTCGCCACCGCTGATGCCGCACAAATTCCTGATACAGCTGGTATCACTAATCCCTTCCTTTTCCATTTCTTCTGTTTACGCCTTCAATTAAATAATCTTTTTTTATTTATTTATTGACGTTCTATCTTATTTAGCTTTACCATATTAGGATGCTCAGCGCCCCCCTCTCTAACGTTCTCCGTCTCTCTCTCTCTCTCTCTCTCTCTCTCTCTCTCTCTCTGTCCCTCCGACCCCCTCTCTCTCCCTCCCCCCTCTAAAAGTAGTTCAAATGGCCCTGAGCACTATGGGACTTAACATCTGAGGTCATCAGTACCCTAGAACTTAGAACTACTTAAACCTAACTAACCTACGAACATCACCCACGGCCATGCCCAAGGTAGGATTCGAACCTGCGACCGTAGCAGTCGCGCGGTTCCAGACTAAAGCGCCTAGAACAGCCCCCCCTCTCTATTTCTCTCTCTCTCTTTTACGTCGGATGAGTGAATATGCGTATCAGAAATTATTACTTTCTCTATTGCTATGTGTACTTGTGGTTCAGTTAAGTACATCTGAGCTGTTATCATAGAGATAATTATAACTAACAAGAAAAATAATAAATAATATTACACTACTGGCCATTAAAATTGCTACACCGCGAAGATGACGTGCTACAGACGCGAAATTTAACCAACATGAAGAAGATGCTGTGATATGCAAATGATTAGATTTTCAGAGCATTCACATAAGGTGGGCGCCGGTGGCGACACATACAACCTGCTGACATTAGCAGCACCATGATGGTCGCATCAATGTTTGGCGATATCGCTGTGAATGCACACTGAAAGCGTATATTTGTCATCGCCATACTGGCGTATCACCCGGCGTGATGGTATGGAGTGCCATTGGTTACACGCCTCGGTCACCTCTTGTTCGCATTGACGGCACTTTGAACAGTGGACATTATATTTCAGATGTGTTACGACCCGTGACTCTACTCTTCTTTCGATCCCTGCGAAATCGTACATTTCAGCAGGATAATGCACGGCCGCATGTTGCAGGTCCTGTACGTGCCTTGCTGGAAACAGATACGACTGCTGCTCTGGCCAGCACATTCTCCAGATCTCTCACCAATTGAAAACGTCTGGTCAATTGTGGACGAGCAATTGGCTCGTCACAATACGCCAGTCACTACTCTTGATGAACTGTGGTATCGTGCTGAAGCTGCATGTGCAACTGTACCTGTACACTTCATCCAAGCTCTGTTTGACGCAATGTCCAGGCGTATCAAGGCCGTTATTACGGCCAGAGGTGGTTGATCTGCGTACTGATTTCTCAGGATCTATGCACCCACATTGCGTGAAAATGTAATCACATGTCAGTTCTAGTATAGTATATTTGTCCAATGAATACCCGTTTATCATCTGCATTTCTTCTTGGTGTAGCAATTTTAATGGCCAGTACTGTAATAAAAATAACAACAATTACTACAACAATAGTAAATAATAAAAATAATATTTATCACTTTAGGAAGTGTTTGAAATCATGATCCACAAAAGCGATATTGACAGGAGAGAACATTGAACTGCAGGTTCAGTGACAACTAAGAAGGTAAACTGACTGAATAGAATTCCCCTGACAAACCAGATGAATTTGAGAACGTGTCTGTGTCGTGTAGTGCTATAAGGAGGATTTTGCTTTTTTGAAAGCGAGTATTAATGCTGTTCTGTCGAGCCAGAAGTGACAGAGTCAGTATAAAATAAAGAGAGGGAAGCAAACAAAGGGTACGGTAGGCTCTACGGTTATATGGACGTAGGTATGATAAATATTCGTAACTAGATGTTATATGGTCAAAAAACGAATGTTACATATGTAGCGCACACATTGCGTTCGTCACCAGATCCATAAGCTCTCATAAGGAAGTCCTAGAAGAATAGCGCCAACACAATCAAGAATTGGGAGGGCAGGCTTCTTTTTAAGTTCAAGAGAAAATAGTTTATTCTTTTTGCGGTGAATGAAGAGACTAGGAAATCGTCTTCCACATTGAAATCGTGCGTTCAATCAACTCTAAGCGATGAGCCAGAACTATTTACAAGATCTTTTTAAAGGCGGAAAAAATTGTTTCTATACCTTTTAGAATTAGAGATAACGAGCACCTAAAATTGCTTTCGTTTCAGATGGATTACTTTTCAGTCATATTATGTGTCCATTGCAATGAGGCAAGCACGTTAGCGATCACAAGCTGCATGGCGATGTTTAGATTTTCTGGACTTGCACATGTATCTCTTCTGCTTCTGCCTATTTATGTGGCGTTTTCATTTCAATGAGTTGTGTAGCTTTCTGCTTCAGCGTAAGTAACTGGATTTGTGACTTCAATTATTTAAACCTTCTTCTCCTCGTGAAATATTTTACAGTTTCGATTTCATGTGGCGTGATCGTTGGAGCAGTTGTTGCTGAATTCAACATGTGCCTCCTGCTTCGTGAGTCGCCTTCCCACATCGACCACACGTTACACTCGTTTTGTATGCAATAATAGCATGGCCATATCGCTGGCCCTTCAAACCAAATAGGTTCTTTATGACAAAAGGCTGCACTTTTAATTGCACTTTACTGCTGCAGAAAGTTCAGAGAGTTGAAAGTGATAGTAAAAGCAGATCTGTTCTCAAGTTACTCTAGCCCGCCACGTAATGTTTCTAACGTTACAGATTCATGTCACCAGTTCTTCAGCAATTCCTTGGCATCAGTGTTTATTACACAGTGACCAGAGATGCAGTCTGCGCTTGAATAAAGGGAATTTGGTATGTGCATCACAACAAACAACTTCCAGACTTTTGCATTTCAATAGCTGTTCACCTTATTTGTCTCTAGTCGTTTCAATGTTTAACACCACATTAGTCAGCCGTTTTAGTGATTTTTAGGGTTGTTATTATGTCCTGTAACACATTTTGGACATAAAGAAATGATACCTTAGCGAATTTCCATTGTTCTCCGTTAATGATAAGAAAATATTCACGTACTATGATTCCACTCACTGTATTACTGTTAGCTGATGATTTCTCTGGAGGACTAGCCTGAAAGGCATTCTTAGTTAGTAGGGTGTTAGAATCTAATTCACCTAGTGAAGACTTTTGGGTATGGATAATCATGATTTTGGTCCTAGAGACTCTACGGAATTAAATATGCACCCAAAAAGAGACCCCCGTGCTAGGGAAGGCCTTATATAGCCGAAGTTCAGCAAATATCTCAGAGGTTTCCTGCTAGCGATTCTTTCACCTCAACAGCTATCCACCCCATCGGTAGACAGTGAGGTTGAGTTTTTTTTTATTTTTTATAGAGGTTTCTTCCATTCTCGTTATCCAAGCTCTTGCCCCGCTCCCTGTGACACAAAACATTCTTCTGCCTCTTCGCAAGGTGGTCATTATAGTATACAAAAAGCTTACAGTCACGGATGATTGGCGGCAATGACCAATCCACAGCTCGTCAACCTCTGGTTCACCAATCCTTTACTAATCCTATAACGTGCTGCCTTTCTTCAGGTGTTCGGCATCGGACCCACGAGGCACATATAACTTATAGAATACCACGGCCGTGACGTTACCGGGGCGCTGTTCGCCATTTCCATGGGTCTGGTAATAAGATTTAAGATAAAATAATCATTTGATGGAGAATATATCTTACAATTAATATAATTAAGCACGATGATGCTAATAACACCGTCTGCTCTTTGAAGCAAGCAGTCGAGAGCTAATTAAACAGTTTTCAGATATCGCTTATAATGGATCTCGTTGGAATGTGCAAGGTGCATATGAAAAGAGCGATGAATGATTTCAGAAAATAAAGTAAAGAAGAGTTAAAGAAAATACCTTTACTGGTCCTCGACGTAGACACCATTAACTGCGACATTTGTCTGACATCGGTTGTAAAGCTGTTGAAAACTGCAAATGCTTTTCACGGATTCGCTTGAAGCACTGTAGTCGCTTGACACGTCGGCGAAGCGCAAAGCATTTAGTGCTAATTTAAGATGGAGAAAGAAAAAAATAAGTCTACGGCTAACAGATCTGGAGAATAAGGAGTGTGCTGAAGAACAGTCATCTTGAGTTGAGCGAAAAAGTTGAGCAAGCAGACGTTGCGGATATCCGACATCGCGCGACCGCGTTGCTTTCAGCGATTCAACACGAAGCGTTAGTTGACATTTTCTAACAGCTTTTCAGACGATGGCAGAAGTGTATTGCAGCTAATAGTGATTACTTTGAAAACCAGTCAAAGTATTTTGTTTGTAGCTCTAATAGCTCTTCTTGTCTTTATTGACTAAGACTATATTATTGAACTTAACAGACACACCATGTATAAAAATTTACTGTAAGATATTCCAGTAGGTCGATCGAAGTGAACTCATGAAGTTATATAACTAAAGAGAAAGAATGGTTCACTTTCGGCTAGTGTAAGGGAAATTTATGACAGGCAGTGGGTAAACATCTCATTCTCCCAGCCGTGGACCAAAGACAGAGTAATGTAGGTGGTGTAACACTGTCATGACTTAGGATAGCAACGGTTAATCCACGGAAGCTAAGCATCAAAATACTTCAGCGAGACATCACTGTTATTACAAAATATCTCTTGTGGATTATCTTTTCCAAAATCCATTTCATGCGTTGTGTTTTTGTAAAACAGGTAGAACAAAATTTCGAGAATTTAATTATTGGTTGCCAATAAAGATATTCCACTTTTGAACGTAGGATGGGAATAAAACATGTACAGCATTCGTAACAGTGACATCTGTAGCTGGACCTGTTACCTCTGAAAGTTCCTAAAACCATAGAAAATAAACATAGTTATTATAACACAACTGATGATTTTAAGGTAAAATAAGGTAAATATTTACATATATATTTTCAGGAAATTTAACTTCCATGACATGCACAAGGTGTCAGTATTGTAAAGATTGTGGTTAAATTTGAATAACTAGTTTTTTGAATTGAACACGTTTCTGGAAGTGCTCAGCGAATTGCTGGTATTTTTCTTCTGTTGAAAGAGGTTTCTATAATTAAAAAAATAAGTTGCAATTATAATTTAGCGGAATTAGAGCTGCCACGGCAAAGTTTTAAAAAATCTTTAATAAAAGTGGACATAATGTCTATAGTCATCATCATCTTTGGTTTTCTACGGCAGTTCACGTTTTGCTTGTGCCTTGACTCTACGTGTTTTCTCTAATTTTTCAACAGTTCGTTGTTACTAACTACGTGGAATCATTTCAAAAATGATCAGGAATTATAAATAAAAACTCCGTGTGGAAGAGATTTGGGAAATTCAGGAAACTAATGATATATCTCATATTGAAGAACTTCAGTATGCTGACAATTTTTCCTGAATGCCAGACAGAAGCGATTAACTCTCCCAGGCAACAGATTATCTCGAGGTGGAAGATTTAGATCAAGTTAATCATGATGGTCAGCCTGCTTTTTGATGTGGTGATGCAGACATAAAGGAAAATTAACCACGAGGCTTTATATAGGAGTTTATCAGCAGTTATGGTGCTCTAATCCTCACAAAGTAGTTTGACAGCAGCTCAGTCACCTCGGGCTCAAACATCAATGGTATTGGGACCAAGGAATCTGTAGACTTTGGGATAGGAAGAATGTTCCGAGACACGATGTTGTGAAATAGTGGGACACTGCCATGGGTGGTGTTGGCCACTATGACTTTTTGATTTCAAGTTATAGAAGATTTACTCGATCACGAATAGGACAAAGTATATGTTTCTTCAGGACATTGAGATGGCTGTAACTATTTCATGGGAGAAGTACATGCATGAGACAAAATGTGCCTATACAGCGCTGAAACGAACTGCAACCGGTAGGGGATATCACAGATGATTCTGTGGACCACTTACCATACTTTTATCGGCAGAAACTGGCATATAAACGCAAAAATCCTTGGTGCACGCAGTGAACTAAACGCAAGGTCCTTCTCTCTATATAGAAAAAGGTGAAAACTGCTTCCCACAAATCCATACGAAGTAGCTTTGAATGAAAAAACAGCGTCATCAGCATCATTTCACTTTTTAAAGCTTTTTCTAATAAATTTCCATAAATATTTTAAAAGAATATTATCTAAATGTTCTATTAAAAACAAATGTCACAGGACGTTTAGAGATTAAAAGAAAGAAAAAAAATTCTGAAAACACAGAAGAATTATACATTTAATTCACTGTGCTGTCTAAAGTGGACGAACAGTAACTTGGATTTGAATAGTCCAGTTTTGGTTTCTGGTATACGAAAAATTTTCTAAAAATAAGTTATGCCTGGAAACATGTTGAGAACACAGTTAGCAGTATAGAGGTAATAAATCAAAACGTCGTACATGATGCCGCAGTTTTTCACGCATCTCAGTATTTGACGTCGTATCTCCTGAACTCTGGGTCGTACTACGATATAATTTTGGTGATACATTCAGTGGCATATGTGAATAATGTGTGAAAAGTATGTCACGCATACACTTAGTGCTAAGGAGGTAATAAATTGAAACATCAGACTTCATGCGGCAGTTTTACTACATGGACATCGAAAATATTGTAAGCCATAAACATTTTTCCTTCCATCATCTCGTGTTGGTTGTCATGGAGAAAAAGTTCCATAAATGTTTGAAATTATGTGTAAAATTTGTTCCGAGTCACTAAGTGCTCTTATTCTCAAATACCGGTTGGCTAAATTATGGTTATCCTAGAGTGGAGGGAATACTGCTTGTTTACTCCCATGCCTTCAGTAAGTAGGTGATTCTTACCCTGACAGCGATGATTTCCATAATAGTAAGTTATGCATGTTCGCAGTTTGACCAGAATCGAGCCAGTTTAGTAGGAGATGTGGAACACACCTACATACGTACATGCATACGTATATCAATTTTTATAATATGTATGGACATCAGGAATCGTACTTACTAAATAAATGAAAGTAGATCAGGGCTTAACGTCCCGTCGATATCGATGTCATTAAAGGATTAAAGGTGGAGCACGAGCTCGGAATGTTTCATATATGGGGAAGGATATCGGTCGTTTCATTCCATAGGATCGATCCGCGCATTTATCTGGAGCGATTTACGGAAACCATGCAACACCTTAATCTCGATGGTCGGAGGCGGATTTGAACCGTCGTCTACCCGAATGGGAGTCCAGTGTGCTAACCACTGAGCCATCTCGCTCGATTTGCACTTATTAGTTTATTTGTTTTAAAAATTTAAAGCAGGAGTTTCATATAGTATTTGTTCTGTTGTTCAGTTATCCTCTGCCTCACATTTGTTAACTGTTAAATTTGAAGGAGCAAATTCCTTACATTTATTTCCTTTCATTTATTTCGGATGTATTTTTATTCGCTTTCAACCGTTCAAATTAAAGGAGGAAACGCGTCCATCAAGACGACTTAAAAAGTTCAATAAACGAAAAATAAAGGTTACTTTTTACGTTATTTACCCCAAAGCAAAATAAAGACAGAATTTCATACATTCTGACATCATGTCTGTAACAAGCCAATAACGTATAGCCACTTGCTCATGAAGAGAGCTGAGTTGTTTATCCAAAGCTATTTCCAGCCTAGGACACAACAGTTTAAGCAGTATATGTCGCTAGTGTCATGATAACTTTCACCCCGTCAGCCTGAATTAGACACGTCCTGCACTACTCCTGGTGAACCCAAGTCGTATACATATTTCCTCTACGCGTTACGGTTTCCTATAACGTATTTACTACCGATATGATGATCACATCTACAGATCCTGATTGGAATACACTCTTTCAAATTCTGAGGGTGGTAGGGGTAAAGTACAGGGAGCGAAAGGCTATTTACAATTTGTACAGAAACCAGATGGCCCTTATAAGAGTCGAGTGGCATGAAAGGGAAGCAATGGTTGGGAAGGACGTGAGACAGGGTTGTAGCCTATCCCCGGTGTTAGTCAATCTGTATATTGAGCAAGCAGTAAAGGAAACAAAAGAAAATATCGGAGTAGGAATTAAAATCCATGGAGAAGAAATAAAAACTTTGTGGCTCGACGATGACACTGTAATTCTGTCAGAGACAGCAAAAGACCTGGAAGACCATCTGAACTGAATGGAGGATAGAAGATGAACATCAACAAAAGCAAAACGATGATAACGGAATGTAGTCGAGCTAACTTGGGTCATGGTGAGGGAATTAGATTAGGAAATGAGACAATTAAAGTGGTAAAGGAGTTTTGTTATTTGGGGAGCAAAATAACTAATGATGGTCGAAGCAGAGAGGATATAAAATGTAGACTGGCAATGGCAAGGAAGGCAAGAAGAGAAATTTGTTAACATCGAGTACAGATTTAACTGTCAGGAAGTAGTTTCTGAGAGTACTTGTATTGAGTGTAGCCATGTATGGAAATGAAAGGTGGACGGTAAATAGTTTAGATCAAAATGTGTGAAATCTTATGGGACTTATAAATAAATTAGATAAGAATGGAATAGAAGCTTCCGAAATGTGGTGCTGCAGAAGAATGCTGAAGATTTGATGGGTAGATCACATAACTAACGAGGAGGTATTGACGAGAACTGGAGATAAGAGAAATTTGTTTCACAACTTGACTAGAAGGATGGATCGGTTGGTAGGGCATATTCTGAGGCATCAAGAGATCACCAATTTAGTGCTGGGGGGCAGCATGGATGGGGTAAAAATCGTAGAGGGAGACCAAGAGATGAATACACTAAACAGATTCAGAAGGATGTGGGTTGCAGTAGGTACTGGGAGATGAAGAAGCTTGCACAGGATAGAGTAGCATGGAGAGCTGCATCAAACCGGTCTCTGGACTGAAGACCACAACAACAAAAATCCACAGGTCAAAAGCCCAGCTTCAAAGATTTGTTTTCTCGGTATCGTTACCATAACTAAACAACATGAAACTTTTCCCGGAGAACAATTTGTAAAGCTGGCCCAATTATGTAATGTCGCTTCAAACACCATATAGAAAAAGGATGCATCATTAAAGTGAACCATCTGTAATTGTGAGTAATCTGCGTTAACCCCATCTGCCTAGATTATTTTGCTCTGAATTTATCTACGCTGTACCTAATATGTGACAGATACCTATGTGGTTATAGCCTTGGCTGATCTATTTGTAGTATTAACTTGTGTGATTAGATAACTTGTTTTTTGAAATCATTTCACGTTTTACAGTATAACGCTGAGCACGCGGCAGCTCCTGTGAGATTGATGTTCCACTGAAACCTACAGTGAAGTCCGATAAGTATTTCTCTTAGTGACCTGAGCACAGTAATTAAATACCGGAAGAGAGCAAAGTTACTGGCCTTTATACGACGGCTGGCAATTAGGCACACACCTGAAGGATTGCGTAACATTTCATTAGAGACTAACCGGAACAGTGTCAGGTCAAGGTTTATAGTAGTACGGTATCTTTAATTTACTTTAACATGGTAGCTCTGAGAGAAACAGCGACGAATTATACTAACCTTTACTGTTATTTAATGTGTTTCGTAAGAAGTAAATGAGACCATTTATTGCCAGGGAAGTGAAACGAGCAAGAACATTCACTACTGCATAAAGAAAGCTATTCAAGAAACACTAAACAGAGAGTTTCGTCTCCCTAAATTTCACGGCAGAGAATTAGGGTTACGGAGCTCTACTGATACAGTGTCTTTACATTATTTACGAGAGCATCACCGCTGGAATAGATCGTACCATTGTCTGCAGTGCAGTATAATGGCTAACATCCATGATTATGACTGAAGAAAGGATTTCCAAAGTATTTAATCACTCAAGGTGAAGAAGGCATTTTGCAGAACTCTTCAAGGAATATTTCAACTAATAGTATCTGCAAACCCGTTTTCTCAGGCTTTCCGTGACAAAGCACGAACAAAATGTTTCTTAACTTTCGTTTGCGTGCTTAGCGACGAATAATCGGAGACACAGCTGTCACCTCGTGGCAGAAAGCATTTATTTTCTGTCACATTACTGGTTAGGTTGTCACTGTCTCGTCATCTCTGGCAAGAGAAAAAGGAAAGGACAAAAGTTACGAATGAATAGCGTAAGATACGAGGTCAAGGCTGAATATCTTCATCTGGGTGGTAGACGTGGTTGTTGTAATAAGGGTTTTGTTTTTGTTAAGCAGGCACAATTTATGCTATGGATTAGAATCAAAATCAACTTGAGGGGTGAAATAGTTTTATTAAAATGGTTTTATTAAATAGTTGTGTTCAGTGTGTTATCTACAGAATTCATAAAATCGAATACGGTGACGCCATAAAACTCATCATTTTGAACTGTATGTAATTGTTTCTTGAAGTGATGAAGTTACGTAAAAATCCTTCTCCTTCTCTCTGTGTCGCTGACAAAAGGGTGACAGTTGTCAAACGAAGTAGTATTTCTCTTGAAGACGATCTATACAACGGTTTCCCCAAAGTTACAACCACGTTCGAAATCATTGAGAAGGCACATTTTGTGGCTCTGGATGATCGGTAGTTGGAGAAGCGTAAAATATTTTACGGCCTATTCATATCAGAGGAAAAAAATTCTACATGAAGAACTGCGTACGAGGAAATTTGTACAAGAGGCCTGATACGTTTGTTGAATACTCACAAAAAGCAAATGTAGAAATGGATGTTTAAGCAATTTCTGAAATATTTTAATAGCGATCTCACATATATTAAGTACCGTTTTGTTTCCAATAATCACATTTCACATTCTAGGCTAGCGACACACCAAGCGGTTATTGGAAGATGGGAACCCGGCAACAAGAAAGTCGCAGAGGATTTCCCCTGAAGGAAAGGAAGAAGGAAAATTAGAGTCTCAAGTCGGGTCGACAAAGAGGCCTTTATGTATGGCGCAAAAACTCGGAAGAGAGAAGGACGGGAAATGATATCGGGCGTACCTATTCATAGCAACCAGTTTAGCATTTGTCTTAAGCCAGATAGTTACTTTCATGGTTCATGGATCATTTGCAAGATAAATCGTAATGGTGTGAAACGAGTCCTTTTACATTCACATCGCAAATTATGTACATATATTTGCAGAACATTCGTATGTTTATACACATTATACACCATCTGAGAAACCCAGCGCTATCCGAGTATCTATCTGTAGCAATTATCTACACTGCTCGCCATTAAAATTGCTATACCACGAAGATGACGTGTTACAGACGCGAAATTTAACCGACAGGAAGAAGATGCTGTGATATGCAAATTATTACCTTTTCAGAGCATTCGCACAAGGTTGGCGCCCGTGGCGACACCTACAACGCGCTGACACGAGGAAAGTTTCCAACCGATTTCTCATACACAAACAGTAGTTGACCGGCGTTGCCTGGTGACACGGTGACACGTTCTTGTGATGCCTCTAGTAAGGAGGAGAAATGCGTACCATCACGTTTCTGACTTTGATAAAGGTCGGATTGTAGCCTAACGCCATTGCGATTTATCGTATCGCGACACTGTTGTTCGCGTTGGTCGAGATCCAATGACTGTTAGGAGAATATGTAATCGGTGGGTTAAGGAAGGTAATATGGAACGCCGTGGTGGATCCCAACGGATTCGTATCACTAGTAGTCGAGATGACAGGCGTCTTATCCGCATGGCTGTAACGGATCGTGCAACCACGTCTCGATCCCTCAGTCAACAGATGGAGACGTTTGCAAGACAACAACCATGTACACGAACAGTTCGACGACGTTTGCAGCAGCATGGACTATCATCTCTGGGACCATGGCTGCGGTTCCCTTGGCGCTGCATCACAGATGATGTGATGGTGTACTCAACGACGAACCTGGGTGAACGAAAGGCAAAACGTCATTTTTTCGGATGAATCCAGGTTCTGTTTACAGCATCATGATGGTCGCATCCGTGTTTAGCGACATCGCGGTGAACGCACATTGGAAACGTGTATTCGTCATCGCCATACTGGCGTATCATCCGGCGTGATGGTATGGGGTGCAATTGGTTACACGTCTCGGTCACCTCTTGTTCGCACTGACGGCACTTTGAACAATGGACGTTACCTTTCAGATGTGTTACGACCCTTGGCCCTACCCTTCATTCCATCCCTGCAAAACCCTATATTTCAGCAGGATAATGCACGACCGCATGTTGCAGGCTCTGTAAGGGCCTTTCTGGATACAGAAAATGTTCGACTGCTGCCCTGGCCAGCACATTCTAGAGATCTCTCACCAATTGAAAACGTCTGGTCAATGGTGGACGAGCAACTGGCTAGTCACAATACGCCAGTCACAACTCTTGATGAACTGTGACGTCGTGTTGAAGCTGCATGGACAGCTATACGTGTACACTCCATCCAGCTCTGTTTGACTCAATGCCCAGGCGTATCAAGGCCGTTATTACGGCCCGAGGTGGTTGTTCTGGGTACTGATTTCTCAGGATCTATGCACCCAAATTGCGTGAAAATGTAATCACATGTCAGTTCTAGTATAATATATTTGTCCCCTTGTTCATCATCTGCATTTCTTCTTGGTCTAGAAATTTAAATGGCCAGTAGTGTATTAACACATCTCCACCTCCCTCCCCTCTCTATTTATCACCTCCCTCCTCTCTCTATTTATCTCCTCCTTCCCCCTTTCTGTATCCATCTCCTTTTGTCCCCTCTCTCTACCAGTCTCTTTATCCACCTCACGTCCCTCCTCTCGCTATCCATCGCTCCTGTCCCTGTCCATCACCTCCTCCTCTTCCTCTCTCAGTTCGTCTTCACTAAACCTCTATCTGCCTAACTCCTCCACCCACCACTCTCCCTCTATCTCCTTGTGCTCCGATCTTTGTGCATGTTCTCTCTGTCAATTTATCCTCACCCCTATGTCCATCTGCCTCTTCCCCCTTTGTCCATCTCATACTTCCCCCTCTAGTTAGATGTCCTTCTCCCCCTCATCTTTACAATTTCTTCCTACCCATCTCTCTGTTCATCTCCTCCAACCTCTCTCTGTCCATCTACTCCTCCTCCTGTCTGCGCCTATTTCCTCCTTCCTCCTCACTGTCTGTCCATCTCGCAGTGCTCCCATCACACTACACATTATCATACTCACCCAAATCGGAGGCTGGTGGGATTTCCCCTACGGTATTTCTTTCTTGATTGTAACTACCATGTCTAGCAAATTTTATTTAAATCCTTCCAGGGGTTTAAGATGAGCTTTAAACCGTGGCATTGCTTGCATACGCACATGTCAAATACAATCCACATATATTTAACAGGTTTCACGAGTATTTGTACAAATAAATCACCTGTATATCTAGCGAATTTCACCCTGCAGTTCCATTTTCATTCAACTCAGTGTTTATGACGTCGTATCTTCTGAACTCTACTATACAATGATACAATTTTGCAGGTACATCCAGTGGTACATGTGCCTACTGTCTGCGAATATAGTTAGTTGTACAGAAGTAATAAATTAAAACGTCATGCAAGATGCGACAGTTTTTCACATATCCCACTGTTTATGATGTGTCTCCTGAACTAAGCGTTATATAATGGTATAATTTCTTGTAGCACGTTTTCTGAAATGAAGACTTTCGTTCTTAAAGAGGCATATTAAGGTAGCCTTTAGCAAAGAAAGGGACTTAAAATGCTTCAACTAAAATTTTTGATAACATACCCAGATATAAAAAAAATTGGAAATTTGTGGTAAGGTCTTATGGGACCAAATTGCAGAGGTCGTCGTTCCTTAAGATTACATACGGGGGACTCGAATCTTCGAAGGGGGGAACCGCGCGGTCCCCAGATATAAAGAAATGTCTAATAGACGTGTCTATTAGTATATATAATGTGTAAAAAGTGATGAATAGGAATTACTAACATGCACGCACCCAGAATATTATTCCATATTACATTATTGAATGAATATATTGAAAATATGTCGACTTCCTGATTTGTCACTCCCTCAGATACGTAATGTTTCTATGTGCGAATGTCGCTGAACTAAGTTACTTTAGGATTCTGAAATGCGCTTCTCCCAGTTTACGTAATTTAGAAAAACCCAGAAAACCTAAATTTGGGTGGCTCGATGGGAATTTTACCAGTCGTCTTCTCGAAAGCGAGTACATTGTGTTATTGGCTCGCCCGGGACCGGAAGAGATACGACCAGTATTTTCTGGGATGCTACAATCATCTTCGTTGCTGATTACAGCTTCAAGGGAAAAATGAAATGCCTGACAAAAAAGTAAAACACTCAGAAGGGGAGGAGGAAATGAAACTAAACTCATCGGATTTGGAGGCTGCAGAATGTAATTTAAGTTATTACAAACACGAGTCAGATTTAGAAAGAACGTGGCAGTTGCTTTCCACTCATCGATATAACGTTGCATCACCTCTGGCCTGGTTACACGCATTGATTGTGTTGGGAAGCGTATAGTGAAGCCTGGGACTAGCTGGCTCACAACGTTGTAACTGGTCCTTGATATCCTTGATCCTGGCACTGGGACGAAGTTGAAATCAGAGATGATCCCACACATCTTACATCGTGGACAGATCTGGGGATCTTGCTGGCTACAGGACTACCTCAATATCACGGAGACAGTTAATCGGGACAAGCACCATGTCTAGCTGAGCATTGCACTACTGAAAAATAACACCACGATATCTACATCTACATCCATACTCCGCAAGCCACCTGACGGTGTGTGGCGGAGGGTACCGTGAGTACCTCTATCGATTCTCCCTTCTATTCCAGTCTCGTACTGTTCGTAGAAAGAAGGATTGTCGGTATGCTTCTGTGTGGGCTCTAATCTCTCTGATTTTATCCTCAAGGTCTCTTCGCGAGATATACGTAGGAGGGAGCAATATACTGCTTGACTCCTCGGTGAAGGTATGTTCTCGAAACTTTAACAAAAGTCCGTTCCGAGCTACTGAGCGTCTCCAATGCAGAGTCTTTCACTGGAGTTTATCTATCATCTCCGTAACGCTTTCGCGATTACTAAATGATCCTGTAACGAAGCGCGCTGCTCTCCGTTGGATCTTCTCTCTCTCTTTTGTCAATCCTATCTGGTACGGATCCCACACTGCTGAGCAGTATTCAAGCAGTGGGCGAACAAGCGTACTGTAACCTACTTCCTTTGTTTCCGGATTGCATTTCCTTAGGATTCTTTCAATGAATCTCAGTAGGGCATCTGCTTTACCGACGATCAACTTTATATGATCATTCCATTTTAAATCACTCCTAATGCGTACTCCCAGATAATTTATGGAATTAACTGCTTCCAGTTGCTTACCTGCTATTTTGTAGCTAAATGATAAAGGATCTTTCTTTCTATGTATTCGCAGCAAATTACACTTGTCTACATTGAGATTCAATTGCCGTTCCCTGCACCATGCGTCAATTCGCTGCAGATCCTCCTGCATCTCAGTACAATTTTCCCTTGTTACAAACTCTCGATACACCACAGCATCATCTGCAGAAAGCCTCAATGAACTTCCGATGTCATCGACAAGGTCATTGTAAAAAGAAATGGTCCTATGACACTCCCCTGTGGCACACCTGAAATCACTCTTCCTTCGGAAGACTTCTCTCCATTGAGAATGACATGCTGCGTTGTGTTATCTAGGAACTCTTCTATCCAATCACACAATTGGTCTGATAGTCCATATGCTCTTACTTTGTTCATACTGTCGCAAGGATGCTTGTGATGTACCGTTGTACCATCAGAGTTATCTCATCACCACCAGCTGCGACGTGCATTCATACCCGATGGTTTTCCACATCATGATGCCAGAAGTACAACCGCTACGCCTCTCCAAATCAATGGAAGACTCAGCCGTCTCCCCAGGTCGCTGCCATACTCTCCTAAGGTCGTCATCCGGGGTAGTGCAGAAGAACGTTTCACCACCTAAGGTATTGTGACGCTATTCATCAACAGATCACTCTTACCGATCGCGACACTACTCCAAACGCAGCTGTACGTATTGTGGAGTTAAACGGCAGTTTACGAATTGGACGGTAATTTCCTATTACAGCTACTACTAGTCTCCGACCAAATTTGTGTGATGACAAAAAAAATTTCACGCCGTCAATTACTTTTTCTCGGATGGCAGGTGGAAGTGTGAATGGGCTACGATGTGCTTGGTACACAATAAGGCAACCTGTCTTAAGGTAGACAGAAGAGGTCAATCGGAACCATGACGAAGAGTAAGACTGCCTTCACGTTCCCATAAACACCACCATTCGGCCACAGTCACATGTGAATGCCTCACATGTCTGGATACTGCGCGATTGGACCATCCGACCAAATGCTGTTAATACTGTCACACACGAGTAAGCGGCACCTTCGTTTCTTTCATACTGATCACTCGACATCTGATACAGCTCACGCTCTTATATACCCCACCAGGCCTGGGAACAACTGTAAGGACGAACAACAATAATGCACTCTGGTGGCCGTTTGACCTCTAAAAGAGTACTGTAACACTAATCATATACATGCCCGCTGATGGTGTGTACATGTGTAAAGTTATATTGACATCCGACTATGTGCTCGGGAGCTTCACTTGTTTTGTCAGACAGTGTAGTAATCGCTAAACACTACGCAAGTCTTATGGAAATAGTTGAAAAAACATTCTTCAATCAAATGTTAATTAGAAAAGGAGAAAAATGTCTTCCATCAGCAAAATGCATGTGACGACAAACTTGCTTTCGCAATTAAAAAATACCGGCAGAGCTTTGAGGTACTGATTCCTTGAGCATTTAGTGTCTTCACCAGTTTGGGGAATCTTAGAATTTAATTTAATATATATTTTGTAGCTGATAAGAATCGTACTTGATGAGTTAAATCTACTGCCGAATAAATGTCGTACAGAATTACATCAAAGGAGACGACATAGAAAGAATGGGAATTTCCATTTAAAAAATATTGAGCTTCACTGCCAGGCAGAAAAAGTTCTGTGTTGCGCCGATATTGTTATCAAATCGTCTATAGTAATTTTAATTATGTACAAGAGTTCATTAAGAGTATAGTAGGGAAGAAAAAGATTTACGTTAGCAACTTAAAGGTGTCATGGTCCACACTGTAAACGAAGTTTAACACACTTATTTCGAATCACGAAGTATAAATTAAATGAATGTATGAGGTCGCAGTTTTTCGCGGCGACATCCCAGAACAAATTCTTCACGGAGATGTGACCGCTTAAGATGTATCAGTCCCGAGCGATCTACGATTTCCTGCATCGTCGTCATTAGGACATTCGTTACAGTAAGTCATTAGGTACCTAAGGTGATTGAATTAAACGGTCCAGTCACGTTAGATCGACCACCTGTCAAAAGCCTTTTGCAGTGGGAAGTCCAGAAGTAGAGCCAGTGAGATTCTGGAAGGTCCCGACAGGGACGTGGAGTCATGCCGACTCCATTGCAGTGGTCATCTGCACTAGGTTTCCCGGTTGACAATTCATTACGAGAACAGTCTGATCGAGGTGATCCTACAGACTCTCGATTGGGGTTAAATCCGGGGAGTTCGGTGGCCAGAGGAGTGCTCCTCGAAACACGCACGTTCACTGAAAGCTGTGTGGCACGTAGCACTGTCCTTGTGGTAGATGGCACCGAGCCAAAGAAAAAAAGACTGTATGTACGAGTGACATGGTTCCTAAGTATAGATGTATATTTGGGTTAATCTATTGTGCCGTTTAAAATGACGAGATCACTCAGGGAATGCCACGAAAACATTCCCAGACCTTTTCGACTTCAGATAAATCGCTCCGTTTCGGCATTACCACAATGACTGCACTGTTTACCGCATCCCCGCGACACCTTTTATATACCAATCGCTGCCAATGTTGCCACCTGTCGTCTGTGAGTGGTTACTGCACGTCGACGTCCAACATTATCGGTGGCAGCATTAGTGTGAGTGGACTGTGTATATAAAAATTATTGTTCGAAGGGCACACTAATCGCTTGTCTTTCCGTTGGTGTTTACGTACCCGCGTCAGAGTCGCGATGGCTTGCAAATATCCTGCGGCAACGCCCTCAAACGGAAACTTTTTGATGGCTTCTTGGCTTTGCCATGGTATAATTCGGTACCTAACCGTGGTGGTATAGACTTCCGTCCAGAAACGGAGGGTGACTGAGCAGCCTATTCGATCAAGAGCCATTTGTAACCCCCCCTTTTTTTGTGAGAGTGCGGCAGTGAATTCTAGCTTTGGGCTGTAGGTAACGCAAACAGCACGGAACTACGTTTCAAATCATGCATCATGTTGAACAAATACTGCACAGCTTAGTATCACTCGATATTAGAACATAAGTCATGCTCTGCGTCTTAACCGGCAGTGTTCTTGCAGAAGTGATCGGAATTAACTGCCGAAAGGAACTGTTCTACGACTGAAGAAACAACCAAACGGTTTAGTCTCTGCTACCCTCTCGGCTTGTGTATCTCAGGACATTATCTGTGCAGCTAACTGGGAGAGTTCTTGCAGAATGTTGCTGAGAGTGTGCTTATGATTTCCAGCTAGATTCTCAGTGAGAGCCAGTTCCAGTCGCACAGCCATTCCAGCTCCAGTCATCGCAACACATCTGTCTGAAGAGCATCCGCCGCTCTTCGACAGTGCATACGGTGGATAGAGATCTATGCAGTGCATCAACTGTGCTTAGCCTTAGGGCAGGACTGTTACAGGCAAGGAATATTGTACATCGACCTCTTGAAGTTGAGTATTTGTGTGTCACTGAAAAAAATGTGTGCTTTTGGACACAGAATTCTAGACACCTCAGCAGTTGTGCTTATAGGTATGTATGCCTGGTCTTTGGTTTGTAGTAGCGTTTACACTGATATCTTCTGCACATCGGTGCTTGCCGCCAATACTCTACGTTGGTGATGAAGTGCAACTACAACACCTGTAATACTAAAGTTGTCTCACTCTCTTTCTGTGTGTGTGTGTGTGTGTGTGTGTGTGTGTGTGTGTGTGTGTGTGTGAGAGAGAGAGAGAGAGAGAGAGAGAGAGAGAGTGCGTGTTTAAGACGATTTTGGATTTGTTCGTTAATACTGATTTCAGTTCACGTTACTCGCAGTCGTAACATCCATTTCCTACTACGTTTGCTGCTGTCTGCTTAACGTCGGTCATGGTTTCTACGCGCTACTTGGTTCGCGACGGTGACCTGCCTAGCTTATGTCAGGCTACATAAAAAAAGAAGAAGGAAAGAATCGTAGGTGCAGGTCTAAATACGAGCGTAACGTCGATAATATGGCATGGAGCAGTTGTGCTGAAAAGTGGACGATGGCTGATCAGTGACGCAAATGAGAAACTGCATCGAACAAACTTTAGAAATGATTACTGGAGCTACAACAACAACTGTGACTCTCGACGTTTTCTTCGACTTTCGATGCACATTTGTTTCTCTTTTCACGTGCTGTTGTCATACAAAACTCACTTCTGCTGCGTATTTTCTGGTTTTGATGGATTAGGTAGTGCGCTGTATCTTGCTGTATTTAAGCCTTTGCTTAAATAGCATTTCCTTTGGGCATTTATACCAGTTTCCAGTATTCGTATACCGAATGACTCCAAGGAACTCGTTTGAGGCAATATGTTCTTGTCTGATTTAGAGATTATACTCCAGAGAGTTCTCGGTCTCAGCTTATTTGGTTAGCTCTTTCAGATACTGATATTACTTGCAGATCTCCGAGGCTGTTGTATTGGTTTGTTTCAAATACGATATTACACATGTGTTATACATGCGATTGTCGGGGGTCTAGGTTGTCTTTAATATTATAATGCAAAACCTTTACTGTGCATGCATTGAAAGCAACGTTTCTGCAGGACTTTACTTTTTTTTTGGAGACTGTACCAATTTTTATTTCTCTGTCTTGATCTCTTTCACAGGCGTCGGTGGTACTGGCTGCAGCACCTATTTCATTTGCCTCATGGGTGGCCGTGCAGTCTTGGCCGCCTTGCCATGGCTCGCTCGGCTCCCCCAGTCGGAGGTTCGAGTCCTCCCTCGGCCATCAGTGTGGGTGTTGTTCTTAACATAAGTTAGGTTAAGTTAGATTAAGTAGTGTGTAAACCTAGGGACCGATGACCTCAGCAGTTTGGTCCCACAGAAACTTACCACAAATATCAAACTATTTCCTGTTTGATTTGTCAGTCTGATTAGATTTTCTAGAATTTGAAGTGGCCTGCAAATCGGGACGTGAAAGAACAGCACCTTGCAGACTGCGTGGGATACATCAGGCACCAAAAATGTGTGAGAATCGTTAAGCGGCAGGAGAATTAAATTTAGGAGTGCAACAATATTCACATATGGACTGTAACTGTCTGTACACGAATGAGACGATTATGTAGCATGCGAGTTGCTAAAGTTGTCAATTTAGCCTGGTTGACGAGAGACTGGAGTGAAAAGTAGTAACAAGGTATAATCTGAATAGGGTGAAAAGTAAAAAGATGTTGTGTAACACAAGGTCATCACGTTACACATGTCATTATGTCACTATAATATTAACTTACACATAATATTTATGTTTCATCAAGCCAAGAAGAATTCAAATTAGAAAAAAAAGGTGTTGACAATTGTTGATATTCCTGACTGTGGTCGCCAGTATTTTATTTTGCTAGAAGCTCGTCTTGATGCAGCTTGATACACAAGAAGTAGCATACGGTACAAAAGTGGAGTGAGGTAAAAGGGACAGATGGTACAGTATGTACCAATCCCGTGGGAGAATCCACCAATTGTACTGAGCTTACTTCTGATTGGTCGGCACGTTCGGGTGCTAGGCGCCAAAATGCCTGTGTTATTAAATTTCACTAGTTTTGAGAAACATAAGAATAACGATATTGCAACCGAAGTGCTTCGGACGCCTTCGCGTTGCTTTGGCGCACCTGGGAGACGAAGTACTTCGGCTGCGCTAGTAACTCCGTTCTCGAGGACCGGACAGGTATCTCTGTTTTGGGCATTCTGGACGGGCAGACAAGTATCTCAGTATCGTCCGTTACTTAGATGTGAATACGTAATAGTCACTCTGTTTCGGGTGTACATCAGAGTCGGGCGTGTTGTACTCTGTTTCGGGCGTAACTTAGTTGCGGATATGTAATACTCACTCTGTCTAGTGCGTACCGGAGAGCCGGACTTGTCTATCATATTTCGGTAGTTTGGAGGAAAAGTTACCATACAACTAAGAAAGCTATGTCGACTGTTGTAAAAGAGAGTAACTGTGTGAATATTTGAATAATAACCAAATAATATACGTTAATGTCGCATACCATCATTGTCAGTACTACAGATCTTGCTCTCTGTAGATACAGAGACTAACTTGGGCAAGTGGCATCCTGCAAAAAGCACAATCACGGGTTCGAACTGACAGCGTAGTAGCCTCTGCCGAAGAAGATCCCACTACCGATGACTTGTCTTCTACTGGGGACAGAACTTTAGAAGACGACAGGTTGGTGGAAAGAACAGTCAGAGACTCTTATTCAATCGCTCCAGATCTCTCCAGCTTCCAGATGTGACTTCCAAAGGGACACGTAATTTATACAACGGCTGAATGTGACTGCAAACTGTCACGATGTTGACAATCAAAACTGAAGGTAGAAGTGAAAGGTTTCAAGAAAGGCGGAAAGGAGAGATATAAAAGTAATTACCAGACCTATTAAATCACTGACTTACTAGCATAATGATAGCGAAGTACCAGAAAAAGTAGCATAGGTAAACACAAGAACTAAATGTGTAGTTCACAGCTTTACTTTCTTTGCGGTGGAAGATAATCCACTTGTAATATCACATATGTGAAGCTTCTACGAGCACCTTCCCAAAAGTGATTTACGGTATAATGTCTTCACGAAATCGGCCGTAGAAAAGAGACAACTTATATAAGTCTCGTTTGGCCAATTACTGAGAACTGTTCTTCCTTGTAAGACCCCCTAAGACGTTGGACTAACGAAAACACAATTTTGGCGAACAAAAGAGATGTGTTTCTTTAGTCCTTGGCAGGGGGTCATAGAAATGAGGAACAAAGTCGAATAGTAGACGTTACTTCAAATGCGTTATGACTTTTGGACACAATTTGTATCTATCTACTTCTCAAGTGGAAAAAATTACCAAGAAAGAGACGGAATTATTAAATCTTTGTTACGTGTGAGTCAAGGAACTTGGCCTCACATATATCTGACGGTTATCATGATATGACTTTGTATCTTCACTGACATGAAATGATATTTTGTATTGATTACATCTGCTAAAGTTCAACAAAAATTCCTCATTACACAGTTAAGGTCGATACACAACTATTACTTGTCATTTCACAAAACTAGTCCGTGCTGGATTGTCATATAGGTGTAGACACAACCTAATAAAAGAATATAAATAGTCCGTGTCAAGCAAGTTTATCAGCGTTCGTGTATTTACAGTCCAAAGAGCTATCGAGGAAGATTCACTAAGCAGTCCGGTCACGTATGCGGAGCATCATCGAGATAGGTACTAGAGCACAACATTGTAAGAAGTGATTTCATGAGGGCAACGTGACCGGTTTTACTTCCTGCATGAAATCAGAGGCCAGGTGATTTTTTTAATTTTTTTTCACAGCCCACACTGTCTGTTCCAAAAGTGCGGAGACTGATTTCATTCCTTGCTTATAAGCCACGACAGCTGAACTGACAACTATAAGCTACACCGCTGTGAGCAGCCAGTGTTAGGTAGTGGAAGTGTGAGCGTGGTTTGTCAACGTAACAACGTTGTTGTATCACAAATTACAATGAGGCAACAACTCTAAATAAGGTATTCAAGGCATTCTCCAGAATGTTTTGAAGAAAAGAAAAGGGTGTGCAACGTTTGTCCCACACACCGTTAACTCCCGAACAAAAACAACATGTGGACACGTGCCACTATTTTATTCAGATGCAAAACGCAGACAATTCTTTTCTCTAAAAAATCATCATACTTGGCAAGATTTTGTGAATCAGTACGAATCTGCCACAAAATGACACAGTGCAGAATTTCACTGATGCGTTAACGTTTGACGACATAACAGACATTCAAGCTAATGTGGCGCTCGAGTTGAAAAACGTCCCAAAGAACGACTTTTCTGTCGGTTTCGCATGATTGTATGGGCGTCCTGTGCACTGTACTCAAGTGTCAGGAGGGGAGGGGGGATAATGTAGAACACCTGTAGCACTAAAGCCAACATTAAAAGTTTCTTTATTTTTTTATTAATCCAGCCTCGAAACTTTTCGTTGAGGGGGTATACGGAGACTGTCGACGTCGCTGGCTGAAGATACAGTATTTTGTAGCACTTCTAATGCAATGCTTATGTTTTCGTGCATATGTCACCTAACAGCTTTGTCCTTACCCCTACCCATATGCACTGTGATAATTTCGGTGGAGTAGGGGGGAGGGGGGCGGGGGATGATGGGAAAGCTCGAGTGCGTAAACGATGCGGCAAGCCATTCTATTGGTGCAACCGCATCGTAGGGATACCTTTGGAGAGGCCAGACCAACATATGGCTTCTGATGTGGGACGTCAACTGTATCAGTAATTGAATTAGTATTAGTCTGGATGACTGCCTTATCTACACTCCTGGAAATTGAAATAAGAACACTGTGAATTCATTGTCCCAGGAAGGGGAAACTTTATTGACACATTCCTGGGGTCAGATACATCACATTATCACAATGACAGAACCACAGGCACATAGACACAGGCAACAGAGCATGCACAATGTCGGCACTAGTACAGTGTATATCAACCTTTCGCAGCAATGCAGGCTGCTATTCTCCCATGGAGACGATCGTAGAGATGCTGGATGTAGTCCTGTGGAACGGCTTGCCATGCCATTTCCACCTGGCGCCTCGGTTGGACCAGCGTTCGTGCTGGACGTGCAGACCGCGTGAGACGACGCTTCATCCAGTCCCAAACATGCTCAATGGGAGACAGATCCGGAGATCTTGCTGGCCAGGGTAGTTGACTTACACCTTCTAGAGCACGTTGGGTCGTACGGGATACATGCGGACGTGCATTGTCCTGTTGGAACAGCAAGTTCCCTTGCCGGTCTAGGAATGGTAGAACGATGGGTTCGATGACGGTTTGGATGTACCATGCACTATTCAGTGTCCCCTCGACGATCACCAGAGGTGTACGGCCAGTGTAGGAGATCGCTCCCCACACCATGATGCCGGCTGTTGGCCCTGTGTGCCTCGGTCGTATGCAGTCCTGATTGTGGCGCTCACCTGCACGGCGCCAAACACGCATACGACCATCATTGGCACCAAGGCAGAAGCGACTCTCATCGCAGAAGACGACACGTCTCCATTCGTCCCTCCATTCACGCCTGTCGCGACACCACTGGAGCCGGGCTGCACGATGTCGGGGCGTGAGCGGAAGACGGCCTAACGGTGTGCGGGACCGTAGCCCAGCTTCATGGAGACGGTTGCGAATGGTCCTCGCCGATACCCCAGGAGCAACAGTGTCCCTAATTTGCTGGGAAGTGGCGGTGCGGTCCCCTACGGCACTGCGTAGGATCCTACGGTCTTGGCGTGCAACCGTGCGTCGCAGCGGTCCGGTCTCAGGTCGACTGGCACGTGCACCTTCCGCCAACCACTGGCGACAACATCGATGTACTGTGGAGACCTCACGCCCCACGTGTTGAGCAATTCGGCGGTACGTCCACCCGGCCTCCCGCATGCCCACTATACGCCCTCGCTCAAAGTCCGTCAACTGCACATACGGTTCACGTCCACGCTGTCGCGGCAAGCTACCAGTGTTAAAGACTGGGATGGAGCTCCGTATGCCACGGCAAACTGGCTGACACTGACGGCGGCGGTGCACAAATGCTGCGCAGCTAGCGCCATTCGACGGTCAACACCGCGGTTCCTGGTGTGTCTGCTGTGCCGTGCGTGTGATCATTGCTTGTACAGCCCTCTCGCAGTGTCCGGAGCAAGTATGGTGGGTCTGACACACCGGTGTCAATGTGTTCTTTTTTCCATTTCCAGGAGTGTAGCTATGTGACATTAGCCAGCTCGATGTTCAAGTGTTGGTGCTGTGGCACAGATGAAAACTAGGGGAAACCACTCTTTCACTTCTCGAAAATATATACATCTACTGAGACCGAGCGAGGTAGCGCTATGATTAGCACGCTGGACTAGCAGTTGGGAGGGCGACGGTTCAAATCCGCGTCCGGCCACCCTGATTTAGGTTTTCAGTAATTTCCCTAAACCGCTTAAAGCTATTACTGGGATGGTTCCTTAGAAAGGGCACCGCCGATATCCCCCTGTCCTTCCCCAATCCGAGCTTGTGCTCGGTCTCCAATGACCTCGTTGTCTATGGGACGTTAAACATAAATCTCCTCCTCCTCCTACACCGCTAATGTGTAGTTTACTGTGATTGCATCGCGCTGCGTAAAACAACCCCTATATAGATATACGACACGGGGTTCCTCAGGAATTCTGATGTTCTGCTAGTCGGATCACGGAATGTTAGAGCCCTTAAGCTAGTGGGAAGGTTAGACAAACTGGAAACCGAAATGGATACGTTGATGTTCGGTGGTGGAAGGAAGAAAAGGATTTCTGGGGGAATCACTAAAGAGTTATTAACTCAAAATCGAATACGTGTAGCGGAACACTACGTCTAGGAATGAATAATGCGGTTTAACTGGGATGAAAAGTAAAGTGAATACACTGCCCCAACCAAGATAAACACATAGTCACGATTTGCCTAGTATTTATACCAACGAGTTCCACAGATCGGAAAAAAACATATTAGAAGATGAAAGAAAATATTCAGTAGTTAGGACAAAAGAAAATATAATTGTGATGGGAAACTGGAATTCGATAGAAGAGAAATAGTAGTAGAACGTGGAGTAGGGGAAATGAAAGAAAAGGAAAGATGTATGGTAGAATTTTGCAAAGAGCACTATTTAATCGTTGCCAACACTTGGTTGAAGAATCGTTGAAGAAGGTAACGTAGGTGGAAGAGACCTCGAGACACAGGAATGTTTCGGAGTGGCCGAGAGGTTCTAGGCGCTATTGTCTGGAACCGCGCGACCGCTACGGTCGCAGGTTCGAAGCCTGCATCGGGCATGGATGTGTGTGATGTCTTTAGGTTAGTTAGGCTTAAGTAGTTCTGAGTTCTAGGGGACTGATGACCTCAGAAGTTAAGTCCCATAGTGCTCGGAGCCATTTGATTTGAACACAGGAATGTTTCATAGATTATATAATGATAAAAATGAGGTTTAGAAACTAGGCTAATAACAGTTAAACATTTCCAGGGGTAGATGTGGGCTCTGAGCATCATTTTTGTATATGGAATACAGATTAAAGCTTAAAAACTACAGAAAGGCCGGAGAATAGAGAGATGGGACCTGGAAAAGGTGTCACAGCCAGAGGCTGCTGAGGGTATCAAACAGAGCATTAGGCAACGACTAAGTGAAATATATGAGAGTAGGAAAATAGAAGATGAATGGAAGGATTTGAGAGATGAAATAACGAAGGGAACAGAAGAATCAAGGCGAAAAGACAAGGCCCAGTAAATATCCATCAATAACGTACGACGTATTACATTTATCTTATGAAGGAGAAAGTATATAAATGCTGGAAACCAACCAGGTACAAAGAGTATAGAATTCTAAAAACTGAGAGGAAGCTGGTTGAAGGTGAAATATAATTCGCAATACTGCGAGACGAAATTTACAGAGGACAGTAAGACCGAAGACGAAACGAAGCACATTGACTAGATAACATTCTTTCAAAACTATTAATGTAACTGAGTAACAGTTAGGCCTGGTAAGCGTGATATGTGAAACAGGAAAGGTACTCTCAGACTTAAAGAAGATAGCACAAAATGAGCAGGTGCTGATGCTCTTACTACCGCATTATCGGTAATGGTTGCAAAGTACACTGACCATGTAAAACTTTTCAGATACTTTCTGACCACCATGTGTATATTGTGCGTATCATATTTCCCAGCTGCGCTTAAAAGGTGTCATGTTTGAATCGTTTAATCCAACCAGGCAATAAAGTGGCTGATGTGATTTTTCTATAAATTCTTCTTAATTTGATATAAAAGTTTCCATCTCAGTCGACAGGTTTCGTACTCTTCGATGAAGAATAGGGACAAAAGTTTTTAGGATTTGCCGTGACAAATCATAATTGACCACTGGATCACCTTCAATAACAGACGTTGACCTTACGGTTGCTCTCACACTAAACAACAACGCAACGAACACAACACGGTGCAATGAACGTTGCATCTCTGCTGCCTTAAAAAAAAATCTACCTGCTACATAACTCTTACATAGCTATTTCTTTCCTGGAAGCAACCATCTGGAGTATAGTGGTGGTTATGTTACAATACATTAATTGCCTAATCAATCCACAGCCCATACCTTATTACCTTCATGAATGGAGCGTGGAAAAAGTAGACCTCTGCATAATCTATAATATCTCTAATTTAACTGATGTGCTCATTTCGAATTATAGTCAGGGTAGTTCAGTAAAAGATACTAAGCGACCGTTAGCATATTTCTCGAGATAAAGGGAAAAAACATGTTTACTACGTAAATTATTAAAAAGTCTTGGAGTCATGCGCTCTGAGAGACAGTGACTTTGAATGTGGCAGTTTTCCATTTGTCGAAACCAAGTGCAAAATAAACAATGCAAACTGGCATAACGCAAAAACGTACAAGATGCGTTACCCCAACATGACATACAGCCTTTGTACCACTAATTGCATTAAATAGCGGTGCATGCCTGAAATTTACTTAGACCTTATAATCCTGGACTTGACACGTGATATAAGTTGAATGATACACCAGGACGGAAAATGGAAAAGGTAGCCTTCGCAATAATAACAACGAACTAATCTTTTTTGTTATCAGGCAAATATATTGTCGCCTGGGTGTTAGGAAGGCAAATGTATTATAGTGCATATTGAGTAAACTGGTACCTGGCAGCCTGTCCACTCAGTGTACTGGAGAAGTGAACAAATAAAACTTGTTCCAAATGTAGGTAATTAACCTCCCATTACATCGTGGTACTGTAATGTGTATAAAAAGCAACACAGGTTTTCAACGTTCTTTCTTTTTTTCCTCATTTCAAATACTACAGGTTCACATTGAAGCAGCATATGATCGAAATGTGAGACAACAATGTCCATACATGCAACAAAACACGTCTATATGAATAGAACACGCGTTCCGACATACCAATAGTATAATCAAAGATAAGGCGTATATGTGCCTGTTAGTGCACTATGCATCCCATTTATTCATGTTCGGGATTAATTGCAAGTCCTCCCACCAAGCGAAACTCATCTGCAAATGATCATTAATTAATTACAGTCTTCTGGCATATTCACTTCGTTATATACGACAGTAGCATCCGCGAACAGTATCATGGAGATTTCTCAGTTATTAACGGATTACTGGTGTGTGTAGTGAACAGTGACGGTCGTATATCCATTCATAGGAGACGCCAGTATTAAACTCTGTGTGTGTGTGTGTGTGTGTGTGAGTGAGTGTGTGTGAGTGTGCATGTTTATGTGTGAGTGGGGAATTGCCCACTCGATCTCACAAACAGATAGAAAGAGCTGAATTTTAATATTATCGCTTTTTTCGGAATAGTAGCTGCAACCTACAGGAATGTCCGAACCCTACGCTAGGAGATAAATATTTACAACAAATTGACGTCAACAATAAGGTTATGTGTATTTGTCCAACAATTCTCATCGAAATCTCGAACGAGAGTACCGTTTTCCCATCATGTAGAACACATCGTAGTTTTATCGACTTAAATACGGCTTACGCGTAGTGTCACTGTTGATTTATAAAGACATGCTTCTGAGACACGTCATTCGCTGTCAGAACTAGCCAACAGTATTGCGTACGATGCGAAGAGAACTTTTTCTCGTAAATCTGGACTTCACGGGCGTGGAGAAACGCGGGACGCCGAGGGAGCAGTGGTAGGGCAGGGCTGCGGAACTGAATGAACGCCGGCTACGTGCGCGGGCTGCAGCCGTGACGTCACGGCGGCGCGCCGCTGACGTCAGACCGCTGTGTGGCTCATCGGCACGCTAATTCGCATTGATCGACGCTGGCCACACATCTACTGTGGTTAGGGCCCTCCAGCTTGCCGCTTACCGCAACAACGACCTAATCCCTCGGTTTGCACAACACGTTTATGCGACACCTTTACAAATAACGACATTTGAATTGCGCTTTTTGACACCATCGCGTGTAGCGCACTGATAAAAATTCAAACGAACTTATATAATAGCACGCTTTGATTTCCGGTTTAATTTGAGTTTTGTACTAGAGCCAGGAAAAAATTCTCCAGCCTGCACTAAAGCAGCATGGTCCCTCATTTATCTTGACCACCAAAACTAATTTTTTGTCCAGCCACCAGTGGGACATTAACCAGAATTATTGTCTTTCATGTAAACTTTTTTCGTTATGAGGATGTGAACAGCTGTCCATCTATTTTAAATAGTATTCTTTACGTTTTATTATGTAATCCACTTCGTCCCCTCAAGACCATTTCATAAACGCATCACAGAGTACCATTCACGTAAACATGATGTTATTAAAACCGTGACACAGAAATTACCCGGACTCTCCTGTGTTAGAACTCAATGCTGGCAGCTGGGGTGACGAAACCCGTCCACTTGGTGGAGATGACAGTAAACAAATGGAAATATAAGTAAAATGTACACAGACCACTCACCGTAGCACCTTCATTTGTTCTGTGTGAGTACAATATAAACCAACGAAATTAGATAGGAATGCTACTCATTTACGGAGAATGTAACTTAACAGAACAGTAACTGCAGTAATTTTTTCTTATTTGCAATGTGAGAACACGTCGTACAGGTCTGTAGTACCTGTAAACGCTATGTTGTGTAGAGTAAAGTCAGATCTTGATTAAAAACTGTATCGTCAATACTTTTCTTTTTTGTTGTTGAAGGTAGATGTAGTGCTACTCAGGAAGCAGAAACTCTACGTAAACAGATATTTTAATAAGAACCACCCTTCCCTATGAACATATTCTCGTCTTTTTGTGATGCCTCAGAAAACGGGAAGCTTCAACCTAAGGCAACGCAGCCGTTGTAAACAGACAGAGCCGGGTAAGTTACTGTTGTAGGTTCTGTTGCAAGGCATCCACACTTGAGCACACGGCAGCTTGAATATGAGATTGGCATTCCTAATGTTTCTTCTCAAACAAAGAACAGGTAAGTACAAGTAACATACATTACTGGTCTAGCAAAAACCCATGATAGCTTAGACAAGTGGAACATCAACGTCCATGGAGGATTAATGTCTGGTATGGGACGTCTGGAAGTAGAATTGTAGGCTATTGTTTCATCAAAGGTAACCTAAATTGCAGGGCTTCATACGAATTCTTCCTCGTGTCCTGAAAAATGGGCCGCTAAGATTAGTTCCAGGGTACTTACACGATGAATGTCCAGCACCTAATGCCGTGCGTTCTCTCCGTATTCTGAGCCGATGGTGTCTTGCCAGATACATTGGTCAAAGAAGAACAGCACGTTGACCTGCTCGGTCTCTGTCCTTGGCTCCTCTGGACTTTCTTCTTTGGGGATGCATAAATGACGTTTTCTATTGCGATATTCCAACAACTCCAGAGGACATACAGAAGCGTACCGTGCTTGCTTGTACTAGGGCGTGCTGATAACTAATGCCTCCGAATCCTTTATTCCGGTCTCAACATCGGCTGAGGTACTGCATGTCATACATACAATACTGACCATTAAAATTGCTACACCACGAAGGTGACGTGCTACAGACGCGAAATTTAACCGACAGGAAGAAGATGCTATGATATGCAAATGATTAGCTTTTCAGAGCATTCACACAAGGTTGGCGCCAGAGGCGACACCTACAACGTGCTGATATGAGGAAAGCTTCCAACCGATTTCTCATACACTAACAGTAGTTGACCGGCGTTGCCTGGTAAAACGTTGTTGTTATGCCTCATGTAAGGACGAGAAATGCGTACCATCACGTTTCCAACTTTGATCAAGGTCGGATTTTAGCCTATCGGCATTGCGGTTTATCGTATCGCGACATTACTGCTCGCGTTGGTAGAGATCCAATGACTGTTAGCAGAATTTGGAATCGGTGGGTTCAGGAGGGTAATACGGAACGCTATACTGGATCCCAATGACCTCGTATCACTAGCAGTCGAGATGATAGGCATCTTATCCGCATGGCTGTAACGGATCGTGCAGCCACGTCTCGATCCCTGAGTCAGCAGATGGGGACTTTTGCAACACAACAACCATCTGCACTAACAGTTCGACGACGTTTACAGCAGCATGGACTATCATCTCTGGGACCATGGCTGCGGTTACCCTTGGCGCTGCATTACAGACAGAAGCGCCTGCGATGATGTACTCAACGACGAACCTGGGTGCACGAATGGCAAAACGTCATTTTTTTTCGGATGAATAAAGGTTCTGTTCACAGCATCATGATGGTCGCATCCCTGTTTGGCGACATCGCGGTGAACGCACATTGGAAACGTGTATTCGTCATCGCCATACTGGCGTACCACCCGGCCTGATGGTATGGGGCGCCATTGGTTACACGTCTCGGTCACCTCTTGTTCGCACTGACGGCAATTTGAACAGTGTACGTTATATTTCAGACGTGTTACGACCCGTAGCTCTACCCTTCTTTCGATCCCTGCGAAACTCTAAATTTCAGCAAGATAATGCTCGACCACATGTTGCAGGTCCTTTACGGACCTTTCTGGATACAGAAAATGTTCGACTGCTGCCCTGGCCAGCTCATTCTCCAGAACTCTCACCAAGTGAAAACGTCTGGTCAATGGTGGTCGAGCAAGTGGGTCGTCACAATACGCCAGTCGCAACTCTTGATGAACTCTGGTATCGTGTTAAAGCTACATGGGCAGCTGTAGCTGTACACGCCATCCAAGCTCTGTTTGACTCAATGCCCAGGCGTACCGAGGCCGTTATTACAGCCAGAGGGGGTTGTTCTGGGTACTGATTTCTCAGGATCTATGCACGCAAATTGCGTAAATATGTAATCACATGTCAGTTCTAGTATAATATATTTGTCCCATGAATACCCGTTTATCATCTGCATTTCTTCTTGGTGTAGCAATTTTAATGGCTAGTAGTGTATTACTTAGTCGACTTTTAGGTTTCGCTAATGCAAGTTGCAACCCTTTGCTGCTAGAGGGCTCCGAATTGTAGCATGTAACGTGACCGTGTATCACTTAACTATGTTACTGCTTTTATTAATATGCAAGTGATAGCATTCTGTACTTTGGATCTGCACCCCTCTGGGTCATGGGGTCCCGGGTTTGATTCCCGGCCGGGTTGGGTATTTCCTCTGCCCGCGGACTGGGTGTTTGTGTTATCCTCATCATTTCATCGTCATCAACATTCGTGAGAATGGCTAGATTGGACTGTGTAAAAAATTGGACTGTGAAAAAATTGGAACTTTCTATGGGCGCTGATGACCACGCAGTTGACCGCCCCACAAACCAAACATCATCTGTACTTTGGCTGATAATGATAGGCATCAAGAAATTCTGCGAAACAGGGTATTGTAAATTTTGTGAATCAAGATGACAGAGCCATAGCATTTCATACCAAAAGGTACGTTATATTTTACACAAAAGTATCTGCAATTTTTTCCGTGATGGATATGGAATTGTTATGACTACCGTCCAAAACAAAAATTAATTTCACGCAGAAGATGAAAAAATAAGTAATAAGACGATTGGACAAAGAGAAACAAGAGAACAATGTACCTTGCCCATCAATGTGCCTTCTTAACCGAATATTAATGATTCTGAATTATGCACCGCTGGTAATTCAACCTATACATTTGGTCTCATACTCTCGGAATTCTCCCCATTCCTTTATCTGAATTCATGTATGACTAGTAACTTTCTCAGTCCAGTGAAGAGGCGGTTTGGCTTCACTAACCTTTCCAGAAAAATGATTTAGGGATGGGATCTGCTGCCTAGAAAGTTGTTGGGCAAAGTACATTGATGTAAAAGGTGACAGCACTGGAAAGGCTAAAAATCTACAGTTTATCATTACCAAGTCCTTGACTATGGCAGACAAAGCTTCATAGGGTGGCTTGAGTGACTCAGCGATACAGATAGCCGTACCGCGGGTACAACAATAGCGGAGGAGTATTGGGTGAGAGGACAGAAACATGTTGTTTCTGAAGAGGGGCAGCAGCCTTCTCAGTAGTTGCAGGAACATCAATCTGTATGACTGACTGAACGGGCCTTGTAACAGCAACCAAAATGTCCTTGCTGTGTTGGTACTGCGAACGGCTGAAAGCAAGGAGAAATTACAAAAACTGGTTCAAATGGCTCTGAGCACTATGCGACTTAACTTCTGTGGTCATCAGTCCCCTAGAACTTAGAACTACTTAAACATACGTAATCTAAGGACATCACACACATCCATGCCCGAGGCAGGATTCGAACCTGCGACCGTAGCGTTCGCCCGGTTCCAGACTGTAGCGCCTAGAACCGCTCGCTCACTTCGGCCGGCAAATAAAAAGTCAAATAGGGGTCCAGTAAGAAGATAGGTATGCGGCCAAGACACTATGAACAACTTAGCGAACGCATTACCGTAGCCAAGACAGGCGCAATGCCCATACTTACCACAATAGCACGTGTTTATATGCCAACAAGCTCTGCAGGTCATGAAAAGAGCGAACAAATGTGTGATGAGAGAAAATAAACGATTCAGGTGGTTAAGGGAAATTAAAATTTAATTGTGATGGTGGGACTGGAATTCGATAGGAGAGAAGGAATAATAGCAGGTGAATACCGATTCGAGGAAAGGAATGAAAGACGAAGTCACCAAGTAGGATTCTGTCCAGAACATAATTTAATAATCGCTAACATTTTGTTTAAGAATTACGAAAGAAGGCTGTATACTTGGAAGTGACCTGGAGATACTGGAAGGTTTCATATTGATTGTATACTATCGGAAAAAATAGCATTACCAAAAAATAATTAATGTAGCGTAGAGAAATTTCGGGAATACCTTTGTCTAGGCAACATCTTGAAGCGATTAACAGAGCAAAATCACGGGTTAGTGTAAGTGCGAGACAAGCCATTGCAAATGTGAAATGGTGATACATTAATAACCGGTGTAACTGCCATATTGTTGTAAATGTGGATCTCGATCCATACGTCGGATGTCGTGAAAACTCCACTACATTTAATCGACGCAACTGAAGACGGAATATTTCGACGAGAGAGCACTGCAGTCAGCGGAACTGAAACCTACGTGCTTTCGGTGATGTGTGGATGACACCTTTGTCATCTAGCCCCACGGCACAGAGTCGCTGGATTCATTTTTTCAACACCTAAATTCAATTCATTCAAACATCAAGTTCACGCTGGAGGTGGCGAATAAAGCCTAAATACCGAAAACACACTTGAAGGCCACCATCTGTCACCATCCTGCACAACAAAATGGCGTGCTTAGGACGTTAGTCCACAGAGCACGAGACATATCGGACTCTGAACACTTGTCTCATGAACTACCACATCTCCGTACCGTAGCTACAGAAAGTGAGGAGCTGGAAGAAAGTGATGAACAAAGAAGAATGGTCGTTTTGCACTAATCAGCGAAAATAGGAAGATTATTAGAGAAGGCTCATTGAAAGATGATCTAGGTTTAAGATGGCCTGGTATTTATTACATTTTCTGAAGCTGCGGGATGTCATACATTGGACAAACTTGTCGCACCAGAGAGAATAGGTGTGTCGAACATCTACGACACTCACGTCTTGACCAACTACAGAAATCTGCAGTGGCCGAGTATTGCATCAGTACAGGATATTGTATGAATTAAATAAAACTCCGAAATTCTGTCATCGACATCTTCATACTGGCACAGCATCATTAAAGAACCAGTGGAAATTTGAAACTCGACTAATTTGCTTAAAAGGGCCACAGGATAGCAACTCAGCACGGTATGGGATCCAGCGCTGGCCATGTTACAATCGCAGCGAACGCAAAGAAGAACTGTTGGTCGTACGAGGGATCACGCTCTGGTGGCAACTTACACTGTAGAGCCAAAGAAACTGATATACCTGCCTAATATCGTATATGGCCCCCGCGAGCATGCATAAGTGCCGCAACACGACGTGGCATAGAGTAGACTAATGTATGAAGTAGTGCTGGAGGGAAAAGTGACACCATGAATCCTGAAGGGTTGTCCATAAATCCGTAAGAGTACGCGGGCGTGGAGACCTCTTCTGAATAGCACGTTCCAAGCCATGCTAGATATGCTCCATAATGTTCATATCTGGGGAGTCTGGTGGCCAGCAGAAGTCTTTAAAATCAGAAGAGTGCTCCTGGAGCCACTCTGTAGCACTTCTGGACGTGTGTGGTGTCGCATTGTCCTGCTGGAATTGTCCAAGTCCGTCGGAATGCGCAATGGACATGAATGGATGCCGGTGGTAAGACAAGATTCTTACGTATGTCTCACCTGTCAGAGTCGTATGTAGACATATCAGGGGACCCATATCACTCCAACTACACACGCCCCACCAGCTTGAACAGTCCCCTGCTAACATGCTGGGTCCATAGATTCATGAGGTTGTCTCGATACGAGTACACGTCCATCAACTCGATGCAAGTTGAAAGGAGACTCGTCCGACCAGGCAACATGTTTCCAGTCATTAACAATCCAATGTCGATGGGCCCAGGCGACACGTAAAACTTTGTGTCATCAAAGATGTCTATTGTGTATTGAACTGGGGACCTAGAAACGAGGGAGAGGCTTATCTCCGCCATAGTCCTCAGTGGTTCACCACCCTATAACAGGACAGAGCGGTCCACCCACTCAACCGTCGCCCCACATCGAACCCAGGGTTATTGTGCGGCGCGGCTCCCAGTGGACCCCCGGGGACGTCTCATATCAGACGAGTGTAACCCCAAATGTTTGCTTGGTAGATTAATTATGGTGTACACGTACGCGGAGAGAGTGTTTGTGCAGCAATCGCCAATATAGTGTAGCTGAGGCGGAATAAGGGGAACAAGCCCGCATTCACCGAGGCAGATGGGAAACCGCCCTAAAAACCATTCACAGAATGGCCAGCAGACCGGACCTCGACACTAATACGCCGGGCGGATTCGTGCCGGGAACCGGCACGTTTCCCACTCGGGAAACAGTGCGTTAGACCGCGCGGCTAGCCAGGCGGGCAGTCATCAAGACTACATTAGTGGGACTTCGGCTCAGAAAGCCCACATCGATGATGTTTCGTTAACTGTTTCGCCTGCTGACGCTTGTTGATGGTCCAGCATTCAAATCTATGGCAACTTCAGGAAGGGTTTCACTTCTGTCACGTTGAACGATTCTTTTCAGTCGTCTAGGCCCTCCAGTGTAGAATCACGCTGCTGCTACAGTCGCAGTTTCGAATCCTGCCATGGGCATGGATGGTTGTGATGTCCTTAGGTTAGTTAGGTTTAAGTAGTTTTAAATCTAGGGGACTGATGACCTCAGATGTTAAGTCTCATAGTGCTTAGAGCCATTTGAAGCATTTTAGTCATCGTTGCTCCAGTTTTCTCATAATATTTTTCCGGCCGCAGCGATGTCGGAAATTTGATATTTTACTGGATACCTGATATTCACCGTATCCTCGTGAAATGGTCGTATGGGGAACTCTCCACTGGACCCCTACCTCGGAGATGCTGTGTCACATCGCTCTGTTGCCGACTATAACACCCCTCTTTTGTTTCTTTATTGTACGTAAATTCCCCATCTGGGGCGCGCTGGCAGCAGCATATGCACTGGTATTCAGCTGAAAGACATTAATTGTAAAATAGAAGACATTTAAAATTACAAAGGAGAAAATATGGCGTACATAAGTAGAAAAACTGTTATTCAGCTGAAAGACATTAATTGTAAAATAGAATACATTTAAAATTACAAAGGAGAAAATATGGCGTACATAAGTAGAAAAATGGGGAACATAATGGAAGAGAACAGACAAAAAGTGGGGGATTGTAAAATGGCGAAAAGCATTGTGCACAAAAACCTCACAGTGGGACCATTAAAAGAACACAAGGCGAAGTATGGCTGGAGCATAAAAGTAGCAATGGATGGTGTAGCACATAACGATCACTGACAGTACCATTTTGTACAAGTCCATCACACAATTAAAATCACAGCTCCAGACATACAGGAGAACAGCACCAAACACAACACTGATGTAGCATACTAATGATGATGGGCAAATACAGGATCTGCCAGTGTCAAGGAGATGAGGGAGAAGGGAAGAAGGGAAGGAGGAAGGGGTGGAGAGGGGGAAGACTGGTGGGGGCGCGTTGAAGAGGGCTGGGGAGGGAAGGACATGAGAGGGACACAGTTAAGGTGTAGGTGCAGAGACTCAGGGGGAGAAAGGTGGAATATCCGCTCTGGGAGAAGGAGGGGAGGGGAAGGAACAAGGCCAGGTTACAGTTGGAAGGAAGGGTAGATGTCACGGGAAAGTTCAACATTCGGGAGGGGAAGGTGCTGGAAATTACCCTGATGAAAGAGATGGAGGGTCTGGAGGTGGAGAGAGGGAGCGATTCAGTGACAGAGGGGCTGCAGCAGGTAAGGGGAGGGGTGGAATGGAAGGAAGAAACCAGGGGCTTGGGGGGGGGGGAAACAAGCCTGTGAGTAGTGTGAAAGGTGGGGAGATGTTGGAGTATAAGGAGGACGTGGGAGACGGGGATGAGGTCATACAGGGGAAGGAAGGTGGATACGGAAGGCAAGATGGAGTGCATGGCATTTGAGGCTTTGGGATTTGGAGGGCCTTGTAAAAGCTGAAAGGGGGGGGGGGCAGAGATCCAGGCAATGTTGCCATAACAGAGGATAAGATGGATGAGGGATTTGCAGGTGTGGAGAATGGTGGAAGGATGCAATCCCCATGTCCAGGCAGCAGTAGTTTCAGGAGGCAGAGGCAGGTATTGGCTTTCTGCTGGAGCGTGATGTGGTGGGGGTCCAGGTGAGGTGACGGTCAAGGGTGAGGACAAAGGTATCTTAGGGTGGGGGTGAGCTGGATGGGACAACCATAAATGGTGACGTAGAAATCGATGAGACAGAAGGAGCCAGTGTTGCAGCCTATGATGGTTGCCTGGGTTTTGGAGGAGTTGAGACGTAGGAACCACTGGTTACACCAAGTGGTGAACTGGTTGAGGTGGGTTTGGAGGGTGCATTGTGACCAATGAAGTGTAGGATAGAGAGGCAGGAAGGCGGTGCCATCAGCATAATGGAGATGGTGGACAGGTGGGGGTGGCTTGAACATATCGGCTGTGTACAGGACATAGAGGAGAGGGGAGAAGACGGAGCCCTGGGGGACGCCACTTATGGGATAAAAGATACGGGCTATAACACCACGTTGAAACTCACTTAAATCTTGATAACCTGCCATTATAGCCGCAGTAACAGACCCAACAACTGCGCGTGACACTTGTTGCCTTATATAGGCGTTACCGACCGCAGCGCCGTATTTTGCCTATTTAGATACCTCTGTATTTGAATATGCATGACTATACCAGTTTCTTTGGCGCTTCAGTGTAGATATTTGGTTGACGGGCACACGCCAGAGGTGGCACGTATTTTGGCAGGCGATTCCCGACAGAGGGCGCTGGGGCGACCGACGGCAGCGCACTGCTAGACTGACGGCCTCTGCTCGTTCGTTCAACGTCCGACAGGTAGCGTACCTGTCTCTCTCGCTACCGATCGGCATATATGCACTACTGGTCATTTAAATTTGGCGCGTTGACACCTTAGCAATTTCTTCTCTGACTGCCATAAATAGAAGGCGTCGGTGAGAGTTTGTGCTTGAACCTGTACCGCCGAAGTTTGGGATGGGTCTTTAAGTTCCACCACCACACCTTCACCGTGCTCTCCAATGATCTAATTGGAATGACGTAATTGTAGAACAGACCAATTTTATCCTTACACCAAGATAGTAACGCCGAGATCTGCCGATGACACTGTACCTCAACCCACCACAAAAAGGAAAAAGAAAAAGAGAAACAGCCTGAGCAGTGTGTCCGCTGCGTCTGAAGATGTCGGTCAGCTGCGCCCAAGAAATATTGTGGAGTCTTCACAACAACAGCTGAAGTGCATGCATTGTATTTTACAGGTGCCGGATGTGAGTCTATGAGATGGAATTCCATGCCTGTAGCACTTGGTTGGTCAATACAGCGTCATGTAATGCTTGTTGTGAGTGACGCGGGAGTTATCGTCGGATGATGTTCCATATGTGCTAGACTGGAGACAGATCAGTTAATCGAGCAGGCCAAAGCAACAGGTCGACACTGTGTAGAGCATGTTGGGCTACAACAGCAGTACGTGGGCTAGCATCATTCTGTTGGAAAAAACCCGTTTTAATGCTGTTCATTACGTAGGGAGGCTACATTCCTGCCAAGACTTTCTGCAGTATCGCAGAAGGATCATCCAGCTACTCGTAGGCCTATTACACGACCTCGTTCAGAGTCTATAAACTGTTGATAATGGCGTCTTTGTCGCCTTAAAGGCAGTCTTGAGTAACATCAACTCACCGCGTCCAATCTCAAATGTAACTAACGCTCAGGGACAATACATCGTATATTTAAAACAAATCCGATTTGCATGCTCATATTGAATCCTGGAGCGCTGCACTTATGCGACTGGAGCGAAATTAGAACAGAAATCATTTTTCGCATGTACAACCACGCCTACCAACTTTTGTTTATGTCATACAACTCCTTCTTGATGATGTGATTCTTTATCGACCATTTATAATGGTAAGACAGAGAATTAGGAACGAGATTTTAAACTGTAAGACATTTCCAAGGAGAGAAGTGGACTCTGAGCGCAGTTTATTGGTTATGAACTATAGATTAGAACTGAAGAAGTTGAAAAAACATAGAAAATTGAGAAGATGGGACCTGCATGAGTTGAAAGAACCAGAGGTGGTTAGGAGTTTCACGGAGAGCATTAGGCACCAGTTAACAGGTGAAAGGATGGAATCTAGCCGCGTTTTTGCTGTCGTGGGACCCTGACCTAATATGCAAGTTACGGGGCAGAATCACGATGTTACGCAAGTCACGTCAAAGGGGGATTGTATTGAATCTACACAAGGTGTATAACCCAATCTTATAATTTCGTTGATATGAGTTTTACGTGGAGTGGTTAGCCTCTCACGTAATTTATTCGTGGAATTAATTGATCAGAGTTCCCCTCCAAAGCTGATGATGGGAAAGATTATGACAGTTTCACAGATAAATGCCCTACTACAAATTTACAAGTACATCTACTTTCTTTAAATGGAATACAAAATTTATCATGATTTGTACGAGGAACAATCATGTATGTTAATGCAAACCAATCATATTTGTTCTTAATATACATTAATGACTTACCATTTCATATTGATGAAGATGCAAAGTTAGTTCTTTTTGCTGATGATACAAGTATAGTAATAACATCCAAAAACCGAGAACTAAGTGATGTAATTGTAAATGATGTTATTCACAAAATTATTAAGTGGTTCTCAGCAAACGGACTCTCTTTAAATTTTGATAAAACACAGCATATACAGTTCCGTACAGTAAATGGCACAACTCCAGTAATAAATATAGACTTTGAACAGAAGTCTGTAGCTAAGCTGGCATTTTCAAAATTTTTTGGTGTGTCCACTGATGAGAGGTTAAACTGGAAGCAACACATTGATGGTCTGCTGAAACGTCTGAGTTCAGCTACGTATGCTATTAGGGTTATTGCAAATTTTGGTGATAATAATCTCAGTAAATTAGCTTACTATGCCTACTTTCATTCACGGCTTTCGTATGGCATCATACTCTGAGGTAATTCATCGTTGAGTAGAAAAGTATTCATTGCTCAAAAACGTGTAATCAGAATAATTGCTGGAGCCCACCCACGGTCATCCTGCAGACATCTATTTAAGGATCTAGGGATCCTCACAGTAATCTCACAGTATATATATATTCACTTGTTGTTAATAATCCAACCCAGTTCAAAAGTAATAGCAGTGTGCATAGCTATAACACCAGGAGATAGGATGATCCTCACTATGCAGGGTTAAATCTGACTTTGGCACAGAAAGGGGTAAATTATGCTGCCACAAAAGTCTTTGGTCACCTACCAAACAGCAGCAAAAGCCTGACAGATAGTCAACCAACATTTAAAAATAAATTAAAAGAATTTCTAAATGACAACTCCTTCTACTCATTGGCTGAATTTTTAGATATAAATTAAAGGAGGGAAAAAAACTAACTTAAACATTAGTGTCATGCAATATTTTGTGTAATGTAATATCGTGTACAGACATCTTTCATTAACCTGACACGTTCCACATCATTACGAAGTGTCGTATTCATGATCTATGGAACAAGTATTAATCTAATCTATTCTAATATATAAATAGTCCTCACTTGATAGAGGTGTTGGCAAGAACCTAGTACAAACGACACTTCATGAAATCTAGTGTACTTCTTTGCTACAACAAGTGGGAACAAAGGGAGCAGGTGAAATGTATAACATCGATAAACAAGTGGGTAATCGGATGCAGTACCACGATATCACCTAACGAAGAGAAATTGTTCTACGGGTACCCTTGCTGAGAAACCTCAAGTCCAATTCTGGGTGGCTGAAATATCAACTGAGGCCCTACAGGCCAGAATTGCGCATATAAATAAAAGCCTATATTTTTATCGAGTGGCCGGACAAGTGAAACTGCGAATGAATTTACTGTGCAAATACGTGACCGATTCCTGCGGCGGCCAGGAACCATTCTCCTAGTCTTCCGGCCATGCCCATACAGAGATCTATGCGTTGTGCCACATCTCGACCATTCGTCGCCAATTAACAAAGCTTTCACCAGTTATGGTCTTACAACAAATTCGTCCTAACTCCCACTACCGAACTCCTTCAACGTAGGCGCCAGTACCATTCCTTCCCTCCAATTCTCGACGGTTAATACAAACGTGTGCTTGCGTAACAGTCGAGCAGCCTATCACAGCCTCCGCCAGGACTTTGCAAGAGGAGCTTTCTAGAGACGAGCGCCAATGAAATATGATTATTGAGGTGTGACGTGTGGCGCCGTTCCGTCGGCTATTCCCAGGAGCTCGGAGATCATTTCTCCGAAACGATGCAAACAGTAGCACAGCCGTGACACCAATCTGGGGTGTTTGCCTAAAACGTGAGGCTTTCACGAGGAAGCTGCCCCTAGCCACTATAAAAATAGAGAGTGGCTATCATTCTGGTCCCTGAGACCCGACATCAAAAGAGAAAGCCGCCAGCAATGCCTCAGGAATCTGTCCACAGTTGCCAGTGGCCGGGTGTCCCCACCTGCTGCTACTTCCCACTGCCCCAAAAATGAAATTACGATATACATTCATCCTATTCCCGATCATGTACATGAGGGTACAGAGCATTAGGTTACCTACTTTGCATGACCGTGTAATACGGTAGCGAAATGACATTAACTTGTATGTGTGAAAATTCAGATTTTAAAAATGCAAGACAAGCTAGTTTGATTGCTTTTAATAAGTGTGTGAAGAACACAGAGGGCTTACCGTTTTGCAAGGAATACAGCACAAGACGAATGGGAAGTCTTAAGAAGCAATCTAATGAATGCAGCAGAGGATCAGAGCGGTAAAAAGGCAATCCCTAGTAGAAGACCTTGGATAACACAGGATTTACTGAAATTAACTAATGATAGGAGAAAAATAAAAAAAATTAACAAATGTAGCAGGCAGAAGGAATACGAATGTCTGAAAAATGAGACTGACATGAAGTGCCAAATGGCTAAGCAGGAATGGCTAGCGCACGAATGTAAAGATTTAGAAGCATATTTTACTACGGGAAAGATAGATATCGCCTACAGGACAATGAAAGAGGCCTTTGAAGGGAACAGAAGGAGCTGTATGAATATCGAGAGCACAAATGGTAACCCAGTCATAAGTAAAGAAGGGAAAGCTAAAAGATGGAAGGAGTATATGGGAAGTGCCTAGAAATGGGAGATAAACTGTATAGCAATATGTTAGAAATGGAAGAGGACGTAGATGAAGAAGACACAGGAGAATTTTACAGAGCACTTAAAAACCTAAGTCGAAACAAAGGCCGGAAGTAGAAGACATGCTGTCAGAACTACTGATAATCTTGGGAGAGCCAGTCATGTGAAAAATCTTCCATCTTTATTGCAAGACGTATAACACAGGCCAAATACCATGAGACATCAAGAAGATGGTTATATTTCGCACTCCAAAGAAAGTACTTGCTAACGTATGTGAAAATTACCAAATCTTACTTGCAAAATACTAACACGAATTCCTTAAAGAAGAATGGGCAGTGTGGAAAAACTGGTAGAATCCGACCTTGAGGAAGATCAGTTAGGATTGCGGAGAAATGGAGGAACACGCGAGACAATAGTGACACTACGACTTATCTTAGAAGACAGGCTATGGAAAGACAAATCTACGTTTACAGCATAAGTGTCTGAAGAACACAGGGGGCTTGCCGTTTTGCAAGGAATACAGCACAAAACGAATGGGTAGTCTTAAGAGACGGATTAATGAATACAGCAGAGGATCGGAGCGGTAAAAAGACAATCCCTAGTAGAAGACATTGGATAACACAGGACTTACTGATTTACACAGCTATTGAAAATGTTGACACAAATACTGAAAGTAGCACTGTTAAAATACAAAGAGCGAAAGTCTGTTTACAACTTGTATAGAAATCAGACAGATGTTAGGAGATGAGTGGCATGAAAGGGAAACAGTGGTTGAGCAGGTAATGAAACAGGGTTGTAGCCTATCTGTGATGTAAAATCTTTACCTTGAACAAGCAGTAAAGGAAATCGAAGAAAATTTAAAGACGGAATAAAAGTTCAGAGAGAGCAAATAAAAATTTTGATGAAACTTCCTGGCAGATTACAACCGTGTGCCGGACCGAGAGTCGACCTAGAGACCTGTGCCTTTCGCGGGCAAGTGCTCTAGCCTTCTAGCCATAATTCCCTAAACGAGAGCTGATTTAAGGGGGACAGGTTCCCAGTATTGATGTGCTGCCTCGTATGTGGTCATATGGTCCTCCTTGTCCCCTCTCCGGACTTAAATGCGCACAGAAAGTGATGCACACTGGCCGACTCTCGTCGATGATTTTCCTCGTTCAAGCCGGACGACTGGTTACTAGATTCTTCCGGTGGGTGGTCGGTAATGTTAGTGCAGCATCATTCTCCATCAGTGGCACTGAGCTGACTTTTCTGGACAGGTTTGGTCATTCTGCAGCAATTACTCTAGGCATAATTTGACGCTATTCATTTAAAATGGTGACTGAGAACTCTCCTTGTCATATTGTGGTGATTATGATCATTGTGGTCATATTTATTTCCTTTGTGAGGCTGAGACCAGTAGATACGCAGTGCAGGTCCTGGATACCCAAACACTTCGACGGCAGTCAAGAAAGGATCACTGTTAAAATAACATTGTAACAGGTAAGTAGTAGTTACACAGCGCCGGTTTTGTAACAGCTAAAGATCTTATAACAGGGTCGCTGATGAGGTAAGGACTTCCTTTGTCAGATTACACTTGACCTTGAGAGAGTAAGGCTGAGTGCGATATAGTCAAGTTCCACCACATCATTCTTCTCCCCCAGGCGTGCCCAGTCACCTCATTATAGTTTCATGTGTATGGTTACTCAATTACGTGACTTATAATCATGGTCACAACCGACCCTCCCTCCCCCACCTACCCTTGCACTGGTTGAGGCCAAGAACTGAGTGTTAGTGGTTCAGATAACGAAACCTACCACACACATGTGTATGGTACAGTCAAGACCACCCCTTTCCACCTCTCTACACCCCTTGGACCAATGGGATTATTGATCCTGTCTCCATTTCCGCTTTTATTGCCAGAGCAGTTGCTTGGGATGCACAATTTGAGATCTACACATGAGAGAGAGAGGACTATCAGCTTTTCACACAGTGTTGGCATTAATTATAGATAAAAATCAATTAAATTTAGTAGATTGATATAAGTTTCATTATTCGAGGCCTAGAGAGAGAATCGGAGCGTTGATATGTATTCTAAACTGACTTTATTACTTTTACAATTACGCGATTATCGTCATTGGAGGCGCCAGCAGCGAGCATGGATTTCCAATTGTTCCCATATTTTTCCACATTTAAAAAAAATTATACCATTTTTGTGTTAGCATGGATGTGTGTGATGTCCTTAGGTTAGTTAGGTTTAAGTAGTTCTAAGTTCTAGGGGACTGACGACCACAGATGTTAAGTCCCATAGTGCTCAGAGCCATTTGAACCAAGCTATTTTTGTGTTATTTCACATTTTTACGTATTTTTCACACTGCATACGTAAATATACAAGAGTATATAGGATGAACAAAAATATATATACTGTAATTAGAAATTGCTCCAACAAGGATGCTGTTGCAGAGAACTGAAATGGTAACAATTGCCACAAAACAATTTATTAACAAACTGGATAATATTTAGCAACAAATCTATTCTATATATATCCACCTACATGTACATATACATGGATACTCTGCAAATGACACTGAAGTGCCTGGCAGGGGGTTCTTCCAACCACCTTCACAATTCTATTTGTTACGTATAAACCAATAAACTTTTGTTAAAGAAATTTCCACCTTTTGACTGTTAACTGTTCATTTATTTCACACAAGCATGATATCGGCATAACAGCCATTGTCAAGTTATGTTGAGCTGAAAATAAATGAAGTGTATGTATCATATGGTGCAGGGCAGAGGAACTAGAATTATTACGCATTTAAAACATGAGTTACTTTTTAAAATATGTTTGACCTGTTTGTGACCTGTGATCGTCGAAAAAAAATATTTATGGGATTATAGACCAGTTGTCATATTAGACTATATGTGTTAATATCGAAGATACATAATATGGCTGAAACTGTACACAGTGAAACACTATTAACACTCACTATGGCGTATTTAGCAACCAATATATTCCTGTGACCTGTAGCCATCACTTCTGTTCATCAACTGACGTTAACACATGTCAAAAAATGGCAGAAAGTGTAACAAAGCGGCATCACTGTGTGAGCTACATGGTATTTGCATTATCAGAGGTGTTACTAGGAAAGGGAATGTGGATATTTATTCATCCCGCATCCCGACCTCCCCATCGCTACTGTCCATCGCCAACCCACATCTTCCCTGCCAGTCTTCACCTCCATCGCCCTGTTACTTCGCTTGATGACCTGTTTGTGAACGCCGCCGCCGCATCACATTAGAGTCAATCTCATCACTCGCACTTCACCACAGCCCGTCACTGTCGTCTCAACGCCGCTTCAGCGACCACTTACCCAACTTAACGCCGTTCATGGCTGTCCGCCATTATGGATCATTCCACGACAATTATAATCTATACCCCTCCTCCTTCTGCTCCCACCGTCACCACATGGAGCACGTCATCTCCCCCCCCCCCCCCCCCATACACACACACCCATCTTCCTTACCTACAGTATCCTCTTCCACAACAACCATAACCTATGCATCTCTCGCCGTCCCCAGCTCCCCTATATAGCCTCTCTTTGAGCCACGATTCATCAGCTACCACATCCACCACTGCCACAGGTGTAACAGCCCACTGAGCAACAGTTACCTCAGATTGCCTGATCAAGTCACACTGTGTCAATCAACACATAATATGCTGAAGGTCCTGCACCACTCAATGGTAACCCCCAAAAACGTCACATCCTGCCAAACCCCACCCCACAACCATCATTTCCAAAAACAGCCCAGCAATCTACAAAACTCTGACATGAGTCCTACTCCCACACCACAAAACGACTACCTGATCCTGAAGACACCCAGCATATGGACACAACTCCTGCCCCTCCAACGTCCTCCCCTACCACCCACAAATTTACTCTCTCCAACCCACATCCAAGAACCCTCAAACCGAAGTTCTTCACCCTCAAAATCAAAAAATACCTACATAGGCTCTACATCCAACAAATCGTCCCTAGAAGAGACTCTTTATTACTTTAGTCCCTCACCCCCACTTCCACAGTCCTAAAGACTCCCAGCACACATTACCACACAACTTCATCCTTTGAGCTGTCCTTACACCTTTTCTGCAGTTATCACCAGTGATGAGCTTCAGATCATGGATGTGGAAATGGAATGCAAACTGAACACCAGATAAACTTTATAAATCTGGAAAGTCCTTTTGGTCAACAATGATCATGGCGCTACTCATCTCGTGTGGGTATTTACTGACTACCTCGACTACAGACCTTCTCTCTAAAGACGAAACTCTGAAATACCATTACCAAAAGGTTGAAGCTTCCAACTCCCATCCCCAGTTCCAGAATTGCCTAAAGAATTGTCTAAAGCGTCTTTGTCACAGTGATCACCTAACTGAAGATTGTGAACCTGTCTACACTGCAAAGCCTTCCACTTTCTTAAATGGTGCCCTAACGTAGCTTTCCCTCCTACTACGGAATCCAAAGCCAAGCCTCAACAAACCTAATCAGAACTCACTGCCCCTATCAGTAACACTGACAATCCCATTCATACTACCCATTTCTTCCCCACAACCCATATTGTTGAAGACGTCATCAAGTTCATAACACTCGTCTTCCAAAATATTCATTCATTCCAACATCCACACACCTTTCAACAAATCTTGCTTGCTGTTCACTCTGTATTTCATGTCAATACCCAAGCCACATACTCCCACAGCCAGGTCTACTTCCATTTCACGTGCCTCTACAACATAGTTTAAGGTCTGTCTAATCCTTACCCACCCAAACCACTGTTACTTTCCCTGTAATAGTGAGATAGCATTACAAAATCTTATACCATATCACCTGCTCCCCATCCACCCGTAAACATATTTTAATGCATACCATGTCCCAACACAATGTGCATACCGTTATCCTTAATGAAAATTCCCTCCAATCCTATGACACCATCCTAACTTCCCCCTATATCTTCCACCACACATATAACCCTCTTCCCCTGGCCAGAGGCGAAGGGACAATAGGCCATCACAAGAATATCCCTGTTTGGCCACAACCCCTATACGATACTCCCACTGAACACCTTATCCTATCCCTCTTTTTCTGTACCTTCATTATTGCCTGTACAACCACCCCATATGACTTCCTCACCGACGTAGATCAGACCTTGTCCACCTATATTACTGTCACTGACCTCAACATTCACAGTAGATCCACAGCTGAATTCCAGTGGTGGCATCAGCTTACTGGCTTCCTGCAAGGAGACACTATTCCCATCACACACCGAAACCCTCCTAATAGCAACAACACCCCTGACCTCATCCTAGAGCCTCTCAACCTCGTTGGATGCCTCACTCCAAGAGTCCTCAATCCAACTGGAAGTGACTACCTATCTGTACTCCTCACCATCACCTACACACAACTTCATCCTCATGCACTCCATCCTTGTGCTGGTGTGAGCTGCTCCCAGCACACCGGTCAGTAAAGATGTAGCGGGAAGATCGTTAGTAGGTGCTGGATAAGGCGCGCATATCTTCACAGAGCGGGCTCAGTTCACATGACAGGCTACGACAGTACATAGCGACGAGATTACTGACTATAGCTAGACTAAAGTTTTTAATAGCAAGATTACCAACATTGTCTGCATATGAGCTTGTATCACAACACATGGACTCAATTGAAGTTAAGTAAATGCTCGTGTAAATAAAGAGTTGTATTAATCCACGTGTGCATTTTTGTTGCAGAAAGAGGATGCTGGCTATCCATATCAACATCCTCTCCTATGCTTCCTTGCGGTACAAGACTCTACAGTGGCGACGAGGATACTACAGTGGTACGAGGCTACTACAGAGGCGAACGAGAATAATTCAGTTGCGATCGAAGTTAATCAACTTGGCCGAAGTATTTTCTTGCTTCCCTTGTGTTTTAGTTTTCAGGGGTGCTCGTGTCCAATTGTTTTTTATTTGCTAATTTTTTGTTGTGTTCCTGCATATATTCCAAGAGGGAAGCCGCAGTGATAATCAAATTACTCTTACCAGAGGCTTTTCTTGCTTTTTCATATAACTTATTTGTGTAAACCATGGATTCACCGCCCTCTCCACCCCCTGCCCCGTCCTTCAGCCGCAGACGGCCAGTGTAATTGATCTAACACGACCTTTTCAGTTTCAGAACCAACAAATCACTAACTTACTGATAACGGTACAGCAACTACTTGCTGCACAAGCTGCGTCGGCCGTACAACAACAACCGACCAACCAACCAGCCCAGCAAGTGTCGCCGACCAGGATACCACCGTTCCGGCAATTTAAAGAAACAGAAGATGAATGGGTTGAACACCTGACTCAGTTCCAAGCACATTGTCAAGTTCACCATGTTCAAAGTACTGTAAAGCTATAATACTTCCTTTCGAGTGCGGGGTCCCCAGTTGTCAGGTACATATAAAAACCATTCCCAACCGCGTCTCCCGACGAACTCAGCTATGACGAAGTAATTGCTGCATTAACTCAATATTACGACCAGCAAGTCAAAGTAGCTGCAGCTAGATTTCAGTTCCTTCGCTTGCAGAAAAAGCCGGAACAAACGTACCGACAGTGGTATGCAGAATTAAAGGGCATGACTTGGAAGTATAAATTTAAGTAGAGTTGTGGTAACTTTTACAGTGATTTAATGATACCGGGTGCAATAACATTCAGTATCCAAGATAGTAGAATACGGGAACAGATCTTAAAGTACTCTGATCCACCACTTCCCCAAGTATTGCAAATCTTAGAGCAATATGGTTCAAATGGCTCTGAGCACTATGGGACTGAACTGCTGAGGTCATCAGTCCCCTAGAACTTAGAACTCGTTAAACCTAACTAACCTAAGGGCATCACAGACATCCATGCCCGAGGCAGGATTCGAATTTGCGACCGTAGCAGTCGCGAGAGCAATATGATTCGGGTGCTATGGCGGCCGATAAGTCTGACGAGGACCCGATTTGTCTGATCGAGTCACCCCTTGTTCGCGACGACCCCCAGCAGCGACAACAACGAGCGCGTATACAGCCACGCTGACAGCCACATCGACATGTAAACAGGCCTGTGAATTTAGTGTTGTCTTACTCTAGATGTTTTGCTCGCCATAGAAAACAGGATTGCCCATCACGTAGCGCAACCTGTTACAAGTATGGAAGAAAAGGCCATGTCCAAGCAGTTTGTTTGCAACGGCACAGAAAAGACAATTTTTCTAGCTCCCAGAACGAACAGGCTCGGCACACACAGTGAACGCTGTGTTTTCAAAGCCTACAACAGATTCTGGACAAACGTAAGACTAATGTTGGGCCTCATTCTCGCCCTAGTGCTGTGCAACGACGTTCTAAAATACTGTTTGTCTCATTACGAATTTCTGGACGTCGTGTGAATTTTCTGTTGCCTCAGTAACTTTGCTTAATCGTGCCACGTGCGAACATTTAGGCTCACCATCCCTTTCTAAATCTAGCAAGCACCTCACTGCTCACAACGGACAGGAAATTGCAGTGCTAGGACAGTGTAGTTTGCCTGTCTTTTACAAATCTCTCACCAAGGCAGTGAATTTTACGGTATGAAAATCAAGAGTTTAGTTTCCTAACCTTCTGATAGCATCCACATTTGAGTTGACTTCAACTCTACTGTCAACTCACAGACAGTAGTTGACGCCGGCCCGAGTGGCCGAGCGTTCTAGGCGCTACAGTCGGAAACCGCGCGACCGCTACGGTCGCGGGTTCGAATCCTGCCACGGGCAAGGATGTGTGTGATGTCCTTAGATTAGGTATGTTTAAGTAGTCCTAAGTTCTAGGGGACTGATGACCTCAGCAGTTAAGTCCCATAGTGCTCAGAACCATTTGAACCACAGTAGTCGACACTTATTAATTACCTCGCAGTTAGCTCGCATCTTGCACTACCGAGACCATGGTTATTAAGTGATCATATCTAGCTTGTTACAATACCCTGAAAGCTTTGATTTTAGCTACATTACTAACGGAAATTCAGTTACAACAAATTGTACCAAGAACAATGCGTTTCAAATGGATCCTCCACATGCTGTTGCTTTCAAATGGCCTACTCTCATAATATGCAGGTTACATTAATTCTTTTACCACAAATACGACGTTTCTTGCCATTTTAATGCAACGAAGCATTCAATTAACGGAGGGTTTTAGAGAGCTCTCCATTTTGCTGATGCTCAGAAATGATATAACAATGGTCAACGTTCAAGGGCAGTTTCAGAATATCTGACATGCCACATATTGCTCTGCACGTTCGGAAAGACTTCCCAATGTGCTATTCCACGCTATGACATTAGAAACTCGACACCCTCAACGTTCAAATGCACGGTCCGTTTTCTGACAGCTTAAGGCGTGGACGACGCGGGCCACCGCTCACGGCCTCGTGGTCAGATGGGTTTCATGCCTTCAAGGTTTATGCAGATTTCTTTAACTCGTGGAAAGTATTCAATTAGGGCCATTAAAACCCGTGACCGCTAGTAAAGAATTTACTCATCATAAGGCGATGAATCCCAATCTGGTAACATTAACCCACAACATTCGCTTTTTAAAAATCTAATCTGCAGTACGATTACAGAAAGGACGAGGCTGCCTGAAGCCATATGTTCTTCGTGAAAACTTTAAACTTTTCATGTCGACTGTCCTTTGCTTACAGTTGCTACCAGCTTTATCGATCTAACAGTAGTGGCGTATTAGTAGCGGTGCTAATTGTTGATGTTCTCTGTTATGTGTCATTGACTACATACAGAATAAATAATGTGTGACGAATTAATTGCTGGCAAATCGATATCTTCCCCTCTTACATCCAAAAAAGCTATAGACAGTACAGAGGAAATTTCATTCGTGGTAAGGCTTGGAAAATAATAATTCAAGTCGTAGAATGCTGAGATCTAGAGAAGAACAGTGGCAAAGTACTGTCCCGCACTTGAAGCTGACCGTCTTTATAATCTGCTCACGCTAATGCCTCATACCTCCTTATATAATCTACAACACACCTACATATCGGTACGACGTGCACGTCTCAGTGGATTCCCATCCCTGGCTGACAATAGCATAGTCATTGTATATCCTCTCCCTGCTTGCCCCTGAGCCAAGGCTCTTTCTTTCCATAATTGTACTGTACCTGTCCATCATACATCTGCCGGCGTTAGAATGCGAAACTAAACTTTGCTTACAAAGGACGGGAATGAAGACACCCGTCGAAACGTGAACGACTCACGCAACTCGACACTGCACAGTCACGTCAATATTCATAGTAAAGTTGTTACCATTGCATATCCTCAGCGTATGATGAAATGTATGGTCAACACGCGTACATACATGAAGGAAAAATACGATCAAAAAGTCAAGCTAATGTAGATCAACTGTGTCGTGAAGAAAAGTGAAAATGTTTGCTGATACCGATAGTGAGAATTATGGAGAGAACAGCAGCAACTGTAGGATGTAGTGTAAGGATAGTTCGTAATGTTGAGAATGTCATTGACGATCCAAACACAAACTTAACAGGGAAATGAAACACTTCCTGGAAAATTTTAATGGAAATAGGATTTCGTCTTCAATAATCTAATGATAAAATAACGTTACTTGTAGAGAGGGAGAACATACTTGCATTGTGTGCCCAGTTTATTGTCCTGTTTTTATTTCCTTCGTTTTCCTGTAGAAGCGTGTGTTAACAGTGAATGTAGTTTTATTTGCTACACGCACACATCTGTTATTAGACTGTAAAACAAGAACATTATTCTTTAATTTTACTTTATTTCGCTGTTCTGTAGAAGAATATATTAATATCGAATATAATATTATCTGGTGAATTGCCACCACAGTTATTAGAAGAATGTCGTAGTAGCGAACGTAGTTTTATGTTTGCTTTTTATGATCTACGCACAATACAAACAGCTCAGGGCCCGACTTCCATTTGGACTGAGAACGAATATACTGCTCCTGCGTCATTTGAGACAACCAATAGTACAGCACATTAAGTCCACAGCCCGCCCTACTATAAGGGCAGTCGTGGAATGGACAGATTACACCTATAAACACGATTCTGGACAGCTAGAGAACCAATTAGAGTGCCGCAAGAAGACATGCCAGTGTGCGTCGTTATTTAGTATTTAGTAGTTCTGACACATTGGTATACGAGAATGAGTCTGATTCATTGTTTAAAAACGGCAAATATTAAGTACATAGACAATGATTGTGGATCAGTGTCGTACATTGAACTATAATAATTCAAGAGCTGTTGTATGTTTAGAACATTTTTCGTTCATGAAGAAAGAAATGGTATACAGGTTTATTTACTGAGACTAAGGTAAGAAATTATTTACACATATATACCTACAGAGTGTAACCAAAGTACTGCGATCCACTACACCAAGAATAATGTAGGTAAACTACCGTCGACTGGAAAATAAAGAAAAGCTGAAGTGCCTAAAAATTTGATCTTTCAGCCTTCATACTAAGTTGCTTTTTGGTGCATCACCATAATGGCAGACTTGTACGAAAAATCGACAATACTAACAACAAATAAACCTTTTTTTAAACAGGATAGTACATTTTTTTATATCAATAGACATCAGAGATAAGAAGAATTACATTCGAATTTATTGTTTTTTATTTTTGAAATCGAATAGTAACGTTGTACGTATTAAGGCAAGCTATTCGACCATTTAGGGTTGACACTGAGGAGAGGTAAACTAGCTTGATTGGCTGGATGCGAGTCGACGGCGTGGGGAAGCTGATAGGCAGTTCAAGGCGAGCTTGTTTATGGACGGACATAGATAATACCCGAGCAGGGAGAATTTGGATGACTGTTGCTCACATGGCCAGAGTGCAGAAAATGTACCAGTACAATGGGGGCGTTTAGCCGCACCTCAAAGGATTGTCCGCGATGTTCTGACCGTATACAAAGTATGCTAGTGGCAAGACAGTCAATGCCTTTTCAGGCGATACCAATGGAAATACTATCGATGACAGCGCTTCGAAAGCAGAGTTACTAAACACAGCCTTTTGAAATTCCTTCACTAAAGAAGACGAAGTAAATATTCCAGAGCTCGAATCAAGAACAGCAGCCAACATGAACAACTTAGAAGAAGATTTCTTCGGGGTACTGAAACAACTTAAATCACTTAATAAAAGCAAGTCTTTTGGTCCAGACGTTATACCCATTAGGATCTTTTCTGAGTATGCTGATGCAGTAGCTCCATACTTAACAACTGTATACAACCGCTCGCACGACGAAAGATCCATACCCAAAGACTGGCAAGTTACACAGGTCGCACCAATATTCAAGAAAGGTAGTAGGAGTAATCCACTAAACTATAGGCCAATATCATTAACGTCGATATTACGAATTACGTCGAAGAGAACAGTCTACTGATTCACAATCAACACGGATGTCGAAAACATTATTCTTATGAAACCCAACTAGCTCAATACACACTGGAAGTGTTGAGTGATATTGACAAGGGAATTCAAACTGCTTCCGTATTTCTAGATTTACAGAGGGATTTTTATTCCTTATCTATATAAACGATTCAGGAGACAATCTGAGCAGCCGTCTTATGTTGTTTGCAGATGATGCTGCCGTTTTTCGTCTAGTAAACTCATAAGAATATCAAAACAAATTGCAAAACGATTTAGAAATGATATCTGAATGGCGCGAACATTGGCACTTGACACTAATAACGAAAAATGTGATGCCATCCACATGAGTGCAAATATAAATCTTTTGAACTTCGGTTACACGATAAGTCAGTCTGATCTAAAAGCCTCAAATTCAACTATATACTTAGGAAATACAGTTACGAACAACGTAAATTGGAAAGAGCGCACAGAAAATATTGTGGGGAAGGCAAACCGAAGACTGCGTTTTACTGGCAGAACACGTAGAAAATGTAACAGATCTACTAAAGAGACTGCCTACACTAAGCTTGTCCGTCCTTTTTTGGAGTACTGCTGCCCGGTCTGGGATCCTTAATAGATAGGATTAACAGATTACATCGCGAAAGTTCAAAGACGAGCAGCACGTTTTCCATGATCGCGAAATCGGGGAGAGAGTGTCACCGCCATGATACAGGATTTGAAATGGACACAATTAAAACAAAGGCGTTTCTGTTGCGGTGGAATCTTCTCACAAAATCTGTCACCAACTTTCTCCTCCGAATGCGAAAATATTTTGTTGACGCTGACATACACAGGTAGAAAAAACATCATAACAAGATAAAGTAAATCAAAGCAGGCGCGAAGAAATATATGTGTTTTTTTTCGCGCTCTGTTCGAGATTGGAATAATAGAGAATTATAGTGAAGATGGTTCAATGAATCCTCTGCAAGGTATTTACGTGTGAATTGCAGAGTATCCATGTAAATGTAAACACATCAAAAAAGTTTTGCATCTTCCCGTTTCCCAGAACTCTTGAAGATAGATGTTGACTGTGGATATTGTATCACAGACACAGTCCCTTTGACTGTTCAGAGATATCACTAAACTCAGCCAAACTATGCACGAGCAGCGCATATTAGACGGAGGGGGTCCGACAGCCGATCAGTTCCAGTCATTCCACCACGAAGGAGGTACACGGCTCGTGTTGTCTGTAGTTCAACCACGCCTAGACGGTCCGCATTGTTGCACTGTGTCAGGAAGGGCTCCCAACAAGTTAAGTTTCCAGGCGTCTCGGAGTGAAGCAAAGCGATGTTGTTCCGACATGGAGGAGATACAGAGAGATAGGTACTGTCTATTACATGCCTCGCTCAGGCCGCCCAAGGGCTACTACTGCAGTGGATGACCGCTACCTACGGATTATGGCTCGGAGGAACCCTGACAGCAACACCACCAAGTTGAATAATGCTTTTCGTGCAGCCACAGTACATCGTGTGACGACTCAAACTGGACTCAATAGGCTGCATGATGCGCAACTTTACTCCCGACGTCCATGGCGGGATCCATCTTTGCAACCACGCCACCACGCAGTGCGGCACAGATGGGCCCAACAATATGCTGAATGGACCACTCAAGTTTGGCATCACGTTCTCTTCTCCGATGAGTGTCGCATATGCCTTCAACCAGATAATCATCGGAGACGTGTGTGGAGGCAACTTGGTCAGGCTGAACGCCTGATAGATTCAAAAGGTATGTTTATCGACGACGTGACCCACCCAGCACTCTGAGGGTTCTACACCGAATCACCGTTGAGGAGTGGTTCAGTCTAGACTAACATTATCTTGATGAACTTGTGGATAGTATGCCACGACGAATACAGGCATGCATCAAAGAAAGAGGACGTGCTACTGGGTATTAGAGGTAGCGGTGTCAACAGCAGTCTGGATTACCACCTCTGAAGGTCTCGCTGAATGGTGGTACAGCATGCAGTGTGTGGTTTTCATGAGCAATGAAAAGGGCCGAAATTATATTTATGTTGATCTCTATTCCAATTTTCTGTACCGGTTCCGGAACTCTCGGAACCGAGGTGATGCGAAACCTTTTTTGATATATGTGGAACATCTTCTATGCTGGTAACAGTACGTTTTATTTTAATGAAGTTCCTAATTTGTCAAGTTACTCACAATTCTGTAAAAGATTTGTAAAAATTTACCAATAGCTTCGTATTAACGTGTTGTTGCACGTTAGCTCCCGTAAAGGCCTTACAGGCGCGTGCGGTTGGAAGCAATTTTTCAACAACCAGATGTCTGCTCAGCGTCTGTAACGTCATTTTCCATTGTCGACTCGCTCTGTTATTCTTTGTGTGTTCAACAGCCGTGCTTGTGACAATAACATGTTTAATTTTGTGCATTATTTCATAACAGTTGTCTGTTTTACAAACTGAAAATTTGCAGAGAGGAGGACTATCAGATGAGGAGATAAGGGAATTGCTGGAGCCGTCTTCTGATTCTGGAAACTCACCTCGTGAGTATGAATCTTCCAATGATGATGTTAGTGAGACAGGTGTCACTGAAGACACAGAACTACACCAAGATGATGATCATGAAGAATCCCTTTACGACGATGGAGAACAATTAAGTGCAAATTCTATTGAGTGTGACTCACTGTTTTCTCGTAATGGGAATGCAATACTGGCTACAGCTTCTCAAGCAGGAATTTCTGGTAGACGGAGCAAAATGGATGTGTTAGAAGACGACCAGAGGCTTACAAGTTATTCGATCGGGAGGTGTGATAGTGAAGAATTTTGTTTTATCTTGTTCTTTAACGTATCCCTCATTGACAAAGTGTGTATGTGAACCAACAAGGAGGACCAAATCGTTTACGAGGACTGCGTGGATATAGATATAAATGAAAAAGTTTCTTGTTGTTCTGATCTTTACTGGAGTTTACATGTCAAGAAATGAAGATATTGTCATTCAACTTCGGAGTTTTGAGTGTGGCCGTCCACTATACAATGAAATTATGTCTCGAAGTAACTTCCATGCTACTCCGAGGATGTTGCGATTTAAAAGTGCAGCAGCCCCACGTGAACATAGGTCAAGTGAACAGTTGGAACCAATCAGGGAAGTTTTCGAGATGTGGGAAAATACCCTTAGGAATGCCAACGTTCCAACGATATTGCAGTGCCGGTGTTTTTCTGATGACGGTGCTCTGCGGCAACCACAGTCGCTACTAAATACATCATATGAATTTGCAATTGCGAATAATGACTACCATCATATGTAGAATGGAATGACGACAATGGAACTTTGTGCCCGACCGGGACTCGAACCCGGTAACTCGAGTAAACAAAATTCAAATTATGTCTCAGGAGTCGTCTACATAAATTTCACAAGTTAGAATGAAACCTTGTATTAATAATTCTCTTATATTTTACTTCACAATTCTGATTATATATTAATTCGCAATTCTACCCAATGCATAGACTGTTTGACAGCAGTACACAGGTACCGCTTGTTATTTGCTACGCGTTTAGCTGCAAGGCAAGAAAGCAGACGTGTACGGCTCGACGCTACGACTTCATCGAGCCACCCTTGTTAAACACAGCCTTGCATATGCCTGTTACCTACGTCTGTTAATATGGAGGTAAAGTCGCAGAATGTGTACCTACCACATACAACAGTAAATGGTTAAATGGATTATAGTACTTTTTATATTATCAATACTTAATTTTACCATTCGTTGATTTTATAATTTAGTTCTCCCATGCCTTTGATATGTCGTGCTGGATTCTGTCTTTCCCTTTATATGCATATCTTTTATTACGCATATTTAGCGAAAAACATACGGTAATTCTGGTAAGGTATACCTCTGGAGTGCCACACTCAGCGACGTCCTATGCTCACAAATTATGACTCAAAGCAAACAGTATCGTACGTTCCTCCACTTTTACAGATATCATGGGGAAGGCAATACCTTTTACTAATATTTTGTGGAGTAAAAAGTACAAAATACGGCACAAATCGTCTATTACGGAAAAAAGCGTCTTAGCTCAGAGGCAAGTTGATAGGCAACCTACTGATTGGCACGACTCTTTCTGATCTGCAGCTGTAGTATCAATTACATACGGAAGTAACAAGGCTCCAAAAAATGGTTCAAATGGCTCTGAGCACTATGAGACTTAACTTCTGAGGTTATCAGTCGCCTAGAACTTAGAACTAATTAAACTTAACTAACCTAAGGACATCACACACATCCATGCCCGAGGCAGGATTCGAACCTGCGACCGTAACGGTCGCCCCGCTCCAGACTGTAGTGTCTAGAACCGCACGGCCACTCCGGCCGGCAATAAGGCTCCACTTAAGTAGATTAAAGAGAGAGTCAGCTTCAACTGCGGGACAGTCCTTTATTACTGCAGCCGAACTTCCGAATTCCATTTATAGTGCTGCAGCTACGACGCATTTACGCAACTAGACGCTGAACAGCTTGCTCCTACAGACGCTACAATTCATTTAGTTTTTCTTTCAGCGCATCACTCATGCACGTTAAGAAATATTTTCTGCGCAGCAATGTGTATAACCAACCTACGAGGCATCATAGAATTAATAGACGGATCTTCACTCATTATCACTAACAGTCACGGAATACTAAACTAAATAGTAACAATGCACCGCTCTGTGATGCTAGATCGCGTAGGTTGGCAACTGTTCCGAAACCGACGACTTGTGACTTCTACCGACATATAACGCTGCCAGTATCTTCCGCGGGAAGGGGCCAAGTCCTTGACACCAGAAAATATATTGACGACATGGGCCGTAACTCACACTTTTCACTCCATAACATAATCGTACGAGATTTTGTCGTCCACATGCCCTAGGTAAAATGAAAGACCTTACGAAAATTCATGTTTTTAGACATAATTTGTGAGCGTAGGACGCCGTTATGTGTGGCACCCAAGACATACACCTTTACCTTCATTTTAATCCGAATGTTGTTCATTAAATTACGTGAGTGAGTTTATTTACTTTTTAATGCATTTAGGAGATGTCTGATGTGTAGTAGGTTGTAATGTGTACAGTCTGTCGACGTAGCAGTGTAGCTCTGCTCTCAATATGTGCTTGACGTATATTGACACAACAACAGTGTGGTACTCTATATAGCTGCTTGGTGTATGCGTGTCCAGGAGCACTCAATGAAGCAATTAGCAAGCCTATCGCGGTAAAATTCATTACTGTGAATCAGTATCAGATTTGAACATCAGCCTCCCAATAACACACCTTTACAAAAAGCTGATAAGCCGTATGCCATTTCTACTATTGCCACTGATAGCTGCGTAACCCCTGAACTGGTAGCAATGCAGAATTAAGAGGAACACAACCGCTCCACGTCCTTTACCCTCCATCGCAGTGTATGAGGGGCGTTTGAAAACATCGTGCGAAGTCCGAAAGATGGCACCACCGGCACGTGTGCCCTATTGGTCTATTTCTTTGTGTTTGGCATTCGTGTGGATCAAGGAAGTCGAGTGATTGTCAAAAAATAGACGAAAATTAATTTCGTGTGGTTATTAAACATTACTTTATCGAAGGCAAAACGCCTCAGGAGACTAAAGAGAAGCTTGATAAACATTACGGTGACTTTGCGCCTTCGATTAGAACAGTTTATAAGTGGTTTCAAAATTTTTGGAGTGGCCATATGGGCACAAGTGGTGCTGAACGTTCAGGACGCCCTGTGGAGGTTACAACTCCAGAAATCATTGATAAAATCCATGATATGGTGATGGATGACAGAAGAGTTAAGGTGCGTGAGATTGCTAGAGCTGTGAGCATCTCGAATGAATGGTACATAATATTTTGCATACACGTTTGGACATGAGAACTCTATCCGCAAGATGGGTTCCGCGATTGCTCACTCTTGACCAAAAACGGAATCGTGTGAAGTTTGCAAGGATGGTATTGAGCTATTCAGGTAGAATACGCAGGACTTTAAGCGTCGTTTCGTCACTGTGGATGAAACATTAATACATTACTACACCCCTGAGAGCACAGAACAATCTAAACAATGGGTTACCATGAGAGAATCTGCACCAAAAAATGCGAAGATCAGTTCTTCGGCCAGAAAGGGTATTGCGACTCTCTTTTGGGATTCGCCAGGGATAATCCTCATCGACTACCTGGAAAAGGATAAAACCATTACAGGTGCATATTATTCATCGTTATTGGACCGTTGCAAAACCGAGCTGCATGAAAAGCGCCGGTGACTGGACCGAAAAAAGCCCTTTTCCATCACGGCAATGTAACAGCACACACCTCAGCAGTTGTAGTCGCAAAATTAATGGAAACAAGATTCCAACTCGTTTCACATCTCCTATATTCTCCAGACTTGGCTCTCTCGGACTACTATTTGTTCCCAAATTTGAAGAAATGGCTGGCGGGACAAAGATTTTAATCAAACGAGGAGGTGATTGCAGCAACTAACAGCTGTTTTGCCGACTTGGACAATTCCTATTATTCGGAAGAGATCAACAAATTATAACAGCGTTGGACGAAGTGCATAAGCCTAAAAGAAGACTATGTCGAAAAATAAAAAAAAGGTTTACCCCAAACGCATAAGAAGTTCTTATTTTTGCACGGAGTTTGAAAACGCCCCTCGTACAGTTGACCATCAGCCTCACAGTAACACACTTCCACGGAACGTTGTTACTGCCATGCGCCATTTCTGACATTGACGCTGATAGCTGCGCCGCGCCTCAATTCGTAGAAACACAGGATTAAGAGAAACACGTCAACCCCACCCCCCCCTCACTCACCATCGAAAACCAATGACCCTCTTTTACTTCCTCTTCTCCCAATCCTCACGCGACACAGCTACGTCGACGTGCTATAGATACTTATGCAAAGAATAAAAAGAGTTGTTATTACTATTTACAGGCTACAGATACAATATACAAACTTCGCATCTTTAGTATATTAGGTCCAGGTTCCAAAGATATAGAGACACCGGGAGAGAGAGGAAATCTGGTTCTGCAAAGCTAAACGAGCTGTATCATACCAAGTTTTTTAAGTAAAGGTACGATGAAGTTTCTAAAAAGAAAAAACTGCTTCTGGTAGTACAGAATCATGTGAATGGATTTATTCGACTCCCAAAAAAGTAATAGTCACGTCCGATACTCCGCGGAATTTGGGAAATATTCCAGACACACAGAGAAACGAACGACAAAAGTCGGAAATAGTATAGAATCAGTTTGTAGCCCATCAAAATCTGAAAAGCATGTGTTGAACAGTGGAACTGTCGAGAACAGCTGTGTTCTCTGCTAGATAGCAGGAATATCGGTAATGTAGCTAATAAAGCGCTTGTTAGATCGGATCTTGTACGTCGACGTTTCCCGTAACGAAATCTCAGGGTCATGATATTGTTAAAAGTGGCTCTAGACAGCAGTTAAATAACAGTGATGAAGATTATCCCAAAGACGATGATCATAGGCACTTTTCCAATTTTAATTTCTCAAGGAAACTAAAAAATGCTGAAACTTGATTTCGTCGCTGGTTGGTTTATTCCAATTCTCAAAATAAATTTTTCTGTTTACCGTATAGACTAAATCGAAATCCAAAAACTCAGATTGTACGAGGACAGTGTTCTGGCTGGAAGCAGTTAAGTAGTGTTTTACAAAGACATGAGATTACCATAGAATATACGGCTTTTATATTAAATGCATGACATTAGAGAAAGGAATAAAGAAAGGGAAAATAACGGACCAAGGAAACGAAAGTTGAATCCCAAAAAATATTAGCACAATTTATTTCAGAGGCCAAGTGATGTCATTAACTACTTAGCCTCCCACAATATAGAATTTAGCGGTCACGGAGGATCTTTAAGCACAGGACAGTGCTAAATCTGGTAACTTTATACACTTTTTTAAACTGAAATCTAAGTATAATCCTACATTACGGGAATACACGAAGCCCATAAAAGGCAAACAACTTACGCACCATTATCTAAGCCACGGTACTCAGAATGAATTTATCATACGGATGTAAAAAAACAGTTGCTAGTGAAGTGGTTCTTCATCTAAAATACGCAAAATATTATTCGATTTTTCTCGACAGCACTTGAGACTGTGGTCAATACATCAACTGGCACAATAAAAGAAATCTTATCGGATTTCTAGCCATCACTGAGACGGCAAGAGAATATCTTATTAATGTAATACTGGCAGAGCTAACATGAGTTAGATATTGAAATTGTCTTGGCTAAGGATGCCACAATGGACCATATTTGGCGGGAATAAATAGTGGAGTGAAAAATCGAATATTAAATATAAATCTAGGTCATTTTTACACCCTGCGACTGTCTGCTGCTGGCAGACGCAGCGGTAGCAAAAACCATTTTTGACTTCATTCACAAATTTTATTTGCTATTTTCAAGATCATCAAACACTGAAAATTAATCTCAGCCAAATTAAAGGTTACTGCTAAACCTTTATCAGACAAAAGTGGAAAAGCATAACCGAGACAGTGAAGGCAGTACTATTGCAATTTGATTATGCTGCTGAATGCACTGAAAGTTTAAAAATTGCAAGGATGAATCTGACAAACTCAGTGACTGCGATTCAGTTTTGAAACAAATATCAGATTAGAATTTATATCAGATATTACCGTGCGTTAATGATATGAGCAAGTTGTGGCTGTCTGTAATAGTCAATCTGAGTATTGGTCTTGAACATTGGCGTATATTTTGTGATTGGTTCAATGAACATCGACAAACTGGGTTCGAACAATGCTTGTCTCACGCTCGTCAATTTATTGAGAAAAGCAACTATGAATTTCGAAAAGGTTTTATAACTAAAAGGTTAGTCGAAAAGAAAAGGATATTGAATTATGGAAGAGGTGACGAACCTATACATTCTCCCAAAATCTGACACCAAACTGGTATTTTTAACGTCATGATTGATGCCATATTGAGCAATACGGATTTATGTTTTATATCTATAGAGCAGCGTTTTGCAAATTTTGATCTTCTGTATGACCTAAGTAAGGTAAAAATTATTCCAAAAGGTCATATATTGGAAAGCTGACAAGATTTACACCCAGTTCTGCGAATGGGTGAGAGCTCTGACTTATAATCCAACAAATTATATGAAAAACTGCAAATAAAGATCCCACATTTACTTTACTTCATTAAAGATGTCAAACAGCTACTGTAGTATATAACAGAAATTAACTTAAACAGTTATCCATATATTTATATTGTCATTAGAATTTTGGTACAATGTGCCTAATTGCACCTCGGTAGAAAGGAGCTATTCAAAATTAAAACCAATAAAAATTATTTAAGTTTTACAATGAGTCAGCAAAGAGTTTCGAGTTTTATCGATTGAAGCAGATATAAAATCTAAATAGGCTTCTTACACCTAGTAAGCATTTCAGTAAGGCTAGAAGTAGGAAAATTTTGTTTCTATAATATTTAATTGTTAGTTATTACTAAAATGACTGTTACTTAAAATTGACATTTTTTATTTTTCTGAATAATAGTCTGACAGCTTCAAAAGAAAATAATATAGATTCTCTGTATAAAATCCATCCTCTTGCTCCTTCTGAGGGCCTCACAAAATATATCCCAGACCAAATTTGGGGCTTGCCCCGCCACAGTGAGTAATATGTTTACCACACAATTTACATACTTCACACATATTTGTACACATATTTCAGCTGTGTCTCTAGCGAATTTCGCCCTGTAGTTTCGTCTTCATGGCATCTCAATGCGTATAACGTCATATTTCCTGAACTATGTGCCGTACAATGATACACACTATCCAGTTCCTTTAATGTCACCATCTGTTAAAACAGTGAATAACTACCTTTTGAAACATGGATCATTGTGAGACGTGCAAGAACAGACTTCACGAGGTTCTGGAAGGCACGGACAGGAAAGTGGAGCCATGCTGATTCCAGTGCCGTGGCGAGCTGTCCTAGATTTATCGGTTGAGGATCCATGGCACGGACGGCTCGATCGAGGTGTCGTCACAGATTCTTGACTGAGTTTAAATCCGGGGAGTTTGGTGGCCAGGGGAACACAGAAACCCATCCTGGTGGTCTTCAAACCAAGTACGAACACCGCGAGCTGCGTGAGATGTTGCAATGTCCTGATGGTAGATGCTGAGAGAAAAAAATGCATGTAGCGGAGTAAATGGTCCTCAGGGATAGGGGCATACTTCTATTGATCCATTGTTAGCCTCCACAATCACGAGATCACTCAGGGAATACCATGAAAACATTCCTCAGGCCATAACGCCCCCTCGTTCACCATGGACACTTTCGACAATTGTACCAGAGTATTTTCTTTCTCTCTGATGGAGCTTAAAACATGATTCATCTGAAAAGGCCATCTATCACCACCCCTGTAGACATTCAGCTGCAGTACTGGCGTACTAATTCCAGCCTTCGGTGCTGATGAACAGCAGTCAGCATGGATGCATGAACCAGCAACGGAAGCTGAACGATGGTTAAGGATACACTGTTGATAGCCCCTTTGTTCAACTGGGCAGGCAGTCACTCAACAGTTACATTTCTACTCGCCCATATATGCCTTTGCAGCCTTCGTTCACCCTGTCAACTATGGCCCTTGGTGCACCAAAGTGGCCTTGGCACCAGCACCATTTTCCCATCCACAGTATAGTTCATCCACGCCGGCAGACAAACAGTTTTCAAACTTAGTCGTTTTGGAAATGCTTCCACTCTTGACCCGGAATCCAATGATCATGCCCCTTTGGGCGTCAGACAAATCACACTGTTTCCGAAACATGACAACGACTCTACTGTTCTCCTTATCCCCCCGACACGCTTTATATACCCTCCACTGCTACTGCTGCCACCTGCCGTCTGTGAGTGGTTACCTCACCTTGACGTTGGACGTAGACGGTGGTCACATAAATGTGATTTGACCGCGTGTATATTGACTTTTGCATTTACATACTGAATATGACAAATACGGAATGAGTATGGAAAACACGGAAAAATTGAAAAATAAGAAAACTGGAAAACATGGAAAAATGTAAAAATAACGAGACAATGTAATAATATGGAAAATATGCAAAAATATTGGAAAAATTGAAAATATTGAACAACCGGAAAAAAGGAAAAACGTATAAAATACCGGAAAATCCGAATACAAAATGGCAGTACACAACATTTCCATTGATACAGACTAAAGTGGCTGGAGGTCTCTTCTAATATTTCCTAAATAGCAACAAGTTTGTACTAAGGAAGAGAGCTATTAGAATCACAGGATCCTCTGCTCCCAAAATTACTGAGAAATCTGTGAAAAGTCTGAGTGTGCTCGCAGACCACTTGAAAAAAACTGAATTTCTTATTTACAGAGAGGGAGTAGGCGAAATTTTTGGCATAAGCACTAGACATGACGTCACACATAGAGTTAGAGATAAAAAAATGCGTTATACAGAAAGAGTAAGCGGAATATGCGGTATAGAGGCCGCAGGTCCTTAATGCCTTAATGTAACGACTTGGTATCAGAGAGTTAATAACACCACATATGCTTCTATAGTAGAAAGACGGTGCAGTCTAGAAAGACATGGTGAAAGACGAAACTGTAATACTCCCACTAGTTCTGTGTGTGTGAAGAAATGGTAATATTATTCCCAATCCACATCATAGATATAAAACATAGAATGTTTCAAATTATATAGGAGTATTTTACTACAAATTCCCAGCAATATGACTCTATTGATTCGGCTATTAAACTGCTAGTAGTATGCACAGTAATACTGGGTGAAAAGAACGTTGCTGAACTGTGCCACGTACTCTTACCTTGAGTCGTTTTATTACTTTGGAGTGTGAATTGTGTGATGCCCTTTATTTGGATTCTCAGTGTTGTGCTAACCTCTCCCAATTCATGTGAGCGGCAAGTCATAAGACATTTGGAAGCGCTCTAAAGTAGACTGATACCATAAAGTGGAAAAATCATACATATGGATCAGGTATTAACACCTACACAGATTAAACCATGAGAAGCTCGCTGATACTCCCCCAAGGGGAGTGGCGGGTTCAGCGGCGTTCGCGGCGCACGAGGCGGAGGGTCAATGTGGAGGCTGGCCGTGTGGCATCGCCCGCTCTGCCTGTGAGTGGACATGTGGCTGCTCCTTCAGCAAGGTCCGAGCAGGCACACGGGGGGAGGGGTTTATTAGTTATTGGGAGCTCCAACGTTAGGCGGGTGATGGAGCCCCTTAGGGAAATAGCGGAAAGGTCGGGGAAGAAGGCCAGTGTTCACTCTGTCTGCTTGCCGGGGGGTCTCATCCGAGATGTGGAGGAGGCCCTACCGGCGGCGATAGAGAGCACTGGGTGCACCCGACTGCAAATTGTTGCTCATGTCGGCACCAATGACTCTTGCCGTCTGGGTTCAGAGGTCATCCTCAGTTCGTACAGGCGGTTGGCGGAGTTGGTGAAGGTGGAAAGCCTCGCTCGCGGGGTGGAATCAGAGCTAACTATTTGTAGTATCGTTCCGAGAACCGATCGCGGTCCTCTGGTTTGGAGCCGAGTGGAAGGCTTAAACCAGAGGCTCAGACGATTCTGCGGAGAGCTGGGGTGCAAATTTCTCGACCTCCGCTATCGGGTGGAGAAATGTAGGGTCCCCCTGAATAGGTCAGGCGTGCACTACACGCCGGAAGCGGCTACGAGGGTAGCGGAGTACGTGTGGAGTGCACATGGGGTTTTTTTAGGTTAGAGAATTCCCTCCCTAGGCCCGACAAGACGCCTCCTGAGACGCGGCAAGGCAGGAGTAGGCAAAATGCAACAAGGAATAACAATATTAATGTGCTAATAGTAAACTGCAGAAGCGTCTATAGAAAGGTCCCAGAACTGCTCTCATTAATAAACGGTCACAACGCCCATATAGTACTAGGAACAGAAAGTTGGCTGAAACCAGACGTAAACAGTAATGAAATCCTAAACTCTGATTGGAATGTATACCGCAGAGATAGGCTGGACAGTGAAGGGGGAGGCGTGTTTATAGCGATAAGAAGTGCAATAGTATCGAAGGAAATTGACGGAGATTCGAATTGTGAAATGATTTGGGTGAAGGTCACGGTTAAAGCAGGCTCAGACATGGTAATTGGATGTCTCTATAGGCCCCCGGGCTCAGCAGCTGTTGTGGCTCAGCACCTGAAGAATAATTTGGAAAATATTTCGAGTAGATTTCCCCACCATGTTATAGTTCTGGGTGGAGATTTTAATTTGCCGGATATAGACTGGGAGACTCAAACGTTCATAACGGGTGGCAGGGACAAAGAATCCAGTGAAATATTTTTAAGTGCTTTATCTGAAAACTACCTTGAGCAGTTAAACAGAAAACCGACTCGTGGCGATAATATATTAGACCTTCTGGTGACAAACAGACCCGAACTATTTGAATCAGTTAATGCAGAACAGGGAATCAGCGATCATAAAGCGGTTACTGCGTCGATGATTTCAGCCGTAAATAGAAATATTAAAAAAGGTAGGAAGATTTTTCTGTTTAGCAAAAGTGACAAAAAGCAGATTACAGAGTACCTGACGGCTCAACACAAAAGTTTTGTCTCAAGTGCAGATAGTGTTGAGGATCAGTGGACAAAGTTCAAAACCATGGTACAATATGCGTTAGATGAGTATGTGCCAAGCAAGATCGTAAGAGATGGAAAAGAGCCACCGTGGTACAACAACCGAGTTAGAAAACTGCTGCGGAAGCAAAGGGAACTTCACAGCAAACATAAACATAGCCAAAGCCTTGCAGACAAACAAAAATTACGCGAAGCGAAATGTAGTGTGAGGAGGGCTATGCGAGAGGCTTTCAATGAATTCGAAAGTAACGTTCTATGTACTGACTTGGCAGAAAATCCTAAGAAATTTTGGTCCTATGTCAAAGCGGTAGGTGGATCAAAACAAAATGTCCAGACACTCTGTGACCAAAATGGTACTGAAACAGAGGATGACAGACTAAAGGCCGAAATCCTAAATGTCTTCTTCCAAAGCTGTTTCACAGAGGAAGACTGCACTGTGCTTCCTTCTCTAGATTGTCGCACAGTTGACAAAATGGTAGATATCGAAGTAGACGACAGAGGGATAGAGAAACAATTAAAATCGCTCAAAAGAGGAAAGGCCGCTGGTCCTGATGGGATACCAGTTCGATTTTACACAGAGTACGCGAAGGAACTTGCCCCCCTTCTTGCAGCGGTGTACCGTAGGTCTCTAGAAGAGCGAAGCGTTCCAAAGGATTGGAAAAGGGCACAGGTCATCCCCGTTCTCAAGAAGGGACGTCGAACAGATGTGCAGAACTATAGACCTATATCTCTAACGTCGATCAGTTGTAGAATTTTGGAACACGTATTATGTTCGAGTATAATGTCTTTTCTGGAGACTAGAAATCTACTCTGTAGGAATCAGCATGGGTTTCGAAAAAGACGATCGTGTGAAACCCAGCTCGCGCTATTCGTCCACGAGACTCAGAGGGCCTTAGACACGGGTTCACAGGTAGATGCCGTGTTTCTTGACTTCCGCAAGGCGTTTGACACAGTTCCCCATAGTCGTTTAATGAACAAAGTAAGAGCATACGGACTGTCAGATCAATTGTGTGATTGGATTGAGGAGTTCCTAGATAACAGAACGCAGCACGTCATTCTCAATGGAGAGAAGTCTTCCGAAGTAAGAGTGATTTCAGGTGTGCCGCAGGGGAGTGTCATAGGACCGTTGCTATTCACAATATACATAAATGACCTGGTGGATGACATCGGAAGTTCACTGAGGCTTTTTGCAGATGATGCTGTGGTGTATCGAGAGGTTGCAACAATGGAAAATTGTACTGAAATGCAGGAGGATCTGCAGCGAATTGACGCATGGTGCACGGAATGGCAATTGAATCTCAATGTAGCGAAGTGTAATGTGATGCGAATACATAGAAAGATAGGTCCCTTATCATTTAGCTACAAAATAGCAGGTCAGCAACTGGAAGCAGTTAATTCCATAAATTATCTGGGAGTACGCATTAGGAGTGATTTAAAATGGAATGATCATATAAAGTTGATCGTCGGTAAAGCAGATGCCAGACTGAGATTCATTGGAAGAATCCTAAGGAAATGCAATCCGACAACAAAGGAAGTAGGTTACAGTACGCTTGTTCGCCCAATGCTTGAATACTGCTCAGCGGTGTGGGATCCGCACCAGGTAGGGTTGATAGAAGAGATAGAGAAGATCCAACGGAGAGCAGCGCGCTTCGTTACAGGATCATTTAGTAATTGCGAAAGCGTTACGGAGATGATAGATAAACTCCAGTGGAAGACTCTGCAGGAGAGACGCTCAGTAGCTCGGTACGGGCTTTTGTTGAAGTTTCGAGAACATACCTTCACCGAAGAGTCAAGCAGTATATTGCTCCCTCCTACGTATATCTCGCGAAGAGACCATGAGGATAAAATCAGAGAGATTAGAGCCCACACAGAAGCATACCGACAATCCTTCTTTCCACGTACAATACGAGACTGGAATAGAAGGGAGAACCGATAGAGGTACTCAGGGTACCCTCCGCCACACACCGTCAGGTGGCTTGCGGAGTACGGATGTAGATGTAGATGTAGATACAAGATAAATGGACTCTGTGCACAACACGAGAGCCCACATTTATCTAGGTAACTTAGATTCACAGATAGTATTAGTGCTCGGCGTTTGTCTAATTGTTTAAACAATTCGTCATAATTTTAACCATTTTTGCTGTAGTTCCTTCCGTCAGTATCAGTGGTGGGAAATTTACAGCTTTCGACACACAAAGAATAGACTGTGTGGAGGAGAGACTATATTTTCGAGGGATTCCGCGTTGCGCTTCTGGATGACCGTCTATTCATTTTAAACAACTCACTTTTCTAAGTCAGTATGGAATGCATATGCATTATAATAACGTGGGTGTAACGGAAAATTTGTTTACGGGAGGGAGGGGTGGATGACTGGATATTCACCCACGTGCAAATCGATTCGTCAGCCTAGTTATTGATGCCGATAACTTGCTATAGAACCAAGAATGGGTAAGATGATGATGTTTATTATTTACAGTTATACTCTCGCAACTATGGCAGGCAAAAGCTCCAAACCCCTAGAGGTTTTTACTAAAATCAAGACTATCGAAATGTCTAGTGATAGTCATTGTCTCAATGGTGATAAATCTGAGACATTAAGGATCAGCTCTACTTCTGCGCAACATCGGAGAGGCCTATCTTGCAGGCAAACATGCAGAACAAATTTAGTGTTCCTGATACCTAATGGAAGTGCTTTGTCGATCATAATTAAGTCATTACCTACAAAGTTTTATAAATGTAGTTCTATGGTTTATCTACCGCGAGTAAGTACGAGCTTATAAGTTGGTTACATGATCACGACGTCGCTTCCAGTCGTGACTCTTAAGAATACATAACGTATTGACAATATAGATAAAAATATTCGCGTAATGTAATTGGTTGGTTTAAGATGTCTTCGATTTATCAGTCATATACTGCTCGTCTTCTGACATAACGGTACAAACTCGAAACATGAGAAACAGGAAAGTGGGATAATGGTAAATAAATATATTTATCACCTTCTTACTACTTTCAGGGAAATTATTTGGAAATTCAGGTGCTTTGGGTAAGGATGTCCAACATATAACCATTTATCTTTCAAAAGTCAAATTATTCTCAAGAGGGGATATGAAATACACTCCTGGAAATTGAAATAAGAACAACGTGAATTCATTGTCCTAGGAAGGGGAAACTTTATTAACACATTCCTGGAGTCAGATATATCACATGATCACACTGACAGAACCACAGGCACATAGACACAGGCAACAGAGCATGCACAATGTCGGCACTAATACAGTGTATATCCACGTTTCGCAGCAATGCAGGCTGCTATTCTCCCATGGAGACGATCGTAGATATGCTGGATGTAGTCCTGTGGAACGGCTTGCCATCCCATTTCCACCTGGCGCCTCAGTAGGACCAGCGTTCGTGCAGGACGTGCCGACCGCGTGAGACGACGCTTCATCCAGTCCCAAACATGCTCAATGGGGGACAGATCCGGAGATCTTGCTGGCCAGGGTAGTTGACGTACACCTTCTAGAGCACGTTGGGTGGCACGGGATACATGCGGACGTGCATTGTCCTGTTGGAACAGCAAGTTCCCTTGCCGGTCTAGGAATGGTAGAACGATGGGTTCGATGACGGTTTGGATGTACCGTGCACTATTCAGTGTCCCCTCGACGATCACCAGAGGTGTACGGCCAGTGTAGGAGATCGCTCCCCACACCATGATGCCGGGTGTTGGCCCTGTGTGCCTCGGTCGTATGCAGTCCTGATTGTGGCGCTCACCTGCACGGCGCCAAACACGCATACGACCATCATTGGCACCAAGGCAGAAGCGACTCTCATCGCTGAAGACGACACGTCTCCATTCGTCCCTCCATTCACGCCTGTCGCGACACCACTGGAGGCGGGCTGCACGATGTTGGGGCGTGACCAGAAGACGGCTTAACGGTGTGCGGGACCTTAGCCCAGCTTCATGGAGACGGTTGCGAATGGTCCTCGCCGATACCCCAGGAGCAACAGTGTCCCTAATTTGCTGGGAAGTGGCGGTGCGGTCCCCTACGGCACTGCGTAGGATCCCACGGTCTTGGCGTGCATCCGTGCGTCGCTGCGGTCCGGTCCCAGGTCGACGGGCACGTGCACCTTCCGCCGACCACTGGCGACAACATCGATGTACTGTGGAGACCTCACGCCCCACGTGTTAAGCAATTTGGCGGTACGTCCACCCGGCCTCCCGCATGCCCACTATACGTCCTCGCTCAAAGTCCGTCAACTGCACATACGGTTCACGTCCACGCTGTCGCGGCATGCTACCAGTGTTAAAGACTGCGATGGAGCTCCGTATGCCACGGTAAACTGGCTGACACTGACGGCGGCGGTGCACAAATGCTGCGCAGCTAGCGCCATTCGACGGCCAACACCGCGGTTCCTGGTGTGTCCGCTGTGCCGTGCGTGTGATCATTGCTTGTACAGCCCTCTCGCAGTGTCCGGAGCAAGTATGGTGGGTCTGACACACCGGTGTCAATGTGTTCTTTTTTCCATTTCCAGGAGTGTATATTTCTAATCCAAGAAACTGTGGTGTAGTATTATAATAAGTTGACCGCATGATCATGACGACACTCCGGTCTTGACTCATACAAATTGGAATAAGTAATTACACTGCCGGCCACGGTGGCAGAGCGGTTCTAGGCGCTTCAGTCCGTAACCGCGTGACCGATGCGGTCGTAGGTTCGAATCCTGCCTCGGGCATGGATGTGTGTGATCTCCTTAGGTTTAAGAAGTTCTAAGTTCTAGGGGACTGATGACCTCAGACGTTAAGTCCCATAGTTCTCAGAGCCATTTGAACCAAGTAATTACACTGCGGGTATAATCCGCGTAACGTGATACGTTGGTTCGTTATGTTATCTATTTGTGTTTGTTAGGCGCTCCTCTAACGCGACAACAGACAGCATTAAATCTGGAACTGTTTTACAGCTCTACTACTCTATACTTATGCCAATATGGTGTCGTAAAGTACCATTTATTACTCGTTATTGTCGAGCTAATCGATATTTATTTACAGGTTATGTACCATGTTTGAAGACATGATTCCGATCTTCAAGTGTGTTTTCACTGTGTGCTACGTAAAAATACGGCAGGTTACGGGATATAAAAATTGCACAACAGAGTGCGAGCTGTAATAGGAAATCGTTATATGCAGGGATTACAGACACCTTCCAAACGAAATGCCAAATTTACTGCCTTAGAAGAGAGAACGAACAAAAAATGAAGATTTAGTAATATCCTATTTTCGAACTTTTCCCCTTGCCAGCATCAGGCACTGAATTTCATTCTTATATTAGCAGATTTATGGTTCATCTTCAATGACGCGGTCGTAGTCATAACGTCGATGGAGCTTTAATGATACATGAGAACAAGGAGGGAGGAGCATTTACAGCAAAACCTTAAAGTCCAACACTTTATACCTGGCGATTTTGTTGTAACGAGTGTGTTTAGAAATGTGTTTGTAAATAAAGAATGTCTTGGTTTAACACAGGATATGGACGATTTGTGTTGGTAACATTGTATGGTAACTCCTGCAGCAATCAGACATACATGAGTAGAGCCACGCTCTTAGAAAACTACGATTCGGTAGTTTTGGTACAGTAAATAAATGACGTAGATAATGGTGGGATTACGTGTGCTATTGGTAGCATTGGTACGAAAAGAAACAAATGAGTTTCAGAGAGAGAAACTGGAAGCCGACGACTTCTGTTTGTTTGTTTTTCACGTTATTAAAACCACACATCGTTCAGCGTTAGTCCATTGTGTATTTTATACACACAAAATATAAATTGCGTTTTATAGGTAATGAAAATCATTTCATCGGGTAACTTCTTCTCTTTTATTTAACCAGAGCAATCATTTCTGACGCAAGTATAGTTTACATGCACAAACAAACAAAAATCTATAGAATTATTATTGTTATTTTTTATTCAATGTAACGTTATTCATCATGATAAGAGGAAAGTGTTTCCTGTTATTATTGGTGATATGTTTTTGTTTTGTGTCTTTTTATGTTTTACACTTTTATGTAGAGTAAACTGATCTTTTTAGCGCTAAATAATAAATCTTTATTGCTTTTTTTGCTATAACTTCCCCAACAAATAATTTTCGAATGAACCTTGAATTAGACATGGACAATTTTAATTTTGTTATAAATCTTGTTCATTTGTTAAGTAATAGACTGGATCACAGCTATGTAGCAGAAAAATATTACGCGGCTCATTATAGACCCTCAGTCTGTTTACGGATGAATCACTGCTCCCGCTTTCTAGGTGAATCTACTAAGACACAAGCGACGAAATGAAGTGACGCCCGATGAGTACGCAACACGTGCGAGTAACGCGTTTATGACGTTTACTGACCCAGGGTACTAAGAAAGGAATTCAGGACTGTTAACACGAAGAACACACAGACCAGTTAATTATCAAGTATGCATAGGACGTTGTCCCTGCAGCTACTGGGAGTCAATAAGCTTGTCTTGCTCTCAAGTTAAGGCCGTTTTGGGTACTTCCCCCAGTCAGACTTGTATTATCGAAGGGCGCGTGGGATTAGCAGAGCGGTCTGAGGCGCTGCAGTCATGAACTGTGGGGCTGATACCGGCAGAGGTTCGAGTTCTCCCTCGGGCATGAGTGTGTGTGTGTTTGTCCTTAGGATAATTTAGATCAAGTAGTGTGTAAGCTTAGGGACTGATGACCTTAGCAGTTAAGTCCTGTAAGATTTCACACACATTTGAACATTTTTTTGTGTTACACGAACGAGATACGGATTCGCTGTGCTTCTCAGATAGCACTCTGTCGCGGCCACTAGAATATTTCTCCTGGGTCGTCAGCGGCACTGGAGGTTTTGTGGTGGATAGTTCTTTCTACTCTTGGTGTGAGGCCAACAGTTCGATTCCATGTGCGAATTCTTACCGATTGTACTGGTAATGGAGGGACGATATCTTCGTCACTGTATGCTCAAAGGAGGTACAAGCGCAATGTATTTCTTGTTAAGACCATACTGAGGAAATCGTTTAATGCATAATATCAGTGTATTTCGTTATAACGATGTGCTGTGGTATTTGTTTATAGTGAGGTGATGTTGGTGTAAACACTCGGAGTTTTGTATCTGTCATTTCATATGTGGTGTCGACTGCCTGTGAACAGTGTCAGCTGAGTCTTTTCGGCTTATCGACAGATGACACGGAAATACTGCATCTCTCTATAGCTGTTTATCTTACATTGGCAGAGGTGACATCACGTTGGAGAGTCGATGATTTTAAAGGTAAAAATAGTTTATTTTTGCTGCACCGTCGCCATTGCTCAGTCTTGATCGGGTGGCGAGGACGGGTATGTACCTCGGCTTTTTTGGTAGCTATTTACTAGTCTTTTTGTGTTTAAAGTATAGCGTTTGGTAGATTTATTGTCTTCTTACTCTTTTTTCTTCCGCTTGGGAACACTGGCTGAGGAAGACTGACGTTATCCATGCAGATTTTCTAGTACTAAAACCAGGATGGGTGTGGGGGATTGTTTCCTATTGGTCCAGAGAGAAACAGGAGAGGAGAGTGCTTGGTGCTTATCTGCAAAGCTGTCCACGTATTCCTGCCTTCGTGTACGAACCTGTTTGCCAATATTCATGTGAGGTGGATGGCACTATCTGAGTGCCTTCTTCCGTACCAGTGACTTTTTCACTGGGCTACTAGATCGGTCTCGTTGAGGACGAGAATGCAAACGTTGTTAAAGTATTGCAAATTTCTGTGACATTGCTGGGTTATCAGCTAGCATAGTGTTCGCGGTCCTGTTTCGGTCGCGGCCAGACTTTAAGCTCCCTACACATCAGTGCTCGTAGTGCTGCATAATCGACAGGCAGCCCAATAACTGCGTGACACCATTATTTTTGCCAATAGAAAAACGTGCTCTTTTTAATGCTAACACTGTGACGTTACACGTAATATTAATGTAGCGGGGTGACATAGCAAGAATTGATTCACCTATATGTAGCACTCTGATATTTCTTTAGAATTTGAAGTCTTTGCAAGAGCGCAACTGTTGTTGAATAATGCGTTACGGTAATTTGCAATAAGAGCAAACAGAGTCTTGCAACTGTACATACAGACTCTGAATATAGTGAATAATTTATAAAAATGGTAAAATCATGAAAAACTTGGAAAAATATTAAAAATATAAAAAGATAAAAATGAGGGAGAATATGGAAACATTTAAATTGAGTGTGCTTACATGTCCACCTCGGGGTTGTGCTTACTCTCTGCTGGCACCTCACACGAGGAAGTTCGCTTACTTACCCACACCCTTATGCTCTCCCCAGAGCCCGAATGAAAAAATTATGTAACTGTAATAAATTTAATTTATTATTATTTATAACTAGTACAAACATACTGACTCCAACCAATGTATGGTGCACGGAGCTTAAATAGTGCATCCCATGCAACAGATATTGTGATAAAAGGGGTTGGGATGGGGGAGCTTTGATGCCATTGGTGTATGGGGTAGGGGGACCGACGGGGTGGCCCTAAATGTACTTCATACATGTGCATGGGGAGGGTTCCCTGAAGTCCCTATCTTTACTAGTAATAATAGTTCTTGGCTTGAATTGGCAAAACCCCTATTGTGTGGTTAGGGGGAGAGAAAGGTTTGGGGTAATCTTCAATAAAAATTGTGCAGCTATGTAGCCTGACAGTGGAAGCCCTTATCATGTAAGTAGGCAAGCCTGGTGAGGAGGGGGTTGACCTTGAATATACCTCACCCAGTCTCCTCAGCTATAACATGATACACTCTCTCAAGGTCAAGTGTAACCTGACGACAGAAATTCATCTCAGTGACCTTGAGATAAGATCGATATCTGTACCAGAATCGGCATTGCATATCTGCTACTTATCAGTTACAAGATTGTCTTACCAGTACCCTATCTTAAGCAATGTTGGAGTGGTTTAGTAACCAGAAACAGCACTGCATATCTTGTAATACACATTTGCATTTTACTCGAGTTTCACAGTTTAACAAATCGGCCACAAAATTGAATAAAAGGTCTCCTATGGTTGATGGTGAGGATACATGTGTCTTCAGTCTCATCACAACTCAGAGACACCACTGTGTGAACATGTTGTAGTAGGTTCGTTACTCTGCAGGACCACTCCGCCACAGTCGGTCTGCTTATGATGTCTAATGGAAGTTCCTTACATGGATAATATGGCAGCTAGAGTCTGGTAATATGAAAAATCCGAAGGTCTGTTGCTAGATATTGTGACAAACAAGTATTTTTCTGCTGAACTTACTTTCCGTTGCTACCTTCAACGCAAACGCTCTTGGAGTCTCGGAACCTGGTGACAGTACCAATGCGATATCACAGAAAATTACGTTTGGACATCTCGGTAACTGTCTCTATGAAGGATTTTCGTATGCACTGGCCTAAGTTCTGGACTTAGACGCCTGATTGAGCTGATGGCATATGTGTATGGTGACAGGGAAAACTGCTATGCATTGGAGAACGACCCTGTCGTGGGTACGGCGATGTGCTTTGTCCATCAGGTCGGCTGCAATAGTAAGGAATTGCCTCACTTGCATAAATATACCTTGGTGTTTTACATCTAGTGGCATAATAGTCGTTCAAACGCTCCGCTCTTATTAAAGTAGCGTACTACATGACAACGGTATCCACAATGGAAACATACAACCGTGTTGTTCTTCGTTCTACTTATGTCCGCTTTTAGGCTCGGCAACCGAATTGGCGCTGGAGTCGTATGTACCTTTGCCGCCTAGAATCTTGATGATGTCTGACAGCTGCGGCATACGCCTGGGATATCCGAATCACATTTCATCACAATTGTTATGATGTGTCTTGAAGAGATCAGTGCCCATTGCCGACGAATCTGTTTTTGAGTTAATGATCTTCTCTCCACTTGGGTAGATTCGACAGTTAGCGCTGCTGCTTCCAGCGGCCTGTCATCGAAATTAGAAGACGTCACAAACCATAGTATCTCTTCTCTTACTATTTGCCGAATTAGTGAAGTGAGGTCGGGATGATTTTCCATTGTTGCTATCAATTAAACTTTCACAAGTGTCCTGAATGTCTTTCATATTCTTTTCTGGTGCATCTCCCCAATTTGTTGGCACAAGCTGATGAATTTCTATGTTATGGTGACGCCGCTCAAAAGGATCGTTTGAATGATGTCTTCAGCCACATCCTTCAGTATGTGTGAAACTTTGTCAACTTCCATCACATTCGGGTTGCCTGTGTCAAAACGGGTTGTATATGCCCTACCTGCCAAAAATGTGAAGCACCAAGAACACATTATCGAATATCAATATAACTTCACAAATGTGCACATCATCGGTGGGTAGGTAAGTCATTAGAGTTGCAGTTGTGCAACTGTGAGAAATAGAACGGCCACCAGATTGTCCCTCGTCTTTAGTGATTTTACCAAGATAGATAGAGTATATAAGGATATTATCAGCATGAAACACTGAGCGATCACTGTGAAACAGATGGATAAGTCGCGTATAGTGCGAGACAGCGTTATCAGTACCAGGCAGAGATATAAAAGGGCCTTATTGTGGATATCCATTTGGCCAGCTGGACGAAATTGGGCGATGTTCAGATATTTGGCGCATTCGGATGTATCAGCAGCCCCATGTTGGAATGGATGGGAATGTGAAGGCAGGCTCACTTGCCGAAGTTTCGATTGACCACGTCTGACTATCACAAGCGTGGATCACCGCATCGAGCACCAAGTTCATCGTGATCCCTTCACACCTGCGCCTACCATCCTAGAACAAGTAATGTAAAAGTGCAACATTTTCTGTCATCCTGCACCACTGGTCGGAGACTAGTAGTAGCAAGAGTGGCGAATTGCCGTCCCAAGCGTAGGCTATCGCTAACACCACAAAATAACTAGCTGCGTTTGGAGCTGTACCGTGACTGGGAAGTGTAGCTGCTGAATATGTTAAGGGACGAATCGTGGATCTGAACTATACCGGATGACCAGCATCGGAAAGTACGGTTGGGATCTGGACAGAGAGCCAGTGCCTTCAATGTTTTGGTGAGGCACAGGGGCGTTATGTTGTGTGGAGCCATCGGGTATGACTTCACGTCACAGCTAGTAGTGAGAAGGAACTCTGGTGGCACAAAAGTACGTCAAGGACAGACTTCGGTCTCATGTGTTATCTCTCATACGACAGTATTGTAGTGGCGTTTTTCAACAGTGCAATGCTCACCCATACATGGCATATGCACCTAGCCGGCGAGATCCCCAGATCTGGCACCGGTAGATCATGCGTGGTATCAGCTCGGACGTCTATTCTTCCCAGTAACGATGATATAAATGACCAATTACAACAGTTGTGGCTCAGATTGCCTCAGGAGAGCATACAACGGCTGTATGGCAGCATCGGCAACCAAATTAGTGTATGTTTCCAAGCCAGGAGTGCATCGTCCTATTGAAGCCTTTGCCAGCTTTAGGACTTCCTTCGTTCTCAAACCAAGTAAAATTAGACGTTGAAAAGAAAAATCGTATCATCCCATGAGTTGTACACTGACACAAAAAAATCACAGCACCAAGAAGGAGTTGTGCGAGATAAACGAAAGTTCACAGATGTCTTACTGCATCTGAAAGATGATGTCTGTTCGAATATCACGCAAATCGCATAACAGTGGGGCTAGTAGCGCTACTATGAGATACGAATCAAGCTTGCTTTAAATACAAGCGGTAACGATTGTCAACAGTAGTGAGTGGCAGTTACCTTTGAGATTGGACATAGTGAGTGGAAGTTAGTTAAGATTGCCTTTACGACAAGGAAGGCACTGTTATCAGCAGCTAACCAAGCTTAACAGAGGTCGTGTAATAGGGCTACGAGAAGATAGATGTACCTTCCGCTATATTGCAGAATGACTTGGCAGGAATGTAGCCACAGTACATGTTTGCTGGGCGTGGTGTTCATGGGGCTGTACGGTCGCTAGAAGACCAGGCTCCGCGCGGCCAAGTTGCACTACCGAGAGTAAAGACCGTCGCGTTAGTCGTATGTTTGTGACGCATCGTACTCCGTCTGCAACAGTTGTTCGAGCAGCAGTTGACTCCACAGTGGCACAAAGAACTGTTACACGTCGGTTACTTCAAGTTCAGCTCCGAGACAGACGGCCTATAGCGTGCGTATCATTTGACCTGACACTACCGCCGTTCGAGACTTCAGTGATGTCAAGTGAGAGCTCATTAGAGGGCAGAGTGGAAGTATGTTGTGGTCTTTTTTATGAAAGCCGGTTGCGTTTCGATGCCAGTGATAGCGTGTGTTGATTAGAAGGAGGGCAGGTGAGGGCCTGCAACCAACCTATGTGTGGCCTAGTCGCACTGGACTTGCACCTGAAGATATCGTCTAGCGTGCGATTTTATATGACAGCAGGAACAATCTCGTGGTCATCCCACGCAGCCTGAATGCAAATTTTGACGTCAGGTTTGTGATTCGATGTGCTGTGGCCGTTCATGAACTGCATTCCAGAGTGTGTTTTCCAATAGGATAATTCTCGCCCCCATACCGCTGTTGTAACCCAACATGATCTACAGAGTGTCGACATGTTGCCTTGGCCTGCTCGATCAGCAGATCTGTCTCCAATCGAACACGTATTGGACATAACTAGACGACAACTCCAGCGTCACCCACAACCAGCATTAACTGTCCCTGTGTTGAGACCAAGGGCAACAGGCGTGGAACTCCATCCCACAAGCTAACATCCAGCACTTGTACGAACAATATATGCACGATTGCATGCTTGGATTTAACGTTCTGAGGGTTGCACCAGTTATTAATGTAGCAGCATTTCACATTTGCAATGGATTTTCTCGCACTTACGTTAACCTGTGAACTTGCAACGCTAATCACCAAAATATGTTAAGAACAGAAATGTTTTTTTGTGTTAGCAGAAGAGCCAACACCGTGATACGAGTGGAGGCCGAAATGCAGGCGTTTTAACTCACGCAGGCTGGCGTGAGGAGGGACGAACTATACTGACGTGAGGTCTGGAACATGACAAGGAATGAGAATTCAGAAAGCGAAAGTAATTAGTTTGATACTTAACTTTAATCCCTTAATGATGAACGTCGCTCTTGACGGTACATGATTTACAGTATTATCTGTTCAGGATACATTCTTGAAGTAATTATAGTAGCTGAATATGGCGCCTTGCTAGGTCGTAGCAAATGACGTAGCTGAAGGCTATGCTAAACTGTCGTCTCTGCAAATGAGAGTGTATGTAGACAGTGAACCATCGCTAGCAAAGTCGGCTGTACAACTGGGGCGAGTGTTAGGGAGTCTCTCTAGACTAGATCTGCCGTGTGGCGGCGCTCGGTCTGCAAACACTGATAGTGGCGACACGCGGGTCCGACCTATACTAACGGACCGATGCCCATTTAAAGGCTACCACCTAGCAAGTGTGGTGTCCGGCGGTGATGCCACAGTTTTCCCAAAATATAATTACTCTATATTATTTATCTCTTGGTGCTGTGAGTTTTTTCTGTCAGTGTGTTTAGTGTTCGCTTGAATTTCCACCACAAAAATTTGTTTTAAATCCAAATTTCGGTAAAAGTCATATTGACATAGTTACTGATGGAAAACTGCTGAAATGGAAAAGAAATTTGTGAGCCTTGCGCAAATTATTCTCAAGTTAGTAGAGCAGTGAAGGTATGCATACCGGAAAAAATAGTCAACCCCAAGAGATATCAGGTCAATATGTGTAACACTGCACCTAGCTTTGATAATAGACTCGTTTTGGTGGGAAAGAGAGCCCACAAGATTCTTCAGGTATGCCATATCCAGTTGAAGCCGCACACTGATGATTACATCCCGCAGAGCTGCTAAAGTGCATGGATGCTGATCGCTACGTTCCATCCGCTGCTCCAAATAGTCCTAGACATTTTCTGTGATATTAATGTCGGGTGATGTAGCGAGGGAGTCGAGATACGATAGGGTACTTAAGCTTAGTCAAACCACGAACACGTGTGTACAGCACTGTGAATATGGGGTTGTCATGTTGGTAGATACCAGTACCCACCGCATACTCATAACGAAGATGTAAAAGTAAAAGTAATGCTTGGCCACAGGGAAAGCTGAAGTAAGCATCTTGACTCATATTTAGTGTACGCCGAATGCGGGGCCCATGTCACGATTCTCGCACACTGTGGGGTAGCGGACTCCAACCCTTGTATCACTTGATAAGAGGCGAAATCGCCATTCGTCGGATCACATTACACACCTCCAGTCACATGCTGTCACCTTTCTGTGTTGTTTGGTGCACTGAGTATATGCAGCTTTATTTTACACTATACACAGAGGTCTTTTGTGTAGTACCCGACTCTACATTTCCATTGTTTGCAGTTCCCTTCGCAGTGTTTAGTCGCAGCTAATTGAGAACTTGGGTTCACTGATAGTGGCAATTCCTGTCTGGTTTGAAACTGATTGTCCCTGACGAAGCGCTGCCCCGTCGGCTAGACCGAGCGAAGTGGCGCAGTAATTAGCACAGTGGACTGGCAGTCGGGAGGACGACAGTTCAAACCCGGGATCGTCCATCCAGATTTGGGTTTTCTGTGATTTCCCTAAATTGCGCCGGGCAATTACGAGGGGGTTTCTTTGAAAGGGCATGGTCGTTTTCATTCCCGATCCTTTACACCATCCGAGCTTCTGCTCAGGCTCTAAAGACCTCAATGTCTACGGGACGTTAAACCCAATCTCCCTTTCTTCCCTTTTTAATTCCTTCCCTTCTTCCTTCCTTCCTTTTGGTCGGCTAGGATATTCTTACTACCACGAAACTTACGCAATGCTGCGAGTGGTATATCGTTGCCTGTAGACACGGTGGACAGTCTATGTTGATACGTCAACATATAGAGCAGATTTATTCACGTTGTGGTCATAGACACATCCAAACATGATGGTCCATTTCAGTCATTCTGCCATGTCCCTACGCTGGGCTATGTAACTGCGCTGATTTCCTACAGCCTAGTGGCACATAGCACCATAGCACATCACCTAGTTCTCATGCCATACGTCAGCGATGGAGGGTCACATGGCCAGCTCCTACCAGTTCTACACCTGCTTTAGCGCTGCAAAGCGGCCAGTGCGCTCTTCAGTATTGCAGCCGAAACGGCAAAGAGTCAGGCAAATACGCCATCATTAACAAAATTTAGGTAGCTCACGTTAGTTAAAATCGTGTACTGCAAACTGATCGACTAATCTTTACAAAAACCGTCAATTTCGATGGTCTAGCTGTTGATGTTAACTTGACTGTACGGGAAGCCGAATGTAACTGTGGATTTTCTAGCTGCTGTCTGTATGTTATTGTTGGCAGTATTCACAGTCTGTATGAGAAACATGTTCGACCGGGTGCCATATGATCAGAGACTTGTCACGGCTCGAGAATGACACACATCAGTGCTGTTATGACCTGACGAAACTACAATTGTCCGGACATAATTGTGGGTTCTTTGACTGCTCTTGGAGATGGTTGACTGGAGCCACATCACGCGAAATTTTAGTTGACTTTATTGCAAGAATGATAAAACGATTTACTTAATTTTATACAATCCTTAGCCACAGGAATGCGGGACTTGATGCACACATTCACATAATACTTTTCTCGAAGTACATAGATCACGAAGTTGAAAAATACAGTTCCATCTAAGAAATGAGTTACACCCGTGTCGTAACTAGGCAAAGTTTTCTGCTAGGTCGGAGATCACGATCTAAGCAGAGCCTGTGTCTCCTTGGCTGTATATTCGCCTCTGTTTCGTGGCTCTGTGGAGCTGGGAGTGAGAGTGTGGCGCTAGCAGCGCCTCCCATTCGTCAGTGCGTACTGCAGCGAGATACTGAGAACTTCTGCGATATCGATGCGGGTTGCCGACTTTAGTGTGGCACCAAGGTCTTTATACGAAAGCTCTTGTCTGAGCATAGCAGCTGGCCGGAGCAAATTGTTCCCTGAAAGGTTGTTTACTCCATCAGCATAGCCTTCACGAGTATGTGTTCGCTAATTTATTTACTATATCCATGAAACTAGCTAGTGTAAAGTTTAGAGCTAATAAGTATTCCCACGTTTTGTAACACAAGACCACGATGCTTAAAAAACCACACAACAACCTGCAGAAAAATTATGAGAAGAATTCAACGTAGTGACTTTGTAAATAATCCATCAGATCCTCCAGTACTTTTTTCCCATCGTCACGTAGTACACGACAAGGGTCCACAATATCAACCGCCTCAATCACAATGTGATTCCGGAACGCCACGACCAAGAATCACCAACTGCACAGCAGCAGTGCGCTCAACTTCTGCCAGGTAGCCAGCAACCATCGCCCACAGTAATAAATTAGTTAAAAACCATCGATTAAAAATAGAACAAGTTCTTGTGCCAGCAGATGTGAGCTTCTGGAAAATAATAATCTTCCAGAACCCTCTAAAAATTTAAGACGCCCCATATTTACGTATGAGACTAAAAACTGCAAAGACATAGTAAAAGATCTTGCGAGTATACTTGCTCACGAAGTGTTTTAATAAGCATTTCGACCCCTACCCCTAATAATGACAGATAACATGCTAGCTGACAACTAACCCACTAAAAGTAATCATGAGAAGGATACCAATCACAACATCCATGGAGGAGATTGTACTTCAATTAACTAATTAGGATAGCTGATATGGTCTCTACTGGAAATGTACTCGCAGCACGACTCCTTCTTCCTTTTCTTTGTCTTTGTCCCGCATCAGCGCTGGATCGACACAGTTATTAACAGATTTGACATGGTTAATTTAAAGGGTTGCTGCATGCTCTTCCTGTTGCCCGTTGACCCCTGGGACGGAATATATGTTCAAAAAATGGTTGAAATGGCTCTGAGCACTATGCGACTTAACTTCTGAGGTCATCAGTCGCCAGGAACTTAGAACTAATTAAACCTAACTAACCTAAGGACATCACACACATCCATGCCCGAGGCAGGATTCAACCTGCGACCGCAGCGGTCGCTCGGCTCCAGACTGTAGCGCCTAGAACCACACGGCCACTCCGGCCGGCGGAATATATGTATGCCACCTGTAAATGTGAATGTGAATGTGAGAGAAGTTTTTGAAAAGTTTGCGAGTCGTGCAGCTGAGGCTGGACTTGGGTGCCAACGCAGATGTGTGAAACCGCCTAAAAGCCACGCGTGGGTCGGCCGGCACACAGGCACTCGTTGTTAATCCGTCGGCGTATTCGGTCAGGAACCGCCACTTTTTCCTGTATCGGAAGCGGCGCTTTAACACGCACGGCTGCAGGCGAGTGGACTCTCTATACCACCAAACGACCTCATATCTTTACTCATTAATATTAACTCGTAGTTGTAAAGCTTCAGATATATATTCGCTGCAAAAGCTATGTCGATTTCTGGTGTAACTGTAGAGGCGTATAGATCACGTGGTCCTAACCGCAGTCGAAGATTTTATCATTCATCAGTACATTTCAAAGCAGAATCACGCTGTGTAAAGTGCTCTGAAAAGCATTTAGCTTCATACTCTAAAAAAACAAGAGGAATTCCAGTCGGATGTATTAACTGTGTTTGAAGCCATCCAGCGCCATACAAAGGCTTTGTTGTTTACGAGCAAATTTGCTCACGTCATCAGTGCCAAATGAAAACATTTGGTCAACCAGGAACTGTCAAATGGTTCTGAGCACTATGGGACTTAACTTCTAAGGTCATCAGTACCCTAGAACTACTTAAAGCTAACTAACCTAAGGACATCACACACATCCATGCCCGAGGTAGGATTCGAACCTGTGACCGTAGCGGTCGCGCGATTCCAGACTGTACCGCCTAGAACCTCTCGGCCACCCCGGCCAGCCAGGAACTGTCCCACAGACGCAAAAGCCAATGGGGCCTTAGGAGATACTCTCACTTTGGCCGTCCAAACACGATATACCTCTTTCTTTAGGAAGAGAGCAACATATGCTAACATAACATAGGTCACTCACTAACGAAGATTAGCTAACGTCGCCGGTCGGGGTGGCCGAGCGGTTCTAGGTGCTACAGTCTGGAACTGCGCGACCCCTGCCGTCACAGGTTCGAATCCTGTCTCGGGCATGGATGTGTGAGATGTACTTAGGTTAGTTATGTTTAAGTAGTTCTAAGTTATAGGGGACTGATGACCTCAGAAGTTAAGTCCCATGGTGCTCAGAGCCATTTAGCTAACGTCCAAATTCAACTGTCTACCTTTCTTTCTCCAGAACTGCTATAATCTCCAACGCCTCATATAAAAGATTTTCTAGATATCATACCAAATAAAATAAACATTCTACAAATGTTAGCACACCCAGAGTAAATTGTCTGTTATATTGCCTATGTGGAAGTCTAACACCCATAAGCATTTCACCACTAAATACATGACTATCAGAAATCTTATTACATCTATTGACCAATAATCCTTAAATGGTGAACATGGTAACGGCAGAAAATCTGAAACTCAATTCCTAGAACGGTGACAGCACAAGAAACAAAGTTTCGTAATTAAAACTCTGAACTAGCGAAGTCTTACCTGACGTAAACTTACTCAGTGAAACTGACATTCGACCTTTGAAAACATTCAAGACTCCACGATTCAAATGCTACCGCACTGATAGACGGCTCAGACGAGACTGCGGCACTTGGGAACTCGTCTGGCATAATCTACAGCATTGGGAATTTATTTTGCAGCAGATAGTTAACCAATAAGCAATTGCTGTGAAGGTAAGAACGTCGCAGGATAACATAATTTTATATGTATCAGCCACGCCAAAGCAAACTTTTACGGACTGATGTCACTAATATCCTGGGTGGAACTAACGAATCAGTAACAGCAAGGGTAATTTTGAGCCTAAACATCCTACATGGAATTCAAAGATAACGAACACGAACGGGAATAAATTATTCAACTACCATAATAACTCCAATTTCACTACTCTTTCATCAAATGAACCAAATTATTATCTCAGAAATACAGACTTTTTATCGGATACCATCCTTTATTAATGTAACTCTTTGTACCATAAAATCCTATTCTAATCTTTTATTAATATCCGCATTAGACAAATCGCCTCTCGGAGAGAGAATTCAAACACATATGAATATTAATTGGAAACAATTTGAAATTATGATTATTGTCCCTCGTATATCGACTGGTGAAGCGATGGAACTGCAAGTTGTATTATTTACATATATTTCTACCGCAGCAGCTAATCCCAGCACTATGCCCTCCTTCCATCGCACCAACTACACCTCGAAGTTTCAACAGTTGAAGGGAACTATGAACGTAAATTACGACAACGGACGCCTGATGCAGCACTAAAAGGTCGAATTACGTAGGAAAACTTGGGAACTCTACGAAAAATTAAAAAAAAATATCTAAAGGATACATGCAACTAGAGATTCAATATGATAAATCCTGGTACAGGTTGTGGATGGAAGGTTTCTTGAAAAATTCTGTATTATTCCACCGCTAAACGATGGATCTAATATCGCTAATTCACCAAGTGACCAAGAGAGGAAGCAAAGGCTCTGGCAAAAGAAATTCCATTATCTTATATTTCAAATGCGGCACCCATCCATCTTTTCTACATCGCTACTCTTAATAACGTAAAGTCGTATGGAACAAATGGCTGAGAGACCAAACGGGCGAATTAAGCCACCTAATTCGTAAACGTTATTCCTGTCCTTTGCACTCACTTGCCGCTTTCCTTTGTGAAGTGAGAGGTTTGTGTATGAAGTGTATCTGATACGTGTAGATGACTGTAAAGTGTGTGTGTGTGTGTGTGTGTGTGTGTGTGTGTATGTGTAGTTTGGTGTCATGTTTGCGTTGTGTGATGATGAGAGAAGGGAGTGTGGGAAAAACCAGTGCCAGCACGTTTTCTACTTCTCTCGAATAGCACCAAAGAGGCCACCGAGCTCAACTTCCATATCTCATAGATAACCATCAACAGTGTCACAATGCGGAGAGGTTTGGAATTTAATCCAGGACATGGGTATAAATCTGATGATCAGGAACTTTACATCACAACTCCTCCTCCCTTTTACCGGGAAGGCAAAAGAAAAATTCTCAACAGAATGCAGCAAATCTGAGCGGTTACCCATCCAGGCACCACCCACAACCGGCGTTGCTTAACTTCGGTGATCTCACTAGAAGCAGAGTATTCAACGAGGCTAGGTCGTTGGCAGTACTCTCAGTATCAACCGATGACGACAACGAGCTCATAGATATCATTAACGTGTGAATAATTAACAAGATTATGTCTCAGCTAAAATCACATAACGTGCCCGGTACTGATGGAAAGAAAATAAGATTCCAAGAAACTTGCCCTACAAGTGCCTGAGAATTGTCGGAAAGCATAGTTAATGGAGTATTATAACTAAAGTATTCCTCCAGTCGGTGGAAGTATGCCAAGGTAATTACTATGCTCGCCGGCCGGGGTGGCCGAGCGATTCTAGGCGCTACAGTCTGGAACCGTGCGACCGCTACGTGGGGTCCTTAGGTTAGTTAGGTTTAAGTAGTTCTAAGTTCTAGGGGACTGATGACCTTAGCAGTTAAGTCCCATAGTGCTCATAGCCATTTGACCAAATTACTATACTCAAACTGAACAAAGATGAAAAACATACCAAAACATGAAGACCAGTCAGCTTCTTCTCATCAATTTCGGAAGTAACTCAACGGATTATACTTCTTACAAACACAATTCACTAACCTAGGCTCATATTTTGTGGAGCAAAAGGTACGCTTGCAAGACATAATGCCCAGAGATCGACCCTGTGCGAAAACTTGGGCCATTATTGTGACAGTACGCATTTAAGACCTTCTCAAAGAACAGCTTTCAAGCATTTCCACACACCGGTTGTTTGTCGCTCGCTCCGCCGCACTGCAACCGCCTATTGTCCGAGCGCTACGTAATGTACAGTGGAGTGACAACGAGTAAGGAAAGAGGAGGGAGGAGCTGGGACAATCTGCCCAATGTGTTTTGAAAACTTGTTCGACAATACGTGTTTTTCTACCAGGAAGATAACAAGAGAAACGTCAAAACTATGCACATATGAGTTCAATATTATTTTAATAGTATTGTCTTACTGGTATTCTCAGCCATACATACGTCTCAAAATCTAAATTAAAAGACCTAAGTAACTGAAGAATTATTATGGAACGAGTATAAGGATTTTTGTATTGAATTCAATCATAGCACTTACGTTGAAGAATAGCGCATCTCCTGTAAATGTACTTCAGCTTAACAGTTCCCACCTTAGTAAATGAGAAGCCTTTACACATCCCCCATACAGTCCCGATTTCTCCCCATGAAATGTCCATATTTTAGGAGCTCTGAAAACAGACATTCTTGACGGTCGATTAGCTTCAGATGAAGAGGTGCAAGCTTTGATACAACCATGGTACCGTAGACAACTGCAAACTGTATTCCATGAACGCACTGACCGTCTTCTTTCACAGTGGGGTAAATGTATTAACAGTTACAGCAATTACTCTTGAAACAATGAACCATTTACTTACTTTCTTCCAGCTGTCTCTTTTTCATTTGACTTTCCCTTATATTTATGTTGCTGATGAATCATGTGAGAACTTTAAAGAAGCGTTACTGAAACAATACACAACTTCTGACACTGGGTAGAGGTGAACAGATTTGAAATAACACTTAGTAAGTCGGCTCTATGCATATATAAGGGGCGACGAAAAAGTTTCAGTTTGAGAGCGTTTTTGCAGTGTATATGCAACGTAGTGCGTCTCCGACGAGCTTTCAGGAGTACTAGTTGTGCAACGTTCGCAGGAGAGCTTCTGTAAAGTTTGGAGGGTAGGAGACGAGATACTGGCAGAAGTATAGCTGTGAGTACCGGACCTGAGTCGTGCTTCGGTAGCACAGATGGTAGAGCACTTGCCCGCGAAAGGCAAAGGTCCCGAGTTCGAGTCTCGGTCGGGCACAAAGTTTTAATCTGCCAGGATGTTTCATATCAGCGCACACTCCGCTGCAGAGTGAAAATCTCATTCTAGACTGGCACTGCTTCAGTTGAATTTATACTGCGTATGAGAGGCATTCAGTATGTAATGCAACACGTTTTTTTTTTCTCGGAACAGGTTGGTTTTATTCTGGATTACAATACACCATATACTCCCCACTCTTTAGGCTATAAAACCCTACTTTTCAGAATAATCTCGATTCAATACCACCGTCTTACGCCATGTTACCGGGATGGCTTGTATGTCCACATGGCACCACTCTACTGGTCGGCGTCGGATGCAACATCTTGCTGCATCAATAACTTGCAAATCATCCACGTACTGCTTTCCGTGGGATATATTCTTCATTGGGTATGTACACAGGATGGGGAGGAACACTCCAATCACATTTTGTGAGCTCCTCTCGGGTGCGCAGACTTATGTGACGTATTGAGTTTTGACGGGAAGAAGTTAGTTCGAATTTTCATGGCGACAAACACATTGAAGTCGTTTCTTCAATGAATATCTGCTATACTCTGGTTTCCGAGAAAACAAACATCTCTCTGCTTGGGACGAAATCCGTTACAGACGCCACTTTGAAGGTCCCGTACAATGCCGCCATCTATAGGAAACGTCACGAAACAACAGGGGCTTAAGCTGGAATAGTCCACGATGACCCACAACTAATTCCTCATTTGTTCAACTGATCCTGCTGAGAAAAAAATGTGTAGCATTACTTACTGAACATCCCTCACATTTCCCGAAATCTGAACAGCTCTAAGCAAGGATTTTTCTTAAACGAAAATGCTCGCCAAACTGTTAAATTTATCCGTGTCTCATGCACTCAACTTTTTATTCACCGATCTGCTCAGTATGCCACACGGAATTATTGTCTTTTCTCATACACAAAATTACTTAAAAATTTTGTACTCTCTAAACAACGCATGCCTTCACTTTAAAACACTTTTGAAACATGTAGCACCACTAAAATCGGCAAATTATAACTTCCATCGGAGCTTATACTACACACGACTGTGTCATTGAAAGGCTAGGCTCCGACTACTTTTAAGCTGCTGTAAGTATTCTATACCTCAAAGAGAAAAGACGTGAGAAGAATACTCTGTTCTGATTGGTCATTCTTCTTCAAAGCCAATAGAAACACATTATTCTCCCGCGTTAGTCCGCGCTGTCCATGACTAACCAATCGACAAATAAACCACCTCCGAACTGTACTTTTCCCAAAATTAAATATTTAACATTCTGATTTTTTGTTTATACTTTACGTTATTAACTATTTTCATTTGCACCCGAATTAGCTTTGCTTTTACCATAAACTTACTTAACATACACTCCTGGAAATGGAAAAAAGAACACATTGACACCGGTGTGTCAGACCCACCATACTTGTTCCGGACACTGCGAGAGGGCTGTACAAGCAATGATCACACGCACGGCACAGCGGACACACCAGGAACCGCGGTGTTGGCCGTCGAATGGCGCTAGCTGCGCAGCATTTGTGCACCGCCGCCGTCAGTGTCAGCCAGTTTTCCGTGGCATACGGAGCTCAATCGCAGTCTTTAACACTGGTAGCATGCCGCGACAGCGTGGACGTGAACCGTATGGGCAGTTGATGGACTTTGAGCGAGGGCGTATAGTGGGCATGTGGGAGGCCGGGTGGACGTACCGCCGAATTGCTCAACACGTGGGGCGTGAGGTCTCCACAGTACATCGATGTTGTCGCCAGTGGCCGGCGGAAGGTGCACGTGCCCGTCGACCTGGGACGGGACCGCAACGACGCACGGAAGCACGCCAAGACCGTAGGATCCTACGCAGTGCCGTAGGGGACCGCACCGCCACTTCCCAGCAAATTAGGGACACTGTTGCTCCTGAGGTATCGGCGAGGACCATTCGCAACCGTCTCCATGAAGCTGGGCTACGGTCCCGCACACCGTTAGGCCGTCTTCCGCTCACGCCCCAACATCGTGCAGCCCGCCTCCAGTGGTGTCGCGACAGGCGTGAATGGAGGGACGAATGGAAACGTGTCGTCTTCAGCGATGAGAGTCGCTTCTGCCTTGGTGCCAATGATGGTAGTGTGCGTGTTTGGCGCCGTGCAGGTGAGAGCCACAATCAGGACTTCATACGACCGAGGCACACAGGGCCAACACCCGGCATCATGGTGTGGGGAGCGATCTCCTACACTGGCCGTACACCTCTGGTGATCCTCGAGGGGACACTGAATAGTGCACGGTACATCCAAACCGTCATCGAACCCATCGTTCTACCATTCCTAGACCGGCAAGGGAACTTGCTGTTCCAACAGGACAACGTCCGGATGTATCCCGTGCCACCCAACGTGCTCTAGAAGGTGTAAGTCAACTACCCTGGCCAGCAAGATCTCCGGATCTGTCCCCCATTGAGCATGTTTGGGACTGGATGAAGCGTCGTCTCACGCGGTCTGCACGTCCAGCACGAACGCTGGTCCAACTGAGGCGCCAGGTGGAAATGGCATGGCAAGCCGTTCCACAGGACTACATCCAGCATCTCTACGATCGTCTCCATGGGAGAATAGCAGCCTGCATTGCTGCGAAAGGTGGATATACACTGTACTAGTGCCGACATTGTGCATGCTCTGTTGCCTGTATCTATGTGCCTGTGGTTCTGTCAGTGTGATCATGTGATGTATCTGACCCCAGGAATGTGTCAATAAAGTTTCCCCTTCCTGGGACAATGAATTCACGGTGTTCTTATTTCAATTTCCGGGAGTGTATAATGGTACAAAATTTCACGTCGCCTGCATTCAAACCTTCTTAAGACTTTCTCACACTAGTTCGCATTGCGTTCATGAGTAGAACAATGATCTAATACTTACTTTAGACCACATTCACGCATCATTAACACTACTAAAAGCATATAAAAAACTGTACAAACATAATTAATCCTAAGAAACCTTCAAGCAATAAACAGAACAATTCACAAAACTTTGTCATTACCTGTTTCTTGAATGTCTGTGTGCACTACTGGACTCTGGTGGTCAAAATTTTTAACTACATTATAGTTCTTTCTTTTTAGTCCTGTCCGATACTGTCTTCTAGCCGATGAAAATTAGAACTATGTACTTAACAGAACCCGCTTCATACCAACTGTCATTGGGCACGCATCAATCATTCTTCCGATACTCAGACTCTAGACAGGAGCGATATAAGGTGCGCCGGCCGCGGTGGTCTCGCGGTTCTAGGCGCGCAGTCCGGAACCGTGCGACTGCTACGGTCGCAGGTTCGAATCCTGCCTCGGGCATGGATGTGTGTGATGTCCTTAGGTTAGTTAGGTTTAAGTAGTTCTAAGTTCTAGGGGACTGATGACCACAGCAGTTGAGTCCCATAGTGCTCAGAGCCATTTGAACCATTTTTGATATAAGGTGCCACGCCTCGCAAATGCTTTGAGTGTGTATGCGTATCGGTGAATATATGATGACTCAATAGGCTGTGGTTGAGCAGATTTAAAAAATAAAAAGAGTGGACGATTCTAAATACCAAAAGAGTTGTAACTTTGCACGTCGGAACACTTAACAGCAACATGACCAGTTCAAGCTGACCATCCATGTGCACGTATGTATCTATACTGATTTGCCAGACCAACTCTCGTCATCAACCCATCCAGGCGATAACAGCGTCAGCTGTCGAGGAATGACTGCTAGTCACACAAAGGCACGGTGCATGTAGTATCAGTAAGGGTGCTGTGCATGTGTACAGTGGGGGAGGCGCGGGATCTGAATTTTACGGAAATTAGTTTGTGATGGCCTGGAGCTTCGGCACGAGCGTTTTGGATATTGGCTGACTTTTTGGGTGATCGAGGAGTACTGTCGTGAGTGTCTTCAACGTGTGGTGAAACCAACGTGAAACCACGTCCAGACGACGTGGGGTTGGGCGGCGACCCCTCATTACAGATGTCGGAAGTCGTAGGCTGGGCAGACTGGTTAAACAGGACAGGCGGTCTTCTGTGGTGGAACTAATATCAGAAATTAATGCTGAGCAGAGGACAAGTGCGTCTGAAAACACAGTGAACTGAACGCTCCTTACGATGGGCCTCCGCAGCCGACGATCCACGCGTTTCCCAATGTTAACACGACGACATCGGCAACTACGACTGAAATTGGTACATGACCATCGGCACTGGACGTTGGTGCAGTGTCAGAGCGTTGGATGGTCTGAAGAATCGCCATACCTTCTTCATCAAGTCGCGAATCCATCGTCTTGCAGGGGAACAGCTACTTGGCACATGTACTGCAGGGTGAAGACAAGCTGGCGGCGGCTCCATTATGGTCTGAGGAACATTAAAATGGGCATCAATAGGTAGAGCGAAGCTCGTGCAAGCCACAATGACGGCAAATCAGTATCGTACACAGGATAGTGACGATCATGTTTCTCAGTCGCAATACCATGTTTCAACAAGATAATGCGGCATTTCACAAGGCCAGGAGTGTGATGGGGTGGTTCAAGGAACACGGTGGCGAGTTCCAGTTGATGTGCTGCCCCTCCCCTCCCCCCCCCCCCCCGACTGCGCAACTCGCCAGATCTGAAATCGATCGAACACATCTGGTATGTGATCGAACGTGGCGTCAGAGCTCATCGCCCCTCTCCCCGGAACTTACGGGAATTATGTGACTTGCGTGTGCAGATGTGGTGCCAAATCCCCCCAGCGGCCTATCTAGCCCTTATAGCTTCCATGTCACGAGGCGTTGGGTCTTTTTTCCGCCCCAAAGGGGGACATAGTGGCTGTTAAGTAGATGTCATAATGTTCTGATTGATCAGTGTATGTATGCATGTATGATGTATGCATGACGATTGTTTGATAAGTAATGCAACGCTTTTCTCTTTAGCCAATTTCAGCTGAAAAAATGTAGACTTTGTTGTAGGACACGTATAATTTTCCTGTTTCAGCCCTCATTGCTTCATGAGGTTCCGATAGGTGGCGGTGCTATACGTGGCCTTCCAAATGACTTCTGTAACGGAGATCGTTCCAAGTAGAGAGATGTCACTGAGTTTCTTTTCGACGAAACCAGAGCATCGCAAGAATTCATAGGTGCTTGCTGAATGTCTACGGGGACCTAGCAGCGAACAGAAGCACGGTGAGTCTTTGGGCGAGGCGTCTTGCATCGTAACAAGGTCGCACAAACCCGTTCGATATACAGCATGACAGCTCGCCCCATATAGCTGTGCTACCCTCAGGAAATGGAAGAATCCACTTCAGCGTCAACGTCGGTACAAAAATGTAAACGAACTTTTCCTTCTCCTCACAGAAGTCTGTGTACCCGAGAGGAGCTCACAAAACTTCAGTCGACCGTTCTTCCTCAGCCACCCTGCAGTCCGGATGTCGCACCTTCGGCCTTCTATCTGGTCGACCCAAAGAACGATGCATTCTGCGAAAAGCAGTACGTGGATGATGGGCTGGTCACTGTTGCAGAAAGACGTTGGCTCCGACATCGACGAATCGAGTGGTACCATGCGGCCTCAAGGCCCTCCCAGTAAGATGGTGCAAGGCCGTCGCACTGAATAGAGATTATGTCGAAACATAGGGCTTTATGGCCAAAGGAGTGGAGAATAAAATGGTATATAGGAACCGTGGATGAAATCAGCCCGCTTTCAGAAAAATAATGTGTTGCATTATTTATTGAACGCCCCTCGTATGTTACACATCTCCTCCTAAACCATTAGAATGCTTCCAATCAAAGTTGGTACATTCATCATTTACTCTGAAAAGAATCTCTGTGGGTGGAGGTAGGAGTGAAAAGGAAGCTTAGCCCTCGACGCACGAGATCCCAGATTTTATTCATTCAATATTTGAGAGTTAAAGTACTTAGCGATTTGCAATAATCATTACACACAATGTCGAACGTTTACAAAACGTTTTGGGCTGACAATCCCCATACAATGATGAAAGGAAAAAATTTGGTCGCTTACTACATTTTCACTATACATGCAGTCAAATTGCAGCATCAGGAATGACGTTATAATTTATTAGTTCTTTTCTACTAACTTTATTCGTGACACACTTTACATACAGTATTCAAACGTACCCCTGAATATACCTGCAAAACTGTATCACTGTGCGACGCATAGTGCAGAAAGCATGACGTCGTAAACACTGAGCTGCCCTGAGAATGAAACTGCAGGGCGAAATTGGCTAGAGATGCAGATGAAATGTGTGAACAAGTATGTTTGAAATACGTTACAAATAAGTTTCAAGGTTCTCACTGAATCCCAATTTGGTTTTACAAACAGTACTTCGCGGCATTGGCCCCTTACTTAGCTTGCATATATCGCGAATCTCTGGCCCAGCGCAAAATCCCAAGTGCGTGAAAAAACCGCAGGTGGCTCCTGTATAGAAGAAAAGTAAAATATCGGACCCGAAAAATTACAGACCTATATCCTTAACATCGGTTGGCTGCAGAATCCTTAAACATATTCTCAGTTCAAATATAATAAAGGACATTGAGACAGAAAATCTTCTGCCCAGAAATCAGTATATTTTCAGAAAGTATCGCTAGTAAGAAACTCAGGTTCCCATTTCTCACATCATATCCTGCGAACTATGGATGAAGAACAACCGACAGACTTCTTATTCCGATACTTTTGGCAGTGTGCGATACTGTAGACTGTTAATAAATGAAAGAGAATACGGAATAGTTTCCCAGATATCGGTGTGGCTCGAAGACTCTTAAGTAACAGAACCCAGTTGGTTGTTCTCGTCGGCAAGTGTTCGTTATAGATAAGGGTATCGTCAGAAGAGTCCCAGGGAAGTGTGACAGGACCGCTGTTATATTCTGCATATATAAATGATCTGACGGACCAGATAAACAGCAATCTGCGGCTGTCTGCTTATGATGGTATGGTGTAGGGGAAGATGCCGTCGTTGAGCGAGTGTACGAGGATACTTGATAACTTAGACAAGATTTTGGGTTGGTGTGATGAATTTAAGTTAATGCAGCTGAGTAGGAAAGAAATCCTGATATTTTCGAATATAGTATTAGTAGCGTGCTACTAGGTCGATTACATATACAGGCGTAACGTTGGAAAGTTGTATGAATCGGAATGAGCGACTTAACAACGGAAGTAGGGAACGCGAATGGTCCACTTCGGTTTATTTGGAGAAATTTTGGAATGTGTGGCTCATCTATGAAGGAGACTACGGACAGAACAGTAGTGCAACCCATTCCTGAGTATTGATCGACTATTTTGAATTCCCACCAAATCGGATTAAAGGAAGACAGCAAAGCAATTCAGAGACAGGCTACAACATTTGTTAGCGTTAGGTTTCTTCAACATGCAACTATTACGGAGATGCTTCGGGAACGCAAATGAGAATCCCCGAATGGAAAGTGACGTTCTTTTCGGCGAACACTATTGAGTAAATTTAGAGTGCTGGCAGGTGGGGCTGGCGGCAAAACAGTTCTACTGCCGGCTACGTACATTTCCTTTAAGGACCACGAAGATTAGAAAAAAGAAGTTCGCGCTCATACGGAGGCATTTGTAGAGTCGTTTTGCCTTCGCTCTATTTGAGAGTGGATAGCAGAAGAAATTACTAGGCACTCTTCGCCAGATGAGATGTAACTGTACGAGGGCGTGCTGAGAAGTAATGCCTCCGACCTTACGTGAAACCACTTCAGGATCTTTGTATAAATAAACGTTATTAATATTCTACACTGAAGCACCAAAGAAACTGGTATAGGCATGCGTATATGTAAACAGGCGCGGCGGTCGGCAACGCCTATTTGAAAAAAAAAAAGTGCTGACACAGTTCTTAGATCGGTTGCTGCTGCTACAATGGAGCGTTTTCAAGATTTAAGTGAGTTTGAACGTGGTTTTACAGTCTGCACACAAGCGATGGGACACAGCATGTCCGAGATTGCTATGAAGTGGGAATTTTCCCGAAAACGGCGAGTTGTGTTTCGCAGGAGCGATGATTCCTAAAGCCGTGCTGATGCATGGACAGCAACTTCCTTGTCTCAACGAAATTCATTATATTCGAACTGAGAATACACTCCTGGAAATGGAAAAAAGAACACATTGACACCGGTGTGTCAGACCCACCATTCTTGCTCCAGGCACTGCGAGAGGGCTGTACAAGCAATGATCACACGCACGGCACAGCGGACACACCAGGAACCGCGGTGTTGGCCGTCGAATGGCGCTAGCTGCGCAGCATTTGTGCACCGCCGCCGTCAGTGTCAGCCAGTTTTCCGTGGCATACGGAGCTCCATCGCAGTCTTTAACACTGGTAGCATGCCGCGACAGTGTGGACGTGAACCGTATGTGCAGTTGACGGACTTTGAGCGAGGGCGTATAGTGGGCATGCGGGAGGCCGGGTGGACGTACCGCCGAATTGCTCAACACGTGGGGCGTGAGGTCTCCACAGTACATCGATGTTGTCGCCAGTGGTCGGCGGAAGGTGCACGTGCCCGTCGACCTGGGACCGGACCGCAGCGACGCACGGATGCACGCCAACACCGTAGGATCCTACGCAGTGCCGTAGGGGACCGCACCGCCACTTCCCAGCAAATTAGGGACACTGTTGCTCCTGGGGTATCGGCGAGGACCATTCGCAACCGTCTCCATGAAGCTGGGCTACGGTCCCGCACACCGTTAGGCCGTCTTCCGCTCACGCCCCAACATCGTGCAGCCCGCCTCCAGTGGTGTCGCGACAGGCGTGAATGGAGGGACGAATGGAGACGTGTCGTCTTCAGCGATGAGAGTCGCTTCTGCCTTGGTGCCAATGATGGTCGTATGCGTGTTTGGCGCCGTGCAGTTGAGCACCACAATCAGGACTGCATACGACCGAGGCACACAGGGCGAACACCCGGCATCATGGTGTGGGGAACGATCTCCTACACTGGCCGTACACCTCTGGTGATCGTCGAGGGGACACTGAATAGTGCACGGTACATCCAAAGCGTCATCGGACCCGTCGTTCTACCATTCCTAGACCGGCAAGGGAACTTGCTGTTCCAACAGGACAATGCACGTCCGCATGTATCCCGTGCCACCCAACGTGCTCTAGAAGGTGTAAGTCATCTACCCTGGCCAGCAAGATCTCCGGATCTGTCCCCCATTGAGCATGTTTGGGACTGGATGAAGCGTCGTCTCACGCGGTCTGCACGTCCAGCACGAGCGCTGGTCCAACTGAGGCGCCAGGTGGAAATGGCATGGCAAGCCGTTCCACAGGACTACATCCAGCATCTCTACGATCGTCTCCATGGGAGAATAGCAGCCTGCATTGCTGCGAAAGGTGGATATACTTTGTACTAGTGCCGACATTGTGCATGCTCTGTTGCCTGTGTCTATGTGCCTGTGGTTCTGTCAGTGTGATCATGTGATGTATCTGACCCCAGGAATGTGTCAATAAAGTTTCCCCCTCCTGGGACAATGAATTCAGGGTGTTCTTATTTCAATTTCCAGGAGTGTATGTTCGAGAATCCTGCAACAAACCGATGTTAAGAATATTGGTCTGTAATTTTGAGGATCCGTCCTTCTACCCTTCTTATATACAGGCGTCACCTGCGCTTTTTTCCAGTCGCTCGGGACTTTACGTTGGGCAAGAGATTCGCGATAAATGCAAGCTAAGTAAGGAGCCAATGCAGTAGAGTACTCCCTGTAAAAACGAATTGGAATCCCATCAGAAGCTGGCGATGTATTTATTTTGAACCCATTCAGCTGCTTCACAACCCCAGGGATGTCTATGACTGTGTCCTCCACATGGGAATCTGTACGAGACTCAAACGACGATATGTTTGTACGATCCTCCTGCGTGAATGATTTCTCAAACGCTAAATTTAAAATTTCAGTTTTCGTTTTGCTGTCTTCCGTTGGCAGGTCAGACTGATCAGGGAGTGACTGAGGGGAAGCCTTCGACCCGATTACCGATTTTACGTAAGACCAAAATTTCTTTGGGTTTTCAGCGAGATCTCTTGCTAAGGTATGACGGTGGTAGTGGTTGAATGCTTCACGCATCGCTATTTTGACAGCAGCACGAGTCTCTACTAACTTTTGCCTGTCCTCATTCTCCCGATCTTTCTTGTACCGTGAGTGCAACTGACTTTGCTTCCTGAGCATTCTCCGAATTGCGCTGTTAAACCACGGTGGGACTTCTCCGTCCCTGACCACCTTTTTCGGCACATACTTGTCCAATGCGTGATTAAAAATGTGTTTAAAATTTGCCCATAATTCTTCCACGTCCATCGTACCGGAAGTAAATGAAGTCGATTCATTTACTAAGTGGGATGCTAACAACTGCTTATCTGCTCTTTCTAGTAAGAATACTCTCCTAGCCTTCTTGACCGACTTTTTAACCTTTGCAACCATAGTCGTAATGACAACATCGTGATCACTAATCCCTGTCTCAACACTGACACCGTTGCTGAGGTCTGGTCTGTTCGTGGCTACCAGATCTAAAACATTTCCATTACGCGTTGGCTGTCGATTTAGCTGCTCAAGACAGTTTTCGGATAATGTGTTCAAAAGTAATTCACACGACGGCTTGTCTGTACCACCTGCAATGGATCCATAGACATCCCAGTCTATACTACGTAGGCTGAAGTCGCCTCCGACTAATATAGCTTGATCCGGGTACTTCTGCGATACAGAATGTAGACTCCCTTTGAATGATTGTAGAACTGTCACGGTGGAACCTGGTGGCCGGTAATAACACCCCACAATTAACTTTAATTCCCCTAGCCCTGTTAAACGTGTCCAGTAACTTCACAATCACACTCTACTTCGACCTCAGTAGAGACAATACTTTTGTCAACTGCAATGAAGACACCACCTCCTATGGTGTCTAATCTGACTTTCCGATACACTTTCCAACCCTCACTAATTATTTCAGAACTTCCTATCTCAGGGTTCAGCCAGGTCTCATTACCGAGAATAATTTGCGCGCCACACGCTTCCTGGAGGGCAGTAAATTCAGGAACTTTATTCCGAACACTGAAAATTAACTGCTAATATCTTGATAGCTGAAGTGTCTTTACACTGAGCGCGTCCTGATTTCCCTGCCTGCACGTCGACTGGCGAGTGTTCATCAGGACACCTCGCGCTACTGCCTAGCCTAAAAAAACCCCATGTGCACGCCATAAGTACTCTGCTACCCGAGTAGCCGCTTCCATTGTGTAGTGCACACCTTACCTATCTAGGGGCGTCCAGCAATTCCCCACCCAACAGCGCAAGTCTAGAAATCTGCAGCCAAGATCGTCACAGAGTCGACGAAGCCTCTGGCTGAGACCCTTCACTCGGCTCCAAACCAAAGGACCCCGATCCACTTTTTGATCGATGCTACAAATAGAGAGCTCTGCTTGCACCACGCGTGCGAGGCCAGCGGTCTTCACCAAATCCGCCAGCCGCCTGTACGAACCGAGGATCGCCTGGGAACCCAGGCGACAGGCATCATTGGTGCCGGCGTGAGCAACTACTTGCAAACCACTGCACCCCGTACGCTCGACAGCCGCATGCAAGGCCGCCTCCACATCTTGGATGAGGCCCCCCGGCACACAAACCGAGTGCACGTTGGATTTTGTTCCAGCCCTGCACGCTATTTCCCTAAAGGGATTCATCACCCGCCTACTTCCCTAATCCGACGGGAAAGATGACCTCCTTGTTTGATCCCTTCCACGAAATCAACCAACCAACCAACTGTTTCCTCGGCGCCTGGTTTAGGAAACACCATTTTGATATCACGGTATACCTTAACGACGGTGGCACGCGAACAGTTTAAAAACTTATCCGTTTTGGAAATACTTTCACCTAATGACGAAGCCGCTTTGGACATCGGATAAATCACTCCGTTCCCGCTTTATGACAACGACTGCACCGTTTTCTGCGTCTGCCCGGCACACTTTATACACCCTCCATTGCTGGTGGTGCCACCTGCCACCTGTGAGGGGTTATTGCACGCTGACGTCGAACATAGGTGGTGGTCACACTAATGTGACTGAAGAGTGTAGCTACGCTACATACCACCATGTTATACGTTACAGTTCGGTGCCCTGTAGCGGCAGGCAGTAGCAAATATGTAGACATGAAGAATAAAGATGTAGACTGCAAATAAAGCTTAATTCACTTAATACGCCTTGAGAATTGTCACATTACAACATCGGAGGTATTACTTTTTCAGTACGCCCTTGTAAATATCAGTCTTGATGATTATCTGATCTAGTCTTCTAATATGGAAAGTAATTCCAGCTGAACTTGGAATGAGTGAATGACTGGAACTGATAGAGTATTATTTAAACAAAGTGAATACTGAAGCGCAATGTTTTACATTGATATTTAAGCACATGTAACTAAGACTGCTTATTTGAACACATGTGACTAATGGTGAATATATAAACGCAGCTGACCGATAGTGAATATGCCTCTCACTATAATTACTATTGTAGCACGAAGGAGTGATAATACATATCGTGTATTATTGATGATTTAATTGTAACACAACTGATGTAATATTCTTTAAACAAGAAATACACTCATGGATAACGTTTCTGACTTTTTTAAGACAACCACATCATCTGATCTATTCTGCATCTAACCGATTTTCGAGCATTCTAGCACCATTGTGGAAAATTTCCACCTACGTGTGATCTTACTTGTTGTCTGCTTCCTGTTACAACATGAAGATGAAACAACGCGATGCTCTGCTGTTCCCTGTGGCTAGTAATCGTACAATGGACCAACTTGGTCCCTATCACGTGACAGCCAATATTTTCGAATAATCTAGTGCAAAGGTTCTTTTACTGAACTTCTTGACGTCATAACAGCTTAATCTTCAGACAGAAGGTCTACTTTAATAAAACGGAATCGAAGCTGCTGTCACATACGGCATGTGACGAACAAGTGCGAAACTAATGGTCAATACCGCTTAATAAGGCAAAAAAAGAAAAATAGGATTGCATTATTACATGCACCAGATTTATACCTGAATTACTTTTAACTACATGCAAAAATATTCGTCACATGTCGCAAAAAGCATTCCTCGGGTAAAAGCATTCAGTAACCAAGGAAAGATCTGTAACCAACTAGTCTACTTTTCACTTTTATTGTGAATTCAAAACATGATATTGAGACAGCATTCTCATTTCGTAAAATCCGCTGGACTTCTGGTCTCTTTAAATACTACTTAATAACACAAAGGACTTGGTATTGACCCCCAGGTGGTTCGCAAAATCTCGAATATACCATTAATTTCCTCTCCATGAAATTACGAGCATACCACACTTTCCAACGAAACAGACTCTAGCAGTTAAGGACACACGGCGGAGAAGCGAACGCAATAACAGCAAGTGAACTTACAAAATGGAACATGGCAAGAAACTCCAATCAACGTCTTGGCATGCTAATTTACGGAACGTAACGTGTATCGAGGGACTTTATGATGAAGTATTGACAGGTACAGCCGTTATTTAAGAAATGAACAAGAAAATGTAATGACTACTTTGGCTGAGGCTCAAAAATGGTTGAAATGGCTCTGAGCGCTATGGGACTTACCATCTGAGGTCATCAATCCGCTAGAACTTAGAACTACTTAAACCTAACTAACCTAAGGACATCACACACATCCACGCCCGAGGCAGGACTCGAACCTGCGACCGTAGCGGTCGCGCGGTTCCAGACTGTAGCGCCTTGCAGAATCAATCACATGCAAAATCATAGGGGACAGAGCACCTCTAACTTCTCGCAGCACAATGAATAACTTTCTAACCAATTTACAATCCTGATTAATAGTTGGCCTAATTCTTTACGAATGCAATAAGACATTGATGTTAGTTGATCTTAATACAACTCTCATGGAACCTCTAATTTCCAGTGTTCCTGTCATATGCATTTACTGTTCAAATTAGTCGGAGTTGAAAACAAATTCCTTGCTGAACGATTGGATACGTTTATCTCATCAACAAATTTTAGGGCCGGTTCTACAGTTTGCCGTGCGTCGTCAGGACGACGCTTTGTTTGAAATTCCGTTACCCTTCGTCTTCCAATTCCGTAGCACTGTTTGAAGTTATGCGACCATGGACTGCTTCCCATGAAATCACTGTAATCTATGTCGCGCACAGTTTGTTGTGCATAACGAAGTAGGTCGTTATAACGCCCTTCGTGTTGAGCTTCCTTAGACACAAACACTAGTTTTTGTAACCAGTTCACCTTGTCCTCCCATCAATATCCGTAGCTTTTCTTACCCACTACACGGTCATGTTGCTGTGTACTTAGTCGAAATCTGTTCATGATTGATCTTGTACTATGCTGCGAATGATCTTCCATGTACTTAATTATGTTTAGTACCCGCTCTTTGGACAACGGTTGCCTTAAACTACGTTTCACCGGTTACTGGATTTCTGGCCCCTGTCCGACAAGTGTGAACTTCATGGCTCCACATCTGTTTCAGTGTCACTATCACATGACAAATTGCCTGTTCACTTCTGTCTCTGGTTCTTCGGCCGACGTTTGTCTGATGATGTTTTTGATGTTTCACCAGCACGAGTGGCTGGAATTGTCAAATCTTCACCCTCCTTTGCTGGTGGTGCACTGGGGCCGAGCTCGCGCAATGTCCAAGGACATCTCGGCCATCATTTCCGGCGCGGTTCTCCTCTTGGTACCTGCAACGGTCGTTCACTGCAGCACGGGTATCCAGAATCCGTTTACCTTGAGGCTATCATCTTTCTTGTTGAAGCTGTTCTCGTGTTTGTGTATTTCTATAGCTTCTTGAAACAAGCGGGCATGTTAGCTCTTATCTAGAGCCAGAACTTCCGTGTCAACGAATCTTACTCTGTGGTCGGGCTCACACAGAGCGTGCTCTGCCACGGACGATTTCTCCACCTGCCCCAACCTGTAATGTCGCTTATGTTCTGTGGCCGTGGTGCTGACTGCTCGTCCTGCATGTGGGTCACTTTTTTCCCTTGCCGATCTGAGACACCCTTTGATCTTCTTTGTCGGTTTGTAAATAGTCTTTACGTCGTGTTTGCGCAATATAGGCCGATTCTGTCCGTCGCTCTGGAAATATATTGCAGAAAGGCTGCACCCGACATTCTATGAGTGTTTGACTCCGTTATACTTCTAATATAATTTTTGAAGTATCCATTGCCCCTCAGGACACTTTCTAGAAATCGCATTTCGCGTCTGAGGTGCTGTGGCTCACATATTCGTCCTGCTCGCGTTACTAGCGAATTAATCATGCCGGCAACAATGGCCGAGTGGTTCTAGGCGCTTCAGTCCGGAATCGCGTGACTGCTACGGTCGCAGGTTCGAATCCTGCCTCGGGCATGAATGTGTGTAATGTCCTTAGATTAGCTGGGTTTAAGTAGTGCTAAGTTCTTTGGGACTGATGGCCTCAGATGTTAAGTCCCATAGTGCTCAGAGCCACTTGAACCACTTGAATTAATCATGCCTCTTTTCTGCCTCAGTTTTCGATACTGTTATAACTGCGATCAGGATGGTCACGGGGCAGCAATGACGGGAAGCGCGGCGGGACCCGCCGAGAGGCCCGTGCACAACAACAAAACGGGAGAGGATGGACACGATCAATGAATGACAGAGCGGATACAACAAGAGCGAACAATGGAGTCACCAGGATATAAACAACTCCACTGGTACACAGATCAAGGAAGTGAGCTGTCTAGCACGAAGCGAGGTGTAAACCGACGTACATGAGATTAGACTGACTGGCTGAGCGTTTTTTTTCTTTATTGTGATTCCATTCCCCTGCCCCATATTGGCAGGGGAGGGCTGTCAGCGGCACAATCCGCCGCTCTTCAGCCGAGTGACACAACAACTAAAACAAGAATGAAATGATACACACACAAGGAGATAAAAAAGGGGAACATAAAACAGAGTAAGGGGAGAAAATTGAGGTAAAAATACATGGACATGGAGACGTTCATGGGAGACAGTTACAAAAGTCACCAGAAAGTTAAAAAACACAGTTGGCGATTCTTAAAACACAGAAAAGACACTGAATGAGCATGCACAGGTTAAAGGTCAGCCAAAGTATTAAAAACACTTTGGAACAACACACTTAAAACCAACTTGGAGCACACACGACGAAGAATAAAACTGCCAGGTGGGACCTGCCGAGGGAAAGGTCAGAGAGGATGGGGCAGATGGGGAAGCAGCGGTATGAAGAGAGGAGGGGCATCAGTGGGTTCACGAAGAGGCAGGAGACTCGTGGGGTGGGAGAGGAAGAGGGAAGACAGGGCAGGAGGGAGCGCAGAGACACTGGAAGGAGGCAGAAGAGATGGAGGGGGAAGCCGCTCAGGAGGAGGGAGAGGGAGGAGAGGGAGCCCTGAGGAGCAGGCAGGAAGGTGGGGTTAGAGTTGGTAGCAAGGGTAGATGTCAGGGCGAAGCTCATCATCCGGGAGGGTTAGACGGTAGAAGTTGTGTTGGGAAAGGAGATGGAGGGTGTGGAGATGGAGGGTGTGGAGATGGAGAGAGGGTGGGACACAACGGTAAAGGCGCAGCAACTGGTTGTGGGTGGAGAGGAAGGGAGACACATGGGGGTGAGGGAGATCAAGGCGTCAGACAATATATAGTGTGCGGATGTGTTCAAGGAAAAAGGAGAAGGTGGGGGAAGGGGATGAGGTCGTAGAGGATGCGCGTGGGGGACGGAAAGTGGATGCGGAAGACGAGGCAGAGCGCATGGCGTTCGAGGATTTAGAGGGCTTTATAGAACCAGGGAGGGGCGGAAATCCAAGCGACGCTGGCATAACAAAGGATGGGGGGGGGGGGGGGGGGAACAAGGATTTGTAGGTGTGACTGGCTGAGCGCGAAGCAGGCGCGTAAGTAAGCTATCGGGAGCGCCGCTATTGGCTTCTGGGACCACGTGTTCCACTGTGGCGCCCTCACACTAAGAGCGGGCCAGGAGGCGCGCGCCGCTACAGCTTACGGCGCGATGGTGCAAGACCTCTAGGAGTCTTCGACGTCCGTGACGTCTGGAGCGGATTCAAATTCCGCTGCGCGCGGTACTAGATATACATGCTGTGTCCCAGGTTTTCAACATCCCTTGTGACGAGCTCATATAGAAATGATGGTTGTTTGTACGTTTCTACTTCTATGGTAAATTTTATGTTGGCCCGGAGGCTGTTTAAGTGTCTTAGAAAGTCACAGAGCTGTTCCTCACCACGGCTCCACACAACCAAGGTATCATAAATGTATCTGTACCTCACATGGCGACTAAAGCTTTAGCAATTTTGTATCATTTTCACTTGTTAAGCACGTATCGTCATCATTGTATTACTCAAGAACAGTCGAGCGTATAGGACACCACAAGTTCCGCTGATTCATCTTGCAGAAACGCTGATAGTCCATGAGCCGCTTCTTTCTCACTCTGTAAAATTTATGGGGTTTCTTTGTGGCGAAATGTAAACTGAGGCAGCTGTTGTAGATATAGTGCAATGTTTTCTCTGTTTACAGTTGCCATTCTCTGCTTTATCTCAATACCTCTAGCACTGTAGCACTGTTCTAGACTACTCACAGGCTAAGCACTTCAACTAGGCACCATGGCCTTATGCTTTTCTTTCCAGTGGATACCTCCACTCCTGCCCACTGTAGTGATTAACAGCCAATATTCTGGTTGCGTGGTAGACAATGTGTGGGGGGCCGAATTCCATCAACATCATTGGCCTCGCACTCCATGGGATCCTTGTTAGAATATTCGTCTGATTTGTATTATTCGTCATTGAAGAAGATTGATCTGACTCCCGTTGCTGATCCTGCGGACCTTCCTGTTGTGCTGAGTCGCCTAATGTTACCGTCCGTTCTTTGCTAGCGGAGGGCACTCTTAAACGCTAAGCTTTGGCATGCTCAAACGCTAAGCTTTAGCATGCTCCTCAGTCTGGACTACTTTCTGGCAAAAAGAACACAACATGTCTTTCTGAACTGAGAGAAGTCTTCAGACTTAAAAGTAACTTCATGTGTTATAGGACCATTACATTTCACAAAATAAAGGGTGTTTATTTTATCTTGAGAAAACTAAATATCTCGAAAACCACAAATCGTACGAAAAAAATATTCTAGCCGTAAATTTAATATAAGCAAAGAGGACATATGTCTTTGATACGACTGGCCACCTCCTAACCATCCCTTCTTCGTGGGCGGTGCCAATTTAAAATTTTAAAATGGTAATCCCCCATTTTACTGTATATTTAATTTCTACATCAAAAAATACGTACAGTTTACTCAGCCCTTTGTTTTTCCTCTGTGGCAGATGCGCTATAATCGACAGATATCAAGTGCGCTTGTTTTTGAAATTACAAACAAATTGCCCTTCCGAGGGCAAGTGCTCTACCATCTGAGCTACCGAAGCACGACTCACGCCCGGTTCTCACAGCTTTACTTCTGCCAGTATCTCGTCTCCTATCTTCCACACTTTACAGCTCTTCTGCGAACCTTGCAGAACTAGCACTCCTGAAAGAAAGGATACTGCGGAGACATGGCTTAGCCACAGCCTGGGAGATGTTTCCAGAATGGGATTTTCACTCTGCAGTGGAGTGTGCGCTGATGTGAAGGTAGGAGACGAGGTACTGGCAGAAGTAAAGCTGTGAGGAGCGGGCGTGTTCGTGCTTCGGTAACTGAGATGGTAGAGCACTTGCCCGCGAAAGGCAAAGTTCCCAAGTTTGAGTCTCGGTCAGGCACACAGTTTTAATCTGCCAAGAAGTTTCAAATCACAACTAGTTTAATAAGGTGAAGTGCCCGACAATTTATAGCGATAGGCACATCTCCTATTGATACACACATACCGTTTAAACACTGAAACGTTCACCCATCACGCGGCACGTCCGACTGTACTGTACAATCAAATCTGCAAGACTAAAGTAAATTTCTCACATCATTATCAACCGTTAGTAAATAAAGGTTTGCATTTAGATCGTAAATGAAATGTAGAATCAAATGCGTCAGTTTTTAATTGCAAAAACAGGCACACTTGATATTTGTCGACTACACCGCCATCTACCAATAATGGAAAACAATGATTTCAGAAAAATTTAAGTATTTTTTGTGTAGAATCCGAATACGCAATAAAAATTAGGGGTTTCCGTTTGAAAATGCAACGTTGAACACGTCCACACAGGAGGGTTGGCTAGGAGATGGCAATTGTAACACAGCAGATGTCCCCTTCACTAATATTAACTTTTCACCTAGAATTTTTTTTTTCCTACGATTCTTAGTATTTAGTTGACTCAAGTTAAAACAAACATCCTGTATATACACTCCTGGAAATGGAAAAAAGAACACATTGACACCGGTGTGTCAGACCCACCATACTTGCTCCGGACACTGCGAGAGGGCTGTACAAGCAATGATCACACGCACGGCACAGCGGACACACCAGGAACCGCGGTGTTGGCCGTCGAATGGCGCTAGCTGCGCAGCATTTGTGCACCGCCGCCGTAAGTGTCAGCCAGTTTGCCGCGGCATACGGAGCTCAATCGCAGTCTTTAACACTGCTAGCATGCCGCGACAGCGTGGACGTGAACCCTATGTGCAGTTGACGGACTTTGAGCGAGGACGTATAGTGGGCATGCGGGAGGCCGGGTGGACGTACCGCCGAATTGCTCAACACGTGGGGCGTGAGGTCTCCACAGTACATCGATGTTGCCGCCAGTGATCGGCGGAAGGTGCATGTGCCCGTCGTCCTGGGACCGGACCGCAGCGACGCACGGATGCACGCCAAGACCGTAGGATCCTACGCAGTGCCGTAGCGGACCGCACCGCCACTTCCCAGCAAATTAGGGACACTGTTGCTCCTGAGGTATCGGCGAGGACCATTCGCAACCGTCTCCATGAAGCTGGGCTACGGTCCCGCACACCGTTAGGCCGTCTTCCGCTTACGCCCCAACATCGTGCAGCCCGCATCCAGTGGTGTCGCGACAGGCGTGAATGGAGGGACGAATGGAGACGTGTCATCTTCAGCGATGAGAGTCGCTTCTGCCTTGGTGCCAATGATGGTCGTATGCGTGTTTGGCGCCGTGCAGGTGAGCGCCACAATCAGGACTGCATACGACCGAGGCACACAGGGCCAACACCCGGCATCATGGTCTGGGGAGCGATCTCCTATACTGGCCGTACACCTCTGGTGATCGTCGAGGGGACACTGAATAGTGCACGGTACATCCAAACCGTCATCGAACCCATCGTTCTACCATTCCTAGACCGGCAAGGGAACTTGCTGTTCCAACAGGACAATGCATGTCCGCATGTATCCCGTGCCACCCAACGTGCTCTAGAAGGTGTAAGTCAACTACCCTGGCCAGCAAGATCTCCGGATTTGTCCCCCATTGAGCATGTTTGGGACTGGATGAAGCGTCGTCTCACGCGGTCTGCACGTCCAGCACGAACGCTGGTCCAACTGAGGCGCCAGGTGGAAATGGCATGGCAAGCCGTTCCACAGGACTACATCCAGCATCTCTACGATCGTCTCCATGGGAGAATAGCAGCCTGCATTGCTGCGAAAGGTGGATATACACTGTACTAGTGCCGACATTGTGCATGCTCTGTTGCCTGTATCTATGTGCCTGTGGTTCTGTCAGTGTGATCATGTGATGTATCTGACCCCAGGAATGTGTGAATAAAGTTTCCCCTTCCTGGGACAAGAATTCACGGTGTTCTTATTTCAATTTCCAGGAGTGTAAATAACCTAACAGATAATGTCGGAAGTGCAATGAGGCTCTTCGAGGGTGATGCTGTTGTAATAAGTTGCAACGTAGAAAATCGTAGGGAAATGTAGGAAGATTTTTTTGCAGGGAGTGCAGCTGATCTTCATCATTAACAAATCTAACTTATTGCTCATATATAGACAGTCAGTCTGGGATTCATACAGATGTAATTGATAGAGGAGGTAGAGAAGATTCAATTAAGAACAGCATGTTTCTTTACTGGTCCATTTAGTAAATGCGAAAGCTGCATAGACATGCTCAGCCAAATTCTGTGGCAGACGCTGCAAAAGATGCGTTTTGTATAACGGTATGGTCTACTAATACTGTTTCGAGAGCGTACGACCAATATATTGCTTCCTCGTACGCATTTCTCGCGAAAAGATCATGAAGATAATATCAGAGAGATTCGAGCCCACACGAAGGCCTACTAGCAGAGTTGTAAAACTATCGTAGACTACCGTAATTAAGAGTGGAATACGGTACGGTTCGTGGTAGCCTTTGTCAGTTACCTTCATGTTAAGTGTGTTGCATGCCTATCGGGTATTAACTCATTTCGATCGCTTTGTTTGCGTATGCGATCAGTCTCTTACCAGAGTCCCCCACAAATTAGCAGCAGTGAACCGCTTAAAAACAGTGAGGCCATACAAAAGGCAGCGTAACCTATGGAGCATTTTTGTTCTACACAGTTATTCTTCTGCCTATTGCTTAAAAATGAACAATATTTATCGCGAAATTGAAATTGTCAATGTTTCATACATGGTTTATCAGGAAATTGCTGATTTGTAACGTGAAATAAAAGGATGTTTTAGTAAAAACAAAAAAAGGGTACAAATTTATCACACAGCGCTAGAAAACATAACTTCCGCATTAAAGATACAATTAAAAAAACAACGCTGTACAAAAACAAAGCAAAAATTGCTTCAATAATTCGTCGAGCCTACATAAAAATGTTTCTGTTATCCATAAACGACTTTCGCACTTCACAATAATACCTGGAAATTCATGCTTTTGATCACGATGAAGAACGTTACACTGGGGAAAAATAACAACATAAATTATGTAGCAGAATCTCGAAATTACGTTCAATATTGCCCGTGATCCTACCCCTCCTATAGACGACTAAAAATGTCTTTCTCAGTGCTACAGACGAAAGTGACTGAGAAGAGCTTTGCTCGTGAAGAACGAAAAACGACGAGAGCAGCACATAGCGGGTGTCCTACGCGTAAGAGGCAGTGGCCCTTGTAATTTCCAGGAGGAATGTGATATGACAAGAACTACAGATTAACAGTAAATCCAAGTTAAATGGCGTTTCGTCGGCGTAATTGCGAGGTATTGTACTATGTGTCGATTAAATGTAACTGTAGTGGGCACATATTTTTGTTACATGATTACTTCGGCTAATTTGGTAGTACACTGTCCACTCACATTAATGTGACCAACTGTCAGATGACTGAACAATCACCTTTTGCTGCGCTGATCGTAGCGATACCCGCAGGAAGATAGTCAGTGAAGTTCTGGAAGGTACCGACAGGGATGTGGAGCAGTTCCGACTTCAGTTCCATTGAAAGCTGAAGCAGATTTCTCGTGTGAGTGTCCATGACCTGACCGAGATGGCTCCACAGATTCTCGACTGGGTTTAAATCCGGCAAGTTTGGTGACCAGGGGAGCACGGTAAATTCGTCTTGGTACTCTTGGAACAATGCACATTCCTTGTGAGCAGTGTGACGGGTTGCATTGTCGTGGTGGTAGATGTTATCGTGCCAAGAAAAAGCAAACTTCATTTAGGGGTGTACATGGTCCCCAAGGATAGATGCATAATTTATTGATCCATTGAGCCTGCCCGAAAGACGAGATCACCCATGGAACGCCACGATAACGTTCCCCCGACATTAACGCTGATGACTGTTGCAGCGTGTTTGCTTTCAGACGTTCCACACAGCACACTCCAATGCCCATTAGTGCGATGGGGCATAAGTCCAAATTTCGGCCTGAGTCGTCGATGAACAGCAGTCGCCACAGGTGCAAGAACCAGGCACCTATTATGGAGGCCCATACGCAGCGAAGTTTCACTGACGGTCGTTGAGGAGACACTATTCGTAGCCCCTTGGTTCATTTTGGCGGTCAGTTGGTCAACAGTAGCACGTCTACTTGCGCGTACACATCTCCGGAGCCATCTTTCACTACTGTCATCTATAGGTCGTGGTGCACCACAGTTGCCTCGTCGCTGGTTTTGGATAGCGCCATTTTGCCATGCAACGTTTAAGCTGATCAGCCATAACATTGGGACCAGCTGCCTCATAACCGATATTTACACCTTTGACACGGATAACAACGCCGAAGCGTTGTGATATGGAAGCAGTGAGGCCCAGATAGGTCGCTAGGGGGACCCGGCACCACATCTGCCCACAGAAGTCACCTAATCCTTGCAAATTTCGAGGATGGTGGCGACGAGATCTGACGTCACTTGCAATCACATCTCAGAAGTGTTCGATCGGGTTCAGATCTGGCGAGCTGGGGGAGCAGCACATCTACTGAAACTCCCCGCTGTGTTCTTCGAACCACTCTATCACACTCCTGGCTTTGTGACATGGAGCCTTATCTTGTTGAAAAATGTCACTGCCGTCGGGAAACACGATCGTCGTGAAGGGGTGTATGTTGTCCGCATCTAGTGCACGGTGCTCCTTGGTCGTAATGGTGCCGTGCACGAGTTCCACTGGGTCCGTGGATACCCAAGTGAAAGTTCCCCAGAACTTAACGGAGCGGCCGCCAGCTTATCTCTGTCCCATAGTACAGATATCAAGGAGCGGTCCCAATGGAAGGTGACGGATTCGTGCCCCCCCATCGACATGATGAAGAAGGTATCGGGATTCATCAGAGCATGCAGCGCTCTGCCACAACGCAAATGTCCAGTACCGATGGACAGTTGCCCATTTCAGTCGTATTATCAGTGGTATTATCGTTGGCACATGCATGGGTCGTCGGCTGCAGAGGTCCATCGTTAGGAGTGTTCGATGCACTGTGGGTATTCGTAGCATTAGTCTTATGTTAGTTCCGCCGCCTGTCCTGTTTTACCAATCTTCCCAGCGTCTGCAAAAAGGGGTGGCCGTCCAAATCCACGACGTTTGGAAGTGATTTGACCTTGGTTTCGCCACGAGACTCCCCCCCCCCCCCCCCCCCCACGGCACTCCTCGGATACACGGGAAGTCGTGCAGTTTTCGATATGTTCGTGCCGGGCCTCCGGGCCGTCACAATCTGCCTTCGGTCGAACTAGATACATGGCGTGCCTTCCCCTTTCCACACACGGACAGCATGCTCACTGATACTACATGAACCCTGCGTGTGTCTGACAAGCAGTCATTCCTCGCCAGATGGCACTGCTATCGCCTGAACGGGTTTATATGGACTGTAGGTCGGTGGTCATAATGTAACCAAACCAAGGCGGCATGCCATGAGTTTACGAACTTAGCAGTTTTGGAAATGCTTCCACCCTTGACCCGTAAGTTAATGACGAAGCCCATTTGGAAGTCAGAAAAATCGATCCGTTTCCGCATTACGACAAAGACTGCACCCACTTCTGCATCCGTCTGACACGCTTTATATACCCTCCACTTCTAGTGCGTTCATCTGTTGTCTGCGAGCGGTCATTGCACCCTGACGTCCAACACAGGCGGTGGTCACACTGATGTAACTAGACGGTGTGGAATTATAGTAGTAGTAGCAAATCATACGCACTGAACAGTACGTGAAAAGTCCTGAAACAGGCAACAACAGGCGGGTATCAGATGGATTAGGTATTCACTTGTGGTGCGATACATGGTAGGGGACCAGCAAAGCACGAAGTCTTTCGAGGAAACACGAAACCTTAGAGCGGTATTGAACAAATTTATTTATGTGTGTGTGTATGTATGTATGTGTATGTGTGTGTGTGTGTGTGTGTGTGTTGAACAGTAAATGTTAGATTTAGCTTAAATTCCTTAGTTTGTGGCTGGTTTACACTAATTTCATTTCATTTTGTCGTACATGTGATACTGCACGGTATTTGTGCTCCCCATCTGAGTGCATCTAGAGTTAATCATATATGCAAGAGTGAGAACGTTTTCTGTGTTTGCATAGTGTGTGTCTCAGGTGGAACATGGGTACCAGCCCAATATTTACCTAGTAGGATATGGTTAGCCGCGTAATAACCACGCCCAGAGTAGCCGGGTTACAGCTCTCGTAGTTAATACATGAAGAGGATTTGATGAGGGTCACCCTACCCTCTCCATCGCGAAAGCAGCGCGTTTACGAGCTCAGCTTACTAGTGGTGACCTTGCGGGCACGTGACTCACAAAGGAAAGATTTTATGTCGAACAGAGACAAGTGGGGAATCATTCTGGCCTTGATACGGATTCATATGGGGAAATCCACTGTCATAAGCGACTTTGACAAGTGGTGGTTGTCCGGTTTTTAAAACTTATAAAAATTATATGACATCTGAAGACAGAGCACAATGTTGCCATTCGCACACTTTCGGAGGGTACCGATCAGCACACATTGTTGAACATGCGGTTCTGCAAAAGATAGCCCTTACGTGTTCACATGTTGGACCAACAACATCATCAATTACGATTTCAGTGACCATCGGATCGTTGCGATTGGACTGTTTATAGATGCGAACGTGCCGCCCTGTAGAATGAACCACGTTTCTTGTTAACCAGGCGTGCGGCTGTTCGAAAGATATACTGCACCGCGCACGCAGGCCGACGGAAGCGTATTGAACTGAGGAGAACACTCACTTCGGCTTCCATGGGACCTTTGGTAGTAACCACAGTCTCCATGGTAGCTGTGAACTATGTGATCATTATTACAGACCACGTGAATTCCATCACGCTTGATGTCTTTCCCGACGGCGATCCTTTTTTAGCGAGCTAACAGTCCGTGTCACAAAACCAGAATCGTGCCATTGTGGTATGAGGGACATGATAATACATTAATGTTGATGTCTTGGCCACCAAATCCGCCTGATCTGAACCCTATGGAACACATCTATGCCTGTCGAGCGTTAGGTCCTCATCTTCAAACCATCGATCAGTAATCACAGGAATTATGTGCAGATATTTGGTAGCACAGAAAACAACCCAGGACTTTTCGAATCCATGCCACACAGAACAGTTGTTCTATTGTGTTCATATGTGGACCAACACGATTTTATGCAGATGCTCGTAATTTTTGGGCTCATCAGTGCAATAATTTTTACTATAGTATAACACGGATGTAATTTTTCAGTTGTCAGTTTACATTTACATCTATATGGTTACTCTGCAGTTCACACTTAAGTGCCTGGCAGAGGCTTCATCGAACCACTTTTATACTACTTCTCTACCATTCCACTCTCGAATGGCACGTGGGAAAAAGGAACACCAAAATCTTTCCGTTCGAGCTCTGATTTCTCTTATTTTGTTATGATGATCATTTCTCCCTACGTAGGTGTGTGTCAACAAAATATTTTCGCATTCGGAAGAGAAAGTTGGTGATTGAAATTTCGTTAGTAGATCTCGCCGCAAAGAAAACCGCCTTTGTTTCAGTGACTGCCACCCCAACTTGCGTGTCATATCAGTGATACTCTCACACCTGTTGCGCGATAACAGGAAACGGGCTGCCCTTCTTTGCAATTTTTCGATGTCCTCCGTCATTGCTACCTGGTAAGGGTCCCATACTGCGCAGCAATATTCCAGCAGAGGCCGGACAAGTGTAATGTAGGCGGTCTCTTTAATGGGTTTGTCGCATCTTCTAAGTATTCTGCCAACAAAGCGCAGTCATTGTTTTCCCTTCCCCACAATATTATCTATGTGGTCTTTCCAATTTAAGTTGCTCGTAACTGTAATTCCTAGGTATTTAGTCAAATTGAAAGCCCTCAGATTTGTGCGATTTATCGCATACCCAAAATTTATCGGATTTCCCTTAGTACCCATGTGGATGACCTCGCACTTTTCTTTGTTTAGTACTAACTGCCGCTTTTCGCACCATACAGAAATTCTCTCTAGATTATTTTGTAATAGGAATTGATCGTCTGAGGATATTATTAGACGGTAAATTACAGCGTCACCTGCAAACAATCACCTACATCATTTATATAAATCTGGAACGGCAGAGGGCCAATGACACTACCTTGCAGAACGCCAGATAGCACTTCTGTTCCGCTCGATGATTTACCGTCTATCACTACGAACTGTGACCTCTCTGAGAGGAAATCACGAATCCAGTCACACAACTGAGACGACACTCCATATGCACGCAATTTGATTAACAGTCGCTTGTGAGGAACGGTATCAAAAGCCTTCTGGAAATCTAGGAATATGGAATCGATCTGAGATCCCTTGTCGACAGCACTCATTACTTCATGGGAATAAAGAGCTAGCTGTGTTGCACAAGAACGATATTTTCTGAATACGTGTTGGTTATGTATCAATAAGAGTGCTACAATTATCACCAAATGGTGATTTTTTAGTCCTGACTTTTCCACTTCCCATGGCTGGCATCAAGAATGCTCGGTTATTACACCATTTCTTAAGTGCCCCATTCTCTGTGGGTGGTCATTATCAGCCGTAAATGTGTCTCCTCGTACACATATGACCCGATCGACCAGAGCAGTTTCAAGTCCGAGAACAGCTCTTCTGCAGATTATCTTATTTTATATGTTAAAAATAAAAATTTCTTCTACCGTCGAGTACTTGAGAACTGCTGCCGGCTATTTGCACCTTTGAACCCTACGACAGGAATTGTAAGATAAGAAGAGCCGTTTTTCGATACAAAAGCAGTAATCGCTTGGCCGTTTGAAACTTTGTATGTTCAAAAAGCCGTTGGAATGGCGTAAGCAGTTGACGACTATTTCAGAGACGCATGCGGAAAGATAGTTGATCGACGTTTCTTTAATTGTAAGGATATTTTTTGGATATCGTAGCAGAACTACTCGTCAACAAAATGATAAGGAGGAACCAGTGCAGTGCGCTAGTAACGTGCTCAAGCATAGCTATCATTTCGATGGGAGAGGTACAGTTCGAAGCAACGTAGATTTCATTTTTATATAATCGGCGTCTACCGTGGATTCGATAATTATTGACATGTATTAAGTGGCTTTCATGAGATATGCAGGTACGCATCGGCCCCTGTTACAGCACAGTCCTCTTAACGAAAGTAAAGAGAGGAGTGTAGTGCGTGAATTTTTCGAAGAGGGGGAATCGTAAATGACGCATAGCGTGGAGAGGAGCCAAGACGATTGTATCAGGACTGCAGATGAGAGCAAGTTGGAGGCAGTACTAATGCCTGCGGCAGATGCGGCAACGTCCGATCTGGGTCAGCACGCAGCGACGCGGTGCGCACCAGCACGATAGTGTTGGCAACGGCCGCCTTCTCCTTGGGCACAAAGACCAAGCGTGTGCCAGTTTTCATTAACCTCGATTCGCCGCTGGAGAGCATCCTTTGTCTTGCAGAGAAGTCGCTTACTGAGATCTACGCCTACTGGGCTTAAAAATGATAAATACAACATTTAGTAATTATCTGACGGAAAACTTTCAAATGTTGCGTGATATTTTGAGCATGCAGAATGATGTAGCCAACATTTGTGACAGACGTTTTGACAGTGTAGTGATAGTGATATTACCGTTATGAAAATAGTACTTGGGCGGGATCATTTCCGCTGGTGTGTTCAATTATGCAGCAAGAGTTGCTCATTGCCAGAAGGGGCCACATGTTTCGGGTGTCCTGCACATCGGCTGTTGTGAAGATAAACAGGTTCATCACGGCGTGCGAATGAGATGGCATGGCAACTGGAAACTTACGTCAAAGTTGAAGTACGTGCGACAGAACCATTATCATGGACAAAACATCTATATTGCACATAGATTCGTGGTGATATGGCAATCTATAAACAAAAACAATGTCGCGTGCGATGACAGTCATATGGTGCCAACAACTTGACCAAGGCCTAAAAGATGTGGATAGTGCTGATCCGCCACATAGTCCACATCTTGCACCATGTGATTTCCATCTTTTCGGCAGCTGTAACGACGTCGGCGGTGAGGATATCCATGCAGCGGTCCTCGAATGGCTGTGTGGCCAAGGATCGTCAAAGAATTACTTTCTCAGATCCTGTTTATGTCAGCTCGATGTAAATCATCAACCATGATTTCTTGGTTGCAGTCGCTCCTTTACAACTGTCGCAAGTGCAAATGGTCCAAATAGTTCTATTTCTCACTTATCTCTGAGTGCTTCAATCGCATACTTTCGTAATCTGGCACTGCATCGACTGTCGGCCGTCGTCGATGTAGCTCCCAATGCTTCAGAGTTTGCTCGTGATCACTTACTGTTTCAGGTTACGTCGATCCTTTTACACTGTCATTTAAGTATTGAGAGTCATTGTCACAACGAGAAAGCTAAGTCTCTTATCGTCATGTTTTCGGTTGTACCTCGTCAATTAGTTTAAGATTGTGATTCAGTACTCTCTTGTATGTGGCTAACACTTGCACTAAGATATATTGGTATACCGTTACTCAGAAAGTATGCAAACTGCCAAGTCTAAACTACTAGCGGCCCACCTCTATACGAATGTAAATAATTTAAAATCGAACTATACCTACATACTTATAAAATCTAGTGTAGAGTGATTTTTCAGATCCTCTACACTGTACTGTTATCATTTATGATATTGTCTTTAATGCTACATGTTGTAATATAACCGGCCGGAGTGGCCGTGCGGTTCTAGGCGCTACAGTCTGAAGCCGAGAGACCGCTGCGGTCGCAGATCCGAGCCCTGCCTCGGGCGTGGATGTGTGTGATGTCCTTCGGTTAGTTGGGTTTAATTAGTTCTATGTTCTAGGCGACTGATGACCTCAGAAGTTGAGTCGCATAGTGCTCAGAGCCTTTTCAACCATTTGTTGTAATATATGAGAGAGAGGAGATGCCTTTCCCACCCTTCACAATGTTACAGACACAGTGATGTGGTCTGAGTGGTAATTGAACAGGAGAGTCGAGATTTTTGATCCTCTAAGAGAACGAGGGCCATGACCCCTAGAGTCTAGAGAGTGCTACTGGCTAACGAAAACCACAGACAGAGACGCAAACAAAATCGTCAAAAACCAGTCTAGACCCCAGGGATTACTGTCACACGGGAGTCGCCGGCTACATACTCAGCCCCTGGTCGTACTGGCTACGGGTAAGCAGAGGTTCCCACAGTGACAAAAGCCTATTAAAAAACGGAACTGAATAAATGTCCCGTCCACCAACGGATATGGTAAATTTGTAGGTAGCGGAGAAAATGCAACTTCTCATAACGAAGGAGTGCTTTCTGAGAAAATCTTTCATTGTGAACGTGCAGTGTTGAAAGAAGAGGGCGCTACTGCACAGTTATGAAAGTTACTGCAAAATAATTAGACTGGCGAGAAGTAGAACGTAAGCAGTTCCATCGGATGCATAGACACGCAAATATAAGACTTGGTTCATATTCATAATTGAATGATACATTTTGATCAATAGCTCTTGAAGCAATGCCTACATCATACAATTTATGTAAATGATAAACTCCAAATACTTCATTTGTAGCAAATAAATTTTAAAAAAATGGCTCTGAGCACTATGGGACTTAACATCTATAGTCATCAGTCCCCTCGAGCTTACAACTACTTAAACCTAACTAATCTAAGGACATCACACAACACCCAGCCAACACGAGGTAGAGAAAATCCCCGCCGGGAATCGAACCCTGGAACCCGGGTGTGAGAAGCGAGAACGTTACCGCACGACCACGAGATGCGGGCAATAAATTTCCATTATCATCAGATTTACCATGTGGTATTTTAAAAGAATCATGAAAAGGCCAGTTACGTGGAACAGTTAAACATGTAGGATAATCATTCATTGAACTTGAACCCCATAAAATATTTTGTATATGGCCTTTTGCTGCAATACCACGAATACACGTAGGTTTAGATTGTTCAGTCGTAACTTTAACTGGTTCATGAGCAATTGATAGATTCGCACCTTTACCGTGACTTTGCTTGTGAAAGCAACTGCGGTCAGTAGGTGTCGCTGCCGCCGAGAAATACTGTCTCGTTCCAAGCATGCAGATTCACCCTGCCAGCACTTCGTATGCTTCGCCTGGTAACGAATTGCACTTAAACATTCCCGCCGTAGTCTACCTAGAAATGTTCCCTTTACATCTAAATATCAACAGTTAAATTCTCAGATTTTGATCAGCATAATGGGACAATTATGGCTTCAGTCGTAGAGGTGGGTGTATATTAACTTTCTTTTTGTACGAGTGTTTTGTAAAAGGCAACTGAAGTCGCTAGCAGTGACCCAAACGCGACATTAAAAAAAACTGTAACGTACGCTACTTACGCTCGTGCAGCTAGCGCATATAGTCCCTTTATTCATTATTAATTTGTAATATAACCCTAAGGTAATAAATCCATCAGTAAACGATTCGGAACCGGAGTAGGGATTACGGACATCAGTAACTACAATGCCTACAATTTATAGTACATGGCAGTCATTATGGTGCATAGTAGCGTCCTAAAATACGAAAAATCAATTTTTATGTTTGCTATTGCGTCACACTCATCTTCGGAGGTAATCGGAGATTGTTGAATAGCGGTTCGCTTTCTACTATCTGAGTCAGCTACAAAGCAAACGTACCTTGTAACGAAATAGGCATGGTGTCGGATAGTTCAGTAATGCTTTGTACCCTGAGTCGGAAAATAAATACCGTGAATGAAAAATACACATCAGATTACTGTCCTCATAGAGCTATGTAATATTCAGTTTATATTCTGGGCCATTGATCAAAGTAACATAAATTTCTATCGCATAGTAATTACAACCTCGTTTGCGACCACGTACACATCTAAAGAGAAGAACTAACGTTATGTTTGGATTTTTGTAGCATTCCAGCAGTAATTCAAATTTGAGAAGTCACGTTTAAAAGGAAACAAAATTAAATGGCAATGTTGTCTTCAAGGGTATCGACCATAACTTCCTTGATTAAATTAGCCGGGATACTGTAAACGCAAAAGCTAAATTGTATTTATGTACACTGCAATTACTACACAGAAGTACAAAGCTAAACACAATGTATCCCCCAGTTTTCTTGGGAATAATGTGCTTAACTGACGTCAGATGTGATGACACACACAAGTTCCATAGAGATATCGAGAGGAAGCCGCAACCTACGCAAAAATGTTCACACTAGCAGGTGTTGACAATGAACGTCAAAGCTATAGAAGTTGTGACTACTTGAACAGCTAACGACGATCTTTGGGGCACATAAAAAGCTGGGTTTTGGGGGACAGTATCGAAACTGGACTGTTGCTGATTAGCGACGTTGAAATACATTATCTGCTTAATTTGGCGGTTAGGTGTCGGCATTCAGGCGAGAAACTTCACAGAACAAGAAGTCTGCAGCCAGCGTATGAAGTACAGAGAGTTGTGATGTTGTTGTTGTTGTGGTTTTCAGTCCTGAGACTGGTTTGATGCAGCTCTCCATGCTACTCTATCCTGTGCAAGCTTCTTCATCTCCCAGTACCTGCTGCAACCTACATCCTTCTGAAACTGTTTAGTGTATTCATCTCTTGGTCTCCCTATACGATTTTTACCCTCCACGCTGCCCTACAATACTAAATTGGTGATCCCTCGATGTCTCAGAACATGTCCTACCAACCGATACCTTCTTCTAGTCAAGTTGGCAACAAGTTCCTCTTCTCCCCAATTCTATTCAATACCACCTCATTAGTTATGTGATCAACCCATCTAATCTTCAGCATTCTTCTGTAGCACCACATTTCGAAAGCTTCTATTCTCTTCTTGTCTAAGCTATTTATCGTCCACGTTTCACTTCCATACATGGCTACACTCCATACAAATACTTTCAGAAACGACTTCCTGGCTCTTAAATCAATACTCGATGTTAACAAATTTCTCTTCTTAAGAAACGCTTTCCTTGCCATTGCCAGTCTACGTTTTATATCCCCTCTACTTTGACCATCATCAATTATTTTGCTCCCCAAATAGCAAAACTCCTTTACTACTTTAAGTGTCTCATTTCTTAATCTAATTCCCTCAGCATCACCCGACTTAATTCGACTACATTCCATTATCCTCGTTTTGCTTTTGTTGATGTTCATCTTATACCCTCCTTTCAAGACTCTGTCCATGCCGTTCAACTGCTCTTCCAAGTTCCTTGCTGTCTCTGACAGAATTACAATGTCATCGGCGAACCTCAAAGTTTTTATTTCTTCTCCATGGATTTTAATACCTACTCCGAACTTTTCTTTTGTTTCCTTTACTGCTTGCTCAATATACAGATTGAATAACATAGGGGAGAGGCTACAACCCTGTCTCACTCCCTTCCCAACCACTGCTTCCCTTTCATAACCCTCGACTCTTATAACAGCCATCTGCTTTCTGTACAAATTGTAAATAGCCATTCGCTCTCTGTATTTTATCCCTGCCATCTTCAGTACTTGAAAGAGAGTATTCCAATCAACATTGTCAAAAGCTTTCTCTAAGTCTACAATTGCTAGAAACGTAGGTTTGCCTTTCCTTAATCTTTCTTCTAAGATAAGTCGTAGGGTCAGTCTTGCCTCATGTGTACCAACATTTTTACGGAATCCAAACTGATCTTCCCCGAGGTCGGCTTCTATCAGTTTTTCCATTCGTCTGTAAATAATTCGCGTTAGTATTTTGCAACTGTGTCTTATTAAACTGTTAGTTCGGTAATTTTCACATTTGTCAATACCTGCTTTCTTTGGGATTGGGATTATTATATTCTTCTTGATGTCTGAGGGCTTTTCGCCTGTCTCATACATCTTGCTCACCAGATGGTAGAGTTTGCTCAGGAGTGGCTCTCCCAAGGTTGTCAGTAGTTCTAATGGAAAGTTGTCTACTCCGGGGGCCTTGTTTCGACTCAGGTCTTTCAGTGCTCTGTCAAACTCTTCACGCAACAACATATCTCCCATTTCATCTTCATCTACATCCTCTTCCATTTCCATAATATTGTCCTCAAGTACATCTCCCTTGTATAGGCCCTCTATATACTCCTTCCACCTTTCTGCTTTCCCTTCTTTGCTTAGAACTGGGTCTCCTTCATAGCTCTTGATATTCATGCAAGTGGTTCTCCTTTCTCCAAAAGTCTCTTTAATTTTCCTGTAGGCAGTATCTATCTTACCCCTAGTGAAATAACCCTCTACATCGTTACATTTGTCCTCTAGCCATCCCTGCTTAATCATTTTGCAATTCCTGTCAATATCATTTTTGAGACGTATGTATTCCTTTTTGCCTGCTTCATTTACTGCATTTTTATATTTTCTCCTTTCATCAATTAAATTCAATATTTCTTCTGTTCCCCAAGGATTTCTAGCAGCCCTCATCTTTTTACCTACTTTATCCTCTGCTGCCTTCACTATTTCATCCCTCAAAGCTACCCATTCTTCTTCTACTGTATTTCTTTCCCCCATTCCTGTCAATTGTTCCCTTATGCTCTCCCTGAAACTCTGTACAATCTCTGGTTCTTTCAGTTTCTCCAAGTCCCATCTCCTTAAATTCCCACCTTTTTCCAGTTTCTTCAGTTTTAACCTACAGTTCATAACCAATAGATTGTGGTCAGAGTCCACATCTGCCCCTGGAAATGTCTTACAATTTAAAACCTGGTTCCAAAATCTCTGTCTTACCATTATATAATCTATCTGATACCTTGTAGTATCTTCAGGGTTCTTCCATGTATTCTTTCATGATTCTTAAACCAAGTATTAACTATGATTGAGTTATGCTCTGCACAAAATTCTCTCACACGGCTTCCTCTTTCATTTCTTAGCCCCAATCCATATTCACCTACTACGTTTCCCTCTCTCCCTTTTCCTACTGATGAATTCCAGTCACCCATGACTATTAAATTTTCGTCTCCCTTCACTACCTGAATAATTTCTTTTATGTCATCATACGTTTCATCTATTTCTTCGTCATCTGCAGAGATAGTTGGCATATAAACATGTACTATTGTAGTAGGTGTGGGCTTCGTATCTATCTTGGCCACAATAATGCATTCACTATGCTGTTTGTAGTAGCTTACCCGTACACCTATTTTTTTCATTACTAAACCTACTTCTGCATTACCCCAATTTGATTTTGTATTTATAACCCTGTACTCACCTGCCCAGAAGTCCTGTTCCTCCTGCCACCAAACTTCACTAATTCCCACTATATCTAACTTTAACCTATCCACTTCCCTTTTTAAATTTTCTAACCTACCTGCCCGATTAAAGGATCTGACATTCCACGCTCCGATCCGTAGAATGCCAGTTTTCTTTCTCCTGATAACAACGTCCTCTTGAGTAGTCCCCACCCGTAGATCCGAATGGGGGACTATTTTACCTCCGGAATATTTTACCAACGTAATAATCTGGATAACAATTTTCCTAGAATTGTCTGAGACTGTTATTGTATGCTCTCTCGGCTGACTTAGTCATTTTCACCCATGCTCGATTACTTTCATCCCTGAGTGACTTGGAGTTTTCAGAAAGGCAGAGTGTCTTTAATCTGCGTATAACTGGTCAAATTGAACTAGAAGAGCATGATAAGGATTTCCTAGTACCGTTTTGCAGGCGAAATTCTTCACTGAGTGAGGTTGCGCAGTGGAAACGCACTTTAAGGGCGAGGGTTCAGATCCCCGCCCGGTCATACAGTTTTCCGTGATTTTCCTAAATTGCTTAAGCAATTCTTGGGTGGTTCCTCTGAAACTGCACAGACGACGTTCTTCTTCATCTTTCCCTAGCACGAGCTAGTGCTCTTGCCTTCAGGACAGGCAGTCATTACAGATGATATCATAAAATTTAAACTAAATGATGATGTTTTGACTGATAAATCACTAGATACAAGCACTTTTAACCATCACTTTCTCCATTGTATCAGCAAAAATAGGATTTAATGGTTCAGCTGAAGAAGCAAGAGAATATATTAAAAAAGCCATTCCATAGTACTTTAAGCTGCTAGACGTATAACCAACATCCTTCACTGAAATTCACAGAATTATAAACATTCTAATAAACCAAAACTTGTTTGGTGTTGACAGAATTTCAGTCACAATTCTCAAAAGTAGTTCCAACTTAATAAGTAATATATTTTGTGCTATTTGTAATGCATCACTGACACAGAGATTTTTTTCATATAGATTAAAATATGCAAATGCTTACACCTCTTCATAAGAAGGGCGAGATGAAAGGCTGATATCGACTGCTACGGTCGCAGGTTCGAATCCTGCCTCGGGCATGAATGTGTGTGATGTCCTTAGGTTAGTTAGGTTTAAGTAGTTCTAAGTTCTAGGGGACTAATGACCACAGCAGTTGTGTCCCATAGTGCTCAGACCCAAAGGCTGATATAATTATCGTCCTATTTCATTACTGACACCTTTTTTCCAAAATATTTTAAGAAGGAAGATACTCCAGAGCAGTCTCATATTTAGATGGAAAAAATTTACTTGTATCATGCCACACTTCTGATGGCAGAAGAGTTGCTCGACTAAGAAATCTACTTATACACTCACCCGTCAAATATTACAAGCCTTAAATAATAAAACATCGCCAGTTCATATTTTTGTGATCTGTCCTAGGCGTTTCATTGTGTAGATCATGTTGTACTCTTAGAAAACTCAGTTTTTATGGAACTGATGGTTTTACGCACAATTGGTTTCGATCATACTTAACAAACAACATGCAAAACGTTGTGTTGAATAATGCAAACAATTGTTGTTTAACGACTCAAACAGCCACAAATTAAAAAAAAATCAACAACTATTATTAACGACCACGGAGTTCACAAGATCCAACATGGATAAAATGAAATTCGAACATGATTGGAAGGACAGAAAACATTAGTGATGGGGAAGAAATCACAACGAGGGTCTCACAGGCTTCAGTTTTGTGTGCACTCATATTCCTCATATACAGGTTGAGTCAGGGAGAAAGGTACATGCTTCGAAGTGTGATAGCATTGGCAGCTCTGATCAAGAAACTTGATATTGACTTATGACAGTTTCCGGATAGTTTCCGAGATGGAACATATTTAATATTAGTTTAGTACGTTTTTCTTCAATAAGTCAAAACCCGCACACTCCAGCGAAAACCTGTCGTCAACGAAATTAAACTATATTAAATGTCCTACAAGAATTCCCTATTCATTTTTCTCTAGCACTTGCCAGAAGAGAGCGCGAGAATACTGAAAATCTCGCGCGACGCGCATGCACTGTAGCTTATATAGTTTTTGTAAGCCAATTTGAGAAAATTTCCCTACTTGACAGACCAGAAGTGTCCTGCATCAAGCTGTCTGCCTCATCCTCCTCTTCACTACTATCGTACACTGTAAACAATTACAGGGTTTGAATAACACAGAAAATAAATAAGAGAGTACATTAAATACGTTCTGCCTAAAAAACCATTCGGAGAAGTGTATATGTTCATGTGAAGTATTTGTTCAGAATCACTAATATTATCACCCCCTCAGAGCATGTAACTTTCCTCCTGACTCACCATGTATGTGAATGACCTTCCACTTCACATTCAATAAGCAGAATTAGTACTTTCAGCTGACGGCATTAGTGTTATAACAAATCACAGTGGACAGAAATCAACAGAAGAGATTGTAAATGATGTTACAAACTATCTTTCGTTCTGAACAATAAAGAGAATCAAACAAACAATTGATGTAGCACATTAACAAGAGTGAGTAAATAGGGTAGAATTCTCCTAAATTTTAGGTGTACATACTGCTGAAATCGTGGACTGCAAAAGCATATTGCTGAGCTCCTCAAACAAGTTCAGCTGCATCTGCTCTTCGTATAATTGCTACTCATGGAAACAAACTAATCAACCTCTTGACATGTTTTGGCGATTTACACTCAGTACTGTCTTATGGTATAATTTTCTGGGATAGCTCAGTACTTCTAAAGAAAGCACTGATTACCCGAAAGAGGCTTGTAGATACCCGTTCAAGGAGTTAGGCATTTTAACTGCGCCGTCAAAATATTTACTTTCACTAATTAAATTCGTCACCAACAGTCCATCACAGTTTGAGAACATCGATGTCTATTCCTACAACACTAGAGGGAAAATTGACCATTTACCCATTATTAAAGCTGTCACTGGCTCAGAAGCAGCGTAAATATGCAGCAACCAAAATGTTTGATCATTTGCCGAATAAGGTAAGGTATCTGACAGGTAGCAAAGCACGTTTTAAATTTACCATGAAACAATTTCTCCTGACCAGCTCCTTCTATTCCTTAGACGAAATTCTATTTACAAACTAGTAACCCAAAAAAAACCATATTGTTTTTAAGTGGAATTGCATGAGTCGGATTAAAAATGTGTTCATTAAAGTTAAAGCTAATCATGTATACATATCCTGTAAACTGATTCGTTCCACATCATTTCCATAAAAGAAATCGGTCATATGACCTGTCAAACGTGTAGCAAAGTAAAATCTTCCTGGCAGATTGGTGTAGCTAAGTAACTGTCCAACTCTTTAATGACCTAGATGTTCACGGGACGTCGAACTCTAAACTTCCTTCTTTATGAAATTCTACGAACCCTAACATATATGAATAATCATTTAGATCGTCCTACTCCTATTATCAATTCGTCACGACGTGCTCTTCAGCTGCCGTGGGAGGATCTGCAGACAGCCTGACTCTCTATGCATGTGAACAGTAACACCTGATTCACTTATAACTACTCCAGCTACATGCATTTCAAGTTGCGGTTACTGTGGGTAGTAGACGTTCATCAAAATGTGCTTTTATTACAGGGTGTTCCAGGAGTGATGGTCAATATCCAAGGACATGATGGGAACTATCATTCGAAAGTTGTTGATTGGTTTAAAAAGAGGGGAAAAGGAACAAACTGCGAGGTCATCGGTCCCTTGCTTCCAGTAGAAAAATTACAGAAGGGAAACAAGAAAGCAAAGAAGATATACGGCACAATAACAGGAGAAAGGAAGAACGACATAAAGACAACAAACACAGCCATGGACAAAACAGGACAAGAAAACCACAGAGAGACGCAAGAAACAGGGAGAAGATGTTAAAAGAAGAAAGCAGATTACCATGGCTCGCTGACCATAAGAATAAAAAGGAGAAGCCAGCCACTCTACAACACATTAAAACTTTCACCCTAAAAGTCCTAGGGTGGAGGACACAGAGAGACAAAGGACATCCGCTAAAACTCAGATCAAGTGATGAAACCCACTCTCAAGAATAAAATGTAATACTAAATCTGCTGTTGAGGTACTGTTGCCCAACACTGAAGGTAGGGTGCTGGGAAAATTAGAAGTCCGCCGCAGAGCGGCTAAAAGTAGGCAGTCCAGCAAGAGGTGGACAACTGTCATTTGGGAGCCACAGCGACACTGAGGTGGGTCCTCGCGACAGAGGATGTAACCATGTGTGAGCCATGTATGGTCAACGCGGAGCCTACAAAGGACAACTGTTTCCCTGTGAGAAGCCCTCAGGGAAGACTTCCACACATTTGCAGTCTCCTTAATGACACGCAGTTACTTCTGCATACTGTTATGCCATTCAGTCTCCAAAAGCCGAAAAACCTTGCGGCGTAAGACAGAACGCAGGTCAGTTCCAGAGATACCCATCTCCAGGAGCGGTTTCCGAGTAACCTGTTTGGCCAGCCTGTCATCAAGTTCGTTGCCTCGGATTCCGAAGCGTCCTGGGGTCCACACAAACACCACTGAACGACTGAACCGATCCAGGACAGAGATGGACTTCTGGATGTTCGCTACCAAAGGATGGCGAGGCTAGCATTGGCCGATAGCTTATAACCTTCTCAGGCAGTCAGAACAGGGAAGAAACGACTCACCAGAACAGGAACGGATGTACTGAAGTACACGAGATATGATCACAAGCTCTGCAGTGAATACACTGAAGCCATCGGGCAAGGAATATGTTCAATATGGCTTCTGTGGACATAGAGGATGCCAACATTCCATCATCCATCGAACCGTCGGTGTAAACAACTTCAGAGCCCCGGAGCACGTAAAGAATCGAGAGGAAGTGACAGCGGAGAGAGGTGGGTTAACGGAGTTCTTAGGGCCATTTAAAAGGTGCAGACGAAGCTTCGGTCGAGACGTACACCACGGAGGTATAATTGAATGGCCCTCAAGAAGAGGTGGTAAAAGGGGGGGACTCCAGTTCAGAGAGAAGGGATCGCACGCGAATCTAGGTCGCCGATGTGGGAGATGGACTGCCGCGGGTCGGAAAATAGGACGGTAATTCGGATGCTCAAGAGAACTATGAATGTGTGCAACGTAACTGGCGAGCAGTTGTGCACGTCGGATCCGCAATGGAGGGACTCCGGCCTCCATCAGGACACTGGTCACCGGACTCGTCCTAACAGCTGCCGTCGCTAGGGGAACGCCACAGTGATGCACTCGGTCGAGTAAATGCAACACTGAGGACCCCGCCGATCAGTAAACCAGACTCCCAAAGTCAATGTGGGATTGAACAAGGGCTCTGTAGAGCTGTAGCAGCGTAGAGCGATCTGAACCCTAGTTGGTGTTGCTCAGGCAGCGGAGTACATAGAGGTGCTGCCAGCACTTCCGGTTAAGCTGACAAAGCTGAGGTAGCCAGGTCAATTGGGTGTCGAAACCAATCCTAAGGATCGATATGTCTCCACTACAGTAAGTGGATGAGAGAGGTTTAATCATCTGACTGTGGATCCGGTCTGGCCCAGGAGGTGTGTCGGGGCAATGTGCAAGGGCACTGAGGAGTTCCCGCTATGTAAAGGGGGCGTTATAAGGTTCACTGTGGCCTGTAGTGAACGAGAGGACTTTCCATCCACCGTTTGAGGGTGCAAAAGGCTTGGGGGTATTTCTCCGACGCAGAGGCTGGAGCATAATGCTCAGCAAAGTGCTCAGCAAGCGCGTTTTCGTCGGCAGAGAGCACGCCAATGATTTTAACACCAGGGACACGTGTTGGGATCTGGTATCCAAAAAGACGTCTGATCTTCGTCCAAACTTGGAAAGGTGACGTATGGCACCTAATGGTAGACACGTGCCTATCCTGTTTCCGTCGTTTTAAAAGCAGGCGAACGCAGGTACGGAGCCACGTAAAGGCTATTAGGTGCTCTAAGGAAGGGCGCCGCATATGTCGCTGTAGAGCTCACCGACGCTCTTTAATTGCCTTAGCGACGACCATCAAGGGACTGTCTTTCGCTAGACGCACCCTACAGAAAGAGGGATCGTGTATTCCGCGGCAGAAACGATCGTTGTAGTGAGCTGCTCAATCACAACATCGATAGCACCATGTGGGGGAGATTCAACCGTGACAGCACAGATGAAGTCTACTCAGTCTGCCTTGTTTAAATCCCACCTGTGTAAGTATCCGTAGGCATGACACCGGGAGAGTGACAGGTAGATGGAGAAGTGGACACTACCACACGGTTTGTCATGTGCTCTCCAGTGGATAGACGGGAGATGACCTGGGCTGCAAATTGATTAATCAGTGGCCGAATAACTATCATGAGCCACACTGAAATGTGTGGTGGCCACAGTACCTAAGAGGTAGAGATCAAGTTGGAACAGTAACTTTTCGACATCTCTGCCACGGCCAGTAAGCATGGTGCTACGCCACAAGGGGTTGTTGTTGTTGTCTTCAGTCCTGAGACTGGTTTGATGCAGCTCTCCATGCTACTCTATCCTGTGCTAGCTGCTTCATCTCCCATTACCTACTGCAACCTACATCCTTCTGAATCTGCTTAGTGTACTCATCTCTCGGTCTCCCTCTACGATTTTTACCCTCCACGCTGTCCTCCAACGCTAAATTTGTGATCCCTTGATGCCTCAAAACATGTCCTACCAACCGATCCCTTCTTCTAGTCAAGTTGTGCCACAAACTTCTCTTCTCTCCAATCCTATTCAATACCTCCTCATTAGTTACGTGATCTATCCACCTTATCTTCAGTATTCTTCTGTAGCACCACATTTCGAAAGCTTCTATTCTCTTCTTGTCCAAACTAGTTATCGTCCATGTTTCACTTCCATACATGGCTACACTCCAAACAAATACTTTGAGAAATGACTTCCTGATACATAAATCTATATTCGATGTTAACAAATTTCTCTTCTTCAGAAACGCTTTCCTTCCCATTGCCAGTCTACATTTTATATCCTCTCTACTTCGACCATCATCAGTTATTTTACTTCCTAAATAGCAAAACTCCTTTACTACTTGAAGTGTCTCATTTCCTAATCTAATTCCCTCAGCATCACCCGACTTAATTTGACTACATTCCATTATCCTCGTTTTACTTTTGTTGATGTTCATCTTATATCCTCCTTTCAAGACACTGTCCATTCCGTTCAACTGCTCTTCCAAGTCCTTTGCCGTCTCTGACAGAATTACAATGTCATCGGCGAACCTCAAAGTTTTTACTTCGTCTCAATGAATTTTAATACCTACTCCAAATTTTTCTTTTGTTTCCTTTACTGCTTGCTCAATATACAGATTGAATAACATCGGGGAGTGGCTACAACCCTGTCTCACTCCTTTCCCAACCGATGCTTCCCTTTCATGCCCCTCGACTCTTATGACTGCCATCTGGTTTCTGTACAAATTGTAAATAGCCTTTCGCTCCCTGTATTTTACCCCTGCCACCTTTAGAATTTGAAAAAGAGTATTCCAGTCAACGTTGTCAAAAGCTTTCTCTAAGTCTACAGATGCTAGAAACGGAGGTTGGCCTTTCCTTAATCTTTCTTCTAAGATAAGTCGTAGGGTCAGTATTGCCTCACGTGTCCCAACATTTTTACGGAATCCAAACTGATCTTCCCCGAGGTCGGCTTCTATCAGTTTTTCCATTCGTCTGTAAATAATTCGCGTTAGTATTTTGCAGCTGTGACTTATTAAACTGTTAGTTCGGTAATTTTCACATCTGTCAACACCTGCTTTCTTTGGGATTGGGATTATTATATTCTTCTTGAAGTCTGAGGGTATTTCGCCTGTCTCATACATCTTGCTCACCAGATGGTAGAGTTTGCTCAGGAGTGGCTCTCCCAAGGTTGTCAGTAGTTCTAATGGAAAGTTGTCTACTCCGGGGGCCTTGTTTCGACTCAGGCCTTTCAGTGCTCTGTCAAACTCTTCACGCAACAACAAATCTCCCATTTCATCTTCATCTACATCCTCTTCCATTTCAATAATATTGTCCTCAAGTACATCTCCCTTGTATAGGCCCTCTATATACTCCTTCCACCTTTCTGCTTTCCCTTCTTTGCTTAGAACTGGGTCTCCTTCATAGCTCTTGATATTCATGCAAGTGGTTCTCCTTTCTCCAAAAGTCTCTTTAATTTTCCTGTAGGCAGTATCTATCTTACCCCTAGTGAAATAACCCTCTACATCGTTACATTTGTCCTCTAGCCATCCCTGCTTAATCATTTTGCAATTCCAGTCAATATCATTCTTGAGACGTATGTATTCCTTTTTGCCTGCTTCATTTACTGCATTTTTATATTTTCTCCTTTCATCAATTAAATTCAATATTTCTTCTGTTACCCAAGGATTTCTAGCAGCCCTCATCTTTTTACCTATTTGATCCGATGCCTGCCTTCACTACTTCATCCCTCAGAGCTACCCATTCTTCTTCTACTGTATTTCATTCCCCTATTCCTGTCAATTGTTCCCTTATGCTCTCCCTGAAACTCTGTACAACCTCTGGTTCTTTCAGTTTATCCAGGTCGCATCTCCTTAATTTCCCACATTTTTGCAGTTTCTTCAGTTTTAATCTACAGGTCATAACCAATAGATTGTGGTCCGAGTCCACATCTGCCCCTGGAAATGTCTTACAACTTAAAACCTGGTTCCTAAATCTCTGTCTTACCATTATATAATCTATTTGATACCTTTTAGTATCTCCAGGGTTCTTCCACGTATACAACCTTCTTTCATGATTCTTAAACCAAGTGTTAGCTATGATTAAGTTGTGCTCTGTGCAAAATTCTACTAGGCGGCTTCCTCTTTCATTTCTTAGCCCCAATCCATATTCACCTACTATGTTTCCTTCTCTCCCTTTCCCTACACTCGAATTCCAGTCACCCATTACTATTAAATTTTCGTCTCCCTTCACTATCTGAATAATTTCTTTTATTTCTTCGTACATTTCTTCAATTTCTTCATCATCTGCAGAGCTAGTTGGCATATAAACTTGTACTACTGTAGTAGGTGTGGGCTTCGTATCTATCTTGGCCACAATAATGCGTTCACTATGCTGTTTGTAGTAGCTTACCCGCATTCCTATTTTCCTATTCATTATTAAACCTACTCCTGCATTACCCCTATTTGATTTTGTGTTTGTAACCCTGTAGTCACCTGACCAAAAGTCTTGTTACTCCTGCCACCGCACTTCACTAATTCCCACTATATCTAACTTTAACCTATCCATTTCCCTTTTTAAATTTTCTAACCTACCTGCCCGATTAAGGGATCGGACATTCCACGGTCCGATCCGTAGAACGCCAGTTTTCTTTCTCCTGATAACGACATCCTCTTGAGTAGTCGCCGCCCGGAGATCCGAATGGGGGACTATTTTACCTCCGGAATATTTTACCCAAGAGGACGCCATCATCATTTAATCATACAGTAAAGCTGCATGCTCTCGGGAAAGATTACGGCCGTAGTTTCCCCTTGCTTTCAGCCGTTCGCAGTACCAGCACAGCAAGGCCGTTTTGGTTATTGTTACAAGGCCAGATCAGTCAATCATCCAGACTGTTGCCCCTGCAACTACTGAAAAGGCTGCTGCCCCTCTTCAGGAACCACACATTTGTCTGGCCTCTCAACAGATACCCCTCCGTTGTGGTTGCACCTACGGTACGGCCATCTGTATCGCTGAGGCACGCAAGCCTCCCCACCAACGGCAAGGTCCATGGTTTCGTGGGGGGGGGGGGGGGGGGCACAAGGGGTGTTATGGGCGTTAAAATCTCCTAAAGTAGGAAAGGTTTAGGGAGTTGATCAGTCAGTGCAGCCAATATGTTCAGGGTTACCGCGTCATCTGTAGGGAGGTAAACGTTGCAGACAGTTATTTCGTGCGTCGTCCGTATCCTGACAAACACAGCTTCAAGAGGAGTTTGAAGGGCCCAGGTTCACTACATACCCAGTTCAGGACATAAACGCAAACCCCATCTGACGCTCTATTATATTCGCTATGTTTCTTGTGATATCTACTGTAGCCGCCAAGGGCAGGGGTCCGCATTGCTTGGGAACCAGGATTCCTGGAGGGCAATGTAGAAAGAAGGTGTAGAGCTTAAAAGTTACCATAAATCAGCTAGGTGGTGAAAAAAACTTACAATTCCACTGAAGGATGACGTGATCGCGAGACTGGGAAGGCATGAAACAATCAATATGGCAATCTACGCCTTTAGGGTCACCTGCTGCCACCGACGTATTTCCTTAACAGGCTATATCCATTGTGTCTGAGAGTCTGGCGAGATTTAGGTCCTCAGCGGACGCCAGAATCTTCACCTCATGCTGAGACGCAGAGCTTGTAGGCAGCGGTGGTGTGGGTGCCACCACAATTCCCTTGATTTTAGGAGTCTTCTTCCTGAATTTCTCTCGCTGATCCTTGGGTTTCTTTGGCTGGGAGGGCTTCACTGATTCAGTCACTGGGACAGAGGATGATAGTGAAGCCCTATGACCAGCTGCTTTTTGGCACTTCAGCTGCTGGCAGGTGTCATCTTTCCTACTAGCAGAAACCTGGGCAGGGAGTGACCCAAGGGACTACTTCCTAGTGAGAGGGGCCGAAGAAGACTTACGCTCCTCCAGCTGAGAAGTGGGGACTGGTATCCCCGATGGTTGAGAGGATAGTGTTCCCGAGGTAGGTGGTGCTGGAGCAACAGGGAAGGAAGTGCTCCCCACCATCAAGGGAGGAGGTGTAGTCTTCGAGCACTGAGAGCTGACTGGAACTCGCGGAACTGATAGGCTACAACTGTTCTCGTTGCAGGGGCATAACAGGGGGTCATAGCCGCAGTAGGTAGGTGCTAAAATTTCCCCTCACCCTCAGTGTAGGTCAGTCGGTCCAGGGGCTTGTATTCCATGATTTTCATTTCTCGCTGTAAACTCCTGCAGTCTCCGCAGTTGACACAGATGGGAGGTGGGGCACATTGAGTATTGGGATGGGATGGACGTCCACAATCTCGTCGTGTGATGCTGAAAGTACAGCGGGAAGACATATGGCCGAACTTCCAGCACTTAAAGCCCTGCATTGGGGGAGGGATATATGGCTTGACATCACAGTGGTAGACCATCACTTTGCGCCACCCTCGAAGGCCAAGATGAAGACACTAGTGGCAACCTGATTATCCCTCGGAACCCGATGGATGCGCCAGACGAAATGAACTCCTCGTCGCCATAAATTGGCGTGCAGGTCGTCGTCAGATTGCTAAGGAAGGTCCCTTTAGAATATAATACCTTGGACCATATTTAAGCTCTTATGAGGTGTGATGCTAACGGAAATATCCCCCAGCTTGTGACAAGCTAGTAATGCCCGTGACTGGGCAGATGATGCCGATTTTATCAAGACTGACCCTAACCGCATTTTGGACAAACCCACAACCTCTCCAAACTTGTCCTCTAGATGCTCTACAAAAAACTGAAGCTTCACCGAGAAAAGGAGCCCCATCAACTCTCGTACATACGAGGTACTGGGGCGAGTAAGGTTCGCTGCCATCTGTAGCCTGGCGTTCCTCCCATGGTGTGGCCAGGGAAGGGAACGATTTAGTATTATACTTCCTTGCATTGTAGTGAAACTTGGAACGCTTAGAGACTGCTGGCGTTTGATCAGCAGCAAGTGATGACATGGTACGCTTCATTGCGCCTCATCCGCCCTGATGCCACCCACTCCGACTAGGGGCTCTCCCCACGGGCGCCATCCAGCCGCAGCAAAGGCCATTGCCGGTACTCCTAATGTCCCAGAGTGACGGGCATCTACTCCTTGGCATACGTGGGCAGTTAACAGAACAGGCAACAGCAGAGCCATCCCTGTGTAGTCATGGAGCTACAAGCAACAGGGAACATGGCGGCCCCACCACAACGGACTGGATAACCTGCTGGATATGAGGTGCAAAGATTTCCACTGTCATCGTCGGTGCAAAAAACGACATTGCATAGTGGGTGGAGGAAAACGCACCCAGGAAGATATCCTCGCCCAAGATATGGAGGATGAGCGGGACTGCAATACCACGACGAGAAAGTGGGCTAAAGATCTCAATGCACGATGTACACGATGCACCATGTAAGGCGCCTTTCCCCAATTGCCTCGCTCTTCGGGAAAATTATGAAAAATGGAGGTCAAACCCAGCAGCGAACCATCACATAAAGGCCGAAAGGTGTGTGACTCCTTTTCGTCGCAGGAATACCTCGGGCCTATTCTAACCCTCGGGCCCCTAGGAAACAAGTCTTTTAAACATGGGCTCTAAAATGTATGCTTTAAGAGCTATCAGCACTTCATCATTGTCAGTTAACCGAGAAAGAGTCGAGTACAAAGCGTGTCACATTTCGAAGATTTTATGACCGTCTTCGCGTTTCAAGATTCCTTCGACCCGACCGAAGTGTGCTGACCGTTCTGTTTAAGGAAACTGTGTTATAGCGAATTGAGGATCACAACAGCAGTACGCGGTCCAACACCAATGCGTGGAAAGTCCTTCACGAGACGAGCAATCATCTATTCTAGTATCAGAAAGTACGAGACTTGTCAGCTCATGATTTTTCCCACAGCGTGGAAGTCTGCCAGAAGTAACATCCTAGACGTGTGTCTCGCTTACTGACACAGGTACATTCAGAAGGAAAGGAATGTTAAAGAGCCACGATAGTCATGTGTTGGTTTGGAAAATCTTACGGCAACTCGTGTGTTACACTATCAACAGAGATTTACTGTAAATGCGTAAGCTGATATTGTTCACTACCATCACGCCTTGAACTGCCATCGGAAATGTGGGAGAACGTCACTATCGTTACGGTAGCGATCACAGTTCCAGCGTGACGAGTCCCCACCACAGTTTGACGTCAACGTCAGAAAATATTATGACGAAGGTTCCCCTAATATTGTTGAACTGCAACGGCTGGGCCAGTACCGTAGCCGTAATTGACAGATTGGAACGTCTGGGCTAGTATCATTGCCACCTATTTTGCCGGTTTGGTTGAAGTTGCAGCCACTATTAGTGAAAAATCTACTTCAGCATGACGAGGCTAGAATCCAGTGAGGGGGAGGGCAAACCGGGGTTTCTGCCTCTGTCGGAATTTTCAGGGGGTGCAAAATTCATATTCCTGAAGAGAAAAACTTTGCTTCACAAAGCGAACATTGGTTTATCGATTATTGATGTGATACTGAAACGAATCACTGTCGGTTTTTGAACACATTCTAAGTCGATTTCTGAACGAATCATAAGTCGATTTTTGAATGAGTGCATAGTGTACGTGAAGTCTCTGGCAGGGAAACCCCGTAGCATCCACAAATACACTACTGGCCATTAAAATTTCTACACCACTAAGATGACGTACCACAGACACGAAATTTAACCGACAGGAGGAAGATGCTGTGGCATGCAAATGATTATCTTTTCAGATCATTCACAGAAGATTGGCGCCGCTGGCGATACTTACAACGTGCTGACATGAGGAAAGTTTCCAACTGATTTCTCATACACCAACAGCAGTTGACCGGCGTTGCCTGGTGAAACGTTGTTGTGATACCTCTTGTAAGGAGGAGAAATGCGTACCATCACGTTTCCGACTTTGATGAAGGTCGGATTGTAGTCTATCGCCATTACGGTTTACCGTATCGCGACATTTCTGCTCGCGTTGGTCGAGATCCAATGACTGTTAGCAGAATATGGAATCAGTGGGTTCAGGAGGGTAATACGGAACGCCGTGTTGGATCCCAACGGCCTCGTATCACTAACAGTCGAGTTTACAGCCATCGTATCCGCATGGCTGTAACGGATCGTGAGGCCACGTATCGATTCCTGAGTAAACAGATGGTGACGTTTGAAAGACAACAACCATATGCATGAACAGTTTGACGACGTTTGCAGCAACATGGACCAGAAGCTCGGAGACCATGGCTGCGGTTCCCCTTGACGCTGCATCACAGACAGGAGCGCGTGCGATGGTGTACTCAACGACGAACCTGGGTGCACGAATGGCAAAGCGTCACTTTTTCGGATGAATCCAGGTTCTGTTTACAGCATCATGATGGTCGCATCCGTGTTTGGCGACATCGCGGTGAACGCACATTGGAAGCCTGTATTCGTCATCGCCATACTGGCGTATCAGCATGCGTGATGGTATGGGGTGGCATTGGTTACTCGTCTCGGTCACCTCTTGGTCGCATTGACGGCACTTTGAACAATGGACATTACCTTTCAGATGTGTTACGACCCGTGGCTCTACCCTTCATTCGACCCCTGCGAAAGCCTATATTTGAGCAGAATAATGCACGACTGCATGTTGCAGGTCCTGTACGGTCCTTTCTGGATAAAGAAAATGTTCAACTGCTGCCCCGCCGGCACATTCTACAGATCTCATACTAATTGAAAACGTTTGGTCAATGGTGGCCGAGCAACTTGCTCGTCGCAATATGCCAGTCACTACTCTTGATGAACTGTGGTATCGTGTTGCAGCTGCATGGGCAGCTGTACCTAGACACGCCATCCAAGCTCTGTTTGACTCAATGCACAGCCGTATTAAGGATGTTAATACGGCCAGAGGTGGTTGTTCTGGGTACTGATTTATCAAGATCTATGCACCGAAATTGAGTGAAAATGTAACAAAAAAAAAGGCTCTGTGCACTATGGGACTTAACATCTGAGGTCATCAGTCCCCTAGAACTTAGCAGCACTTAAACCTAACTAACCTAAGGACATCACACACATCCATGCCCGAGACATGTGTCACAAGGCCAACAAATACATTTTTAGACACACGTCACCACACAACATTGTTGAAGGACTCATTCCCATTCTGGGTCTTCCCATGTGAACACTTCTTCAGTTGCTCAAGATTTGCCAGATCTCTGTAAATAGGTTTGATTACCTCCATTACTACCAAAGGAAGAGAATGTTGATGTGTAAATTCACACACGCTGGCAGAAAATTCAGCTTGCCTATATTTACACCAAGTGTGGACACAAAGGATGACATAGCTTTTCATCGGTTGATATTCAAAGAAAGAAAATGCTCCACACAGCTCTTTTCATTTTCTATAAATTGTCGCAGTTACCTCTAACGGCCTTCCCATAATAATCCTGTAATTCATAAATTGCTTCATCCGTTAATCTTCTGTCATATTTTACTGTCTTGCCATCAGACACTACACTACTTTGAACGAAAGCAAGTATCAGAAACAAAGGACTGATTTGTTTATTCGTAATGCCAACTTCTGAGACGTATACGTAGGCACAAAACAAAGCAATTCACAGCCTTCTAGACTGTGTAGTTCTCAAGATATAACTGCTCAACTGTGGCAGTATATGCACAGCCATGAAATTTGAGAGTCAAATTTCTACATTCAAAATATTATTTGAAGGTCTCTTAATTGCCTGATTTTAATGTATTGTATACCAAAATGTTCAGAAAATTCCAAAGTATATTATGGAGTAGAAAACAGAAAATGTCGAATTTCAACGACTGTCACGTACAATGTCCCGTTGAGACCAAATAACATGTCCTACATTTCATGGAACATAATTTTTCACGTCCTATCTCAAACGTGTGCGGACGGTAAAAGGGGGGGAAGGGGAGGAAGGGACGGAACCACTGTCAAATTTTTGCCCACGGTTCGAATACACTCCTGGAAATTAAAATAAGAACACCGTGAATTCATTGTCCCAGGAAGGGGAAACTTTATTAACACATTCCTGGAGTCAGATACATCACATGATCACACTGACAGAACCACAGGCACATAGACACAGGCAACAGAGCATGCACAATGTCGGCACTAATACAGTGTATATCCACCTTTCGCAGCAATGCAGGCTGCTATTCTCCCATAGAGACGATCGTAGAGATGCTGGATGTAGTCCTGTGGAACGGCTTGCCATGCCATTTCCACCTGGCGCCTCAGTAGGACCAGCGTTCGTGCTGGACGTGCCGACCGCGTGAGACGACGCTTCATCCAGTCCCAAACATGCTCAATGGGGGACAGATCCGGAGATCTTGCTGGCCAGGGTAGTTGACTTACACCTTCTAGAGCACGTTGGGTGGCACGGGATACATGCGGACGTGCATTGTCCTGTTGGAACAGCAAGTTCCCTTGCCAGTCTAGGAATGGTAGAACGATGGGTTCGATGACGGTTTGGATGTACCGTGCACTATTCAGTGTCCCCTCGACGTTCACCAGAGGTGTACGGCCAGTGTAGGAGATCGCTCCCCACACCATGATGCCAGGTGTTGGCCCTGTGTGCCTCGGTCGTATGCAGTCCTGATTGTGGCGCTCACCTGCACGGCGCCCAACACGCATACGACCATCATTGGCACCAAGACAGAGGCGACTCTCATCGCTGAGACGACACGTCTCCATTCGTCCCTCCATTCACGCCTGTCGCGACACCACTGGAGGCGGGCTGCACGATGTTGGGGCGTGAGCGGTAGACGGCCTAACGGTGTGCGGGACCGTAGCCCAGCTTCATGGAGACGGTTGCGAATGGTCCTCGCCGATACCCCAGGAGCAACAGTGTCCCTAATTTGCTGGGAAGTGGCGGTGCGGTCCCCTACGGCACTGCGTAGGATCCTAAGGTCTTGGCGTGCATCCGTGCGTCGCTGCGGTCCGGTCCCAGGTCGACAGGCACGTGCACCTTCCGCCGGCCACTGGCGACAACATTGATGTACTGTGGAGACCTCACGCCCCACGTGTTGAGCAATTCGGCGGTACGTCCACCCGGCCTCCCGCATGCCCACTATACGCCCTCGCTCAAAGTCCGTCAACTGCACATACGGTTCACGTCCACGCTGTCGCGGCATGCTAGCAGTGTTAAAGACTGCGATGGAGCTCCGTATGCCACGGCAAACTGGCTGACACTGACGGCGACGGTGCACAAATGCTGCCTAGCTAGCGCCATTCGACGGCCAACACCGCGGTTCCTGGTGTGTCCGCTGTGCCGTGCGTGTGATCATTGCTTGTACAGCCCTCTCGCAGTGTCCGGAGCAAGTATGGTGGGTCTGACACACCGGTGTCAAGGTGTTCTTTTTTCCATTTCTAGGAGTGTATATCGTAGATCCAGAGCTAAACATGACTACTTTGCAATACACACTTAAATGCCTGACATAGTGAACATCAAACCACTTTCGCACGATGCTCATTTTATTACGATGTTAATTTTTTGTACGATGGTCATTTCTCCGTATGTAGGTGGGCTGTATTAAAAATTTTTCGCATTCGGAGGAGAAAGTTGGAGATTGAAATATCGTGACAAGATCTTGCAGCAACAAAATACCTCTTTGCTCTAATGATTGCTATCCCAACTCGTGTATTGTATCCGTTACACTCTCGTCCTATTTCACTATAGTACAAGATGAGCTGCCCTACTTCAAACTTTTTAGATGTCCTCTATCAATCGTATCAGGTAAGGATCCCATAAAACACAGCAGTACTTTTACGGGCAAGCGTAATGTAAGCCGTCGATTTAGTGGATTTATTGCATCTTCTAACTGTTCTGACAAAAAAACACCATCATTTTTTCTCCTTCTCTACAACATTATCAATGTGGTCGTTCCATTTCAAGTTGTTCGTAATTGTAGTCCCTATATATTTTGTAGAATTAACAGGCTTTAGATTTGTATGATTGATAGTGTAACCGAAATTATAAAGGATAATTTTTAGTATTCATGTGGATGACCTCACACTTTTCATTATTTAGAGTCAATTGTCACTTTTGTACAATTCGAATATCTTGCCAAAATCATTTTTCAATTGGTTTTGATTTTCTCATGATTTTACTACGCGGTAAGTGATACCATCATCTGCAAACAACCTAAGATGGCTGCTTACATTGTCTCCTAAATCGTCTGTATAGATTAGGAAGAGGAAAGGGCCTGTAAAACTACCTTGGGTAACGCCATATAGCACATCTGTTTTACTCGATGACTTTCCGTCAGTTACCGTGAACTTTGACATTTACAACAGAAAATCGCGAATACAGTCTCACAACTGAGACGGTACTCCGGAGGCAGGCATGTGGATTTGAAGCTTCTTGTGAGGAATTGTGTATAAACCACCAGGAAACCTGGAATCAGTTTGACATTCAGTCCTGATAGCACTCATTACTTCGTGAGAATAATAACTTTGTTCTGTTGCACGAGAATTGTATTTAACGAGTACTTCTTGACGCCGGCCTATGTGGCTGAGCGGTTCTAGGCGCTACAGCCTGGAGCCGCGTGACCGGTACTGTAGCAGGTTCCACTACTGCCTCGGGTATAGATGTGTGTGACGTCCTTAGGTTAGTTAGGTTTAAGTAGTTCTATGTTATAGGGGACGGATGACCTCAGATGTTAAGTCCCATAGTGCTCAAAGCCATTTGAACCATTTTTGAACTTGTTGAAACTGTGTCAATTGATCGCTTTCCTCGAGGAAATTCATAATGATAGAACACATTATATACTAAAGAGGCAAAGAAACTGATATACCAGCCTAATCTCGTGTAGACCCCCCAGCCCCCGAGCACGCAGAAGTGCCGCAACACGACATGGCATGGACTCGACAAATATCTGAAGTAGTGCTGGAGGGAACTGCCACCATAAATCGTGCAGGGCTGTCCATGAATCCGTAAGCCTACAAGGAGGTGGAGATGCCTTCTGAGCAGCACGTTGCAAGGCATCCCAGACATGCTCAATAATGTTCATATCTGGGGAGTTTGGGGGACGGTGGAAGTGTTTTGACTCAGAAGAGTGCTCCTGGAGCCAATCTGTAGCAATTCTGGACGTGTGGGGTGTCGCATTGTCCTACTGGAATGACTCAAGTCCGTCGAACTGCATAATGGACATGGATGGATTCAGGTTATGAGACAGGATGCTTACGTACGTGTCACCTGTCAGAGTCGTATCTAGAGGTATCAGGGCTCCCGTTTCACTCCAACTGCACACGCTCCACACCATTAGAGAGCCGCCACCAGTTCTAACAGTCTCCTGCTGACATGCAGGGTCCATGGATTCATGAGGTTGTCTTCTTGCCCGTACTCGTCCATCCGCTCGATACAATTTTAATCGAGACTCCTCAGACCAGGCACCATGTTTCCAGTCATCAACAGACCAATTTTGGTGTTGACAGGCTCAGGCGCGGCCTAAAGATTTGTGTCGTACTGTCATCAAGGGTACACGAGTGGGTCTTTGGCTCAGAAAGGCAATATCAATGGTTTCGTTGAATGGTTTGCACACTGACACTAGTTGATGGTCCAGCATTGAGATCTGCAGCAATTTACGGAAGGCTTGCACTTCAGTCAACTTGAACGATTATCTTCAGTCGTCGTTGGTCCCGTTCTGGTAGGACTTTTTTCCGGCGGAAGCGATGTCGGAGATTTGATGTTATACCGGATTTCTGATACTTACGGTACACTCGTGAAGTAGTGGTACGGGAAAATCCCCACTTCATCGCTACCTCGGAGATACTGTGTTCCATCGCTCATGCGCCGACTATAAGGCCACTTACAAACTCACGTAAATCTTGATAAACTGCCATTGTAGCAACATGAAGCGATCTAACAACTGCGCCAGACACTTTTTGACTTATATAGGCGATGTCCGACCTCAGCGCCTTATTCTCATTGCTCAGATATCTCTGTATTTGAATACGCATCCCTATACCAGTTTCATTGGCGTTTCAGTGTATGTTCCAAAATTCTACTGCAAATCGACAGCAGTGATATGGGGACCCATTTCAAAACATTACTCCTATCTACTTCCTTGAGTATTAGTGTGACCTGTCCTACTTTCCCATCATTACGTTTAGATGTTTCGTCGGCCGAACAGTTGCATATGCTTGATAAGTACAGAACTACACGGACTAGATTCATTAGTGTGACCACCCGTCAAAATCCTGAATAACCACCTTTTGCAGCACGGACATGGAGGTAAAAAGTCAATGAGGTTCTGGAAAGTTTCGATAGGGATGTTGAGCCATGCTGACGTCAATGCCATGGCCAGCTGTGCTAGGTTTCTCTATTGAGCATCAATGTCGCGAACAGTCCAACAGATTCTCGATTGGTTTTAAGATGGGAGTTTGGCGGCAAGTGGACTATGGTAAACTCATCCCAGTGCTCTTCGAGCGACACACATACACTGCATACTGTGGAGGCAATCCATTGCCTGCTGGCAGCTGCTGTCATGCCACGGAAGAAACAAACTGCATGTAAAGATTGACATGGTCTCCATAGGTAGATTAATTTTTTGAGTGGTAGGACACTCACGTTTCTTGCCATTAATTGGCTTACATCAGCAACAGCGCATGCTCATCTGCAATGCTGCATTACAGCTGAGAGAGCTGTGTGTGTTTTTTTCGCTGAATTCATCGTCAGAAACTCTTTATCACCAATGCTATACCATAAATCATGATATCCAGCCATGTGCCAGAGCCAAGGAGAGAGATGAAAGAGGAGAGTATGTTACCCACCCTCCTCACAACCTTACAATTTCCACCCACCCTCTGTCCGTCCCGAGCGACCTCGCTGTGGGGCTAATGGTATATATATATATATATATATATATATATATATATATATATATATATATATATATATATATATATATATATATATATATGTGTGTGTGTGTGTGTGTGTGTGTGTGTGTGTGTTGACAACATAAGGCATGTCGTTGCATTCGCATTTCCATGGGAGTGAACTGACTGTAATTCGCATGTAAAGCACTAACCTTGCCTGCCCTGCGTGCATGCTATATTTCACAGACATCAGCATAAGAGCTTTCTGATCTCTGAGAATTCAAAGACCTTGCGCCTACCCCCAGCACACCACGCCTCATGCCCCACCCCCCTTCAATTTCATCGTCAGTAGCGTGCTACTTAAGGAGCTCCCAACTGCTATCAAGCAATATGTTCAGTGCTTGGGTGTTTGATATAAAGACATATTAATTGTTGCTCAGAAGTACTCAAACGATCTGACGACATCTACCATGTGTCACGTCTGTGCGATGTAGGTATGCCACACACACCAGCATAACGACACGTAAACGGCCATAAATGCTCAGTGTTCCGATATTTGTTATAACAAACTATTGTGGCATCAATCGATCGGACGACCTCACACACCAGTGTAAGGTCTATAAGCAATAAAGGGCTCAAAGGTACCTATGGTATTTATCAATCAATCGAGGCCTCTGTGATGCAGTGACAAGCAGAGTAAGATTTCAATACTTATATTTATGTCATCTGTTCTCATCTCATATAAATTCTTTGTCCGCTTTCACTTAACATGACATCTGTATAACGATGCTCTTTGAAGCAACATCTATGTAAATCTTTTGGTTCAAATGTCTCTGAGCACTATGCGACTTAACTTCTGAGGTCATCAGTCGCCTAGAACGTAGAACTAATTAAACCTAACTAACTTAAGGACATCACACACATCCATGCCCGAGGCAGGATTCGAACCTGCGACCGTAGCGATCGCTCGGCTCCAGACTGTAGCGCCCAGAACCGCACGGCCACTCTGGCCGGCTGTAAATGTTTTATTCATTATTTGTGTCCATTTATGTAAATATACTTAATCTGTGGATGTAATTCTAAAAGTAATGGTCTGTAAAAGAACGGTAATGTTAAAATTTTTCTTGCAGTACTGGTTCATGCATAGGGGGAGTAGATCTGTAATCATTTAAAACTTGGAGGGAAGTCCTTCTGCAACGAAAGTAACGGCGGGAATAGGAAAGGTGGATTTGGTGTCGAACTACAGGACTACTTTGTGACAAGGGTTAGTAGGTGGCTAGCAGGTAAGATGTTCGCATCTTCTATGCTGAATGAGGCAAGAAGCGCAGCTAGAGTAGATAATAGATTGGCTTATTGTTCATAGCCTATATTTGTTAGTTCTGCACTACTAAAATGCGATGCTAAGAAGAGAAGTTTCAGAACTTATTACACAGCAAGAGCCGTTGGTACTTCTTTCGCCTTTTCGAGTAGCCACAGGAAATTTTCAAAGTCATCACCTTCGTCTCAAATTATCAGTTGAGTACTATACAATTGCATCTACCAGTTATTTGGTTTCTTATCCAAATACAAATGGTATTTTGTTTGAAATTTGTGTCGAAGACACATATTTAATTCCTATTCATTTACCGAGCAAGGTCCTTTTACGAAGCGAACTGAAAAGAAATTATTTTCTGTAACAAAATTAAATGAATTTTTTGGAGTAGTAAATTTCATAGTTATTCATGCAGTGTAATGTAATCACATTATTTCGTTTTCGTTTTTCTGTGTATTACCTTGCTTCTGGTAGGTACCTAATTGTGAATGTCAGAGTAGTCATGTGGATGTAGAAGATGATGAAAATAGTGATGTTCAGATACGGTGTTCAAAGTACAGCGTTATAAATATTGTTTTACAGATGTAGCTGTACGCTTCCACATATGACTGGCTAGTGCCGAAAAATACCGTGCGAGGAGGCCCAGGTTCGATTCCAGGGTGAGTCGTAGGTTTTTCTATGGTCGGGACTGGATGTTGTGTTGGCCTAATCATCCTTTTATTTCCATCGACATGGAAGTCGTCGAAGTGGCGTCATCTGTAAAGACTTACACCAGGCGACTGGTCTACCTGAAGGGAGACCACAAGCGCATTTATTTCAGAGGTGTTGCTGAAAATGTCACCCGTTCACATTAATACACAAATGATATATGCGTCCTAATTATTATCTGAAATGTTCGTAACGATTAGATGACGGGGGCGGGTTTCTCGCTGTCAGAAATTGTTTGTCTTGTTGTAACGAAATTGAAGTAGATAGTTCCCGGGAGTTAGTATGGGTAGAGGTTATACTTGCCAAAAGGAATAACTTAAAAATAGATCCCTTTCATCGACCCTCTGAATCAGATGACAGAGTTACTGAAAGGTTAAATGAAAACATGAGTATCATCTGAGACAGGTACCACGCTTACAGTGTTAGAGTTCGTGATGACTCCCATCTGCCCTAGACTTGATGGCGAAAATGCATGTTCAAACTCATTTTTAGGCATGAAATATCGCCTGAAAGAGTACTAAATGCTTTCTCCGAAAATGGTTTTGAGTAGTTAGTTCAGGAGCCCACTAGAAGTGTAAACGGTTGCTAAAAGTACTTGGCGTCCTAGCAACAGATAATCTTGAGCAAGTAGGTAGCGTCATGACAGATACAGGGATTAGTGACAACAAAGCCATTGTAGCCAGACTTAATACCATCATATACCAACCCACCAAAAATAAACGCAAAATGTTTGTCTATAAAGAAGCAGATAAAGTTGGCTGGACGCCTTCCTAAGAGACATAAACTCAAAGAAATGGTATCGACAGCAATTGAGACATATGTACCAAATAAATTTATAAGAGAGGGAACTGATCAGCCATGGTACAAAACACAGGTCAGAGCACTGTTGCAGAAGCAACTATATAAGTGTGGTAAATTTAAATGAACGCAAAATCCCCAATATTGGTGGAGTTTTATAGAAGCTCAAAATTTAGCAAGGATTTTGGTGTGAAATTCTTTTAATAGTTTCCGCAACGATACTCTGTTTTGAAATAGGGCAAAAAATCGAAAGGGATTCTGACGCCACGTGGAAGCCACAATCAATATCTTCACCACGCCATAGTGATGGTAATGTTCCCGATGATAGTGCTGCTAAAGCAGAGTTTTTTTTTTTTATTGGTAGTTATTTCTTCCCCTTTGTCCCACATGGACCACAATATTCCACTATTCAGACAAACGAATTCATAAAAATTCATAATGACATTTAGACACAAAGTATGGGACTGTTTTTCTACTTTAAATTAAAAATCAAAGACGGACAGTTAAAAAAGAAAACTTACACATTTTAAAAACACATTGCATAAAGGAGAAATTCTTCTGATAAAAAATAAAACACTGAAACATTACACTTTTACTTAAAATCTGAATGGTCTGCACAGGGTGAGAAGTATTATCAGAGGAGAGAGTATGTTCCGTAGCGTTTAGGGGTGTGGATAAAAATATAGGGGTCTGTTGGGTAGGAAAATCATGGATATGAAACAGGTAGGAGTTGAGGTGGGTAATGGGAAATACTGAGGGTGGGAAAGACAGAGGATAAGGAGTAGTATGATGTGTGGGTAGGGTAGTGGTTTAAAGAGAAAAATGATGGGGTGGATGGACAGGGAAAAGGAGAGAGGAGCCCTGGTATGAAGTGAGATAGATGGAAGAAGATTTAAACTTGGTGGAAGGGATAAATATCGGGGCAGTTCTCATTGTCTGCAGAGGGAGCTGGCTGAATTGGGACAGGATATGGAGTGTGTGTAGGTGTACAGATGAAGAGATGTGCAACTCTGCAGTCTAAACAGTCTCCCGTTTCAAGCTTCCACATGTAGAGAAAGCGTGCCCGCACGCCAACTTCGAGCGGCTCTGAAATGTTACTAGGATAATAGCTGGCCAGAATGAGGTGTTGTTTTCGGAATTGAAATTGCTTTGACGTACAACACTTCTCGCGTAACCAATGCTAATAATAATAATAATAATAATAATAATAACGGAAAGTTTTTGTAGGGTGTAAAGGAGATGAAAAAAAATTCATAAAGTTCTACAGGAAAATTCTGCAAGAATGTGGGCAGCCTTATACAGGAGATATCGAGATCGAAAATGTGACATGTGTTCATCTTGCTCTACACAACGCAGTACTGCATTTCTAGTAGAATTCTAATAATAATAATAATAATAATAATAATAACGGAAAGTTTTTGTAGGGTGTAAAGGGGATGAAAAAAATTCATAAAGTTCTACAGGAAAATTCTGCAAGAATGTGGGCAGCCTTATACAGGAGATATCGAGATCGAAAATGTGACATGTGTTCATCTTGCTCTACACAACGCAGTACTGCATTTCTAGTAGAATTATAATTACTGGTTTGTCCTGCTTATCTGGCAGATTTTGATGAAGGCTACAATCAAGAGGGACAATTATATTGACTAATGATAATGATCACAGACAAATACCATGATGTTTTACGTCATTTGTAGAAGAAACGAAAGTAATATCGGGTGTGCCCCCAAGGACAAGACTATCGAGCACTAATATTTTAGTGGCAAATTAGTCTACGTATATCTCGGAAATAGTTATTATGCTTGTATCTTCGTTATTAGACGTCAGTGTGGTAAGAGTGCAAAATACTTAAACGATTTGTCTGACAGGTTCAGCAGCTAAGTCACAATGTCCTTACATGAAGCATCATCATCGACGATTGTAAAGGAATGCAGAAATTTACTCTTGGCGAGGTAAAAGTTAACGTTATGTTAATAGAGATGAAACCAAAATAATGCCCACAACAAAGGGAAAGAAATCGACAGTATCCGATAAGGTCCTATCTACTCTAAAACAGCGCATGGGAGAAACGAACACATAAACCTTTCCGTGCGAGCTCTGATTTCTCTTAATTTATTACGATGGTCATTTCTCCCCGTACAGGCAAGTGCCAACAAAGTATTTTCTAATTCGGTGGAGAACGCTGGAGACTGCAATTTTGGTGAAAATAATTCTCTGCAACGAAAACGACTTTGTTTTACTGATTGCCACTAAAGTCAGTTATCATATTCGTGACACTCTCTGACACTCCACTCATTTTCACGTTTGTCAGACATCAGCAAAAACACCGTATGTGTGCGTTAGCGTCACTAGAATAAATGACTGGGGATAGGAGTGGACCCTCATTCTATGACAGAGCACATCGGTGTTTGGCTTACAGTTTGTTTAATTTAAGGGTAATTGTCAAAGAAGTACAGGAATTTACATAGATTGTGACATGACAATGAAAGGACAGTTGTCAAGATAACGCATTATGTCAAGTTTAGCAGAAATAACACTGAACACAACAGTACCGTATTTAAATAGAAGGTCCTCTACAAGATTATTGTTACTTATACAGTGTGAAGTTGGCCAATATTACGACAAATCATCTGAGTCCGGTTCTAAGTTCTGTACTATTAAGGATGACAATCACGTCTACCGAGGATGGTTAGTTTTTGTGACAAGATGAGCAAAAGATTACTCAAGGTTGCTCGAGTTCGCAGTGGACACAAGTTGATGAACGAACAAGTTTACGACTTTGCCAACGGCATTTACCTTTCACCTCGGATGTGCTGTCGGCCGCATGGCTTCTCTCGTCCTCTGAAAATCCTATGAAAAGCTAATCAAATTCTTTACTGATCTTATCAGCTGAAACTGTCATATTGTTCTCGTTACGCGAGAAAACATTCACTCATCCGTAGTCTGGAAAATATGGCGATATACACGTGCACAGATGGTGCAGCGTGTATGATTCAATGCCCACACAGTTCTCGCAAGAACAATTAATTATGTGGCTGTTTCGTTTCTCCACTACTGGAGCTCAACGACTCTTCAGCTAATTTATAGCTGAATGTCAGCCAAAGTGAACGCAGTGTTCCCTCAAAATTCCTCTTTCGGCTTCGTACAGACCGTGATACGCCCTGTTCTACACTTGACGCTGGTTCATAGGAGAGTTCATGAAATTTTCGGTCTTGTGTCTTTTGTAGCAAACTGTTCCCCAACCTTATCCTTTCGTGCTTAATGTCACGGCTTTTTCAGACCAATGCGAGCGTTCCTTTCATCTTGTGTAAACTACCCCTGCAAATCGCAAAGGGCCTAACTCTAAAATGCACGGCAACATCGCCCCTTTTTCTCCTTCTGAGTTTATTTCAGCCAATCGGACATTTTTTGCCAGCTCCTGACGCCTAAAATTACACGCGTACATTACGAGCGTACCAAGGGCATTTCAAATGATCAACTGCATTGCTGGTCTGTTTGTATTCATCTGGAAATTCCCCAGTGCAGTTTTCTAGAGCATTTCTCCGTAGCAGCAGCTAGTCTAGCAGAGGACGGACAGGCATGGTGTAGGCAGCTGCATATTGTAAGTCTCCTACTAATAAAACACAGTCTTCATTTGCAATCCACACAACATTAGTATGCATGCGACACCATGCTTACCAGCACGTTCCAAACCACTGAGCATAAAAAGAGGACTTTATGGTGCTCATATCTAGCGTTCTGTTGGTTATAAAAAGACAGGATCAAGCGTTTTGGGTAGCCATCGGGCTAGGGACCATTTGTATTCCCAATGGAAGGGTCGTGTTAGTGTCACTATTCCACAGTATACTGTCAAAGTATGAATATTACACACGTCCTCCTGCTTAGGGAAATGGAGAAAATTAGTTGGTAAATTTGGCATTTAATGTGGTCTACAGTGGATTTGATAAGAGCTATGAAGGCATTATTAGTTCATAGCTGCTTCCTCGGAAAGCCCCCCAAAATATATTTTTTTTTCTGTATTTTCACCGCCACCGGCAGACCGAAGCCCATGCCAGGATTCCAAGATGGCTATGCACAGCACATGGCTAAAATTTTGCAGTATGGGCGTAAGATCCCGATCTCTAGCAACCTTGAAAATGTTTTTGCTATTTTTATCCCTTTCCCAGATACAGAGGATCAAGAATAACCTATCCGTACACGGAAAATACCACATAAAAATTAAACAGATTGATTGACGACGGGTATGCCCAAAATAAAATTTAATTAAACTGATAGGTATTCCTGTGAATGAACGATTGATTGATTGATTGAATGAATGAATGAATGACGCATTTTCGGAAATTCATCACAGGTTCTTGAGGAAACCCCCAAGAAAGGGGTTTCTTCACTAGTTTCTCGCCGTCAGCTGCCGACCACACTCTAGTTGCGGATTTCAAGACGCCTATGCACGGAAAATGGCTGTAACTGTTACGACATATTCCTAATATTCAGATTTCGAACAATTTTGAATTTTGTTTTGCTTTTTTTTTATCCATTTCCGAGATATAGAGGTTCAAAATTATCTTATTTCTGCACTTAAAATTTGCACGTTAAATGCGCTTTGAGGCGAAAACATAGTTTATAAACTGACATAGCACGGACAAATATGTTTTCAAGTGTCCCCGTTATCATCAACAGGGTTCTGGGAACTCCACGTTGTAGTACTGAAGTACATGCAACATTTTTGTTCACGTAAAATCCGGTTTGAGGTGCGAAAATAGTTTCACGTTATTTCAATTTCAACCAAGTAAACTATCAAAAATTTAATGACCCATGAAATTCCTTAAATATGAGTCGCATGCCCTGCTGTGGCAGGGAAAAGATGGGAACTAGTGGGAAAATCCTCCTGTAGGAGCTCCTCTTTATTAGAAGACGATGACTGAAAAGTGGGGTTTCAGCTGCCTCATTCTGCCTTCCCCAGAAACTTTGAAGTTTTCGAAAAATATTGGTATGAGAAGATATTCGTGCTTTTTTATGCTGCCAAAGGAGGAGCCAGCGGCAGCGTGAAAGAGATGGAGAATTAATAAATACTGGAAGATATTAGACAGTGGCTGTGGTAATGAAAAAGCGAAGGAGACAATAGCAGTGAGAGAGAAAACGGGACACAGCGGCGATGGAAGATTGTGACAGTGAGAGAACAGTTACAGGTAGAGAGTGAAGGAGACAGTGCCAGTGGGAGAAGATTAAAGAGAAGGAGAATGTGCAAGTGAGTGAGAGCCAGTCATAACGAGAGACAGAGTCTATGACAATGACAACGAGAAAGAGAGAAACAGTGACTGTGAGAGGAGACATTGGCAGCGGGAAGGAATGAATGAATAGCAGCAGTAAGAGATAACAAGAGGGAGACCGTCACAGCGAGACGAGACAGTGTAGTAGAGCAGAACGAAGGCGACTGTGGCTGTGAGACAGGAGACAGTGACGGTTAGAGAGCCACTAAGAGATAATAAGTTGGGCCAATGAGTGAGTGAGAATGGACAGTTGGATGTGTATGGGCATGCGAGACTTATAGCGATGGCCCTGTTGGTGCGAGCGAGTTAGTTAGGGCAGCTTGTGGGAGAGAGAGGTGAACTGCATGCTAAAATGAGCACAAATATGTTCGCAGGCCAGCACTTTCCGAAAATTTTTCAAGGTGCTAAGGAAGCTATAATGAAGCATCTGGCACCCCGGTTTCCCATCAGACTCTTATAATGAACCGGAGCAAAGTCCCCCTTTCTGTAATCCGGCAGTAGCATTTTTCTGCTGGTTATCTGTATGACGGTTTCAATTTAATTGGTTTGTAATAGCAATTCCTAGATATTTAGTTCAATTAATAGCCTTCAGATTTGTGTGATTTGTCATTTAATCGAAATTTTTACTGATTCCTTTTAGCACCCATGTAGGCGACCACAAAATTGTCATTATTTAGCTTCAATTGCCACTTTTTGCAGCTTACAGATCTAAACACTTTTGCAAGGAGTTTTCATCCTATGGTGACTTTACTACATCTACATCTACATGACTACTCTGCAATTCACATTTAAGTGCTTGGCAGAGGGTTCATCGAACCACAATCATACTATCTCTCTACTATTCCACTCCCGAACAGCGAGCGGGAAAAACGAACACCTAAACCTTTGTGTTCGAGCTCTGATTTCTTTTATTTTATTTTGATGATCATTCCTACCTATGTAGGTTGGGCTCAACAAAATATTTTCGCATTCGGAAGAGAAAGTTGGTGACTGAAATTTCGTAAAAAGGTCTCGCCGCGACGAAAAACGTCTATGCTGTAATGACTTCCATCCCAACTCGTGTATCATATCTGCCACACTCTCTCCCCTATAACGCGATAATACAAAACGAGCTGCCCTTTTTTGCACCCTTTTGATGTCCTCCGTCAATCCCACCTGGTAAGGATCCCACACCGCGCAGCAATATTCTAACAGAGGACGAACGAGTGTAGTGTAAGCTGTCTCTTTAGTGGACTTGTTGCATCTTCTAAGTGTCCTGCCAATGAAACGCAACCTTTTGCTCGCCTTCCCGACAATATTATCTATGTGGTCCTTCCAACTGAAGTTGTTCGTAATTTTAACAATCAGGTACTTAGTTGAATTGACAGCCTTGAGAATTGTACTATTTATCGACTAATCGAATTCCAACGGATTTCTTTTGGAACTCATGTGGATCATCTCACACTTTTCGTTATTTACCGTCAACTGCCACCTGCCACACCATACAGCAATCTTTTCTAAATCACTTTGCAACTGATACTGGTCTTCGGATGACCTTACTAGACGGTAAATTACAGCATCATCTGCGAACAGTCTAAGAGAACTGCTCAGATTGTCACCCAGGTCATTTATATAGATCAGGAACAGTAGAGGTCCCAGGACGCTTCCCTGGGGAACACTTGATATCACTTCAGTTTTACTCGATGATTTGCCGTCTATTACTACGAACTGCGACCATCCTGACAGGAAATCGTGAATCCAGTCGCACAACTGAGACGATACCCCATAGCTCCGCAGCTTGATTAGAAGTCGCTTGTGAGGAACGGTGTCAAAAGCTTTCCGGAAATCTAGAAATACGGAATCAACTTGAGATCCCCTGTCGATAGCGGCCATTACTTCGTGCGAATAAAGAGCTAGCTGCGTTGCACAAGAGCGATGTTTTCTGAAGCCATGCTGATTACGTGTCAATAGATCGTTCCCTTCGAGGTGATTCATAATGTTTGAATACAGTATATGCTCCAAAACCCTACTGCAAACCGACGTCAATGATATAGGTCTGTAGTTAAATGGATTACTCCTACCACCCTTCTTGAACACTGGTGCGACCTGCGCAATTTTCCAATCTGTAGGTACAGATCTATCGGTGAGCGAGCGGTTGTATATGAGTGCTAAGTAGGGAGCTATAGTATCAGCGTAATCTGAAAGGAACCTAATCGGTATACAATCTGGACCAGAAGACTTGCCCGTATCAAGCGATTTGAGTTGCTTCGCAACGCCTAAGGTATCTACTTCTAAGAAACTCATGCTAGCAGATGTTCGTGTTTCAAATTCTGGAATATTCCATTCGTCTTCCCTGGTGAAGGAATTTCGGAAAACTGCGTTCAATAACTCCGCTTTAGCGGCACAGTCGTCGATAACAGTACCATCGGCACTGCGCAGCGAAGGTATTGACTGCGTCTTGCCGTTTGTGTACTTTACATACGACCAGAATTTCTTCGGATTTTCTACCAAATTTTGAGACATTGTTTCGTTTTGGAACCTATTAAAGGCATCTCGCATCGAAGTACGTGCCAAATTTCGCGCGTCTGTAAATTTTAGCCCATCTTCGGGATTTCGCGTTCTTCTGAACTTCGCATGCTTTTTCCGTTGCCTCTGCAACAGCGTTCGGACCTTTTTTGTGTACCACGGGGGATCCGTTCCATCTCTTACCAATTTATGAGGTATGAATATCTCAATTGCTGTTGCTACTATATCTTTGAATTTGAGCCACATCTCGTCTACATTCGCATAGTCAGTTCGGAAGGAATGGAAATTGTCTTTTAGGAAGGCTTCTAGTGGCACTTTATCCGCTTTTTTAAATAAAATTATTTTGCCTTTGTTTCTGATGGATTTGGAAGAAATGGTATTGAGACCTTGTGATCACTAATCCCTGTATCAGTCATGATGCTCTCTATCAGCTCTGGATTGTTTGTGGCCAAGAGGTCAAGTGTGTTTTTGCAACCATTTACACTTCGCGTGGGTTCGTGGACTAACTGCTCGAAATAATTTTCGGAGAATGCATTTAGGACAATCTCGGAAGACGTTTTCTGCCTACCACCGGTTTTGAACAAGTATTTTTGCCAACATACCGAGGGTAGGTTGAAGTCCCCACCAACTATAACCGTATGAGTGGGGTATTTATTTGTTACGAGACTCAAACTTTCTCTGAACTGTTCCGCAACTGTATCATCGGAGTCTGGGGGTCGGTAGAAGGAGCCAATTATTAACTTAATGCGGCTGTTAAGTATAACCTCCACCCACACCAATTCGCACGGAGTATCTACTTCGACTTCACTACAAGATAAACCACTACTGACAGACACAAACACTCCACCACCAATTCTGCCTAATCTATCTTTCCTGAACACCGTCTGAGACTTCGTAAAAATTTCTGCAGAACTTATTTCAGGCTTTAGCCAGCTTTCTGTACCTATAACGATATCAGCTTCTGTGCTTTCTATTAGAGCTTGAAGCTCAGGGACTTTTCCAGCGCAACTACAACAATTTACAACTATAATTCCGACTGTTCCTTGATCCAAGCACGTCCTGTAATTGCCAAGCACCCTTTGACATTGCAGCCCATCCCGCACTTTCCCGAGACCTTCTAACCTAAAAAACCGCCCAGTCCACGCCACACAGCCTCCGCTACCCGTGTAGCCGCCAGCTGAGTGTAGTGAACTCCTGACTTATACAGCGGAACCCGAAACCCCACCACCCTATGGCGCAAGTCAAGGAATCTGCAGCCAATACAGTCGCAAAACCGTCTGAGCCTCTGATTCAGACCCTCCACCCGGCTCTGCACCAAAGGTCCGCAGTCGGTTCTGTCAACGATGCTGCAGATGGTGAGCTCTGCCTTCATCTCGTAAGCAAGACCGGCAGCCTTCACCAAATCAGATAGCCGCTGGAATCCAGAGAGAATTTCCTCAGATCCAAAGCGACACACGTCATTAGTGCCGACATGTGCCACCACCTGCTGCTGGCTGCACCCTGTGCTCTTCATGGCATCCGGAAGGACCCTTTCCACATCAGGAATGACTCCTCCCGGAATGCACACGGAGTGCACACTGGATTTCTTCCCCTCCTTAGCCGCCTTATCCCTAAGGGGCCCCATTACGCCCCTAACATTGGAGCTCCCAACTACCAGTAAGCCCACCCTCTGCGATTGCACGGACCTTGAAGGCTGAGAATGATCTTCTGAAACACGGCAGGCAGCTGCATCTGGCTCAGCCAGAGACAGTGCCTGAAACCGGTTTGTCAGACGCACCGAGGTGGCTTTCTGATCAGCCTCCGGGGACGCCTTTCGCTGCCTGCCACGCCTTGGAACGACCTCCCAATCAACCACAGGCGAGGGCTCAGCCCCACTGCGGGCAGCAACCGGGGCAACCACAGCGGCAGACCGATCTGGGGACAGACGGGACGAGGTTGACATCCCCGTGATACCCGAGTCCGGCTCCCCACAGTGGTGCCCATTGGCAACAGCCTCAAGCTGCGCGACCGAAGTCAGCGCCGATTGCAGCTGTGAGCGAAGGGATGCCAAGTCAGCCCTCATCCGAACACAGCAATCGCAGTCCCTGTCCATTCTAATCGATGTTTAACAACAGTTACCGAAACACGAGTCCGTGCCTAGATAACGCAAGCGGAACACGCAAAGAATGTATCAACTAACCAGTACAAATGCCTAACGACTGCGCTACAATCTGCTGAATTTACGATTACAGTAACTAAAACTCGAAATTGCACCTCTTATACGAAACTCACACGCAGTTTAAATAAGAATCTACGAAGTAAACACTAAAGCGCGATGCTACAACTGTCAAATACTATAGTATATGAATTAAACAATGCAAGTACCCAAAAACACGCAAGGAAATTAATTAAACTATCTAACAAATAAGTAAGCTAGGGTTATACGACTTGCTGCTGCAGCTGCTTATCCAACGGCGGCTGGGAGCACACTGTAAATTACACTGTCACCTGTAAAAAGCCTAACATGACTGCTCAGATTGTTTCCTAAGTCGTTTATCTAAATCAGCAAAAAAATAAAAAAAAGGTTCAGATGGCTCTGAGAACTATGGGACTTAACATCTGTGGTCATCACTTAAACCTAACGACATCACACACATCCATGCCCAAGGCAGGATTCGAACCTGCGACCGTAGCAGTTGCGCGGTTCCGTACTGAGCGCCTAGAACCGCTAGACCACTGCGGCCGGCTCTAAATCAGTAACCGCAGAGGGCCTATAACACTTCCTCTGGAAACGCCAGCTATCAGTTCTGTTTTACATGATGATTTTGCGTCAATTACTACGAACTGTGACCTTTGTTAAAGGAAATCATGAATGAAGTACCACAATTTAGATGATATTCCATAGGCACACTACTTGATTATAAGCCACTTGTGAGAAACGGTTTCAAATGCTTTTTGGGAATCTAGAAATATGGAATCAATTTGACATCCCTATTGACAGCATTCATTACTTCGTGAGAAAAAAGACCTAGTGTTTCACAAGAACGATGTTTTCTGAATTCGTGCTGACAGTGTGTCAACAGGTCGTTTTCCTCGAGCTGATTCAAAATGTTCGAACACAGTATACATTCCAAAACCCTAGTTCAAATTGACGTTAATGATACGGGTCTATAACTCATCGGATTACTTCTTGAATATTGGTGTGACCTGTACACCTTACCAGTCTTTAATCACGGATCCTTCCATCCTTCGTCGCGCGAGCTGTTGTATATGATTGTTAAGTGAGAAGCTATTATATCGGCATACCCTAAAAGGAATGTAATTGGTATACAGTTTGGTTTAAGCTCCTTTGCTACACCGAGGATATCTACTTCAGAGCTACTCATGTTAGCAACAGTTCTTGTTTCGAAATCAGTAATATTTACTTCGTTCTCTTTGGCGACGGACTTTCGGGATATTATATTTAGTAACTCCGTTTTGTGGCACTGCTATCGGTAAAATTTCCTTCGCTGTTGCGCTGTGTATGTACTGATGGTATCTTGTTGCCACTGCACTTCACATACGACCAGGATGTCCCTGAATTTGCTGCCAGATTTGGAGACCGAGTATCTTTGTGGTAACTATTAAAAGCATCTCGCATTGAAGTTGACGCTAAATTTCGAGCTCATATAAAACTTCACCTACCTTGAAGATTTTGAGTTCTTTTAAATTTGGCATGTTTTTTCGTTGCTTCTAAACCAGTGTCTTACCCGTTTCGTGTACCCTCTTGGTGAATTCCGTCAAAACATTCATTGAACCCTAATGTGGAAATCATAAATGTGTGACATTTTTATCGCATAAAAGTGTTTCTTTTTATCTACTCTACACATTTTAAAATTTTTGGAAGTAATTTTCTGTTTCTATGAGCTGCTTTCAATTATCACCTAAAAATTTAAAGCTCTGATGAGGAGCTGACCAGAACAGATACAGAACACGACTGAGGCAATGCAGAACTTCTAACACAATTTCCTGCTTGTTGGCTGTGACAATCTGTTACTTGCTTCCACAAGGCGAGCGAACCAGGAAGCTGTGTCTACTCTTGTCGTTTTAGCAGTACAAGCTCACCCACCGCTGTTGCGGCTACGCTGCCATCTGACCACAAGCAACTCGCTGAGACTAACGACGGGGTCCTCAAGACCGTTCCCGGAAGTCACTCTAGTGTAAGCTCGTTAATTTTACCCTGCGGCGCCATAAATTTGCATTTTGGTTTGAAGTACACCCTCACGTAGGCAGCGGTTCTGACGCTGCTCTCGGCCTGGATTTTCTGGCATCGCATCGTGGAATAGTTGAACTGAGGCTATATATTGTTGAGCTCAGTGGAGTACGCTCCTTGTTGACGCTACAGTTGGCGATATAAAATGCAGAATTCGACACCAAATTTACACAGGGGCGTTATAGGTCTTGATACAATTTTTAAACAGCGACGATGATCTATTTGGCTCATCTCCAATTATACGTTTCGGAAAGAAGCAGGTAAAATAAACTGTATGAACATAGGGGCCGAACTGCATATCAGCTTCGTTTTCGTTGCAGAGTTATTGGCGGATAACGATGCACTCTGTACTGCATAATGCTTGATTTGTCGTAGGAAGTCGAACGCTCTAAAGGATGACGGGCAAGTGGTAATTCGTGTTAGCTTGAATGCTTTTGGTTAAATGGAACATGAGTTAGCTAGGGAAACGATGAATCAAAATTCGCAGGAATTAGAAGAAGAAGAGTGGGGAAAAGAGAAACTTAAATGGGGTTTATCACATTTGGAGAAAGCTATCTACAAGGATGGCCAAAAGTGTCAAATTCTCCGAAAAACGAACGAAAAGAAAATGGTATGCTCCCACTGTGGAGAATTTGACTATCTGATAAAGGATTTTAAGAATAGCAAGTGAGCTCCAGTGCAAATTCCATGTACGAAAAGGAAGAAATCAGGCAACCAACGAGGTAAACACTGTGTGACGTACCAAATATTCTTGGAGTGGGAACGTTAAAGAACGGAATATGGATTCTGAACCATTTTGCACTCTGCTGACGCGCATCAGAGGAAGCCACACAATTGCAACATATTTCGGGTCAACAGTCGAGGGAGACGAAACACTTTTCAGGAAGAAAACTGTTCAACCCGGCCCCACTGATTAAGCAGATTATAAAATTGCGTCATCTTTGTAAGAAACGGAAACCTCCGTCGAAAAGAAAGCGAGACGCAGAAAGAGGCAAAATATTCCATTCTATGAAGGGTAGAAAGGGAAGAGACATATCGACACAAATCGAATACGTGAGTGACCATAAAGACAATGTCGATAATGAAATGGACGCTAAAAAGACCAATAATAAGAATAACAAAGAGAAGGAGTGCGGGTTTTGAGTGTGGCTAAGAAGTAGGGAAAACAAAGAACGGCGAGCACGACTATCTGTAGGCAAGGAGGACATAAAGAAGCACATGCTCTGATATTCAGAAAAAGTTGAATATGCAGTCAATGAAAGGTGTGTCAGCACGTAACACGTTACAGTAGTGGAGTGTGATAGCACGTAATAGTTAATAGAGCAAGATTATGAAAATACACGGATCACAGGAGAACTACATCTACATCCACATCTACATTTGGTAACAGGTATTATAAAAAGCATACAAGCAGTGATGGACATGACATGAGAAATGGAAGACGTTTCTGGCAGTATCCGCGAAATCTTTACGAAATTTGTGAAAATTAATGCGATGAGACTAGATTAATTTGAGAGTATGCATATGTAAGCGATAACAATAAGACACTTGGTTACATACATTCATCCAAAAGTCTACACCTTAAATTTTGCTGTCACGGATGAAGCTGATCATATTCAGTGTCAATAACTTGCTTAAAAATACAGAGGTACTGGATATCCTGCTGGACATTGCATCTTTAAGAGGAGGCAGAAGACACTTGATATTGAGGATCTGTACGAGCGATTAGTGACGACACAAGGCCGAATTGTATCTTACCACACATTAGAGTTGCTCCATAGCTATGTGAGCACAAGGTTCCTGTAGTATTTTCATCAAATCAAACCGAACCCGAACAGAAAATGAACACAGATAAATGATTAAAATGTGCAGTGCCATGGTGATTCAAGAACTTAGTGTAGTGTTAGAGGAGTTAAATTGAAGGTTGAATGAAAAGTAATGCCTCCACCTTCGTTAATTGGGTTTGGATGGGAATATTTTAATAAATGAAACGCAGAAATAATCCTTAAAATGTAATCTTTAATTACCATTATTCACTTTTCCATATAATCACCAGCCAATTGGATACATATCTGCCAACAATGAACAAGTTTTCTGAAGCCGTCATGAAGGAGTCGACAGAGTTTTTTCCGCAATCACAGTCTTACAGTTCTCTCAGCGTCTTCGTCAGAAGCATAATGATATCCCCGCAGGTCATTTTTCATTAACGGGAACACATGGAAGTCAGACGGTGCTAAATCTGGACTGTATGAAGAATGCCGTAAGGTGCTAGGATTCAGTCTCTGAAGTGCTGCTGTGGTGGCACGTGAAGTGTGTGGTTTGGCATTATCATGCCACAGAAAAACATTTCCTTTCTGACGCTTGTCAGCCGTCGTTTCAGAGTTCTCAGCGTTGTGGTGTAAGGCTCTGAATTTATTGTTGTTCCACGATCAAGGAACAAGCCAGTACCTGCCGCATACCAATGCTGCCAATTGTTGAAGAGTTACGAAGGTGGAGGCATTACTTTTCAGTCAACCCTCGTACTACTTAAATAGCAGCTATATCCCAGATATGAGGCATTACCCCACATACCATTTGCAGGTCAGCTCATAAAGTCAGGTCATCATCCAATGACCACCATTTTAGTGCCACAGAAAGACATAACAATGACAAAGGTACGTCAATTGTGCGACGAACATAGGTGACAACAGAAATATTGAATGGCTTAGAAAAATTTTACAAAGCTAATCAGCACTTTCAGTACAATCAGGAGACACAACCACGTGTAGAAAATTTAGAAACTGCAGCAATACTGCGCCGCCACGACAGTCACGTTTACGTATTGGCCGCAAGTGCGAAATCATCATTGTGGTATAGCAGACTAACTGATGAGCGAGGACTCTGCTTTCAGGACGCCATACAAGAACTTGGTCTTCATTTCATGAATAGGCCTCTCAACCTGCTTATTTTCCAAAGCCGTGCATGTGCGACAACAGATATAGATATCACCTCGCACATTCGAAAGTCAGTGATCACATTGCAACTGGAAGGTATGTGACGAACATACAACAAATGACCATAATCTCGTTTACTTCACAATTACAGACGTAGATGAAGACTTACAAAATAACATTCAGTGCAAGCAACTATACAATTTAGGCAAAGCGTAATGGGAACTTTTCAAGACAGATTTCCAGATACAACCACGACGAGGAAGCGTATTTGACGCCCAAGCCGACGAATAGGTACGAACGCTGCAGAGGGCGCAAGAGAAAGCAATCGTAACATTTATTATGAAGTCAAAAGGGTGGAATTCGTCTCTCCCGACAGTCTACAAGACGCAGAGCGAGGATACTGCTAAGATACTATCAGTGACCCTTAGGGGGAACAGAACGACAAAGAAGTCTCAGCCCCTATCAAACAGTCGAACAACAATATGAATAACTACTATACCGACAAGAGTAGAAACATGGGAGGCGTACTTTAAGGACCAAATGGTAATAGATGTTTGGTGATCTCCATGAAAACTTGCAACAAACAAAATTCGATCACCCCTATATTAAAAACCATGAGACGTTCCGATGGCGCCATGACAAAAGATTGGGGAACTTCAGTGCAGTATCTACTCAGAATTCTGTTGGCGGACGACACGACAATGGAAGATATAGGATACCAACACCAACTTCTCTCTGAATTACTAGAGCAGCGACTCTAGGCGCTCCAGTCCGGAACCGCGCGACTGCTACGGTCGCAGGTTCGAATCCTGCATCGGGCATGGATGTGTGTGATGCCCTTAGGTCAGTTAGGTTTAAGTAGTTCTACGTTCTAGGGGACTGGTGACCTCAGATGTTAAGTCCCATAGTGCTCAGAGCGATTTGAACTATTTTTTACTAGAGCAGTATATGAATAACAGTGTCGTGATTTCATTTATCCGAAAGAAGTCAACCTGGCATTAATGAAATTAAATAGGAAGAAAGCACCAGGGCCAGACAGAAGTATAGCTTAATTGTTGCATTAGCTATTGGACCAGATTGTGCCATATATAAAAATGTTATTAACCGAATATCTTCTTCAGAGATTGGTGCTCAGAATATGGAAAACCTCCACTATGAATACATAAAAAAGGGGGGAGATAAAGACCCAAAACAACCGAAATATTACACGCTAATTTGTTTGATAATTGCTCCAGACAAAGTACAGGAAAAGCTTCCGTGCTGCCAACGAAAGGACCGCGGACAGATAGTAGGCATGAGCCCACTGTAGTACTATTTCAGGAAAGATAAATCTACCGAGGATACAATTAATCACACAGCTGACTTTGTGAACACCTCAGAAGACAAGTATGTTACAGGCATAATGACTGATATTGTCAGGACGTCTGATAATTAACTGACCTGGCTTGTTCAAAGGCCTGAAACAGATGGACGGCTCAGATTATTTCACAGTTATGCAGTTGAAATTAGAATGTTCTGGAAAGAAAGTTGTTAAGAACGTCAAGAAAGGCTGCCCACAGTGATCCAGAGTTCTTGGAAGTGGGCATAGTGTCGTTACTGAATGAGCTTTAAAGTATAACAAACACTAAAGGCTGCATAGACTATGCAGACAATCTGTTAATTATAGTACCCGCTAACTCGAGGCCTAAATGAATGGAAAATAGCAGATTCATTCTTGAAAGATTAATTGAATGGTGAGTAGAAAACAAACGAAAGCACACAAAACAGTAAAAGGAAGAAACAGAAACACCGCAATCATAATAAATGACGAATCTGTGGAAATAAAGGATGTGTAAAGATACATTGGTATAAACATTTGCAAAAAGCAAAACTTTCATGCACATGTAGAAATCTTTGGCCAGCGTGGAATTAAAAACCTGAACAAAATAGCAACAATCGGCCAAAGAAATTTTCAGCAACGAGTAAGTGCAAAAAAGAGCATATTACAACGTAACGTTAACCGCTGCTGTAGGCTGCGGGTCGAGCGTTTGGGGTCATAGAGCTAGAAAGATAAGGTCAGCACGGGCTATAAGTCGCGCACAGAGTAGTGTACTCCTGCGCTTGACAGGCGCGTATAGGATAACGCCGACTGAGGCGCTGCTGGTGACACTAAACCTGCTGCCTCTAGACCTAGCTGTAAGAAGCAAGGTACGCAATATTAGCTCAAAAGGGCGAATATGATAAGGTAAAGGAGGTACTGGGAGGAAGGGCCACATCGAATAAGGTTCAAATGGTTCAAATGGCTCTGTGCACTATGGGACTTAACTGCTGTGGTTATCAGTCCCCTAGAACTTAGAACTACTTAAAGCTAACTAACCTAAGGACATCACACACATCCATGCTCGAGGCAGGATTCGAACCTGCGACCATAGCGGTCACGCGGTTCCAGACTGTAGCGCCTTGAAACGCACGGCCACTCCGGCCGGCCATCGAAAAAGGAAATAAATGTATGCATTGATAGAGAATGACAATAAATCTGTGACAGGGAAGGAACAGTTCCTTCCCAACATGAAAGGAAGATCAAGAATGTTATATTTCCTCCCAATCAAGGGACTATACATTACCAGTCGCGACACGATCCATATCACAGCTACGTACTGCAAATACAACAACGCACCAGACACTCATGAATGTGGAGCAGTCGATATTCTGGACCACAGACCACATCATCTGGAAATGTGTCATTAGACAAGATGTTATAGATCAGGACAAGAAAATATTTGGTAATACAACAGTCTGTAATGTAATAAGGAATCAGGAACTGTTAACTACAGCTAAAAACATGAGCTTACGAAATGCAAGCGTACATGGCCGAGAGACAACCAAGAAGAAGCCATACATCATCACAATGACACACAACATGGCAAACATACACCTATAACAACCTTCCGGAAGCAGTGAGGAGATGAGCCTCACTGAGGACCAGAAGGGATTTCCTGAGACCCTAACAGCCATCTGCCAACTTGGGAGGCACAGCAGCATAGCCCCCGCAAATCTTTAGTTGTACCTCAGTGTGCCTGGGGCTAACTATCCAGACAGATAAGGAATGTAGCTTGGTTCTGATATCAAGTAAAGCAGCGTAGTGCAGTGTGCTGTGTAATGTAGAGTTGTATAGGAATGTAGTCCAGAATTATAAATCATAAAATTTTTTATCCAGCATTGCAGCGTTGTGCAGCAAACCAGTGCCATCTGGATTCTGGGTGAACATATGTCTGTGAACCAGATGACCAAATACAGTATGTAGATTTTCTTCTTTTTAAAAATTATCATTATGTTTTATGTAGATATTTTATGTAGATTATTCCCCCAAAACATCATAATGCTTTGTTATACTGACACATTTGAAATTACATTAATATTTCATGTGGTACCTTCTTGCCAGTTCATGTGCCACATTTAGCCTGTTCTTGCGTCTAGATAACGGACTCAAAGAAAACAGTAAATAAACAAATGCATAAATAAATTCTCTAGGGACAGCGACGAGCATATCTCAAGATGGTTTAATAAGCTCGATCAATTCTGGGCTTCTCGCCTCCCAGTAAGCCTAGAGAAACGTCAGTTCACTATAAAAGACCTGCTGTATTACGTCATACCATTGTCTATAAATCCACAAACGCCAAAACGTAGTTTGTGGAAGCCGTATAAGAACTGCAGTCGTTTCTAGTTTTCACAAATTACTATCAAAGATAGTTATTTGATTATATAAAAATCAGCTGCGCAAGACAGATGCAGCAACAGGAAATAAATGATGTTAGGCCATTTACGAGTCCCTACCCAAGAGTGAATTGTACAATTTCTTCTGTCTGCTTTGATAGTTCAGTTCCTTGAGTTACTGCATGTTAATTTAATATCCAATAATTTAATATCTAAAACCAACAGTTCTCATGTTTTCGCTTGCATCGGAAAATAAACCAAATTTGTGATGTATTACTAGTTCCTAATCAGGGGCAAAATATTTAGTTTCACCTGAGTAATTCGGTAGTTAGGGTTTTGAATCTCAGAGTATTAATCCAATTTATTAGACATGGTTCCTGCATTTTCGTCACCATCTACAGTAGAGTCCGCAACATGTGCCGATAGTTCGTTATCAGGGTAGTTAAGTATTCCAAGGTCTATACTATGGACAGTGATTGTGATTGTTGTGTGTGGATGTAAGCTGAGTTGGTGACACTTCGCTCTCAGCTCCAGGCTGATGGCCAGGCTGTGATGGCTTCAGTTACTCAGCTTGAGGATGCAGTCAATGGGTGCCACTGTTGTGGGACAGCCTTGGGGATCCAACTGACGTCCAGCATGTCCAAGTCCTCCGATCGGTCCTCACCGGTGGCTAACCCAGTTACTGCTCGCACTGAGGTCGAGTGGGAGGTCGCCCTGGGGCGTAGCAGGTAGCGAAAGATTTCCTACAGGGCTGCACATAAGGCCTCCCCAGTTAGACTGACAAACAGGTTCCAAATGATGCCTGTGGCTCACACACAGCCAGATGCTGTCGCCTGTCCTGTTTCAGAGAAACCTCTCAGCCTGCAAGAGCAGGTCAATCACTGAGGATGGGATTATTGATAGGTGGGAGCTCCACTGTAATGAGCACTATTGGGCTCCCTAGGGGCATGGCTACCAAGAATGGGGAGAAAGCCAATGTGCATTCCATGTACAGATATGGAATGGGTCCTTCCAAATACAATGAAGAGCACAGTATACAGCCAACTGCAGGTGGTGGCTCTTGTCAGTACCAATGATGTGTGTCACTTTGGGTCAAAAGAGATTCTCCATGGTTTCAAACGGCTAACAGGAGTGGTAAAGGCTGCCAGTCTTGCTTGTGAGATGAAAGCAGAGCTCAACATTTCCAGAATAGTTGACAGGACCGATTGCGAACCTCTAGTACAGACCAACCAGAGGGTCTGAATCAGAGGCTCAGACTCTTCTGCGACCATTTAGGCAGCAGACTCCTCGACTTGCGCCATAGTGTAGTTGGGTTTCATGTTCTGCTGAATAGATCAGGAGTCCACTACACGCAGGAGGTGGCCACACCAGTAGGAAGGGCTGCTCAAATGGTTCAAATGGCTCTGAGCACTATGGGACTAAACATCTGCTGTCATCAGTGCCCTACAACTTATAACTACTTAAACCTAACTAGCCTGAGGACATCACACACATCCATACCCGAGGCAGGATTCGAACCTGCGGCCGTAGCGGTCACGCGGTTCCGGACTGGAGCGCCTAGAACCGATCGGCCACTCCGGCCGGCAGCAGGGGCTGTGAGGTGTGGACTGGGCGGTTTCCTAGGTTAGAGAGTCTTGGAAAAACAGAAAAAGGGCGTCAGTCACAAAGCGTCCAGGTCAAGAAGAGGAAGAATGTAGATACAGGAACCATCAGTATAACAGTTGTAAAGTCTCATAGCTGTAGGGAAATTGAGAGATTGAAGGGCACTCTCACTTCTAATACAGTGTTATACTGCTTTATGTTTTTAGGGAAGTTGACCTTTATTACTTGGTTGCTACACCTGAATATGATCTGACTTCATACATCATGATGAAATGGTGGGCAGAAGTTAACGCTCTTGCTTGTGTGCTCTAGTGAAGGAATAGTGATAAGCTTTACCTGCGGTCAAAGGAATATGGTGCCGATTTAAATGACTGAAGTAAAATCTTACGGTGAATGAGGACCGACGGAATCGTTTTCTCTGTGGAACCTGGGTGAAAACATTTGCAGACTACCGAGTTCCACGCTCTCATCGTGCTTACACGTTGGATTGCGCCAGTCGGTTGGCGGCCACGTCCAGGTAGGTTGACTAGCGCCGAGTAGTCGCCACTGCAATGGCCAGAGCATTGAGGCCCAGCAATAAATCAGAGGATGGGCCCTTGTTAGGCAGGAAGCCAATGAGACGACTGTGAGCTATCTGCAAATTTCCGTGGGAGAGGTCACTGGCACCCACACGTCCAGACTCTGGTGCATAACATATGTGTGACGGAACAAGGCTGTTAGCGAGTTTATGGTCATTCTTTGGAAAGTTGTAAATGGACGCAACAGGGGAGATAACGACCTTTTCATGGACGACTGTGGTTCCATACAGGTCATGTTGTTACGAAAAGATATGGCATAAACACATGGGAAAGAGGCTGCAAAGCTGAATTTTTTTCCTTTTCTTGCAATTAACCTTAAAGTCTGTGGTTGGTCAAATCTGTATATGCAGAGCAGGGGCAGTCTCCCATCTTCGAATGCGACGCTAAAGTGTGGAATAGTCTGGGATGTAAATGTGCTTTTCTACCGAGCTGGCGAGGAAAGCAAAGAGAGAGAGAGAGAGAGAAAAGGAAACTCTTGTACTGGTATTTCGCTAGTAAGGAACTGCAGGTCTTTACCTAAACTGTGAGACTTGTGTCCTCTGCTAGTGTGCCACTTAGAGCCTGTGCCAGTCACCATCTGACCTGTCAGAGGTACTGCTTCTAGCATCATACAGACAACGAGTGATGCGTGGGTGTACTTACTGTTTTGGAGTCATCTGTCTAAACATTTGACATGTTCCATCACGCATAGTCGTGAGATGGAGTCAAATTGGTGTGACAAACCAGCAAACGGGTCCACTAGCACACTGGAATCCATCGGGGTTTCAGAGGCTCATAGGGAAGTACCCGTATTTCGAAGTAGCCAAACGTGAGACCACGTACTTGCATGTATCAGGCGCGCAAAATTAATAACAGATTGCTGCTATCCATAACTTCAGTCGCCGGACGAATCATGGTGTGCCGCCCTGACCAGCAGAAAGGTAAAGCATTCGCTGTTACGGCGTAGGGCTCCAATATATGCTTCTCAGCGCCCTATTCTTTGGAACCATATTTTTCTTTATGGAGTAGTAGAGTATCGAGTCTTGATTGTGAAGTAGTTTCTGAGCCATACCCCGGATACATGTGTATGAAGTCAGACAAAGCGATTAGTGTTCTAGTTACTGTCGTACATCGATCACCAGCTGATCACTTTGTCCACCATTGACCCCGTATTAGTGAAAGCGTTTGTCAAATAAAAATGTTTGTGTGATACTTCTTTAGCCATTTTTTTGTCTTGTGATATTAAGAATGAATAAATCTATTGTTATTTAGATCACAACTCCTCCATGTGTTCCTTGCCATTTTTATTAAAGTCCTGTTTGCAAAAGAATGTAGGAAGCTTGCAAAGTACCAGAGCTCCAAACATTAGTAGAAAGCACTGACGCTCAAATCGTTGCAGGCAATGAAAGCTGGCTAAAGCCGGAGATAAGCTCAGCCGAAACTTTTGCGAAGAACCCAAAGGTGTTCCAGTCCTTTTATCGACATCCCAATTCAGATGATACAATTGCTGGAAGGTTCAAAGAAAACTTGAGTTTTATTTTAAACACTTACTCAACTCATACAACTATAGATGGTGGTGACTTTAATTTACCCTACATAAGTTGCAGAAAAAACATGTTAATTTCCAGAGGTATGCATAAAGTGTCATCCGAAATTGTGCTAAACGCATTCTCTGAAAATTATTTCCAGCAGTCAGTTCATGAGCCCAAAAGAATAGTAAACGATTGTGAGAACACACTTGTCCTCTTATCAACAAATAATCCTGATTTAATAAAGAACATCAAAACGGATACAGGGGTTAGTGAACAAAGGGTTGTCCTAACGATATTGAATGTTACAGCCCCCAAATGCTCCAAAACAAACGAAAAATATATCTATACAGAAAAGCATATAAAAATTCACGTGACGCCTTTCTGAGAGAAAATCGCCGCTACTTTCAAATTAAAGATGTAAGTGAAGACCAGATGTGGCTTGAATTCAAAGAAATAATATAGACAGAAACTGAGAGATTTAATACCAAATAATCTAACAAACAACGGAGCTGATCCTCCTCGGTACACAAAATGGGTCAGAACACTGTTGGAGAAACAACGAAAAAAACATGCCAAATTTAAACAGACGCGAATTCTCCAAGATTGTCAATTTTTTACAGAAGCTCCAAATTTAGCGGGGACTTCAATGCGAGATGCTTAGCTTCCACAAAGAAATTTTGTCTCGAACCTGGCAGTAAATTCAAAGACATTCTGGTCGTATGTGAAGTACACCGGCAACAAGACATCATCAGTACATTCACAGCGCGACAGCGAAGGAAATGTTAGCGCTAGCAGTATTCGAACATTATGAATTACCTCGAAGAAAACGGTCTATTGACACACATTGGACACGGATTTAGAAAACATCGTTCATATGAAAGGCAATTAGCTCTTTACTCGCACGAAATGTTGACTGCTATTTACAAGGGATTTCAAAGTGTTTCCGTATTTCTGGATTTCAGGAAGGCTTTTGACACTGTACCAACCAAGCGGCTTGTAGTGAAATTGCGTGCCTAACGAATAACGTCTCAGTTATGTCACTGGATTGGTAAATTCCTGTCAGAGAGGGGACAGTTCGTAGTAACTGACGTAAACTCATTGAATAAGACAGAAATGATTTCTGGCGTTCCCCAAAGTAGTGTGATAGGCCCTATGCTGTTCCTTATCTATATAAACGATTTGGGAGAAAATCTGAGCAGCCGTCTAATGTTATTTGCAGATGACGCTACCGTTTATCGGCTAGTAAAGTCATCAGAAGGTCAAAACAAATTTCAAAACGATTTAGAAAAATACATACATAAAAAAATATTGCATTACCCCTGTTCCCAGACCTCTGAAGATAGACGTTGACTGCGGATATTGTACCACAGACAGTCCCTTTGACTGTCAGAGATGTCACTAAACCCGCCCGCCTGCCGGTGTCGCCGAGCGGTTCTAGGCGCTTGAGTTTAGAACCGCTCGACCGCTACGGTCTCAGGTTCGAATCCTGCCTTGGGTTTGGATGTGTGTGATGTCGTTAGGTTAGTTAGGTTTAAGTAGTTCTAAGTTCTAGGGGACTGATGACCTCAGATGTTAAGTCCCATAGTTTTCAGAGCCATTTCAACCAATTTTTAAACCCACCCGGAGATGTAAACAACCATGCATGAGCAACGCCTATTAGACAGAGGGGGTTCGACAGCCGATCGGTTCCAGTCATTCCACCAGGAAGGAGGTACACGGCCCGTGTTGTCTGTAGTTCATCCACGCCTAGACGGTCAATATCGTGGTTCGATCGTGTCCGAATTGTTACCTTGTGTAACGAAGGGCTCTCAACAAGGGAAGTGTCCAGGCGTCTCGGAGTGAACCAAATCGATGTTGTTCGGACATGGAGGAGATACAGAGAGACAGGAACTGTCGATGACATGCCTCGCTCAGGCCGCCCAAGGGCTACTACTGCAGTGGATGACCGCTACCCACGGATTATTGCTAGGAAGAACCCTGACAGCAAAGCCACCATGTTGAATAATACTTTTCGTGCACCCACAGGACGTCGTGTTACGACTCAAACTGTGCACAATAGGCTGCATGATGCGCAACTTCACTCACGACGCCCATGGCGAGGTCCATCTTTGCAACCACGACACCACGCAGCGCTGTACAAATGGGCCGAACAACACGCTGAATGGACCGCTCAAGAATTGCATCACGTTCTCTTCACCGATGAGTGTCGCATATACCTTCAACAAGACAATCGGCAACCAGGTCAGGCTGAACGCCTTAGACACACTGTCCAGAGGGTGGCAGCAAGGTGGAGATTTCCTGCTGTTTTGGGGTGGTATTATGTTGGGCCGATTTACACCGCTGGTGGTCATGGAAGGCGCCGTAACGGCTGTACGATACTTGGATGCCATCCTCCGAGGATAGTGCAACCATATCGGCAACATATTGGCGAGGCATTCGCCTTCATGGACGACTATTCGCGTCGTCATCGTGCCTATCTTGTGAATGACTTCCTTCAGGATAACGACATTGCTCGACCAGGGTGGCTAGCATGTTCTCCAGACATGAACCCTAACGTATATGCCTGGGATAGATTGAAAAGGGCTGTTTGTGGACGACGTGTCCTACCAACTACTCTAAGGCATGTGCGCCAAATCGCCGTTGAGGAGTGGGACAATCTGGACCAACAGTGCCTTGATGAACTTGTGAGAGTATGCAACGTCGAATACAGGCATGGATCAATGAAAGAGGACGTGCTACAGGGTATTAGGCGTAGCCGTGTGTACATAAATCTGTACCAGCACCTCTGAAGGTCTCGCTGTATGACGGCACAAGATGCAGTGTGTGTTTTTCATGAGCAATAAAAAGGGCTGAAATAATGTTTATGTTGATATCTATTCCAGCTTTCTGTACAGGTTCTGGAACTCTAGGAACCGAGGTGATGAAAAACTTTCTTTCATGTGTGTGTATATATACAGTGCGGTAATTGGCAATTGGCCCTAAATAACAAACAATGTGAGGTCATCCTCGTGAGTGCTACACTATAAATCAATCAAATCTAAAGGTCGTAAATTCTACTAAATACCTAGGAATTACGATTACGGACAACTTAAATTGGAAGGAACATAAAGAAGATGTTGTGAGGAAGGCTAACCAAAGACTGCATTTTTTGGCAGAACACTTAGAAAATATAACAGATCTACTAAGGAGACGGCCTACAATACGCTTGTCCGTCCTCTTTTAGATTACTGCTACGCGCTGTGATATCCTTACCAAATAGAATTGACGGAGTAGATCGAAAAAGTTTGAAGAATGGCAGCACTTTTGTATTATCGGAAAATAGGGGAGATAGTGTCAGTGAAATGATATAGGATTTGGGATGGACATCATTAAAACACAGGCATTTTCCGTTGCGGTGGAATCGTCACACGAAATTCCAATCACCCACTTTCTCCTCCGAATGCGAAAATATTATTTGATGCTGAACTACATATGGAGAAACGGTCACCATGATAAAATAAGGGAAATCAGAGCTCGTACGGAAGGATATAGGTGTTCGTTGTTTCCGCGCGCTCTACAATATTGGAATAATGGAGAATTTTGGAGGTGGTTCGATGAACCCTCTGCTTCAATGTGATTTGTAGAGTATCCATGTAGATGTAGGAAGTAGCGAGCAGCAAGGAAGCTCACACAATTACTGAAAAGGCCACCTAATTTCATTGGACTGCAGATTACGCAGAAGCATTTACGCTTACATCTAGCCCTGTTCTCACTCATCTGAACTATGTCCAATCCTGTCCTGTACTATTCTGTGATGGCAGTAATTCTGCAGTTGAGTCAGTGCCTTCACAGGAGGTGGATGTGTTATGTCAGGCAAACGAAACTTAAAAGTCCTAAACGTCAACTGAGAAGGAACTACTGAAGATGACGCTTGGAATAACGTACTTTCGTTGCTACTTGCCCTGTGCGGCAAATGTTTCTGAATAATTATTGACCATTATCCTTTAGGTACTTTTTAATCTTTAAAGACCCTACGAGTAGGCTCTAAAATAGACGTTGAGTATCAATGACGTCGACTTCGAGGGACAGAATAATCCAAGGTACGCTCATGGCAACGTAAATGCACATAATGCTACGACAGAGTGAGTGAGGAATAACAGAAGTGTTAAAGTGCGAGGACAGGAAATCTCAGCTGTTTGTACCGAAGCCCTGATTCAGCACACATGATGGAATTCTTTACCGGGAGACGCGACTCGACCGGAGAATTCTTCCCGTAGAGAATTTGTGCGGCAAGGTGGTATGCCAGGCACGCGACGCAATTCTATCGGGGCGAAGTGGAAGACATGCAGTTATTCGTCGCGTTGCAGAATTTTTCTGATAGAATGATGGGAATTAGGGTGTTGAGCTGAACACAGAAAACTATGTGTCTTGCACTCAACGAGTTGAACATAAGAGGCGGAGAGAACCGATGTATCCGTTACCAGAAGCAGATATATCATTCAAGATGAGAGGACTAAAATCATTGTCTGTTAACAAAGACTACCACCTATAATAAATACGCCCTGAAGATACTGATCTTTTTTCATAATATTGGGCAATATTTCCTATACCAGATCAATGACATGAGACGGTCGCTCACGCCATGATAATCAAATGGCCAATGATATTCCTGATGCCTGACACTCTGGTCACGGACCAGGGATCGAACTTCAGATGACGAATTTTTACTTGGTTACGGAAATAAAAATTTACGGACTAGAGCGTAATGACATATATGTAGTGGTCGTATTGAGCAAATACACTGAATAGTCTACCAGGTGCTCAATTGTTAAGCAGATGTTGAAAACGGACGAACTCCTACCTTATGTCCGAGAGCGTGCTGAAGAGTAGTTCCTCCCAATTTTTTATGTGAAACCTCTTGAAGATTTTAAGATAAAACAATCTTTATTAACATCCTAAACTTTTATCTTCGTGTCTACATATTTATCTCTCAACATTGTCACAATGATGACGAACACCTTTCTTCCAACGAGGGACCAGATTGTTGACACCGTCACTGTAGAATGTTTGCTGATGCAGGCACATCTTGATCTGTGCTTGCACCCCTTCATCACTATCAGATATATGTCATCTAAGGTTTTCTTTAACCTTTGGAAACACACGAAAATTGGATGGGGACAGGTCGAGACAATCAAGTCGAAGCTATATGAAGGATGATCTATGGCAGTGAACCCAACGCGTCGGTTTGTTGTAGTTGTTGCAGCGCTCGTGTATGGTCTGGCACGGTCATGCTGTGGGAAAGTGTTCTCCAGGAGCGGACGAACTTTTCAAATTCTTGCTTTCAGTTTTCTGAGGCTCTGTTCCTCACACACCGACATATTTACATTATACACCGCCATTTTACACGCTACATTTCAGAACCATTTAGCGGCAGAGAGTTGCAACTTGGATCATTGAAGAGGAAAAGCTGACCGAGTAGTATGTACGTCGTGTATTACGTCAACCGATAATGAGAACAGAATAAAAAATACGAAAGCATTACTTTGCAAACCGACCTTGTCATTAGCCAAGTACACAAGAGCAAAGGTCTCCAACTCTCTCACTATAAGAAGCAACGTACGACAGGAAATGCTCTCGTCCAAGGGAAGATCTTTCCTTCGTAAGGGCCTTTCCCAGCACACTGAAGGTCATCTGGAGGCAGCAGAAGCGTGGAAGCACTAAAGCTGTGGCACGATGAAAGGGGGGTGCAATGAAGAAGAGCGTACTTCCCCAGCGCCATGTCAAATAATTAACGATGCAATGTAACCCGTATATTCCTGAGAGTAACACGGAGAAATGGGGCACAAAACTCACAGGCACATTCCAAGTTATAGAGTTGACAGTGCCAGTGTACATAAAACTACAGGTGCCTTAATGAACTCTCAGTGTCTACGTGGATCGCGTTTGATCCTTCATAGGGGCCCCAGGATTATTACTGAAACCTTCCTTCAACCCCGTATCTCCATCTTCACGGCTCCTTACACCCTTCACCGCACCAATAACCCATACCCTTTGGCGCACGGTGGAGTTGCTATAGGCCACCTCAAGCACCTCCCTGTCCGGCCCCAACCTCTCACCCTCAGCCTCTTCTTCCCCACCCTTACCATCACCTGTGCCATCATATATGTCCGCCGTGCACCCCCATCCCGTACGATTTCCTGGCCCACATTGACTGCACCTTCTCCACCTACGTGATTGCCGCCGACCTCAATATCCACAGCCGTGATCCTGCCGACCTCCAGTGGTGGCATCAGTTTCTCACCACCCTCCAGGGAGACTTCGTTCCCGTGCCTCAGCACACCGGACCCAAATCCAACACCACTCCCAATGTGGTACTTGCCTCTCCCAACCTCCTTGGGCGCATCACTGCTGATGTCCGTGACCTCATTGGCAGTGACCATGCTCCTGTTCTCCTTACTATCTCTAATGGTCGCCATCCTCTCAACGCTCCTCGCCCCCGTGTCCCTCCTAAACTTGTCCATGATTACTCCAGTGCCAACTGGGATGCCTACAGGGACTCCATTCACACCCAGCTTGACGGCCATGACCTTACCCTCTACTCTCGTGATGACATCTCTCACACTGCTGCCTTCCTGCACCAGACCTTGTCTGACGCTGTCGCTACCCATATCCCTACGAAAGCCATCCACCCTCACCGACCCGCCCTGCCTCCAAAGGCCGTCCTTCTCTGGCGAGAGTCCCGCCGCCTCTACCGCTCTTTTCTCCGCACTCGTGACTGGGATACACTTACCCGCCACCGAAAATTACGACACATCCAAAACCTGCTTAGTGCAAAGAAACGCCGTGCCTGGCGCCGGACATGTACACAACTCAACACCACACTCCCCATAAAGTCTTCCAAGTATTGGTCTGTTTTCCACTGCCTTACTGGGAACCGCCCCACCTCCAGTACCCTCTCCTCCTTAATGACCGTCCCTTTCCTGGCAACCTCAGTAAGGCCAACCACTTTGCCTCTCAACTCTCTGATGTTTTTTCCATCCCAGAAGATCCCAACTTTGATTATTCCCTCTTCCCTGACGTCATGGAACGTACTAATATCTCTGTTCCTCCCCTTGCTCCTAGCTTCCAGTACTTGGGCCACACACCACCATCTGAACTTCACACTCTCATCACTACACAGGACATCGGCCTCACACTCCGCACTAAACGCAACTCTGCTCCCGCCACTACTGCATTACCTACCGCCACCTCAAACACTGCCCTCCCTTCTTCCTTTCAGTCCTTGCCACCCTCTACAATGTCATCCTTGCCACTGGCTTCTATCCCAACATGTGGGAAACCTCCCGTATCCTGATGTTCTCCAAACCCAACAAGCCTCCATCTGATGCCTCTTCCTATCATCCTATCTGTCTCAAATCGGTGTTCTGCAAGCTCTTGGAATCCATCCTTTCCCAGCGCATCCATCACCACCTCTGCCAAAACCGCCTCCTCCCCAACACCCAATATGGCTTTCGACCTTCCTTCTCTGTCGATGACCAACTCTTCCACCTCACTCATCTCCTCTCCCTCCAGCTTAACTCCCGCCGCTCGGCCATTTTTGTCTCTCTCGACCTCGGAAAGGCCTATGACCATGTCTGGCATCCCGGTCTTCTGTTTAAACTCCAAACCTATGCCCTTCCTATCAACTACATCCATCTGATGGCCTCCTTCCACCGCCCCTCCTATGTTACCATCCATAATGCCAATTCCCACACCTTCTACCCCTCTGCAGGTGTGCCCCAGGGCTCTGTCCCCTCTCCTCTACCTCCTGTACACAGCAGATATGCCCCAACCCCCCTCCAGTACACCTCTTGCAATATGCTGATGGCACTGCATTCCTCGCCCTCGCTCCTACCCTCCAACGGTCCCAACCCCTTCTCCTGAATCACCTTGACCTTTTTGCTGAGTATTGTTACCAGTGAATCCTGAAAATCAATCCTTCCAAGACCAAGGCAATCATCGTAGTTTGTACCACTCGCTCCTTCCAGCTCCTGGATTTCTCCCTTACTGTCTGCGCCTGTCCTGTCCGCCTCACCCCCACCCTCACCTACCTTGGGCTCACCATTGACTATCACCTCAGCTGGATCCCTCATCTTCGCTCCATCCAATCCAAAGCCCACAACTGCCTCCGACTCCTCAAACTCCTCTGTGGCTGGACATGTGGGTCGCACCCCTCTATCACCCTCCACACCTACAAATTCTTAATCCGTCCTGTCCTCTGTTATAATAGTACTGACTGGATATCTGCCCCTCCCCAAATTCTATAAGTCCCTCCAGATCCTTGAGCGTCATGCACTCCACCTCACCTTCCGTACACGGCTCTCCCCCCCCCCCCCCCCTCCCGTAGATCCTCTATGATCTCATTCCTTTCCCCCATCTGCTCCTATTCCTCGAACATATCCGCATCCTCTACACCTCCCGGCCCCTTGATCCCCCTGACCCCCTGGTTGCTCCTCTCCTCTCCGATCCCTGCTCCTGCCACATCTTCACTGTTGTGTCCCCCCTACCCTCCATCTCTACACCCTCCATCTCCTTTTCCAAGGTGGCTTCCATCAACTCCCCCTCCCGGATGATGCCCTCTCTCCCTCTGTTTATTCCTCCTATCAACTCTGATCCTCACTCCCCCTTCTTTCCTCTGTCCTTTTCCCAGGCTCCCTCTCCCCCTTCCATCCTCTTTTTTCCCCACCTCCACTCTCTCTGCCCCCTTCTCACCCCTGAGTCTTATTGGATTTCCCTCCTCTGCCTCTTCTCATTCCCTCTCGCGTCTGCCCTGCCCCTCTCCCACTTTATGAGTCCTCTCCCTCCTTGGTTCCCCCCCCCCCTTTCGTTTTTTCCTTCCTCCCTCCTTGTTCTTCCCCTCCTCCAGGTTCTCCCCCCACCCATCTGCCTTTGGCTCGGGAGTGACGTCTTTGTGCCGCCATTATTGTGCAGTGTTTTACAGTGAGTGTTCCTTGCTGTGTTTTCTTGGAAAGTGTTGCGAACGGCCATCATACTGTCGCTGGGTGTGTTTTATATCTCTTGTGAACAGAAACCAGACTGTCGCCCTGTTTTTAATTGTGTGTGTACTACGTTACTTGTCTGCTTCCTGTGTCTTTTATTAACATTGTCAACCCCTTTTTCTTTCTGGTTTAACTTTCCTCATTTTTTCCGCCATTTTACACTTTATGTCACCGTTTTATCGCCTGTTTCCCTTGTTTCTTTTCTTCTTACGTTTTATAAAAAAGTCTGTAGGCTGTACAGCAGCGTACTAAGCTGCTGCCAGCCCGCCCCCTTCGGGGGGGGGGGGGGGGAATTGAAAATCAATAAAGAAAAAAAAATGTTGCATCGGACATCTATAGACTCACGACTGTATTCATAATGATTATGGCAAAGAACTCCGACACAAGGAGTTCAGAAACACTGCTCGGACTATACCAATAAATACCTCGGTATTCATGGAGCTTACCCGAACTACGGTGTGCGGAGGTTCCAGATAATCCTCATGCCTTGGATTATTTTACCTCTTTTGCAGTGTAGATTACATTACTTCCGGCTTTCGCTCATGTTGTAGACAAATGTCATGTGATGTGTGAGGCTGTTGAGTCAGTAGGTTGTTCCTTTGAGGATGCAGACATGCCAGTGGCATACCAAGCCATGGAAGCATATGAACTAAGCGCTGACCAAGCAGCAACCATCGACCCCCTGTTAGTTCCCCATGGGTAATCTCACACTGAGCTGACTCTCGATTCCGCGCAACGTATGACGTGTGAGACAAACAATAAGCTGTTTTTCTTTTCTTTTTTTTTGTACATTATATAGTAATGAGAAGGGATGCGCTTGTCATAGGGGAATCACGTATTCATTTTATGGGTGTTCAGATTAAGGGCTTTCTTCTTGCCCTGTTTCTTTAGGGTCTGTCTTGTGAAAGATGCCGTACGGGATCTCGGTATTTACAGAGGTTATGTCCACACTATGTATGAAGTAATGAGTTCAGCTATATGCTATCATCAGAGATGATTTGGCACAAAATACCAAATGAAATAATTCTCAACTGCAATGTGGCATGGCCTACTGCCAACTTATCACTGAAAGTGCCCCTACTACTAATCTATCTATGAGGTGGCAGAATAAATGAAGATCAGATTTGCACCATACATGAGAGCCTTATACATCAAACTGGGAAGGTGATGTGACACCTAACTTACTTTGACGGTAATGACAAAATTGGCCTATAAGTCTGTAACGCAGAAAGGGGTGACATGCAATCGATGGTAATTAACACACCGTTGAGCGAAGGAAAAACAAGCAGTGAGAGGCGTTTTAGTTTGGAATTCCGATGGACGAGGGCAGAGGAAAGGCCGCACTACAGGAGGTACCATGAAAACCATTTAAGGAGTGTCACAGGCTGAAAGTCAATGAACGACCATGTGACTCAAATGGGGAGAGCGAGTATAATGGCCCATCAGATGGAGGACTGGAAAGAAAGCTTTTAGAAAGCTGCGTTTCGGAATTCCAAATTTAAACGAAACAAGACCAGTGATGCATTTTCGATCACGTGTCCAGCAAGTGGTACACACATGAGAGAGTCAATGTACGCATTTTGGCGTCTAGAATGGGCACAAAACGTCCGATTGACGGAAACGCGCTAGGAAGGAGGAACGAGCCAAAGTTTTGATGCAATTTAATTGTAGGGATCTTGCGATTGGTAGAGAGAGTTTCCACAAAATAAGAGGAACACTCTTATTGGTCGGAAAAGGCTGTGGCGTGAAGAACGATAGAACCCAGGTGGGAAGAAAGTTCGGCTATGAGAAAGACAACATGGAAATTTTCGAGGACTCTTTTCTAAACTGGCGTCAAGTCCAGAATGGAGCACATAACGCCCTGTACGAGTAATTTGTGTGAACACTGCGTTCACAGCGGCTGATATCCAGCTATAAATTAGCTGTAGCATCGTTTAGCTCCAACTGTGGAGAAATGAACCAGACAGTTAGTTAACTGTTTCTGCGAGTTTTTTTTCTTTATTGTGATTTCATTCCCCTGTCCCATATGGGCAGGGGAGGGCTGTCAGCGGCACAATCCGCCGCACTTCGGCCGAGTGACATAACAACTCAAAATAAGAGTTAAATATTATATACATAAGGCGAGAAAGGGGAACTTAAAACAGAATAATGGGAGAAAATGGAGGTAAAAAATAGATTAACACAGAGACATTCATGGAGGACAGTTAAAAGTCCTCAGAAAGTGAAAAAACAAAGTTGCCGAGTCTTCAAAACGTAGAGAAGACACTGAATGGACATGCACATGTTAAAAGTCGGCCACAGTAGTAAAAACACTCCAGGACAACAAACTTAAAACCCACTTGGAGCACACGCGACGAAGAATGAAACTGCCAGGCGGGACCTGCCAAGGGAAAGGGCAGAGAGGATGTAAAAGGAGTGAAGAGCATGGGGCAGCAGGGGAAGCGAAGGGGTGAAGAGAGGAGGGGCATCAGTGGGTACACAAAGAGGCAGGAGACACATGGAGTGATAGATGAAGAGGGAAGATGGGGCCCGTTGGGAGTGCAGAGACACTGAAAGGAGGCACAAGAGATGGAAGGGGAGTAGGAGGGGGAAGCCGCTCAGGAGGAGGTAGGGGGAGGAGAGGGAGCCATGAGGAGGAGGCACGAAGATGGGGTTAGAGATGCTAGGAAGGGTAGATGCCTGGGCGAAACTCATCATCCGGGAGGGGTAGACGGTGGAAGTTCTGTTTGGAAAGGAGATGGAGGGTGTGGAGATAGAGAGAGGGTGGGACACAACGGTAAAGGTGCGGCAACTGGTTCTTGCGAGATCTGAGAAGGCATTATAAGATACACACTGTTCCAACCATGTGCCACTGTATCGCCACATTCTAAGACTAGGGATGGGTACATGTTCTCTGGAATAATGGGAGACATAGGAAAAGTTTCTGCTGGAAAATTCAACAAAGGTTTAATTAGTTTTATAGGAATTTGAGCGGAAGAGAGTGGCCTAGCAGACAACTGCTCATCACAGCTTAAGGGAAATACCGCGCGCACAGGCATTAACTTGTTGGTTCACCAGCTTGTGTCCATTGGAAAATGGTTCAAATGGCTCTGAGCACTATGGGACTTAACATCTGAGGTCATCAGTCCCCTAGAACATAGAACTACTTAAAGCTAACTAACCTAAGGACATCACACACATCCATGCCCAAGGCAGGATTCCAACCTGCGACCGTAGCCATCGTGCGGTTCCAGACTGAAGCGTATAGAACTGCTCAGCCACCCCGGCCATCGCGTCTATAGGGAACTCGAGCGACCTTGGGTAATATTTTGCTCAATTTGTCACATTACTGACCATCCACAGTAGACTTGATTGTCATCCTAAAAATAGTACTGAACTTTCAACCGGAATCAGACGATTTTCGTAGTACTGACCAACATCATAACCTAAGTATAGGAACAATTTTGTAAAGAAACTCCTAATTAAACTTTAGTATTATCATGTTTAGAATAATTTAACCTTCCGAGAAAAGCAATATTTAATATCACTGTGTTTAGGATTATTTCACTTTTTGTTGTTGATGACGATCCAGTTATGGACTGTGGGGACTGGTCCCAGCGGAGGTTCTAGTCCTCGCTTAGGCATGGGTGTTTGTCCTTACGATAATTTAGGTTTAGTAGCGTGTACGCTTTGGGACTGATGACCTTAGCAGTTAAGTCCCATAAGATTTCACACATATTTGAACATTTTTTGATGTTGACATGATGCGTTATCCTGACAACTGTTTTTAGTTGTCACATTGAAAACTGTGTATTTTTGTGTTAATATTGCGACATTAAAGATGTCAATTCAGCTGACACAGTTGTCTTCAATCCTAGAATAAGTAAACAAAAAAAATATTGCAACTTACAAATGGCGACCCTGCCAAGATATCAATTGGTCTGCCTGGATGGTAATTAGTCAAATTAGCAAGAAAAATAAAAAAATTGAATTCTGGAAAAAAAATTATCTTGTTTTCTTGTGACGAGTTACCCATTGTATGTAAATGCCTAGTGGAACAGAATAGAGTAAATGTGTGATCGAAACTGTAGATTAGTTGTATTAGCAAGTAGAAGAACATTTGCCATTGTGTAGATGTAGCTTGTGTATGAACTTGCTACCGCTCGCGAAGTTATTCACTGCGTTGTTGAGTTGGATTGAAATACCACAAACAATGAACTGCGTTTATAATGATGTGTACATAATCTAAGAAACTTTCTGTGATATTTTGGAAACAGATAATATAACTTGATGTCGACGAGAGCGCCAGCTCGCGCAATACGAGAAAGGCAGAGGTTGGTTAGACGATCGGAGATGGTGGAAGAACGGTGAGTAACGCAGATAGGTCAAACTGAAGATCCTGATAAAGATTGATGTACAACAAAAGGTATAGAGTGCGAGTCACGGAACGGTAGGTAGTGACAGTGCAGAGGGAATGGTAACAGTTTCACCATTAGTATTACAGTCTGAGAATGTACAAAAACGAACAAATGACGGATCTAGTGGGTCAGAAACTGAGTCAGAGGACGAGAAATTTCGGTATGATGGAGCGAAAGAATGTGTGTAAGTGCTTTGGCACTGTCCACGGAAGTCGGTGAGACGCCAGGTGAAAGACGCGGACGCCAAAATTTTCATCCAATAGTGACAGATGACGACGGCAGAGAATCAGATACTGTGTTCGCATTATTGAAGCAACTCACTATGGTCGTAAAGAAAACGAGTGAAACGACAAATACAGGCTTAACAGACTTAAACACTGAAACAAATGCAAGGTTAGAAGATTTAAAAGCCGAAACGGTGAATTTAAAAACAGAGACAAATGCTGTATTAAATAGTCTCCAATTTGAAACTTAAGCTGGGTTCGAAAAGTCCGCGAAGATCAGCAGAAACTGCCAACAGAAAAGTAAATGAACAGTTTAGTGAAATCCGGAGAGAGGTGAGAGACTCGCGGAAGCTTATACAATCGTTAATGTCGCACCAGAAAAAGATGCGTTGTGACGTTTACCAAGTGCAGGATGCAGTGTCTAACGTTAATCAAAGAATGGACAAGTTAGCACGTAACAATTCTGGTAAGCCGCAACAAACCGTGGCAGAGCTCAATGTCAGAAAACGTGGGGAGTGAACAGCATTAAAACGATTCGACACACGTGTTGAAAACATAGCCTCGAAAAATCAGAAACAGTATAAAGACATTCGTACAGAACTGAAACAGTGTATCGTACAGAAAACAGAAGCCAGGTGACGGAATCTGTAGTATCATCCGACGTAGTGATGGACAGAAATCCAGAAAGAAGCAAGTCAGTTGTAAAAATCTTCCGTAGCAGTAGCGGAAACACAAAAACGTCATGAAATTTCAGTCGTATATCCGAAAGAGGTTGCGTCCATAATTACGGAAGCGAAACAAAAGCAAATAGGAAAAGAACAGTTAACACAGCTGAGCGAAGCAGGTGATGCGCGGTCACAGCAGACAAGGTAGCGAGAAACGGTAAACGCACGCCTTCCAACAGAGCGGCAGCCGACCCTCCGAACGTACGCGAGTGAATCGAGAGTTACGGCAACACAAGTACCAATTTCGCCATTTCCAAGTTACAGTGCAACAGGTTATAGACCCCAAGACAATATGAATATAACAGAAAGGCAAAACACTGAACCATTAACGGGAAATGTAAACTAATCTTTCAATCCGATACACGAGGAAGTGTACAGCGTAGATAACTGCACACCCCTACGTAGATACGATGCTAGATGGGACTTAAATACGTCATATCAAGACCCAAATGTGGTAGAACGAGTACAAGAGAACATAACACAGCTAAAGGGATCAGGTTATGTTGTGAAAACACAAACGCCGCATGGTGGAAGAGAAAAATTTGACAATGATCACTTTTTGACAGTCAGAAAATTGCAACATTACAAGGAAAGCGGGAATGGCTTACAATCACGCACAGTTATAAATTAATTTCACATCGATTTATCAGTGCATTGGCCACTTAGCCATAAACTTGACTTCATTTGTGGGCATATGGACGGTGCAATAGCGGAATCCATGCTAAGAGAGGCTGTAAGCTGTCAGTCGTATAAGCAGGTTAAACCCGCATTCTTGGAGCTGTACTGGTCCACAAAAACCCAAAATAGAATAAAGTATGAGTTATTACAGAAAATGTTGTTTGAAAATTCAGGAGAAAAAAAACTCATTAGATTTTTCCAGGAAATGAAAAAAAAAAGAATCAGTGTTTAGATAATCCGTATAGTGATTGGGAACTGATATGTATGTGCACAATGAAGTTGCCGCTACGTTATTAGCAGTCATTGGTTGGTAGGGCAGGAGATAATATACAAGCATTTAAAGGAATGTTAAGAAAGCTTGAATTCATATTCAGTGAAGATGACGCAAAGAAACAACGTACAATCAAACAACACAATAATAGGGAGCATAACAGCAACCGACAAGGTTTTAATAATAATAATTCCAATGGCAATAATAACGTAGAAGAAAGGTAATGGTTTTGGAAGGTGTGGTAATCGCCCATGGTTTTGGAGACGCACAGAGGGCAAATAAATATTATGGTTTTGGTGGGCCGCGGAATTACAATGGTGGATTTGGTCCTAGAATCTACGGTGGTAATTCAGATCCGAGATACAATCGCAGTGCGTACGAAGACGGAAGGTTTAGATTTTTCAGCAGCAAAATCCAGGTTATTCAGATGGTAATGGAATGGACAGAACGCAGAAAGGTTGGGAAAATCAAGCTTCATTGGGACAAAACACGCGAAATGAACCGTAGAAGAAGTCGAGTTGAGGCCACCAAACCCAGGTAAAAGACAGAATTGTCGATATGAACGGTACGAAGACCAATAGTAATACACAAGTTAGAACTGAAGTCCCTCTAGTAGCTAAAGTAAAACATTGACATATTGTAAAATTATCACCAAGCAATAGGAAGGTTATAGTGTTGAAAACAAATTGTTTTCTATATACAAAGGCCCCATGGAAGTAAGTACTGTAGTCCATGATAATGCAGTCGAATTGATGAATCCAAAAACAGGAAAATCATTGGGTTTGAGCCATTTGAGTCATTTAATAGTATATAAATGTCAAACAAAAGAAAAAAAGAGTAACTCCACAGGAGAATTTAGTTGTATTAAATGTCCAGATATCAAAGAGTATGAAAGATAGCAAAACGCACACACATAGAACTTTTAACTTGTACTTACCTCAGATAAATAAATAAAATGAGTATAGTTATGAAGGTAAATGGAGAATGATGAAGAAATGACAGGAAAATAAGGACTAAAGTAACTATTCTACAAATCAAATGTGTTCTGGGGAAAGAGTTGAACGTAAGGGGAAAAATAAATATCAGAATGTGGTGAGTTTGACGAGGTAGTAGCAGATTCTCTCTTACAGACGTAGAGTGAAGGAGGAGGAAGTTGATTTTTGTAGATGAAAGGAAGTGAAGAAGTAAGAAGGAAATAGATAATTAGGTGGGAAAGAGATAGGCATTTTTAATTTGTTCTGTCTAGGACGATGAACAAATAATTGAGGAGATTTTTTGGGGGAATTTGTGAAGCATATATGATTTGTAGGAAGTACCAAAATCTGATACAGAACGAGAGATATGAGGGAAATAAATATAAGAAGTCGTTAGGGGGCAATAATTAGGAAAGAGAATTGAAGTATGCACTTAAGCAAGAAACATGTTATTTCGAGGAAGGAGGTGAACAGTGGGAAGAAAAACTAACCCAAAAAATATTTCAATAAGCATGAGTGCGATGAGGGAAGAAAGGAATATAAAAGTATACTATCGAGAAGGAGAAAGGGATAAGTACAACTGAGAAAAAGATATTTTAAACTTTAAAAACAATAAAAAACGCAACAAAACAATAGAGAAAATTTTTGAAACGGAAAATGTCAATAAAGCAGAGATAAAGTGTATTTTGAAGTTCTGTTACAGCTATGGATAAAAAGAGGAGATTGCACAGAAAAGGATGTTGGAGTCGGAGTCAAGGTACGAAATTTTCAAAATAACAAAATATACTTGCAGTTAGAAAATTATAAAAGAAGTAAAATTTGAAAGTCACTAACTTACTAACCGTCATCACCAACTATTTCACTCTTACTAAACATCGTGATGAAGATGAGGAAACCATGACGTTTATATTAAGAAAAGAAAATGAGAAAAGAATGGAATATATATATATTCCTGCAAATGGAAAAAAGAACACATTGACACCGGTGTGTCAGACCCACCATACTTGCTCCGGACACTGCGAGAGGGCTGTACAAGCAATGATCACACGCACGGCACAGCGGACACACCAGGAACCGCTGTATTGGCCGTCGAATGGCGCTAGCTGCGCAGCATTTGTGCACCGCCGCCGTCAGTGTCAGCCAGTTTGCCGTGGCATACGGAGCTCCATCGCAGTCTTTAACACTGGTAGCATGCCGCGACAGCGTGGACGTGAAACGTATGTGCAGTTGACGGACTTTGAGCGAGGGCGTATAGTGGGCATGCGGGAGGCCGGGTGGACGTACCGCCGAATTGCTCAATACGTGGGGCGTGAGGTCTCCACAGTACATCGATGTTTTCGCCAGTGGTCGGCGGAAGGTGCACGTGCCTGTCGACCTGGGACCGGACCGCAGCGACGCACGGATGCACGCCAAGACCGTAGGATCCTACGCAGTGCCGTAGGGGACCGCACCGCCACTTCCCAGCAAATTAGGGACACTGTTGCTCCTGGGGTATCGGCGAGGACCATTCGCAACCGTCTCCATGAAGCTGGGCTACGGTCCCGCACACCGTTAGGCCGTCTTCCGCTCACGTCCCAACATCGTGCAGCCCGCCTCCAGTGGTGTCGCGACAGGCGTGAATGGAGGGACGAATGGAGACGTGTCGTCTTCAGCGATGAGAGTCGCTTCTGCCTTGGTGCCAATGATGGTCGTATGCGTGTTTGGTGCCGTGCAGGTGAGCGCCACAATCAGGACTGCATACGACCGAGGCACACAGGGCCAACACCCGGCATCATGGTGTGGGGAGCGATCTCCTACACTGGCCGTATACCTCTGGTGATCGTCGAGGGGACACTGAATAGTGTACGGTACATCCAAACCGTCATCGAACCCATCGTTCTACCATTCCTAGACCGGCAAGGGAACTTGCTGTTCCAACAAGACAATGCAAGTCCGCATGTATTCCGTGCCACCCAACGTGCTCTAGAAGGTGTAAGTCAACTACCCTGGCCAGCAAGATCTCCGGATCTGTCCCCCATTGAGCATGTTTGGGACTGGATGAAGCGTCGTCTCACGTGGTCTGCACGTCCAGCACGAACGCTGGTCCAACTGAGGCGCCAGGTGGAAATGGCATGGCAAGCCGTTCCACAGGACTACATCCAGCATCTCTACGATCGTATCCATGGGAGAATAGCAGCCTGCATTGCTGCGAAAGGTGGATATACACTGTACTAGTGCCGACATTGTGCATGCTCTGTTGCTTGTGTCTATGTGACTGTGATTCTGTCAGTGTGATCATGTGATGTATCTGACCCCAGAAATGTGTCAATGAAGTTTCCCCTTCCTGGGACAATGAATTCACGGTGTTCTTATTTCAATTTCCAGGAGTATATATATATATATATATATATATATATATATATATATATATATATATATATATATATATATATCTTAATATGTCAATTATATTTTCTTATATTTGCATATTTTTTCCAACATGTTTAAGTTAAGAAAACCTAATATTACATTTTTGGAGGGTTAAGAGTCTATTGTAACGTGTTCATTAAAAATTTAGGATACATAAATATGAAGTTAGTTTAAATTTTGCAAAGTAATTAGTAGAATTAGAAATTTATTATGTTTGTAAAAGTCAAATTTGAACATTTTTGTAAAGTCATAATGCGTAGAGTTAAGATTTTTGGGGAATATAACCACATTAATGTATACGACTATACCTTTAAAGTCACGGATATGGTTGAGTTATCGATGATAAAGTTTAATTGTAAGAAATAAACATGTCACCGATTACGATTAAAATGAAAGCTAGAGAACAGTAACACTTGTTATAAAAAGGGAAGATAATATTAAACGTAGGTTTCTTCAACTTCAATACATATCCATCATCATTTGACATAAATTAGGTAAACAAGGAAAAGGAAACCGGAAATTTTTGAGATGATACAAATTTTTATGTATATACTCAAATTATTTGAATTAAAAATATAGTCAACTATTCTGAAAGGAAAAATTTCTTAGATTAGTTGAATAGAATTGCATAAAAATCTGAAAATTAACGCCAATGTTAAATTGTAAAAGAAAAAAAGAAGAAAATGACTTAAGAGCACTAATCTGTAGACATGAAAATCAAGTATAATATAAAATAATGAGACGGAATCGGAGCACTGTTTAAGTTATGCAAAATATTGAAATACGATGTTAGTCAGTAAACATGGCAATTGCTATAGTCAGCAGTTGCAACCAACATTTGGACTGGCTTTCATCAATTTCTCAACTACTGATTGACTTAGTACAGAACTGAACACGGATGAGGAGGATATGTAAGGTGGCAGAATAAATGAAGGTCAGATTCGCATCTTACATGAGAGCTTTACACATCACAATGGGAAGATAAGTATGCACCTAACTTAATGCAGCGGTAATGAGCAAATCTGTCTATCACTATGCAATACAAAAAGGGATGACACTCAGTCGATGGTAATTAACATAGCGTTCCTATAATGCATGTTTGAGCAAGAGATGAAACAAGCAGTGAGAGGCGGTTTAGTTTGGAATTCCGATGGACGAGGGCAGAGGCAAGGCCGCGCTACAGGGGGTACCACGAAAACAACCTAAGGGGTGTCCCAGGTGGAAAGTCAACGATCAACCAGGTGACTCAAACGGGGAGAGCGAGTATAACGGCCCATCTGAGGGAGGACAGGAAAGAAAGCTTTTAGAAAACTGCGTTTCGGAATTCTAAATGTACACGAAACAAGACCAGTGACGCATTTTCGATCGCGTGTCCAGCAAGTGGTACACACATGAAAGAGTCAATGTACGCATTTTTGCGTCTGGAATGGGCACAAAACGTCCAATTGACGGAAACGTTCTAGGAAGGAGAAAAGAGCGAAAGGTTTGATGCAATTTAATGGTAGGGGCCTTGCGATTGGTAGAGAGAGGTTCCACAAAATAAGAGGAACGCTCCTATTGGTCGCAAATGGCTGTGACGTAAAGAACGAAAGAATCCAGGTGGGGAGACAGTTCGACTGTGAGTAAGACAAGACGGAAATTTTTGTGGACTCTTGTCTTAACTGGCTTCAAGCGCAGAATGGAGTGCATAACGCTCTCTATGACGCAGAGGGGTAATTTGTGTGAGCACTGCGTTCACAGCGGCTGATATCCAGCTATAAATTAGCTGTAGCATCGCTTAGCTCCAACTGTGGAGAAACGAACCAGACAATTAGTTAATTTTTCTTGCGAGAACTGAGAGGGCATTATAATATGCACGCTTCTCCAATCATGAGCGAGTGTATCGCCACATTCTAAGGCTAGGGATTAGTACATGTTCTCTCGCATAACGAGAGAATAGGGAAAGTTTCTGCTGGAAAATTCAACACAGGTGTAATTAGTGTTATAGGAATTTGAGTGGAAGAGAGCGGCCTAACACACGACAGCTCATCGCAGCTTAAGGTAAATTCCGCGTGCAGAGGAATAAACCTGTTGGTTCACCAGCTTGTGTCCACTGGAAACTCGAGCGACATTTTGCTCTATTTGTCACATAACTAACCATTCACCATAGACTTGACTGTCATCCTAAAAGTAGTACCGAACTTTGAACCGGAATCAGACGATTTTCGTAGTACTGACCAACATCATAATGTAAATGTAGGAACAATTTCGTAAAGAAACTAATAGTTAACTTTAATATTGTCGTTTTTGGGATAATTTGACCTTCTGAAAGAAACAGTGTTTATAATTGTTGTGTTTAGGATTATTTTAGTTTTTGATTTTGACGAGATGCTTTATCCTGACAACTGTTCTTAGTTGTCGCTTTGAAAACTGTCTAAACGCTCGTATTTTTGTGTTAATATTGCGGCATTAAGCAAGTCATTTTAAATGACACAGTTGTCTTCAATCCTAGAATAAGTAAACCAAAAATGTAGCACCTTACGTATCTTCCTGAGCATTTCTGTGAAATTATACCTACTTTTGAAGTAACCAACATAACAACCAGTATGAATACCATACCACAGGACGTTCTCGACGAGTTTATTACCGTGCAGCCCCGCCAGATTAGGATGGCACCCCTAAAGCGTCATGACAAACAATTTCACGAAACAAGCTGGAACCACACATTCGTGGCAGGAATAGCCTTCTCCGTTGTTATTCTCGTTATAGTCGTTGCAATGGCAGCAATTTACTGCCAGCGGCATAATTCTTGCATACTACCACCATTTACCATGCATTCCACTATCTTGTTATATACATGGCCACTCACTACAGCCAGCACTTGTAAATCGTCTGGTACAGGACCTGACAGGCACCATAATCAGCTTCGACCACGTTCAGAAGTGTGAGTGGGTTGCAGCAACAAGAGCTTTGTGAAAAGCGACTCTGTAACCGATCTGCCTATCGAAGGCAACAAACACCAAGCGGAACTATGAATAATGAATTAGTTCTTTTTAAGAGTTTGATCCCACCCTTTTATTTTGTTTTGAGATTGTACATTTGACATATCTTTTGTGGTACCTAGGAACCTGTTCATTCATAGATACTGACAAGAACTGTGTAAACAACGTCATTGTAACATTACCTCTGGGTACGGGGTAGCAATACCTTCTCCCACAGTTAGTGTTTCCCATGATCTTTTTTGCGCTCTGCCCAGTGACTCAGAAGAATTTATAGCTGCAGAGTGAATTTTTTTCCTAGGAGGGAAGGAGATGAACGGCCAGCCACCTGCTTCGACAGAGACCGGCGACCTACAAACCTCTGTCGACTCTTGCCCTTTCAGCATTATGTTGTCCCGCTCTGGTCTTGGGGTGTCGCTGATGGATGGCCGCACGGAAGTCCTTGAAACTCTTCACAACGGGTCATCACGGACAGACTCAGAAATCGTCTACAGCTGCAAACTGGTCCCACATGGGGCTGATAAAGAAAGAAGCCAATCTGCCCAAAGGAAGCAGGCTGCCATGGCCGCCGTGAGATACGATACATAGCTGTACAGGTAGGTCCGAAACAGTGAGAAAAGCTTGCGAGAGTGTTGCAGGTTAGGTTGTGTTAAGAAACACTTGTTAAAAAAATTCAATAAGTTGGGACGCTTCCGAGGCCAGGAACACTGAAATTGTGGATAGATGATGGCAACAGCGACAACTTTTAACTTTCCGAGTGAAGGTGTGTGTCCCCATGAACAGACGGTCGGCCGATAGATGTTCATTTGTGAGTTATTTGTCTGACATTAGACGAAAGCAGGTTATAGTCCCTGTTGTCAAAGGACCTGTGACGGCAGAGTAGCAGAGTATAACCATGGCGGATGGATATAACTTACAGCGGAAGCAAAATGTGGTCGCTCTGTGGCAGCTAACCGTAACTACATGGCGCCACATCAGAGACTGGCCCTACTCTGTGGCGCGCTCTGTGTACACATGGTGCTCAGAAATAGTCTGTAAATCTTGTAAGGATGTTGAAGAGTAGGTTGCACTGACAAATGATTGTTAAGAAAAAAATTCGATACGTTGCGGCGTTTCCCAGTTAATCAGCGTTGAAATTAGCTAATCAGACTGATGTGTGCAAAGACGGTGTCGCCAGACATGTTTTTCGTTTGTTTTCATAAAACCGAAAGAGAGAGCGATAAAAAATTGGACATAGGACGTTAGTAAGAATAGAACCCGAGTCAAAGGCTGAGCAGTCAAGTGCGCAATCGTCTACGCTATGATAAAAACTGACGTTAATTGTATAAAGCACTAAATAAAGATACTGATATCTTCTTTTTCTAGGATACCTTCTAGACTCAACACATTCTGATGCCTCTGAAAACTCACAAGGGGAAGGCCTCAGTTACGGACATAAGATTCGGCTCATATTTGGCAGGTCTCTTGTGCACAGCCTAAAATGAAAGACCCTAGGCTATTCTGCCTTGCCTCAACAGCCTCCCCCCCCCCCCCCCCCCTTGTTTAAGAAAATAACTTCTAAATTTCATGACGCAATCGAGACAGAATTGAAGCGATTGAAGCCGGCCTTGTGGAAGAGCGGTTCTAGTCGCTTCAGTCCGGAACTTAGCGGCTGCTACGGTCGCAGGTTCGAAGCCTACCTCAGGCATGGATGTGTGTAATGTCCTTAGTTTAGTTAGGTGTAAGTAGTTCTACGTTCTATGGGACTGATGACCTCAGATGTGAAGTCCCATAGTGCTCAGAGCCATTTGAACCAATTTTTGAAGCGATCGATAGATTATTGAAAACTGAGCATTTTCCGCCGACGTTTATGGTGTCCGCAAACGCATATCTTCTTACAAATCGAGGTAAGAGACTTTTTCGACTGAATGTGGATGTGACGCAGAGAAACAAATTTTGATTCCAGTTGCATTCTCCATGTTTTTATTTGTATTTCTTCTATTTCGAATTTAGTAGCCACTGGAGGATTGCTAAAGTAAGTAAATTAATAGGGAATAATAGCATGATAAGGAAATAAATTTATGAAACGATTAGGATCAGCAAAAAATTAAAAATCTAGCCCTGGTCGATTTTCAATGTCTCTTTCACTCACTAAGTTAGATGTTCTCGGTTTCCTTCGGACAACTAGATCGACATTTCTTGTCATGCAAACAGCGAATATATTCGCAGCACAAAGAACATTGAACGAATGCAATCTTCACGCATTATATCGTTCCTTCCGAATATTCCGACGAAAACAAACTTAATTTACAGTTAGAACTATTTCTTTTCATGAATTAATACAATAACATTGCCTGAAAAATCAGTGCTGAAAGATGATCGTGAATTATGCTGTGAATCGTCATTGCATCCTCTCGGTTGTGCAAATCCCTCTCGGTTTCCAACTCTGACTATAATTCTGAAGTTTAGAAATAAAGTTTTTAATTTTGCGATAAAATAAACATCACATGATTGGTACATAGGTGCGCAGTTCGGTGGTAATGCTTCAGTAAACTCATCCTTGTGCTCTTCTAACAACGCACATAGACTGCCTCCTTTGTGACACCTTGCATTGTCATACTGGTAGATGCCATCGTACCTAGAAAAAACAAACTGCATGTAAGGGTGGACACGATTACAAGAAGAGGTGCATAGTTGTGCTGAGCCAATGTGCCTTCCAGAATGACGAGGACACTCTGAAAATGACGCCGTTCGCCGATGAACTGTAGTCAAAATGAGTGTATGAAGTAAGTTCCTGCTGTGAAGGCCTATACGCAGCAACGTTCGCTGAAAGCCGCTTGGTTCATCTGGCCAATTAGTTGCTCAACAGTTGCACATCTCCACAGCCGCCATTCACCCCTGTCATCAGTAACCCTTGATGCCTCGGAGCCGGTTTTGGATACGGTCACTTTTAATTTGCTGTATACTTTAACCACGGCGCCACGCGAAAAGTTCCAAACTTAGCCATTTGGGAAATGCTCCACGCTTGGCCCGAAAACCAATGATCATCCTCTTTGGGGTGTCAGATGAATCGCTCTGTTTCCGCATTACGACAACGCCTTTACTGTTTTCCGCGTCCCCGGACACGCGTTATATACCTCCCACTGCTAGAGCTGCCACCTGGTATCTGTGTGTGGTTACAGCACAATGACGTCGAACATAGGAGGTGGTCATATTGATGTGTTTTGACCGTGAATAAACGTCCTATCACACATGACGGAGTTAGTTTCCCCATCTCAGTAATTCAGTATGAGAAAAATCTCCTTATTTGCCACATATAGTTTTAAAATTTTCTCAAGATATGTTTTGTAAATCGTATTCTTCTATTTTCCGGGTTCCTAACAAGTGAAGTAAACATTTTCAACAAGTTCTTTAAACGACTGACGTCTTTTACACCCCGAGGACCAAATTAATAATTAGTTTTTTTTATAATAACGGGAAAACCTTGGGCAACATTTTTCCAGGCGATGTAATGGAATATTGCGCCGTATGAATGCTTTATTTTATGTACACTGCCAGCTGCGACAAGGGTTAGTTTTTCTACCCTATGCAATAATGTGCGTTGAGCTCTCGTCTTCGCAGCAACCTTAATCGACATTTTTTTCATACAACAAGCCTTGAATTTCTAATTCTTTACTAATCCAAGTCGTTTCGGAAATTTATTTGCCTACTTTATTATTATACCTTACTGATTTACTTACTTTATTAACTCTCTTACCAGGGGCACTTACGATGTGGAAAAAATACAAATAAAAAAATTGCAGAATGAAACTGGGAATCGAACACTTCTCATATTCTCAGCCATAAGCCCTTTTTTTAAATTTTTTGTATTTTACTAATTAAGGAAAGACCTGTGGGGGCTCCAGCAGAGAGGGCAGCGGTTGACTCGAGGCCAGCCCAGAGTGTCCCCGTTACCGCCTGTTAAGTATAGCAAGTACGAGTAACAGGAACATTTATTAGTCACAAAACCCTATTGTGTCCTGATAACCATATAGCTCACCAGAAAAGAACCCCGCTGAGGTACGAAAAAACAGCGGGAAAATAACAAGCAGGTGGGGCCACCTCCGGTTCCCTTCAACAATTCACAATCATAACTAAAAGTAAAAGAATGTAATAAAAATTTAGTCGGGTATTTGTTATATGTTCCAGGGTCGTTTACTCGCTCTCTTTTTCCTTAGCTGATCGCTTTACTTGATAGGTTCCACAAATGACATCTTGCTGTTTATCGCTGGACACTCGGCACACCCCAACTATCTAGCGGGTCCGTAAAACCGCTCCTAAGAAATTTACGTACCAAACCTTGTATCCGTATATAATCCAGTACTTTCGTATACGCATCGTAGTACATGTAATGGGCCGTCATATCCGTGATCCACGCCACCGCTTTCGTCTTATGAGACGGGAAATATGATTACTCCGGAAAAAGACACAACGTTACAGAATTTGTGAATGCATTCTGCGCCCCTTGGACGCGATTATTTTCCTTGCCAAAATCGATACCTCTAACGCCGCTCCGCAGACCAACCGGAGGTGAAGCACACCGCATGGTACACAATTGGGCGAATCCATCATATGCATAACGTACTTTCGGTCATTCATCGGTACTTCTGGTTCACGACAATGTGCCATATCGATCTGACTCTTGTAAATAGATGGGGATGGTGAACAGTGCGCCGCACCACTCTCTAATAGACGACAGGAAGGGCCTTGCCACAGTTCGCGCAGCTCCCACCGTCGGAGGTTCGAGTCCTCCCTCAGGTGTGGGTGTGTGTGTTGTCCTTAGTGTAAGTTAGTTTAGGTTAGATTAAGTGGTGTGTAAGCCTAGAGACCGATGATCTCAGCAGTTTGGTCCCATACGAACTTACCCCACCAAACGACAAGATGTTTGTGTTCCACCTTGTTCCCGGCGATATGTACACGTCCTTCGATGTCGGCGTCCGGGACGTCGGTAAACGCACCCGAATGTAACTGTGTTCAACGATGAACGTCCGCGAGTACGTAAACGAGGTTGATATATGTCTGATACTGTCCCGGAGAAGATTCTGTCTAGTTTTTCGATGATCGATCCCGTAAGGGAGTGATTTCTCTGGCGCCACCATTTGTGCATGATATTAATGTACGTGGTACGCGCCTTCTCGTGGACGTTGACTGAGCCAACAGCCCCTTCTCCAGCTGAGAGAGTAAGTGTGTCGTATGTATTCTAAAGAGCTGTTTACATAATACCCAAACGCCACCTGAATCCTCATAGTCATCGTACGCGACATAGGGAGAAGGTGTGTCAGGTGGCACATCATAGGAGAGAGAAGTTGGCGAATGACACTCGCTGCAGTATGTCCGTAGACCGCAGGGCGTTTAATCATAGAGACGTCCGAACGCTGCTCAACAACCGAAGGTAGTTGTCCGCAGCCGTTCCCGCCTTCTCCTTATGAAGGGTGACTCCAAAACATTGCAGAGTTTTCATCACAAGTAAGGGCCATTCTGTTCCTGGTTCTAGTCCTAGCCTCACAAGCATACATTATGATTTTCAGAAGCTGACCTCGCTACTAGCTGCCACCCCAGTGAGTAACGCGTCTCCCTCTCAATCCGGAAGTGAAACATAATATTATCTGCCTATGTGCTACATTTAGATCATAAATGCCATGCGGAGACCCCAGTAAGCCAACGGCGAAGGTCTGCGACACACGGTTCTAAGGCGATCGCATACAGAAGGATCAAGAATAGGCAATGATCTTAAAACACTACACTCTCCGTCCGTTGATCACCACTGCTGATCTGGCACCATGTAACAGTCACATCACCGCAATGGGCAGTAAAGGCGCGACACCCATCCTGTTCATCACCGCCGCGAGATGGGCATGATCCATTCAATCAAAGGCATGGTCGAAATCTGGGGCGCCCGTTGACCGCCGGAGACTACAAGCCACCACGAGGGCGACAACGTCACCATAGTCCCCCAAGGCTGCATGATTATTGTTTGTGCCACCAGCACAGGTCTCATCAGCATGTATATTATCTGCCAACGACCTTTTGATGCGACCGCCAAGAATACACATAAAGATCTTATAGTCATTATTAAGGAGAGTTAACGGGCGATAATCACATGGTTTTGGCCACTACGCGGCTGGGGTACTGGGTTCACGGGCTATCTGCAAATCCAAAGGGCACCATGAGTTCCTGCTTCAGAAGCTCATTAAGTATGCGTAACCACATAGGTGTCACAACAGTCAAAAAGCTATGGTAAAATAATGTTGGAGGCACCTCATGTAGCCGCTTCCTCCAGCGTCTCACTCGTAATTTTAGATATCTGGTTCCCCCTTCGCACATGTTGCGTCTGATGTCTCGTCCAGGACGGTCCTCAGTTCCCTGTGGCCTTCCTCGTCGGTCTCATAGAATCTGCTAAAATGATCTGTGAACGACGGTACTGTCTAACTTTGTGGTGTAAAAAAAAAAAAAAAAAAAAAGGTTTTCGTCGAAAGCTATCGATATCGTGAATTATCAAATTATCATCTTGAGTCTGCGTCATCTTTCCCATACCGCGTAATACATCGATGGTAGTTGGTTGGGCAAGCAGTCATGTGACTTCGCACGTACCACTGTACCCGCCATCCTCAGCCTCGCAAGTTCTGTCAGCTTCACCTTGACTCGATCGACGGGCGTCCCAATGCTGTTGATGTTAACGGACCCTATCCGATACATTGTTGCATTGCTGTCATCGTAGATAGGACATCTTAGGTGACTAATACCGACCTACACAGGCTGTGGTCTTTCAACCGCCCCCGCCGTTCCCTCATGTGGTATGGAGTTACTCCACGTACACTTCCTGTTTTACACCGGAAGAGTGTGTGGGTGAAGCTCCTCTATCTTCATATGGTTGATATGGGTCTTGAAACCAGTCTCCCAGTGTCCCATCAGTGTCGTGCGTTGCAGGCGCCATAGCCTCCCCGGTATCCTGGTGCCATCAATTGTACTCCACCGCTGCCTCCAGGGCGTCGTCCCGGCAAACACGCATCGCCGTCCCGCCGGTGCCCCCAGCGTCCATGTTAGGACGTTCTTCTGTATCCCTGGTCGGCTTATCTGTACAAGGAAACACCTCAGCATTCTCTTCTGGATCTTGTTGATCGTTCCCCACCGTGAGGCGACGTTAGTTCCGACGTTTAATTGAGTGCTGTTTTCGATGCCAAGCCTCCGAATCAGAGATCAGTATTGCCTCTTGATGTTCGCACGGGACTTCATAATCGTGATCCGTCGGATTGCCTACCTCCATAACTGCCATATGCGAGGGACTTACGAGCGGCACCGAAGGCAGGGCGTCCTAAGAGCGCTGTGGGCGGCCCGGCGTTACATCATCTTTCTATGGCTCGCTGTGATCTGCTACTCTCCTAATATTCTGCTATGTTTCTGTCACGTGTCTTACTTCATTTCGTAATGCCACAGCATAGGTCATGGGGGGCACCGTCGGTTGCTGTGTGAGTCAAGAGGTCGGGGGGGAGGGGGAGGGAGGTGTTACCCCATGGCAATAGTAACCCGACTCGGAACGTACGTGTCCCTCCTTTTCACATCGAGAACATGTTCATAGCTGACCATCAGAGATGACAATCGTCATACGGCCAGCGATGTATAGGTACGATGGGATGCATTTTCGTAGTTCGATCCATATTTGTTTGATGCTATTGAGGACGCACCCATTTTTCAGCGACATGAGTTAGAACCGTTCCGTAAGAGAGTAATGCATTGATCACCAATTCTTCTGGCACCTCAAACGGGAGCTCAGACTTGGATCGTCCGTAGTCCCACGCAAGCGTGCTCAACTGTAACCAATCCAACATTCCCATCCGAGGGACAGATAAGAAATCCTTTGGGTCTCGGAGTAGTATCTCGTCACGCGCCATCTCATCAATGAGCTTGAAACAGAAGATGTTAATGACTATGATTAAGTATTTTCCCACTACAACGTCAGGTTCGAGTTTTACCTCATCCTGTAAATAACGTTCTATCTCGTAAGACTTTGGTCGAGCACGTTCGTTAGCAAAACTAATTTCAGTGTCGATTTGCGGAACGACAAGTCCATGATTCGTTCTATGCACTACCGTGGTACACCACTACACATTTAGCGTAAGCACTCGCTCGTGTGGCAGAGATCTAAGGATCACGCATCCGGCCATCCTGATTTAGGTTTTCCGTGATTTCCCTAATTCGCTCCAGGCAAATGTTGGAATGGTTCCTTTGAAAGGGCACGGCCGACTTCCTTCCCCGTCCTTCCCTAATCCGATTAGACCGATGACCTCGCTGTCTGGTCTCCTTCCCTAAAACAACCCAACCCAACCCTAAGCATCATTTAAATCGCTGCCCTACGGAAGGCAGACCTTCGTCGCTACGCCAACGGCGCTTTCTTTTAAAAGATAATATTGTGGGGAAGGCTAAATAAAAACTGCGCTTTGTTGGCAGAACACTTAGAAGATGCGACGAACCCACTAAACAGACAGCCTACATTACACTTGTCCGGACTCTGCTGGAACAATGCTGCGCAGTATGGGATCCTTACCAGGTAGCAATGACGGAGGATGTCGAAAAAGTGCAAAGAAGAACAGACCGTTTCCTGTTATCGCGCAACAGGTGTGAGTGTGTCACTGATATGATACGCAAGTTTGGGTGGCAGTCACTGAAACAAAGGAGGTTTTCTTTGCGGCGAGATCTATTTACGAAATTTCAATCACCAACTTTCTCTTCCGAATGCGAAAATATTTTGTTGACACCCACCTACTTAGGGAGAAATGATCATCATAAAAAAAATAAGAGAAATCAGAGCTCGAACAGAAAGATTTTGGTGCTCCTTTTTCCCACGGGCCATTCGAGAGTGCAACTGTAGAGAAGTACTATGAAAATCGTTCGATGAAGCCTCTGCCAGGCACTTAAGTGTGAATTGCAGGGTAACCATGTAGATGTAGATGTAGATATACCTTATGGGCACATAAGCGGCATTCGAAAAAGTTTCTTTACTTGATTCCTAGCAAAATACACGGTCGTGGACCTCATATAGTGCGAATCTTGATGAAAAATGCTCTATTTTCAATTAAGTATTGGTCCCGTCAATTCTGAGTCGATTTCACGTCGTGAACATTGCAGATTGTGAAACATCCCCTTTGAATAATTATGCAAGACTGTGCTTAAACTGACACACAATATTTTTTTGCGCAACGCACTCTGACTTTCAATAATCCCTACAAAAGAATGGCCCTGACTAACATTAACCTATACCTTTCACAAATCACTTACCTCACAAAAATCTTCGTTAGTCTAACTACTGCAATACATCGAGCGCCACTACTGCCAGCTAAATAAAAGATTCAAACTATGGAAGCCACTATTGATAGGCATAGTTAGCAAATGAAAGTTTTTAATAGAGAACAAACAATGTATTTACCTTAATAGTCATATATACATATAACAGCTCATGACATCCAGTCTTACAAATTTCAAAACTCCGCCACCTCTCTCCCCACATCCACCACAGTTGGCGGCTCACCTCCAACTGCGCAACGCTACTTACAATTGTTTTCTGAAAAAGTGGGAGATGTTGAGCCAAAGTACCTCAGGGCCTGTCATTTCAGATTGTACAGAAGTGGCTTGCCAAATATGACCGGAATCGGTTGGCCATGTCTGAGGCTTTGCCCTCTGAGTTCAAATATACACAAACCACTGAAGCTGCTATTGCTGCCACATGCAGCGTCGCCCTCGCAACCAACGCCCAAGATTCAATGACAGTCGAATACCACATAGCTCACATGGTCTATGTTAGGCTGGCCATCCTGGTACAGGACGGCATATACTATCCTAAAGTACGAGTTTGTTACCTCCATAAGTGATTAAGTCTCCATAAGTGACGAGATTAGTAAATATGAAGTTAAGTGAACAGCGGAGACCTTATTATGGATAAAGATCTTGAACGTGCAAGGAATTAGATATCAGTAAACTGTAACAAGTGGGTGATTGACTGGTTTCCAAGGAAGAAAAGCTGAACTGAATGGAGTTGTCCTTAACACTGTAAGCAGCAACCTACAGCGTGGAGGGTGATCTACACGAAGACAATAGCCCGTAGGCACACCAAATAAAGTTTCTTTATTCGCAAAAAGCACTCGTATCGAAGATACTGAAACGTCCCCTTAGAAAAATTATACAAGACTGTGCTTAAACTGACACACAATATTTTTTTTGCGCAACGCAATCTGACTTTCAGTAATCCCTACAACAGAATTGCCCTGACTAACATTAATCTATATGTTTCACAAATCACTTACCTCACAAAAATCTTCGTTACTCGAACTACTGCAATACAGCAAGCGCCACTACTGCCAGCTAACTAAAAGATTCAAACTACGGAAGTCACTAACTACTGATAGGCACAGTTAGCAAATAAAAGATTTTAATAGAGAACAAACAATGTATTTACCTTAATAGTCGTAATATATATAGCAGTTCATGACACCAATTCTTACAAATTTCAAAACTCCGCCATCTCCCTCCCCACGTCCACCACTGCTGGCGGCTCACCTCCAACTGCGCAACGCTACGCGCTGTTAGCATCCAGCTGCCGCTGCCCAACACTACAATGGCAGACAACAATGCAGACTAAACACAGACTGCACACGGCACAGCCAGTGATTTTTTCATACCGAGCGCTATGTGGCGTTACCAATAAGAAAACCTAAACAGCCTACTTACATAGCCCCCATGCTCCCCACAAAAAATTTTTACAAATTGTTTTGGGCAGTGGCCAATAATGATTTGATAACATTTTTCATAATTACTATAACAAAGATATTAAATACACACACTTATTGATACAATGTTGGTCAGAAGCTAAAATTTTCTCACAGTCCATAAAGACAGTCCTGATCATTCATCACAGTAAAATAGTAGTGTTTTTCTCAAAGACTGAGCAATAAAAGAAAATGCACACGGAAGTAGTGGATTTCCATGCAGTCTTGAAGAAGTAGTGTTGTCCTTCCAACGAAAGACAGTGCTGACTCTTGACATGCAGACAGGTAATGGGCCACAACAGAGTCAGTCGACGTTGAAGACTATCGGTAGGTAGGTCATCACAGAGCAGACCCACTGTAGTCTTGGTAGAGATTACGGTATTGGTGGGCCACCAGATGTGCAGACCCATTGCAGTCCTTGTAGAAATAATGGTATTGGTGGGTCATCAAAGGTGTAGACCCACTGTAGTCCTTGTAGAGATGGCCAGCAGCCATCTGTTTGACTGTGCAGGCGCACAATCACCACTGAAGAGTCTTGCGGATAATATAACAAGTCCATAACCACCACTTGCGCACTCAGAAAAATTGTTTTTGAAATGTCCTTACAACCAGCAATGCTGTTATCCAGTCCCTTACTGAATTATTAACACACGTGCAAACACTATCAGTCCCTACTTCTCACATATTGTCCATATACTATGACCAACAGAAACGTGTGCAGTGAAATGTAACTCACAAATTACTTAATTTGATCAACTGGTATCAATTACAATTTCATAACATAAGAATACAATAACAAAGGTACAAAACATATCATTAAAGAACATAATAGTACAGATAACATTTGCAGCAATACAGACTTTACAAAAAAAATCGAAATAACAAATACATCAGTGTTACAAAAATTACGACATAAGTACATACATAAAAGATCAGAATAACTTTTGAAACATCAACTTCACACATGAGCATTAGAACAAAACAGAATAAATAATGTTTAAACGTCTTTACGAAGTAAATAGCATGTTATTAATGGAAATTATATTTGAGGATAACAGTATTTCTCATCATAGTGAATGTAGCTTAGTATTAGAAGAGAAAAAATTCTATGAAACAGTACACAGAGACAGGAAGAAAACAAATACACAAGGGTACACAAACAAATAGTGGGATAACACAAGGAAAGGACAGGGTTTGTTTTACTGCAGTATTCTGCAAACAAAACTTTCTTTACTTCTCGGAGATCTCCCTTCGTTCTTCATTATTTCCAAAAAGTCCTATCTATACCTGATTTCTGTACTTTTTTCGTATAACTTCTCAATGCATTTCTTCCAATCCATCGCAAATCATTCTCTTATATAGGCTATCCCCTCTTAAGCTAACTTAAATCTACTGATCTCAGATGCTTAACTAAGGGATGAGGCAATGCAGCAGCACAAAACAATTTACACAAAAAGCAATGATAAAAAAATGGAAATTGGCAAAAAAAGGCAGCAATATTACAACTAATATAAGGCAATGCGCAGCAAACAAGAAAAATAAATCAGTAGTAAAACTAGCTTAACAGAGTAATACAAAGTGATATTTAGTAGCATAAAAATATTACACTAAAGACAACCTTGCAGATAAGGGAAATGTATATTCACATCTTAATATCTATGTAATTAAACTGGTGCACCACAACAACTTATTGTAAAAAAAAATATTACCATGTACTTGAAAAAAAAATTATGTATGCAGTTACTGTTACTAGTCCCTTCTTATTGTTCTTTCCTTTCCAAGTGCTCCTTTTTGAAGAACGTGGATCATAAAATCGTTATTTAATAGATCTGTTGACAGAAAGTTTTCACATTAGCAAATGCATTTAATTTTATTTTATAAACCCAATGCTGCAACACAGCTGGAAACTAGATATCAAATGGAATAAGCAACTAGGGACAAAGCATAAAAATATCATTCAATAGTCATGTGACATTTCATAAGTTAGTAGAATTCTCTCAACTCTCGTAGAAAGACGTTTGTTATAATCAGGTGTCAGATGTAAGTATCTTTCTTAGTAATGAGCGTGTCGTATTTGCGGTGCTTTCTACAAAGGAATGTCAATAGCGAGGATAATGGCCTCCCCTTTTTTTTACCTGTGCCTCTGAAAGGCACAAACTAATGGCTTTCTTTTGTCAGGTGGTTGTCGCGCAGCTGGGTGCCCACGACACATTACGTGCAGGTGGTCACTTAATTGTCTTACCGAAATATTTACGACACCAGTTTCCGCTACAGTGGCAGTCTCATATAAAAAAAATTCACAGGTCAAGAATTTGCGTTACAAATCTGTAGAAACAAAATCATTTAAACATAATTGTGTCCAAAAAATTTTCGCCAGCATAGTGATACATTCACGCATATACACTCATTTCATAACTCTTAAAGTACGATTCTTGGTTTCCAACATCCTTTTTCACGAATCAGAGTCCCTAACCACTACTCTTTATTCCTTACCTTATTCGTCGACACTTCTTCAATATTTCATCATAACAGATACATAGCATAGTCAAATAATTCATAAAGCATCAGCTTATTGACCATAAACATACCACAACAGCATAATACACATAGTCATCGTAATAATAACATCATAACACCTCAGTCAAATTCTCAAAATCGTCGTAGCTTCCTCCAATAATTTCAAAACCTAAAAAAAATTCTCTGCTCATGTCAAAAGTGTCATCTACCTCAAAGGTACTTTAAAAATCATGATCCCATACCAAATACATCATTCAAACCTCTCATAGTATCACAAGGGTTCTGAAAAAATATGAAGATTTCACAAAGTACAGACAAAATACAATTTCGTACGTGTGAAGTTATCCAACTGTGTAATTACGTAAACATCTGTCACTGATGTAGTAAAATGAATGTTTGTCTCTCCCAATAAAATGATCAGATAGCTGTGTAATTAATGTGTTAGAGAAATATGGTATCGATGTGTAAAGTTGTATAAGCAAATGCCATATTAGCTAGGGCTCTTTGTGCTTGCCAAACACATGGTACACAAAGTATGCGTGTACCCCCCTGAGGATTAATGTAATTATATCCTCAGGTGTTACAGATTACAGCAATGGAATGAAATGTATCACGGAAAACTTTCTTTGTAATTCAAATATGTTGATAAATAAATAGTTTAATGCGTGTCCTGTAGCGCTAAATGTGCGTCTTGCTGTAAGACAATCTCTGTGGAAGTGTCGTAGTTATTGTCCTCCGAAAGCTAAGTTCTGCAGAAGTCAATGTACTTACCTCATGATAAACGAAATTGAAATGCTTTGCGTATAGATATCTTAGTTATTACGCTTATTGCCATGATGAAGTAAGTACTGTACTGTACGTATTGTTGTGCTACAGAAAAGGCTGTCTCATTGTATTTATACCACAAACGTTAGTACTAAAACATGTTTTACTTTCCAGAAAAATTCAGAAAAACTGTGCAGATATAAAAAAGATAAACTGCTAAAGCAACATTGTAAATTGTCACTCATTAGTAGCGTCGTGATAAAATCGTGTAGCTGTCACATAAACTAACCACTGTATTATCTGGTATCTCACAGAAAGTACTTTAAATCCAGAATGTATTTTCAAGTAAACCAAAATGTTGCATTAAAATCTCATTAGCAATACTGGTAAATGTTCTAAGTATGTGAGCCTTATAGTCGTTACGTAATCGTGCAACTAACAAGCAAGAATGTACACACGAAATAACACTGTGACGTCTGTTCACTATAACAATGCACTCGTAAATACTGTCTAAATAAGTTCTCTAAGTTCTAGACTGGATAGTTAACTTCGAAACATTGTCGCATGTTAGTTTCTCAGTGTGACAAAACATACTACAAATGTGAAGTGAAATGTTTTATGGCAAAGACAAACTGAAAAAGCAGATTGGTCAATAGACGGTTTTACATGTAAAATGTGATGTAAACCTTTGCTCTTCCTAGTACACAGACTGTCAACTGAAAAGCAATTATCATGTGGTTACGTCGGTAAGGAACATTGGAATTTTGCTCAAGGTTAGCTTATGTTATTTTTCTCTTAGCCGGCCGGCGCACGCGGCTGCCTGCGGTGCGAGTCATTGTCTGTTTCTTTGTTGGAACGCGTCGTTATTGGGATTAGGAGACCTAACTTCTACAAATTCACCTTGTCGAGAGGGCCCTGCTCTGTTTGAAGCTCGCCAGTTCTGATGGATTTCCGGTCTGTCATTATGATCATATCGTCTGACGTTATGTCGGTAGTTCCTGTAATTTCTTGTTTGTCGGTCATGTGGTGGAGAATTTCTCCCTGAATTATGACTGCGCGGTGGACCCTTGGGTCTGAAGTTATTCTGTCTCCCGTGATAATAATAGTTCTGGTTGCCATATTGTCTGTTTCTATGATTGTCTCTGTCATGTTCATTACTACAGAAATACGATCTTTCTCTGTAACTATTACTCTGCCAGTGGTTGTCATACGGGTGGTGTCTGTTTTGGTCACGATTTGTGTTGTGAGAATAGACTTGTCGTGTCCAGTTACTATTTCTTTCATCGCGGAATTGCGACGGATGTGACCTGTAATTTTTGTGCTCCTATTTTCGCGTTCCGCGATTGTCAGTGTCAATTTCTAATTCTTGTAAGAGTCCCTGAAAAGCTTCAATGTCGTCTTTGCATCGTCCTGCTAAAATAATATGCCGTAAATGTTCAGGCAATTTGATTAAGCAAATGCGGATGAGTTCTGACGGGCTGTATGGGTTTGAAAGATACTGATTCTTATGTAACATGTCTTCAAAATATTTCACAAGACTTGAAAATTCAGATTGTTCGAAATTTTTCATCATGATGATGCCATGTTTTACTCGGTCTTGTGTGGCTTGGGACCAATATGCTGAGAGGAAGGCATGGTAAAATTCTCCTTCACTGTGGCAATCGTGAATGAGCGATCGCATTCTTACAGCTGGTTCATTCTCTAAATAGCCACACATAAATTCTAATCTGTGCTCTAGTGACCAGTTGGGAGGAAAACAATGAGAGAATTGATGGAGCCACGCTTGTGGATGAATGTCGTTGCCAGAATTCTTAAATGTTTTGAATTTACGTGCAGTAATGAACAGCTTATAGTCAAAATCATCGTGTCGGCGGGTAGCATATCGGTCATTGTTACGTCGTTTCGGCGGTTCCATCTCAAAATTCGGTGCACCTTGCCAATTACTTTCATGATTTCCGAAATGCCCTGTGTTATTATTTTGTGGTTGTTCTGTATTGCTATGTCCCTCTTCCCATACTGGGGCGCGAGTGTCCTCTGAAATATGTAATTCTTGTATTACTTGAGCCAACTGATCTTGTACTTCCCGCATTTCTCTTTTGTACTGTGTGTTGATTTGATTTTGATTCTGTTTGAATTTCCTAATTTGTTCATACTCTTCAGTGTCAGTGAAGGCTACAGGTTTTGTGTCATTCAGATCATCATCTACCTTCGTAGATAAGTTAGTGAACTGATCTGAAAGTTCGGCTACTTTATCCGACAGTGAAATTATTTCCTCTGTGTGTCTTTCTGAACCAATTTTCAGAGTATCTACTGTGTCCCTTAAGTTCGCTTGAGTTTTTGCAAGTTGCGTAACCGAATCGGTAGATGCAACTGAGTCAATTTTAGCTTGCAAGGTCTCATGATTTTCATGAACAATAGTTTGCAGTTCTTTAATGGCTGCTTCGTGATTCTGTAATGCATTTTCATGCCGCGAAAAAATAGGTTGGAAATGCTCACAAATTTGTGTTTTTACGTCATTACAGACTTTTTGACATTTCGATTCGATGTTATGTAACTCATTAGTTAAATCTTCACGTGTTTGTTCAAGTGTGGTGTCTAACTTTTGAAGCTTTTGTTCCATTGTGTCTAACGTTTGAAGCTTTTGTTCCATTGTGTCTAACGTTTGAAGCTTTTGTTCCATTGTGTCTAACGTTTGAAGCTTTTGCTGTGTTTGTCTCTGATTTTGTTCCATTGTGTCTAACTTTTGAAGATTATGTTCCATTGTGTCCAACTGTTGCTGTGTTTGTCTCTGATTTTGTTCCATTGTGTCTAACTTTTGAAGCTTTTGTCCCATTTGTTGCATTAATTGTAATAACAGTGCACTGGTGTCTGAAACATGTTCTTAGTGCTATTCGACAATGCATTTGAACCGCCAATATTCGCAGTTTGAAAAACAGAAAATGTGTCCTGATTTATTTGAGAAAACGGTGAGGACGCAAAATCTGAATCTACAGTATTTGCAAGATTGTGTCCTGTCATTTCGGAATCGTGAGGCGAGCTGTTGCCGACCGATCGATCGATAATGCTTCCCTGTTCACTAATTGTTTCACTGCCTAGACCATTATTTGCAGCCCGCTCCATTTCCCTATGCGCTATTACCAAATTACTACTTTGAACGTTAGTGAATTCATTACATGGTGACGCTAACACACTGCTTTCGTCTTCACTGTCATTTCTCAGTTTACTTTGGAGCCTAGTATTACGTTTTTCACACGCCATTATTGTCACAATATTTCACACGACAACACAAAAAAAGCACAATTTGAAAAGCAAAAATAAGAGAACACATTAACATATCACTGAAAATAATATCTATTAATTGCAAGCGCAGCTGCGAAATACTTTGTGCAAAACTACATGCATGCCACAACTGTTTTACTGTACAACAATGAAAGACTGCAACTACAAAGGAAATTCTATCATTACGCGCTAGCAATAAACAAAAGCTACACTAATTACACAAACTACAAGAAAAAAATCAGAAGATTCCAGTGAGGTATCCTTGGCTAAGGGTCGACATATGAAACGTCCCCTTAGAAAAATTATACAAGACTGTGCTTAAACTGACACACAATATTTTTTTTTTGCGCAACGCAATCTGACTTTCAGTAATCCCTACAGCAGAATGGCCCTGACTAACATTAATCTATATGTTTCACAAATCACTTACCTCACAAAAATCTTCGTTACTCGAACTACTGCAATACAGCAAGCGCCATAGCCAGCTAACTAAAAGATTCAAACTACGGAAGTCACTAACTACTGATAGGCACAGTTTGCAAATAAAAGATTTTAATAGAGAACAAACAATGTATTTAACTTAATAGTCATAATATATATAGCAGTTCATGACACCAATTCTTACAAATTTCAAAATTCCGCCATCTCTCTCCCCACGTCCACCACTGCTGGCGGCTCACCTCCAACTGCGCAACGCTACGCGCTGTTAGCATCCAGCTGCCGCTGCCCAACACTACAATGGCAGACAACAATGCAGACTAAACACAGACTGCACACGGCACAGCCAGTGATTTTTTCATACCGAGCGCTATGTGGCGTTACCAATAAGAAAACCTAAACAGCCTACTTACAATACCAAGATAAGAATGAGGAGCTAAAATTTCTGCGACTGTAGGAATATGCTGATACGACTATAACATTGTTGCATATAACATATTTGCATAAAGTTTTAATCATCACATCGAAAAAACAAATTTACATTACTAAATTTTATTTGTTCACAATGGCAAGTCTGCTGTCCTAGTAGGCAGTGAAATCCACGCGAGATGGTATAGTGGCAAGCCACTGAAGGGACTAAAACAAAGCAGCGCAGACTATTGGTAAAGAGACGTACGGTGCGCTAATTAGTTTTCTTCGTCCGAAGGGGTACAACGCCGCAAAAATTTAAGGTGAGTTGGTGGCAGTGTACGGACAAAACGCACCATCATATGACACACTGATTACATCTATATACATACTCCGTAGACTATCATAAGCCGGCCAGGGTGGCCGAGCGGTTCTAGGCGCTACAGTCTGGAACCGCGGACCGCTACGGTCGCAGCTTTGAATCCTGCCTTGGGCTTGGGTGTGTGTGATGCCCTTAGGTTAGTTAGGTTTACGTAGTTCTAAGTTCTGATGACCTCAGAAGTTAAGTCCCATAGTGCTCAGACCCATTTTTAGACTACCATACGTTGCAAGGCGAAGGACAACACGTACTAATACCAGACATTTCCTTTTCTGGTCCACTTGCAAACAGAGCAAGTGAAAAACGACTGTCTAAACGGCTCCACACGAACCCTAATTTCTCGCATCTTATCTAGATGATCCTTATACGAATTGTACGTTGGCGGCAGTAGAATCATTTTGCAGCTGGCCTCCAAAGCCGGTTCTCTAAATGTCCGCAGTAGTGCCTTGCTGCAAGAGCGTCGTCTTCCCTCTAGAGATCCCCATTTAAGTTTAAGAAGTATTTCCGCAATACTTGCGTGCTGATCGACCTTACTGGTAACGAACGTAGCAGCACCCCACTGAAATGCTTCCATGTCTTCCTTTAATCCGACCTGGTGAGGATCCCAAGATTCGAACAGTGCTCACTAATAGCGTTATATACGACGTCTCCCAAAATCCTCCCAACTGAAGGAAACCGAGCATTCGCCTTCTCTACAACGGATCTGATGTCCTCATTCCACTTCATATCGCTTTGCAACGTTCCAACTAAATGCTGACTGTGTCAAGCAGCGCCGTGCTAACGCTGCATTCGAACGTTGCAGGATTTGTTTTTCCTACTCATCTGCATTAACTTATACTTTTCTTGATTAGAGCAAGCTGCCATTCATCAAACCAACTAGAAATGCTATCTAAGTCACCTTACATACGTCACTCAACGACCACACCTTCCTGTACACCAAAGTGTCATCAGCAAATAGCCGCAAATTGCTGTTCAAATGGCTATGAGCACTATGGGACTCAACATCTGAGGTCATCAGTCCCCTAGAACTTAGAACTACTTAAACCTAACTAACCTAAGGACATCACACACATCGATGACCGAGGCAGGATTCGAACCTGCGACCGTAGCAGTCACGCGGTACCGCACTAAAGTGCCTAGAACCGCACGGCCACAACGGCCGGCCAAATTGCTGTTAACCCTGTCCGTAAGGTCATTTATGTTCATAGAGAATAAAAGCGGTCCTATCCTACTTTCCTGGGCCACACCTGACGATACCGTTGTTTCTGATGAACTATCGCCGTCGAGGACAACTGGCTTAGAGGTAAGAGGTCTTAGAGCACTCACAGATCTCCCAACCTCATTCGCATGCTCGGACCTCCGTCAACAGTCTGCAGTGGCGCATCGTGTCGAACATTCTCCGGAAATCTAGGAATGTGGTATCTGCCCATATTCATGGTTTGCGAAATATCATATGAGAAAAGGAAAAGCTGATATTCGCACGAACAATGCTTTCTAAAAACGTGCTGATTCGTGAACAGAAGCTTTCCCGTATTAAGGCAACTTACTATTTTCGAAATGAGGATACGTTCAAGAATTCTCTAGTAAAACCGATGTTAAGGACGTTAGTCTATAATTTTCCTGATCCTTTCTCTTACCTTTCGGATATACAGGAGCGACCCGCTCTTTTTTACAGTCGCACGGGACTTTTAGCTGGGCGAGAAATTCGCGATACATGCAAGCTATGTGAGGAACCAACGCTACAGAGTGTTCTCTCTAAAACCGAATTGGGCTTCTATGTGGAGCTGGATATTTATTTGTTTTCAACTCTTTCAGTTGCTTCCCTACGCCACAGATGACAATTTCTATGTCCTCCATGCGGGAGACTGTATGACGGCCAAACGACATTTTCTGTGTACTATCGTCGTGCGCGAATGATCTGTTAAATGTGGCAGACCATTCCATTGTGGCCAAACACGTCTGAATGACGAGGAAAGAAGTAGCAAACAATCTGCCCGTGAAGAACAAGCTATAACAAGAAAAGTGTAGGCCCTGGTGTTCGAAGACCGGCATCTCAATCAGATGTGAATAAATTCTCTTTCCAGCCTGCCTGAGCCTGTCTTTGTCACGCCTCTTACAACAGCTGAACCTCCAGCAACGAAGACATAATGGAACACGTGTAGTGAGGCACGGTGGTTAAAGCAGACCAACTTGATTATCTGCAAGCCTGGCAAGATTAACAGGACCTGTTCAGTCTGCTGCACCTGACAACAGGTTGCGCTACCAATCCAACGTGACTGGTAAGGTATACGTTTGAGTAGGTAGTTTTACAACAGAACCAAAATGGAGAAACTAAACTTAATGGAGACTGAGGAGAAATTAAGAACTGGGGGATTAATACCAATCATGCGACTACGCCAAAGTCCAACAGGGGAAAAGTTTTCGTTACTAAACGCTCAGTAGGGAATCTCTAGTATGTCATGACGTGTTTATAAATTTGAGCCTCACTCCATAGTCCGGATTATGATAGTCTACGGAGTATGTTGAAACAGTAAAAAATATGATTCAGTGGAATAGAAAAACCACATTCTGGTGGTATGTAACGTAGTGCGAAGAACGCTTAGTATGAAAGAAAATCCTCTTCTTTCAGACGCGTCCATCTTATATTAAAATAATAGGAAAAACTAACTTCGTGTTCGCTACAATGCATTTGGGGTATTTAGAATGAATAGTTTTGGTCACTTACAATGAATTCAACGAGCACGCAACACACATCTTGGAAAAAGTATTTAAAATTGGTATAACTGGTGTCACATTTCGCTGAAACTCATTACAATTACAGAAACTGGACTTCCAAAACCTTACTTTAGTTGCAATCGTTGTATAATATACGTCTTCTGGTTCTTAGGATATCTACTTGCAGAGATGGCTGTGCTTACTCTAGAAATTAGAGATGGCCTGATGTTGGTTCGAATTGATATTAGTAATAATCCAAACACGGTGAAATTGCAAAGAAACCCTTTCATATTGAAATAAATAAATAAGCTGGAAATACGCCGAAAAAGAAAAGAACAAATAAAATCTACCATTTTCTGGCCTACAATAGCCTAAAATGAATATTCTTCTAGCGACGCACTGGTAAGGTCAACTTCAGAACCCTATTCATAACACTAGAATGAAGTGTACAGAGTAAACTGCTACGTAGCGTAGAACTGCGGGAAGACGGGCGGTCTGGCAGGCAGGCCGGCAGGCAAACAACACTCCTGCTTTAGCCTGCTTGGTTTCGGTATAGCTTGGCTTGGATGCCAGTAAAACAGCCTGCCCGTTGTCCCGTTCTGCTGCTAATGTGCGGCAGCTTGCCTGTCCGGCTAACAGGCAAACATGAGCAGGTTAAATCGTAATGCGGGCTATGCAGAAGAAGTGCCGTGGGAAACGGCGAAAGAGTGTGTTTTTGTTCTCCGACAACACCACAGCTCACACTGAACATGACACGGTCCTACATGCTGATTCTTGGGGCTGCCATACTTTGTCCTCTCCTGCCACTGAACCAAATGGCACTTGCCTCTTTCCTTTGATGAAGAAAGCATTGCTTGGCAGGCTGTTACACAATGACGACGAAGTGATTTTCGAACTGGAACGTTTGTTGTACAGCCAATATGCAGACTTTTGTAAACAAACTCCCTGTCAATTAATCCAGTACTGGAAAGAAAGTGTCGTACTGAACGGTGAATATGTAGAGAAGCACTTACACTCTCACTATGTTTCATGTCGCACCTTGATATTTTTGAAGTTATAATCAAAAACTTACGAATAACCCTCGCATATATGCAGAAATACGAGGGCGTATTGGTGCGTATGTAATGTTAGTATTGAGCAAATACACTGATTCGTCTGCCAGATGCTCAGCCGTTACACAAATGTGAAAAATGGGCGAACTCCTGCCTTATGCACGACGGAGTGTTGAAAAGTAATTATTCCTATTTTTTATGTGAAAACTCTTAAAGATTAACATTCTGCATTTTTATTCATCATATCTGCATATTTATTTCTCAACATAATCACATTTCGCCGGCCGGTGGGGCCGTGCGGTTCTAGGCGCTTCAGTCTGGAACCGTGTGACCGCTACGGTTGCAGGTTCGAATCCTGCCTTGGGCATGGATGTGTGTGATGTCCTTATATTACTTAGGTTTAAATAGTTCTAAGTTCTAGGCAACTGATGACCTCAGAAGTTAAGTCCCATAGTGCTCAGAGCCTTTTGCTTTTTTGAACACATTTCTCCCGACGAGAGAGCACTTTGTTGATATTGTCCCTGTAGAATGTTTGGTTTTGTTGACGGAGCCAAAGCCTGACGTCTGTTTAAACCGCTTCATCACTATCAACGTGAAGCCCTCGGAGGTATTCTTTGTAGTTTTGGAAACAGACGAAAATCGGATGAGGCCAGTTCGGGACGGTATGGAGAATGATCGATGATAGTGAACCCAGGGTGTCAGATTGTTGCAGACGTCGCAGCGTTCGTGTGTGGTCTGACACTGTCATAGTGAAAGAGAGGATGCTCCATGTACCGACGAACTCTTCGAATTCGAAACTCGATTACGGTACTCTGTGTCTCACTTTACATTACACATCGACAAGTTATTCGCTACAGTTCGGAGCTGCAAATATGGAACGTGAAGAATGTGTTGTTGTTGTAGTCTTCAGTCCTGAGACTGGTTTGATGCAGCTCTCGCAGCTACTCTATCCTGTGCAAGCTTCTTCATCTCCCAGTACCTACTGCAGCCTACATCCTTCTGAATCTGCTTAGTCTATTCACCTCTTGGTCTCCCTCTACGATTTTTACCCTCCACGCTGCCCTCCAATACTAAATTGGTGATCCCTCGATGTCTCAGAACATGTCCTACCAACCGATACCTTCTTCTAGTCAAGTTGTGCCACAAGATCCTCTTCTCCCCAATCCTATTCAATACCTCCTCATTAGTTATGTGATCTACCCATCTGATCTTCAGCATTCTTCTGTAGCACCATATTTCGAAAGCTTCTATTCTCTTCTTTTCTAAATTATTTATCGTCCACGTTTCACTTCCATACATGGCTACACTCCATACAAATACTTTCTGTAACGACTTCCTGACATTTAAATCTATACTCAATGTTAACAAATTTTTCTTCTTCAGAAACGCTTTCCTTCCCATTGCCAGTCTACATTTTATATCCTCTCTACTTCGACCATCATCAGTTATTTTGCTCCCCAAATAGCAAAAATTCCTTTACTACTTTAAGTGTCTCATTTCCTAATCTAATTCCCTCTGCATCACCCGACTTAATTCGACTACATTCTATTATCCTCGTTTTGCTTTTGTTGATTCATCTTATACCTTCATTGCAAGACACTGTCCATTCCGTTCAACTGCTCTTCCAAGTCCTTTGCTGTCTCTGATAGAATTAGAATGTCATCGGCAAACCTCAAAGTATTTATTTCTTCTCCATGGTTTTTAATACCTACTCCGTACTTTTCCTTTGATTCCTTTATTGATTGCTCTATATACAGATTGAATAACATCGGGGATATGCTACAACCCTGTCTCACTCCCTTCCCAACCACTGCTTCCCTTTCATACCCCTCGACTCTTATAACTGCCATCTGGTTTCTGTACAAATTGTAAATAGCCTCTCGCTCCCTATATTTTACCCCTGTCACCTTCATAATTTGAAAGAGAGTATTCCAATCAACATTGTCAAAAGCTTTCTCTAAGTCTAAAAATGCTAGAAACGTAGGTTTGCCTTTCCTTAATCTTTCTTCTAAGATAAGTCGTAGGGTCAGTATTGCCTCACGTGTTCTAACATTTCTACAGCATTCAGACTGATCTTCCCCGAGGTCGGCTTCTACCAGTTTTTCCATTCGTCTGTAAAGAATTCGCGTTAGTATTTTGCAGCTGTGACTTATTAAACTGACAGTTCGGTAATTTTCACATCTGTCAACACCTGCGTTCTTTGGGATTGGAATTATTATATTCTTATTGAAGTCTGAGGGCTTTTCGCCTGTCTCATACATCTTGCTCACCATATGGTAGTTTTGTCAGGACTGGCTCTCCCAAGGCTGTCAGTAGTTCTAATGGAATGCTGTCTACTCCGGAGGCCTTGCTTCGACTCAGGTGTCTCAGTGCATTGTCAAACTCTTCACGCAGTATCGTATCTCCCATTTCATCTTCATCTACATCTCTGCCATTTCCATAACATTGTCCTCAGGTATATCGCCCCTGTACAGACCCTCTATATACTCCTTCCTCCTTTCTGCTTTCCCTTCTTTGCTTAGAACTGGTTTTCCATCTGAGCTTTTGATATTCATACAAGTGGTTTCTCTGTCCTCTGAAGGTCTCATTAATTTTCATGTAGGCTGTATCTATCTTACCCCTGGTGACAGAAGCTTCCACATCCTTACATTTGTTCTCTAGCCATCCCTGCTTAGCCATTTTGCACTTCCTGTCGATCTCATTTTGAGACGTTTGTATTCCTTTTTGCCTGCTTCATTTACTGCATTTTTATATTTTCTCCTTTCATCAATGAAATTAAATATTTCTTCTGGTACCCAAGAGTTTCTACTATCCCTCGTCTTTTTACCTATTTGATCCTCTGCCTGCCTTCACTATTGCATCGCTCAAAGCCATCCATTCTTCTTTTACTGTATTTCTTTCTCCCATTCCTGTCAATTGTTCCCTTATGCTCTCCCTGAAACTCTGTACAACCTGTGGTTCGTTCAGTTTATCCAGGTCCCATCTCCTTAAATTACCACCTTCTTGCAGTTTCTTAAGTTTCAATCTACAGCTCATAACCAATAGATTGTGGTCAGATTCAACATCTGCCCCTGGAAATGTTTTACAATTTAAAACCTGGTTCCTAAATCTCTGTCTTACCATTATATAATCTATCTGATATCTTGTAGTATCTCCAGGGATCTTCCATGTATACGGTCTTCTTTCATGATTCTTGAACCAAGTGTTAGCTGTGGTTAAGTTATGCTCTGCGCAAAATTCTACCAGGCGGCTTCCTCTTTCATTTCTTAGCCCCAATTCATATTCACCTACTATGTTTCCTTCTCTCCCTTTTCCTACTCCCGAATTCCAGCCACCCATGACTATTAAATTTTCGTCTCCCTTCACTACCTGAATACTTTCTTCTATCTCGTCATACATTTTATCAATTTCGTCGACATCTGCGGAGCTAGTTGTCATTTAAATTTGTACTACAGTAGTAGGTGTGGGCTTCGTGTCTATTTTGGCCACAATAATGCGTTCACTATGCTGTTTGTAGTAGCTTACCCGCACTCCTACTTTTTTTATTCATTATTAAACCTACTCCTGCATTACCCCTATTTGATTTTGTATTTATAACCCTGTATTCACCTGACCAAAAGTCTTGTTCCTCCTGCCTCCGAACTTCACTAATTCCCACCATATCTAACTTTAACCTATCCATTTCCCTTTTTAAATTTTCTAACCTACCTGCCCGATTAAGGGATCTGACATTCCACGCTCCGATCCGTAGAACGCCAGTTTTCTTTCTTCTGATAATGATGTCCTCTTGAGTAGCCCCAGTCCGGAAATCCAAATGGGGGACTATTTTACCTCCGGAATATTTTACCCAAGAGGACGCCATCATCATTTAACCATACAGTAAAGCTGCACGCCCTCGGAAAAAATTACGGCTGTAGTTTCCCCTTGCTTTCAGCCGTTCGCAGTACCACAACAGCAAGGCCGTTTTGGTTAGCGTTACAAGGCCAGATCAGTCAATCGTCCATACTGTTGCCCTTGCAACTACAGAAAAGGCTGCTGCCCCTCTTCAGGAACCACACGTTTGTCTGGCCTCTCAACAGATACCCCTCCGTTGTGATTGCACCTACGGTACGGCTATCTGTATCGTTGAGGCACGCAAGCCTCCCCACCAACGGCAAGGTCCATGGTTCATGGGGAGGAGTGAAGAATAAAGATGTGTAATATTACTACCTTTTGATATTTTTAAAAAAGTTTAAAAATTCGGAGCATTACTTTTCAGGACACCCTCGTATAAGACACGTTGGCACACCATAACACAATATGACTAGTGTAAATCGATAATAATCATTTTATTACGAGAAAGAGGTAATGCTGTATTACATTTCACTAGGATAGGGACCACTTAATCCATATCCTGGTAAACAGCTCAGCATTTAATTCAAGTAATAACGCAAATAAAAAATGAGTGAACGATGATCGTGACGTGGGGCTTTCTTAACATCCACTTTTGAATGCGAATCCCTTGTCGTGGTGCATGGAGTATACAGGTGTGTAAAAGGTAATTACGTAACTACCTAATATTGCCATCAATAATGAACTTTGGAAAAAGTGGAAAAATTAAACCAGAAAACGACCTATAATGGGAAGTTTGAGTACGACGTTAAGGAGAAACAGTTTCACAATATTTGCCCATGTACAGTTTCTTGATCTCCGTTTTAGAATAAAAATTCGATTTTATTTTTTATCTGCTATGTAGAAGTTAGCTTTCCATGATACATGACATATCATGATATTTGCTCGTCCTTTTGAGATGTAGATTACATAAACGCATCGAAAAAGAGGGACATACGCCGGATCATAATAAGTAATACGTTCAGTATTTTGGAAAATGAAGGTTATACGTGGACAAAAGAGACAGTTAATTAAAAGCAGTAATTATTCAAACAGAAAATATTGCAGACACGAAGAAGGGAAAATTTTAAAATAGAATGACGAGTCTATTACAGAGAATAAAACGACAATAGGAACATTATAGAATGTGTGTGTGTGTGTGTGTGTGTGTGTGTGTGTGTGTGTGTGTGTGTGTGTGTGTGTGTGAGGAAATGATGGTGGTGTATTCTGAATGCTGTGCTATTCTTCACCCAAAGTATGTCAGTCGCAAGTTGTGTATATATGGAATCTTAAAAAAAAGATTGAATGTTGCGTAAAGAGGTATGATCTCAGAAGCGAAAGGATCAAAATGTGTTATGAATATGAATGAAAATCTAGTGATAGTATTTCTGATTATGCAAAGGTGAGTCCAGCATGTTTTGACGGTAACGAAGTTGAGCAAATTATGGTTTCAGTTGGTCATGCAGGCCTAGACCATTACCTATTAAAGTTTTCTATCAAGAATACCTAAGATAGTTCTGGATCTTGCCTTCTGAGGAATTAATTCTAGATTAGATGGTGTTGATCACGGCCTCTTTTTACTGTTATGTATCTTGAAATTGGAATATGTTAGTATTATATTTTTAGCTGGATGAGTATATGTTGTGGAAGACTGATGTTGTAATGGATTATTCGGTAATGGCTGTATGTAGTACCTGGACATTATACTTAAAAAAAAGACAATCAGAACCTATAATCTTTTACAAAACTATGCGCTGTGTGCCTGTAGTTTTAATGTGGAAATCGATTACACAAAACGGCGATACTAACAATTGTTTCGTAGCCAATCTCATGGTGGATTCAGAGCTACTCCACCGGATGACTGAAATCGTCTCGTCACTCATTATTCCTATAGAGCAAGGCCTGGGAAACCTTTCTTGTGCAGTCGCAGATGTGGCTCACTGAAACATTGTTTTTCTAGATGCGTTACGGTGCCGCTAATGTCATTCGCGAAATGTACGCTGGCTACAAATGTAGTCTTCTAGTAAACTGTGTGTTACAGCTCATAAAAACCAACAATTCTGGAATTTCTCGTCAATCTGAGAACCATAACAGATTGCCTTAATAGGAGTTGAATATAACTATCGCGCACCCTATCTTCAACATACAATCCATAAACCAACTATCCAGCACAGCCCTATAAGAGAAATAAATTACGTACAAGGACTGTGAACACTTTTTCCAAACGAGGTGTCACATTTACCGTTCTAGAAAAGAACGATAAAAAGATCTAGTAAACTTCTTTCTACAGCCTTCTCCTCTACCAAAAGCATCAGGCACATAACTTCCCTGCGATATTACCTGATTTGCAATTCTACACTGATGTCAATGACGTAGACTAGATTTTGTCACAGCTCTAACGATATATGGGAACTGTGACCGGTAGAAAAAAAATGGTTCAAATGGCTCTGAGCACTGTGGGACTCAACATCTTAGGTCATAAGTCCCCTAGAACTTAGAACTATTTAAACCTAACTAACCTAAGGACATCACACATACCCATGCCCGAGGCAGGATTCGAACCTGCGACCGTAGCAGCCCCGCGGTTCCGGACTGCAGCGCCAGAACCGCACCGCCACCGCAGCCGGCAGACCGGTAGATTTACGGCAACACTATACACCTGATAATATTAGTTTAACCGGTTCAATTAAGGTATATTTTGCTACTAAATGATGTACTTTTGTTAATAATGAGACTCTTTGGGTAAATCAAGCACCTTACAGAGGCGTTATAAAAATGATATTGGAACGCTTTTATTCAAGCGGGCAGGCGGGTTCCTCTGAATGCTTCGCTTTTCGACGGTAACACGATGGAAGCCTTATATAACGACCTCTGGCGAATACAGACGCCGTCGCTAGCGTGGGCGCTACTCAAATATAGTTTCGTAACGGCCTCATTGCGGCCACAGTCTTCTGGACACAACGATTATGGGTGGAGTGGAATGAAACTTTCTGTCTATTAACTGGGACTGAGCGGATACATAGGTCGGTGATTGCCCCCCCCCCCCTTACGAACTTCATTAGTCTCTGCAGGAATGATTTTTTCCCACTCTTATTTGGAGCCACTGTGACGGCTTTTCCTTTGGGACTAGCGAGTGGGGTGATAGATACCACTGTCAGCTTGTATTCCAGGTCTGGCTTCTGCTAGAGCAGCTTTCCTCAGCCCTGGGTCGGTAGCGTCGACAGAGACGCATAGTATTTCATGATAATTATGACTGTGATTATAGTGTTACCGAGTAAGTGTAGCATGTATTTCCAACAATAGTTTGTGTGTTGTTCGCATTCTGTATTTGGAGAATATGTTTAACGACAGATGTTGCTGTATCTCTAAGGTCGAATTTTCTATCGTATAACAGTCGTGACCTCTGTGAGTCTATGACTTTGTGTGTAACAAGAGCTTATTTTTGCTGCACTCAGTCTTGTTGCTCGCTCAGTCTCGTTTATGTGTGGCGAGGATGCATATACTTCGGATTCATTTCCGCACATATTTATGAGTCTTGTACTGGTATACTAGTATTGCGAGAGTTACAGGTCTTTATATTCTGCCTGGGAACTCTGGTGGCTCACGTCCACAGTGTTCTTGCAGGATTGTATTCACGAGTGTTATAGCATCACCACATACTGCAAAATGCTAGCTTCCCAGCCTGTGTCTATGGAATTCTATGGATCAGCGAAATTACGTTAACAACAGAGACCATTCTTGGATTTTCCTGTAGTTAATATACGAGACTTATACTAATCTGATATATACTAATGATATTGCAGTATTTATTTTGTTTCGACATCGCAGTTACGTGTCTTCTTTCCACCTGACCTGGCTGCAACTAGAGTCCACCATACAAGTTTTAAGAGAATGATGGTTTGTGGGATGGAGGAGGGAAGGTTGTTTCTGATTGGTCCAGAGAGATAGGGGAAGGGGAGGGGAGTCCTTTGCGCTAAAACTATTACCAACATTTATCTGGAAGGGCGTTGGCGTGGTACGACAGCTTTGCTGTGGCGTGATGTCCCCTCCGTGAATAACTGAGTGTGGTTTATGCCAGCTACTAGGTCGCTGAATACGGAGGCGAGTACAGATATGTATTGTTTAAATAGTGCCGATTTATGTACCATTCCTGAGGAGATGGTCTGGCGTAATGTTTGGCGTACATGTGGCTCTTTCCCATTCGTCGCATGGCGGCTGCGACTGCACGAGGAGTTCCATAGTCTACCAGCATTATCTAGCGAATGCACGAGAGGAGTTCCTCATAACCTAGGTATGAATTTGTAGCAGTCCTTGATATTTCCACTGACGTGTGGGATATTTTTGTGTTTTTACTGTGGCGGTGGATCCCTCAGCCGGAACTGATAATATAGCACCTGTGTCACCCGCCAAGCTGTAGATGACTGCATCTGTTATAATGCAACTTTCTCGGCAATTACTGGGTTGGGTAATGGTGTGTCCGTGATCATACTCCGAGCATCGATGTTCACGCCTATGCACACACACATCGGTGTCCGAAAAGTGGTCTACCCTGCAGGCGACATGATATTCTCTGGGGTGGTTTCAATTACTGATCGACTCTAAGTGCGTATTTTGTAGCGCTGTGCGACATACATAGAGTATTTTTGGTTGGAGGCACCAGTATTTTATTATAACGTCACATAATTTAGTAACGCAGGTATGGTTCATGTATTGCAGTGTGGTATTTCTTACACATATACTACCTTTCTTCAGAAATCGGTATTGCTTACAGAATATGGTATGAAGTAATTTCTACCAAAATGTTCGTTTCTAACACTATGACTTCACACACACAAACTTTAGTAAAGCAGTGGTGGCTTAACAATGATCATTAAATTAGGTCTATGCTGTATTGTGACTGACAGAGAGCATCATGACGTCGACGCAACACGACGTTGCGACGCGATGCTATGACGTGACGCAACATGATGTCGACATGACATTGACGCTTTGCATAACTCAACAAATGTGTGTAAAATTGTGTAAAATGTGGAAAAATGAGGGTAATTACATATCTGCCTTGATGTGATGAAATATTAAATTGTTATTAACATACAGGTCTTCAGTGACGTGACTTATCGTAATTTACTTGTAACAAATAGACATAGTCTAAACCTCTGCCTATGCTGCTCAGTTGCAGAATGTATCCTTCCGACTAAAGTGTCTCACGTTAAAAAATGAAAATGGAGGGGGTTCTTGAACGCATTTGCTCAGAGGGGTTTTGACTTCAGTTTTGACTAAATCGGTCTTGACATCCCTAGAGTAACGTGACACTGACTAGACGTATGATAATGTAGCGCCATGCTTATTTCATGTGACACAACTTCCTGAGTGGTTCCCCTGCGTTATCTTGGTCAAATCCCGGCTGTTACCTGGTGGAAAGGGAGTGGGAGTGGCATTGAATATAAGTGACCCAAGCGTGAAATCTGTCCCTGGATGTCCTTACCTTATTAGCAACTCCCGCTCCATTTAGAATTCTCCTTACTATTCTACTTGCCTCCCATGCGTAATAAATAAACAAGGAGAATTTACAGCTGGAGATTTCACAATGGAACGTGAACGAAAGTCTGGGACGTAGCAATGAGTACGAATTATGCATTTCTTTGACATCCATAGATTTTGAGAAAGCTTTTGCTTCAGTTTTGACTAAATCGGTCTTGACATCCCTAGAGTGACGTGACACTGACTAGACGTATGATAGTGTAGTTACGAATATATACGATGACTATACAACTTCCATTAAACTTCATCAGGACAGTGAAAAAGTTCAGAACTGAAACAGGGATAACGAAAGGATATTCCAAGTTACCAGAGCTATTTGTAGCAAGTACAGATGAAGTTTTCCTATACCTAAAATGGAATACGTCTTAATGAAACATCTCTGAAACATCTCCGGTTGGGTTTTGACACTGTTGGCCTCTAGAGCAGATGTGTTTCGACAACGAATGGATGGATCTAAAACCACTAATTTGAAAGTAGACTTCAACAGTAGAAAAAAATCCATTGGTCTATCTATTACATACAATGATCAGCCAGAACATTATGACCACCTACATAATAGCCGGCATGTCCATCTTTAACACAGATAACAGAGGAGACAGGTCGTGGCATGGAACCAATAAGGCCATGGTAGGTCGCTGAAAAGAGTTGGCCTTCATCTGCTCGTGTAAGTTACTTAATTCCCATATATTCCGAGGAGGGGGACGATAAGTTCTAACGTTAAATCACATCCCAGAAGTGTTCGGTCGGGCTCAGATCTGGTGAGTTGGGGGGTCAGCACATCAACTGGAACTCGCCACTGTGTTGCTCAAACCAGTCCATCACACTCCTGCCCTTTTGACACGGAATGTTATGTTGCTGAAAAATGCCACTGCCGTCGAGAAACACGATCGTCCTGAAGGAGTGTAAGTTGTCTGCATCCGCGATACTCACTGGTCGTCATGGTGCCATGCGCGAACTCCACTGGACCCATGCGTGTCCAAGTGAAAGTTCCCCACAGCATAATCGAGCAGCGCCCAACTTGTCTCCGTCCCGCAGTACAGGTGTCAAGGAGCTGTTCCCCTGGAAGACGACGGATTCGCACCCTAATATCGGCATGAAGAAGAAGGTATCGGGATTCATCAGAACATGCAACGCTCTGCCACTGGGCCAACGTGCAGTGCCGATGGCGGTGTGCCCTTTTCAGTCGTAGTTGCCGGTGTCGTGGTTTTAAGATTGGCACTTGCATGGGTTGACGGCTGCGGAGGCTCATCGTTAGGAGTCTTCGGTGCACTGTGTGTTCAGACACACTTGCACTCTGCGTATCATTAAAGTCTGATATTAGTTCCGCCACCTGTTCTGTCTTACCAGCCTTCCCAGCTACGACGTCTGACATTTCTAATGAGGGGTGGCCGCCCAACCGTACGACGTCTGGACATGATATCACCCCATGTTAAATACACTTACCACGGCACTCCTGGAACACCCAACAAGTAGTGCAGCTCTCGCCTCGGCCAAAGTAAGATAGAACGCGCGTCTTCCCCATTCTACACACAGACAACACGCTCACTGATACTATATGCTCCATGCCTTTGTATTAGTAGCAATCTTTCCTTGCCAGGTCACGCTGCGATGACGGATCTAAATCGATAGTAGATCAGTGGTCGTAAAATCATGGCTCATAAGTGTACATCTTTCATAGCAATCTTTTCCGTGAAAGATTTTTTTCCCTGTATCACTTACTGCTTCGCAACATGTATATATCTCCATTTGTGGATGAGCACTCTTCTTATTTTGAACGCTTATTCATTAAAGATCCATATGTCATTGACATGAGTGAAAACTGGTAGTAAATACATGTTATTACCTCTCCCCTTGCGGTACAGAGCAAGCTTACAAGGGGACAATACGAACTTCCCGTCACCAATTTGATTCGTATTGGGTGTAAAGTGCACGGGTGGCACTTTAACATACGTAAATAGGAAGACACAATTTTCAACCGTTTTTAGAAAATCGGGTTTTAAACTTATAGACATGCTTGTGCTAACGTATTTTAGGATTGTTAATGTTTACGGGAGCCGCAGCCGAGTCAGCTGGCACAGTAGATGAACGTGTTCGATCAGAGGGCTGGCTGCCCTCCGAAAAAAAAAAAAAACAAAGAGAAGTACTGAACAATTGGTGCCAGTGCGGTCTAAAGCGCTGCTCACCGAGCGGGAAGGCGTGCCGGTTCCCGGCACGAATCGGCTTTTCGGATTAGTATTGAGGTCCGTGTGCCTGCCAGCCTGTGGATGGTTTTTGAGGCGGTTTTACAACTACCTCGGCGAATGCGGACTGGTTTCCCTTATTCCGCCACAGTTACACTATGTCGGCGATTGCTGCGCAAACATTGTCTCAACGTAAGTGGACACCATAATTACTCTACTGCGCAAGAATTTGGGGCTACACTCGCCTGGTATGAGACGTTCCGGGGGGAGGGGGGGGGGAGGGGGGGGAAGGGGGGGTGTTGTTTGGTTGTGAACCATTGAGGGTGACGGCAGGACGAAGCCTATCCATCGTTTCTACATCCCCGGTTTAAATATGCAATACACAATACACAACTGAACAATCACCTTGAACAGGTGTCCGTCAAGACCAGACAAAATACCGAGAAAAATAAAGAACCAAATGAAGGGAAAAAGACAGGTAAGCATTTAGTTTCATATGTGCGAGATCTGGATGTGACCTCACTGCCGGTAGTTTATTTTTCTATCTCACGTAACTTTTGAAAGGGTACAGTACCGCCCGACATTGAAAATCGGTACAACATTCTTCGTTATTCTTGTCAGTACAACAAATTTTTTCTAATAATAACTCAATTTCAATTAATACAGCGAAGCCGGATACCAGTGTGGGAAAGAATGACAATTTATTTATTTAATTGATCACATGTGCACTCCCACAAAATAAATCCCTACATCCAGTTTGGTGAGATCTGTAAAATGAATGAACGTATGGTCGTCTGCTAACCGCAGACAGTGAATGTGAATATATGATCATCTTTAACACGACCCTTTTGGTCACCTTTGGTAGAACCAAAGAGACGAAATTTACCGGAGCTTTGAGCGCCTGAAATGTAACTGACCAATACGGTAGCAAGGTGTTCCCCCACTTCGGCAGAGGTGCGAGAGGACCTGAAGAACGGTCATATTTCAGCACTACCGCTGGATCTAGTATTCGTAACACCTGTCTTAGGTGTGCTCCGTAAAAACAAAAGAGTGGAGACATAGTATGCATGTGAAATATTTAAGAGTAGTTTGGAATAATAATTTCTCTATTTCAGGAACTTTTGTGGGGAGAATTAAATGTCAGGCAGGTAATATTAAGGGGATCATAGTAATCTTCGGAAGTGACCAACAGTCAGAATGAAACCACGTGTAGCAATAAGTTGAAATACTTCCGAGTGCTTAAGTTAAGCTGAATTACTAGCGTGTGTACTATAAGTTGGAAATATTTAAGAAATGGCGTGTGCAGGACTTGAAATTAGAGACGAGTACTTCAACGTGGTGAGTACTGTGTGAGTCTTAATCTGTGTATGAGACAAAGGATAAAGAGAAGTGCTCGTCCATGGTATCAGTTGAGGACTCACGAGTGTGATGAATATGTTTTTAATATTACTTTGCGTGTTATGTCTCCGTGTGACGCTTGATTCAAACTGTAATACTCTGAGAGAGAAGCAAGGTGAGTCAGCCGTCTATCCAACAACGCCACTTGGCTTTCATTGCACAGGAAGGCGTGCATATGTCCTCCAGAGTTCATAGTAGGAAAGAAAAACTACGAAGTGGGATAGTGTCGTGTGAAACTGGGATAAATACTAATTGAAGTGGGAAAGCTGAAAGTGATGTAATTATAACGTTGTGCCTATTCTTTGTATTGTATGTTGCCAGTGTGATGTATTTCATGAAATTTAAATATGTGTGATCGGCATGGGAGAGTAACAAGATAGTTTCAGAGGCAGTGGGTTATGCATGTTCCTTTTTGTACCGCTCGGTCTGGAGGAAATTTTCGTAATGATGGGTGTGAGAGTCGAAGTGTGAGATCCACCATCCTATCCAGAAAGTGTACTGTAGTGTTAAATAATTACGAGACCATAAGATAGAGAATCTCCAATGTAAAGCCATGCGCACTGGGCGGAATTTCTCATGTTATTGTTGTTGGTTATAGAATTTGTGTGTTTAGGTTATAGAATTTATCTGAATAAACAAGATTGTGAAAAGAAAAAGATTGGTGGCTTTTTCCTTCGAGTAGTATGTTGTCACGATACCCAGAATTTATAATGTGTGCGCCATTCATTTTCAGTGCGATGGCCACGTGTTGATCAAAGCCGTTAAATAAGAAAGAAAATGTGGTATTGCCAGTGCGTAGTGAACAGTCAGAGTTGTGTAAATTACTAATAGTCAGATGTGCGTTTCCGTACCCGTTGCGTAATATTCAAACAGGAGAATAACTTGTAACTTAATTGTGAGTACTAGAGTTCATGTTACTTGATAAATGAGTCCACTCGCTTGGCAGACCACTCATCTTGCAGGCCTGACTGCTTGATCCCACAGTATGAGCAAGGCATGTGGGCGCCTCTCACTTTAACAACAGATTTATTATGACCGTGAGACGTATCAACATCTACTCAATCATTTATTATTTTTCCTAATCCTTATCATGAATTAAGTAGAAAAAGGTTTCTTTTCTCAGGGAGAGTGGATATCAAAAAGGATACACGAGAACTTTCAAGCAAATCGGTGTAGCCATTTTATTTATATTGCTGTATCTACATTTGTAATGTGTATAATGTGTGCCCATGCAGCAGTGCATGAATTGGCAGAAGAATGATAGTAGAAATATGGAAGACAATAACTATGAGTACATACAGTAGATGTAAGGGACGCCGAATTTTGGCATGTCCATGGTTTTTTTCAGTGTGTCTGTTGTCAAATGGACTTGATTTACATTCATAGACGGTTCTTGGCCGTCACACGATTTCGAGGCTTACCATGCATATAGAAGCATAGCACCGAATATTGGTACAGATAACTTACAACCAAAAGGAGAACCGGCAGCGAGTTTCGATGCAGAGACCACGCGCTTATGGAACTAAGCGCTTAATCATATTTTTTATGTAATGTTATTAGCAAAAACCAAAGATGAAGAATAGAAAATGTATTTACGGTATAATGTGCCTCATAAGGAGAGGAAGGGGAAAGGAGAAACCATCGTGGCTTTACATCCGTACATCGGCAGCGTCCGAGGGCTGGGAGGGCAAGGGTCGCAATTGAGGCCTGGCCACTGTACCCTCGGACATCTCCACAGTCCGATGCATAGGATGGGAGAGCATGTAGTAGTTAGGATGTGGTGAGTGAGACTTCCTTTTATTTATTTAATCCCAATTCAGGTGACATGGGAGAAGAGGGTAAAGTGTCATAGTGGTGCCTTATGTCGACTGCCATGTGCAGTAAAAGATGCGCTCGCCTTTGTGCCATCCTCAGAAGATGTGGATGGAGTGAGAAGAGCGGGAGGAGGAATCATAGACGGCGGGGGTGGGGAGGGGGGGCGGGAAGAAGGATGAGGCCCATTGCTCCCCAACTGAGCTGGGGAAGGGGCACGTGAATACACCACGCAGGTCGTTGGCAAACTGGGTCCGATAATTGGCTCGTCGCTCCAAGTCGGCGTGAGCATTCTGTATCCTGTACTAAAAGACGAGGCCTAAATTGTCGCTGTCGCCATAGAGGTAGCTTCTTGCCCAGAGTATGGTGATGGTTGGAGAAATGACGAGAAAGCAGGCGACCATCTGGCAGCTTAGCTCCTAGACATCAAGGGTTGATGGGCATGTGAGGCGGTGGATGTCTTCGTTAAGGTGTTGGCAGGCATCACACAATGGTGTGTCAGCAAATCAAACTACGTGTAACTTCTGTCTTCTAGCAATTTTGTCATTGGTAATCAAGTATCACGTTGCTCTAACATATGTGGGGAGGTAAATTTGGTGAATACGGAGTCATTCATTTGACCAATGGATCACGGAGTACTTTTGTTCGACAGTGTTGTGTGGCACTCGATGTAGCAGCGTGAGACAGATGTATTTGGCCGTAGGAGGACGCTTGGTTGGGAGTGCGAGATGTTTATTTTCCTCAGCGTACGACTATGCCAGACTGGTTGCAATTTGAGGAGAACCGTGCAGATGTATGCTCTATGGTCTGAGAAACTCAGCAGCTACAGTTGAGCATCTTGGACATCACATGATAGATCCCGGGAGATGTAAATTCTATCAAGTCGACTTTCGTATTGATTGTTTAATATGTGAGGCCACTGGCATTGCCTAACTTCTCTTGCCTTGTGTCGCACAGCTGGATGTCTTAGATGATCATGCGGAGCTCTTGACAGCTGTTAAAGTGAGTCGCCTGATCTTTCTGCTGCAGATGCAGTTCAAGTCGCCTCCAAATATGCAACTAGCATAATGCCCAAAGAACAAGGGTGTAACATCTTCAGAGCAGAATGTGGCGACCTCCTGTTGGCAGGTGGAACCACACATGGTGTAGATATTGATGATACATGTGACCACTGTGGTGGAGGCCATGCCTTGTGCTGCTGGGAGTATGGTCAGATCTGTAATAGGAATTCCTTAAGAAATGTGTGCAGCCACAATCCCACCACAGTGGTCACTAGAGGTGTGAGGTATGTATCCAGCAATTTGAGGCAGAGCATCCAGTTGTGCCTCCTGTAGGAGTGCAATGTCATCGTCAGATGCCCAGATCATGTTTGGAAAATGAGAAAACTTCAAAGGCGAACTGATATGATTGGTATTGATCATTGCAATCCTGTATGATTGGCGGTGTAGTAAGGGAAGCTTTGTTAGCACGTTGTCGGTAATTAAGGACGGAGAAGGAAGGCGTAGACCATCTCGTCCAGCGTCCAAGGTTGCAGCCTAGGTATGTTTAGGTCGTGGCCGCTGGAAGCATCGCCACCGACGCTGACTGGGGGTTACGGTCGATTTCCGTGTTGTCACATCACGTAGCAAATTATACATTCACTCTGGTGTTTGAGTCATGAAATAGCGTACAAAGAGATGGATGCAATCTCTCGTTCAATAATACTTTCACTAATTGTAGCGGCTGGTGGCTGTTCATTGGTGAGAGTTGGCGCTACATTGGTGTCCTCAACATCAGATTACTCATGGTCGTTGTTCACACGAACTGTAAGAGAGGCGTTATTGGGAGGGGAGGTATTCCAATCACAGACTGTGGGAAGTCTTGGGTGACAACTGCTTCATAACCAGCCTTCCATGTTGGAAGATGGGAGTGAATTGTGTCGTTCTGGCAAAAGGTATGAGAGATAACAAGCCACTCACTTATTTTCATACTCAAGACTATTCGTTAATGTTGTTATTAAACCATAGACATCATTTTTATGAGATGACAGGAAATGATCAACATGAACAGGCACTCATGGGAGCATGTACATGGTTAATGTATGCAGAATCTTTATGGTAGCTCTCCTTCGAACAGCATTTTCTGAATTTGAGAACAAGGAGGTGGTTTGGTTATTCAACGGTAAATCTTGCAGTGGACATTTGGGGCTTGGAAGCCATGTGCAACTTTTAGGGAGAGAAACATCGCAAAGCACTTATTGGGAACATAACACTGGTCCCAACAATTTCTCGCGCCGATGTGCAGACAAAGCTTTCGGCCGAAGAGGCAAAAAACTACTCCCCTGGATCGACCTGTTAAGTGATTCTGGCCAAAGCAGGGACAAAGGCGCAAGAGAGATGTGGATGGCATGGCGAAAGGATTTAGACTGCGTCATAGACGCCCATTGTATAAAGAGCTGGTGTCCTTACTAATTTGCGAATTTTACATGTTCATATTTGACCGGCCACTATCAATGGAGCCATCAGGTGGTGTCACCCCTCTGCCTCCCGAGTTTTTTGGAGAACCTCACGCCTTTGGAAGAATTTTATGACAGAACACAACACTTACGATGGCTCTGAAAGGATCTATATTAGGACACAGAAACGCTTCTCTTAGTTTAGCAGAGGCCCTTGGTCAGACATTCTGTAACGTTTGGCCTGTCAAGATAATGATCTCTGTGACAAATGTGTCGTCCACTTTAGGTATAAAGGAGAATTGGAAACTTGCTGTCTAAAGTGGCCATGGAAAAAACAATTCAGGAGCATAACGTGTTCTCCTGCCTGCACAGTAATTTAAATGTCATGGACTGGCTGCTTCTCCAGAAGGGAAAGAGTATTATTATGTTTGGTTAGGGTTGGCAGGAAGGTAGACCATAGGAGCTAGAGGGGAGATATGGCGCTTGTGATTGGCAGAAAACCTTTGTGGGGGTAGTTTCGTGCGTGCACTTTTCGAATTTACCAAGGTTTGAGGGAAAGGAACGAGTGGAGAAATATGGATGTAAGGTGGTAGGATTTGGGCACTTACAAGTTAGCTTTTCAACAGTACTATTAATAATAAAGGGACTGGCAAGGGCATCGGGTCATGACTTTATTGACTTATGACGAATATGAGGCACTCTCGAGTGGTATTCCGTGCATGTCTGTATGATTAAGTTACTAACTTAAAGCGTTGGTGAAAAGTGTCGAAGTTGAGAATTGTAGAATATACAGTCTGCTAGCCGGGCCGCCGTAGCCGACAGGTAGCAGTCACCGGAAACGCGGGACAACACGGCGCCTTTGGGGGGTGGCCCGGACTCCGGAGCCACCTGTACTGGGCAGCACTTGGTGAAGACGGGAATTTCGTTTGCCTAGGGGCGATATGACCGACACGACCATTGGGTAGAATCTCAAAAATGGCGTTGGAGGAATTACGGTGATGTTAGAACGTTCGCCAGCAGGAGTGGCCGTGCGGTTCTAGGCGCTTCAGTTTGGAACCGCGTGGCCGCTACGGCCGCAGGTTCGAATCCTGCCTCGGACATGGTTGTATGTGATGTCCTTAGGTTTGTTAGGTTTAAGTAGTTCTAAGTTCTAGGGAACTGATTACCTCAGAAGTTAAGTACTATAGTGCTCAGAGCCATTTTTTGGAGCGTTCTACATTGGCTGAAACTGAGTATTTTTCCGACGCATTTTCGTACGCGTGGAAGACGGGAAAATTGTCGAGAAAGAGGACTTCGCCTTCAGCCATCGAGCGGTACGGACTTGGTGACGGCGTCTTGGCCATCGTCTTCGAAGCGAGAGGACTTCGACTTGGACGTCGGCGGTTAGGATGCATCCCGCGAGATCTAAGACGCGAATTGTTCCTTTGTGCAGAATAGGGCAGAGAGGGATTTTTTCTGATATGCGAGTTACTGGTTTTGTCAAAAGAAAGTTGACATCTGATTTCTAACTTGCAGGATTTGTGCTGTCCTGCGGGGTCGAAGTTTGAGAAGCAACTTTCAATGAAGATTACCTTAGAGTGGGAGTGCTGTGATTCGGAGACGGCAGAGCCATCCGAAGTATCGGTATCTTCAACATAGGGCCAGTTTGAGTGATGGCCATCATTATAGATGTAGAATTGCGCATTTGTTGAGGTCCAGACGACGAAGTTCAACACGGGAGATAAACGGTAGATATCGAAGCATTGCACCAACGCACATTCCATGCAGAGTGCTGCGCTTAGGCCTCATTGTGAGCTCAGAAGCGAGATTTTGACCATCGCTTATCAACTTCCAACAACGTATCTCGTATTCTTGACTTTGTAGTTATCCTAGCGAGGTGCCAAGTATTCATCAACGTAGCTGCAGGTAATTGGGGAACGCAATTGGAAATTAGTCAATGTGACATGATCAGGAGTGACGGTAGTCAAAACAAATTCACATTTTTGTAATTTCTGTCAATTATCAGAAATATAAAAATTAAATGTCAGTACTAAAATCGAATTATCGACTTCATTGTAGCTAGCATTTAGCCGGTCCCGGCAAGCTTTACACGTACCCTAGTCACTGCACAGCTTGCCCACACGGGGAGGAAAGACGGGCAAATAAGCTTAAACGCCTTCTGATTCAGACTCGCTCTGAAAAGGAGATTCTGGCCTTCACTCTTGTTATGAGGGGAGTACACTTCGGACTCTCATGCTGAGCGTGACTTTGCGCTGGCACTGTTCTGGACTGGGAAGCCTGTGGTGAAGTCTTAGCTGTACTGCCGGTTTAGACCTCAGTCATCTCGGACAACTCGCTGTGCCGAGGACAACGAAATCCAAACCAGTTCCAGGGGGATACTGGAAAACCACAGCAGCAAAGAAACAACTGGGAGAACAACAGACAGTATGAACAAAATAACGAACAAGATCATAATATCTGTACGAGGCCACAAAACCCGTCACAGGGGAAACGTAGCAGAAGTGAAAGTATAAACTGACGCTCGGTTGCAGCGGATACAGCTCTAAAGAAGTTCGCAGAAACTAGAAACTGTAGGAATGAACAACATCAACAAATTAACATATGAAGACACAATATTTGTAGAATTGGTGTATGTAGTAGTTCATTTTGGTTAGACTCAATGTGAGCATGGAACTTGAGTGGATAAGCAAATTCTAGATTATATTTGTAGCGAAATCTAGATTATCTGTTTACTGAATTAGTGTAGTTGATGTGTTTGTACTTGTGGAATTTGATCAAATGAGTTGTGTGGTTCTTACATCATCGTATCAACGCGTTCACTGCTTGCTCGAAAATCAAAGTCAGGACTGAATAGAAATTTGTCATAACTGACAGCTCCTCGTATAACCTGACACTTTCTTTTGGCATGACAACCCATGTACGTTAATGAACGAAGCTCTATGTCTAACTACCATTTTACCTATGAAACAAATGGCCATTATGTATCTGGACCGCACAGTCGTTGTCCATTATCACGCTCCAAGGAGAACAAGATTATTACTCAAGAAACTATCGCATTACGAACATCTAATTCAGCTGTATAATTCTCTTTATACTGTCTTCAATAATATCACTATGATCTGTGAGATTATTTCTGTCCTTTTCCGGAATATCTTGTACACTGACCAAAAGGCGAGTGTTCGTTGCTTTCCGCTGTTTCGCAGTGACGAGATTGGGGCTATGCCACTGCGCATGTCTGTCTCGATTTTCCGGTGTGTTAATAAGGGTATTAGCTGCCCTCGCGTTATGAGAGTGGAAACGCCAATTCCGCTGGGATTTTGGGCCATTACCAGATGTACGATGAATCCTTTTTATTTTGCTGGTGCCATGAGAGCACCCCGGGGCAAAATGTATATCATCGGGCGTGAGTGTGCACAGTGCGGGCCACGGCGGTGTGGCGCACCTTAGGCTCAGAGAACGGAAGGTAGTAGTAAGAAGGGGACCATTGGTGAACTAATGTATCTTTCTGTATTTTATTACAGCGGCGATCCCAGAAGAGGAAGTCTGGAGGCATTTTTGTAACCTTTTAACAACATGTAAGCAGGAACTAATGACATTTATAAGGTTCAGATGTGCGAATGCAGTAGCAGTTGTCATGAGACAGAGTATCTACGCAGACGGATGGGGGCATGATTTCAGTCCACTTCGGCACTGGCTGACAACGCCGTCGGAAGTACTAAGAACAGGAGGAATATATGTAACACAGTCATAAAATAAGAGGACAGAGGACTTAGAGCTAATGTTGACAGGTGTTGTGTCAAGAAAATAAGTTAATAATAAGTGTTGTGATGAGTGCATGCTGTGCCGGCCTATCACAGGGGCATGCGTGACAGGACGTGGTACTAACACAACTCTCACACACAGACCAAGACACTTCATATCATATTTCTGAGACAATTGTAACTGTTAAGGATGACATGTTTGGTCAATATCATGAAACTTTTTTTTTCGTGTTATTAAAAATACTGGATTTATACTATATTTATTCAAAGAGCTGATTTTTATGTTCTTGTTCTATTCATAAGAAACTATTTGCAAAAATCGATGTAAGAATATGGCACTGAAGCATACTGTGAGGAATGTGGAGATCTTGGGAGCTGTCAAACCCGGTATCAATGCATCCTGAGAGGCGTCGCGTGGCAACACCCTGCGGCCGGCGGTGAAAACCACGTGGCAGATGGAAGGCGAATGCCTGTGTTTCGAGCGGTCCATAAAGCTGCCGAGCAGACGACCTGTCGGCAGAGCTGAATGAATGCCAGGACAGCTGGGGGCCAGCAAGCCGCCTTCGCTGCCTAACTAGAGTGAAAGCGGAGAGGGAAGTGCACCATATGTTGTGGCTGATATGAACCAGCCTATCCCGGTGGCTGTGAATAGAGGCAGCCCACCGGGTAAGGGACGGCCTACCATTGATGTCATGGTACTTCCTTGAGAACCTGGTGGACAGCCTGGCACCGAGTAATTGACAGCCGACAGCAACCACCCACGAAGCGGTTGTGAATCGACCCTCCGGACAGACGGCTCATCCCTGACATCATGCTACAGCCTCGTAGGACCTACAGGTAAGCCACGACACCAACAAGTCCCGGAGGAATCTCCCAGGCAGACACACCCTTCTACAGATGGTGTGCAGAGTTGGATGGCCATGATACAGATGATTTGCTCATGCAGTCATGCACTATGTTACAGATGGCACTGGTGACTGTGGAGAAGTCACGCACTACCCACTGGCACACTGAGAGACAAGAACTCATCACTAGGAGACAGGTTGTGCACCAAATGTAATGCTGTCTCACTACATAATCGCAGGGAAGACTGCACTCCTTCTGCTATCGGGTCGAGTGAGAAGACAGTAGGAGAGATGACACTTCCTGTGTTGGAGAAGTTTGGCGCCATCCATCAGCACTGTCAACACTGGTGTCTCATTTCCTCCCACCAAATGTCATGTCCACCACACCTGACAGCGCTCCAGACTGCCATTTGCAAACAGGTCGAGATGATTCCAACTGTCCAGCTGCCTTTCTGACGCTGCCATGAACAAGATGGGGAACAGAGCCATCTGCTGCTTCCCCTACATCCGGCGCTGAGTGAAGGGCAACCCGCACTCTGGCGCAGCCTCGCTGCACCTTCATACTCCAGCCAGTCCAGAAACAATTTGTGTGTGTGTGTGTGTGTGTTTAGTACCATGTTCTGTCTGTGTAGCTTTGTAATGTAAATTGTCTCCCCAGCGCCTTGTAGAGGTAGCGATAGGGTGTTTTGTGTAGCTCTTAATTTCATGTAATTACGTATATATTGTGATTTCCCTAAATCACTCCAGGCAAATGCCGGCATGGTTCCTCTGAAAGGGCACGGCCGACTTCTTTCCCTATCCTTCCCTAATCCGATGAGACCGATGACTACGCTGTCTGGTCTCCTTCCCCAAAGACCAACCAACCAACGTATATATTCTTGTGAAATGGATTAAATTCTTGACACAGCTATTCTTGTGGAGATATTTTAATAAATGTTTATGTAAATTCTATTTGAAAAGTGTGTTACGCAAATGTCTTATAGGTAATAGTAACAATGTTACGCAGACCTAGGAAATAAGCACAACAGATACGCATATTACGTGCTTGTTTAAATTGTGAGAATGAGTGCGTTTCTTAAATTATAATTATTGTCCGTTTACATATTATGGATGACAGGAATCTGGTGGATGACAGAGCAGGGTAAAGCACTGAGGCAGAGAGCAGTTCGAACTCCACGGAATTGTAATATGATTAAGTACATTAGTCTTCACTGACCTCAGAAATTGTATGAGTGAGTAAAAATACTGTTGCAAGACCTTTCTAATCGCTTAATAACTGTTCATCTGAAAGCAGTGGTGTAGCAACGACCTTAGGATACACAAGCATCATAATAAACTCAGCAATGTTATGTGTTCTTCTAGCAGGCATCCAGCTCTGTGTGAAGGAATGACCCCTGTGATAAATGAGGTCAACTTAGGATGAATTTTTAATGTGCAGCCTTAGTTGACAAAGTACCTCCTCTCACTTATGTTGTCATAGCGAGATCTCAATGCTGTCTGATGATTTCCTCTATTCTGTGTCACACTATAACATTTTGAAAGGAGAAACTACACATGTGGGAAATAAACCTTAGATGTTGTCAGTGAGAGGACAAGTCACTCGCACACTTATTTTCATATTCGAGGCTATTCTTTAATGTTGTTATTAGATTGTATATATCATTTTGGTGAGATAACGAGAATTTGCGGCATCCTCATCGTAGCTCTCCTTCGAATAGTGTTTTCTGGAGTTGAGAACAAGTAGGTAGCTTGCTTATTCAACAATAAATCTAGTAGATCACACTGGGGCTTATAGTCCCTGTGCAGCTTTTACGGAGAAAAACATCTCAAAGCACTTACTGGGGACAGAATACTGGTTGCAAGAATTTCTCGCATCAGCGTGCAGACAGTGCTTTCAGCCGAAGAGGCGAAAAACTGCCTACCTATGTCTACGTGTTTGGCGTTTCTGGCCATGTCAGGGACAGGGGTGCAGCAGAGAAGTTGGTCGCTCAGCCAAGGCCTAAAGACAGTGTCATGAACGGCCATTGTGTAAAGAGTTGGCGTCCTGAAAAATCTGCGAGTTTCCATGTTCACCTTGGACTGGACACTATTGATGGAGCCATCAGGTAATGTTGTCCCTCTGCCCGCTAAGATTTTTGGGAAGCCACAGTCATTCCGAAGATTTTGACAACAGAACACAACATTTATGATGCCTCTGAAATGGTCTATGTTGGGACACAGAGACGCTTTTCTTAGCTTAGCCGAAACCCCTGGTCAGATATGTTGTAAAGTTTGCGCCATCAAGATAATGATCTCTGTGATAAATGTGGTGTTCACTTTAGGCATAAATTAGAACTCAGCACATGCTGCCTAAAGTGACCATGGAAAAAACAATTCAGGAGCGTTACGTGTTCTCCTGCCTACATGGTAATTTACGTGTCAGGGATTGGCTGCCTCTCTACCAGGGTAAGATTATTATTATCTTTAGTTAGGATTGGCTTGAAGGTAGAGCAGACGAGCTAGAGGTGAGACATGGCGCTTGTGGAGTCCTATGATTGGCACGAAACCCTTGTGGAGGTAGTTGCACGGGTCTACTTATCGAATTTACCAAGGTTTGATGGAAAGGGACGAATGTAGAAATGAGGATTCTGATTCAGACTCCAGTCTGGAGAGGAGATACTGATTCAAATAGCTCTGAGCACTGTGGGACTAAACTTCTGTGGTCATCAGTTCCCTAGAACTACTTAAACCTAACTAACCTAAGGACACCACACACATCCATGCCCAAGGCAGGATTAGAACGTGCGACCTTAGCGGTCGCGCGGTTCAAGACTGAAGCGCCAAGAACCGCTCGGCCACGCAGGCCTGCAGCAGATTCTGGTTTTGACTCTTGTTATGAGTGGGATGCCCATACGACTCTCTTGCTGAGCATGACGTCGCAGCGATACTGGTCCTGAGCCTGTGGTGAAGTCTTAGCTGTACCGACAGTTTAGACCTTAGTCATCTCGCTGTGCCGAGGACAATCTTATTCATATCAGGTCTGCTGCCTTGATTTTTGATCTCCTTATGTTCACTGCCACATAAGTGGGTCAAATTGGTCTAGGGTATGACCGGCGAACGTGAGTGTCACACGCTGGAATCTTCTGAGATTTCAGGGCTTCATCATATAGTAATTGCGTTCCGTCTAACAGACCGCCTGCCCCCCGACTTTGCATATTTCGTGTCTCTGATATCGAATTGCAGGGGCTGCATATGGCTACTCTGCAGACACTTGCACTACGACTGTCACCTGAGACAGTGCTATGCATCGAGAAAAGGGTACGTATCGCTGCTCCAGTTTGTTAGGGCAAACAGAATCACTGTCTCACCAATTGTTCTCAGCTGCATCAATGTAATATAATTCCTGTGTAGAATACATCCATCAAAGTCTAATCAGCGTTAGAGAATTTCAGATTGCGTTATCAATGTTTTGAGCCCGGGTAAATAGATTTAACAGAAAAACCTTAGTCTTTGCTAACCAAATGCCACTCAGTGAAATGCTAATTACTAGTGGCTTCCATTTGTGTTGTCAACAGTTCATGATTTAATTGGCATCTCCCTTAATTAACTTGTGCTGTTTGTCCGATATTATGATCAATAATATCTTGCCATTTTTTATAAAAGGTTAGTCCCGTGTTGATATGCTAATCACCTACCAATAATTGACTACAATATTGACATGGTCACCATTTCATATAATTATTTCAGCATTCAAGTTTTATTAAAGATTCTGATAACTTCCAAAGCAGGCTAGAAACAATAACCACCGTCAGAGGGCCGAATCATTTTAGCAGACGCGTGGCCAGATAGACAAGTGGAAGGCTTACAAGATGAAGTGATTGCTGTCAGGGTGTAAACTTACAGTCTTTGAAATGAAATCGCAAGACCAGTGTGGCCTTGCAGACCGTCACCATTACTATTGTTGATGTAAACTCCACTGGATCGTGTGAGGAATGATGGGTTTCTACAGGCTGTGGTGCCAGTGCTATCGACACTGTCGTTTCTTGCTGTGGACAATTTGCAACGGGTGTAGCGGTGGCATCCTCTAAAGGCGCCGATACTGGAGTTAAGCACTGATGCGAAGTAGCAGGGATAACGAGAGCCATCGCGTAGGAGCCTGGAAGGGGCGACGGTTTTGGTGCGGGCGTCATGTCAGTGGCGTCGGCCGGCATGAGTTCGATTGGTACTTCCAAGATTCGAATTTTTTGCATGCCTAATCCTGATCGAATGTCGCCGGCCCGATGTTACTGTGGCGTGGCACAAGCGGAGCCTCTGCTGCGTTTCCCGATTAATCTTATTGCTAGTCCCGTCATCGGTGACTTCAACAAAAAATTTCAAATTTGTGTGAATTCCGCCGGCCGCGGTGGTCTGGCGGTTCTAGGCGCGCAGTCCGGAACCGTGCGACTGCTACGGTCGCAGGTTCGAATCGAGCCTCGGGCATGGATGTGTGTGATGTCCTTAGGTTAGTTAGGTTTAAGTAGTTCTAAGTTCTAGGGGACTGATGACCTCAGCAGTTGAGTCCCATAGTGCTCAGAGCCATTTGAACCATTTTTGTGTGAATTCCTAAGCGACCAAACTGCTGAGATCGTCGGTCCCTAGAATCAAACACATACCCATGCCCGAGGGAGGACTCGAAAAGTCATTAAAATCTACAAGTTCAAGTAATTAATTTTAAAAATGAACAAATTCAAGAAACTAATTGACTAAATGTAATTATCTCGAAGGGAGAAAAGTAAATTTCATATTTTAAGGGCTCGAGTGAGGAATATTAAAAATCACAAAATTAACGCTGACTAAGATAGTAAACAGAAAGCTGGCTGGGAAAGATATGCAACAGCGCTCCAGACTACAAGATTTTCATAGATATGTAACAGTAACTTAATACCAAACATCAGAAATGTCTCATGGAAATCCACTGAGGTAAAAAAAGCCAAGCGAACAGGAGATGTAACAAGGAAAATGTGATCGCAGACCTTTTACGTATGCCTGTGGAGGGTCGTAATTTACTGGCTTTTAACAGCTGACACGCATAATTCGTCAGATAGGATCTGGAAACAAAATGCATTATTTCCACAACTGTATAAATCGCCAGCAAACAAAGGTATAAATTCCAACCGAGTGGCTTTCAAAACATTAGCTCCGTTTGAGCTAAAATCAGACGTCGGAATAAACTAAACAGACAGCTCAATAGTGTCATATCTGCGTCATACGGTCAGACTGTTCCCATTCCCATCCAAATATAGAATACATTTTATAGTGACACGTACGTTAAAATGCTATGAATATTGTAAATCCTACTTATCACTTCTTCATGTAAAACTGTAAAATAATTAGAAAAGCAACAACTGGTTTTCTATTAAAATAATATATATTTTCAGGGATCTAAACTGAAAATGTGCAACTGAACGATACACTCGTATTTGATGTTGCATTTAATGTTTGTTGAAGGCTTAATAAGTTAAAATATTGTTAGCACTGCTTATGTAGTTCTAACAGAAATTTAGACTCATAGAAGGTGGCACAACGATTAAAGTACCTATTGAAAATTGAGAAATATATGACCTCCGAGACGACTGTTGATATGGCAGACATTTTATTTCCGTGTTCAGTTATCCATTGTGCTATTCAGTGCTAAATTTGAGGCCATCGCACCCCACCTGCATCCAACAGAGTACATTATAGACAGTTACTCTTTTGTGTAACAAATAATATCAACACATAGGTGTATATGATCTCTTTACTTGATAATAATTGAATTTGATAAACAAAGAAGTAAGAGGAGAATGACAATATGAATGTGTGCGAACTGAATAAATGGTTCGTATTTGCATATACTGGCGTAGAGAGATTCGGAAGTAATGGCTGAGCTATCACCGTCGCACCACATAATGCATTAGATTAGTTTTTAGACCGAGGGAAGTTATAATTTAACTCATAGTCAAGAATCGAAAACATGAGCGAAACGCTTGTGTTTTGAATTATTTTTAGATTGTCAGAAAACATATTGGGAAGTACCGAGAAATTGATGAGTGTGTTCGACACAGGAAAGCTACTTTGAGGATACATACTGTAATGTGTGAGCCAAAGCGATGCCCAACAATCTAGAGACACGGGGGAGAAAATTTGTATACACCAAACAAAGCTGCCTCAAGAAAAGAGACGGTTGAAGGCTATGAAGCAGCGAGTACCTTTTGACAGTTCATCGTAGAGGCAAGTAGAGGGATCCAACGTATGACTTATCGTCGGTACAAGACAGGAGTGCAGGTATTTGCACAATAAAGGTGTTTATCCGATAAATAGTGAACGTAGTGAAGACAACAGCAGAAGACGGTACATACTTGCCGACACTGGGGAAGCTATACCAAACTGAAGACAAAGAAACTTTTTTTTAGATGAGTGTGTGTCTATTAACGCGAGGAAACAGGGCGTTACGAAACAACAGCAATCATTTTTACAACATAAGTTTATGGATGGGAAAAAAGATCCGAGGCAGGCAATCAGATGCACGGCCACGCCCATAGATAACTTTTCATAACGCGAGACGAGAGATCTCAAGTTTGATGTAAAGCACCTCAACGGTCGGTGGGGGCTATAAAATACATTAAACGTGCATTAAACGTGTCATGTTGAAGTAAAGGGCGCTCCATATATGAGAGAACATTTCGCATTCGTGCTTTCAGTTTTATGAGCTGTTTCTCTTATGTACTGATATAATTAAACTACACACCACCATCGTACACTCTACAATTCGGAGCCCTCTGGCGGTGGAGGGTTCAACTTGCGTCTGCGAAGGAGAAAATCGACCAAGAAATGTTCATATAATACTTTAACCGACACTGGGAAAAGAATAAAAAATACGGAGACATTGATTTCAGTACACTCTCTTAATAATTTTGTAATAATGCTTGGTAAAGGGCAACTAAAATGAACTAACAGTGGCAGAACAAGAAACTTTTATGAAAACAAAAAGATTCTAATGTATTCTATCGCCGTTATCTCAGTCTGTACTCATAAGTTCTTTCCTTATTAAAATAATTTATATATTTCATACTCAAGTGCGGTTACCTTATAATTTACAAATTTTGTCTTTTAATTTTGCTCTGTTATCGAGCAACAGTCTGTTTCATGCAGCTGTCATTTTCATACTGTTTGTTGTAGAGATGTGTTCACGAAACATGCAGCTATTGATTTCTGTATTAAAGAAAGGTCTATATATAATATTGGGTTTTCAACTTGGTCTTCTTCTGTCACGCTGTTTGAATTATACAACCATCTTACAGCCTTTTTTTAACAGTCATAATATATCTCTTCCTCTTTTCCTTCTGATCCATTTACCATTACTGTATTTGCACTGAATTCCTCAATGGTCATCGACTCCTAAGTCAGTGTTCTTGTTAATTTTCCGTTATCTGCCTTATGTCTGCGAATATTCGCATAATTTCTTCAACCTTTCCACATTTCATCATTCACAGCTATACGGTCCAGTTAATCTTTTCTAACTTTGTCAGATCCCCCAAGTAACTTCTTATTGTCTGTTTCTCCTATAATTCATATCTCCCATGTATACAAAACGACACTTGACATAAAACTGTCCGTGTCTGTATATCTGCCCAGCTCAACACTTCTTCTAACAAGTGGGATCAAAGAAAACGGATTCCATTCGGAGTAGCCTCGAACCCATCTTACCTGGTCCAACGTAAAGAAATGAATGAAATGTTGAATTCTTAGGTTGGTTGGTCGAGGGTAATCTCAAGGGAGAAAATAAATGGTAAAAGTTGTACCGCAGTAACTACACCGCTACAAATCTTACAATCACTGTGATACACTTCACTACTTCAGTACTACTTGAAAACAAATATTTACACTTAAATCAGGGAAGAAGTGTGTGACAAATTTCATCAGCGGGTTTCACAAATTAAGGAGAATATCAATGCACATAAAGTTAAAAAATTAATATTTTCTAAAACTTAGAAAGGAAATATGGGATTGAGATGAACGTGAGAGAGAATAGCGAAAATGAGGAGCGAAAGTACAGCATGATTGTATCTAAGCAGGACCACTCAGAGGTTAGCTACAGACTGAAGGAAGTGATTCATCTCTTGGTCATGTAAATTCTGACAGTAATTTAAGCCTCGCAAACGGTAAATGTCACCATATATCGTAGAGGCACTTCTTCCTCCTCTGAACGTGTGAGCTCACTGTACAAAATTTTCTCCAACATGAAACCAAGAACGAGGGCTTCTGCAGTAGAAACTAACTAAGCGATGTAAACATTACGTTTCTCCTACTTCGTCGAAATGACAAAGGTAAGGCTGAGCGGTTGTACTTGACTTTCTATAAAGACTCGGACCTGGAAGGAAACGGCACACTGCCATGGGTATCATTGCTCTTTATTACCGTCCTAAGTGAATGGCCTAAAATACTGTGTCATTATTAACGCAAGTTCTGAGGAAACTGTAGAGATCTTTTTGGATGCTGTTAACAGTAACGTCTCAACTGAGGTACTGACCTCCTCACACAAGGTAACGTATGCAATGATGACTGCCATAGTGCTGAACATTATTTAACTGAGAACAGTTATATTACAGTTAAAAATGGTTTCGTGTCTAGTGAGTTACATTATTTAATTTCCACTTCTCTCTCGTCTCTGCAACGTACAGGAAATTATTATGCAAATTTTAACACCTATTAATTAGTACATTAATGATTAAAATTGTGGCACTTCTATTTAATTAAGGGTCCATGAAGTTTTGTGATACAATTGTATTAAAATAGCCATACTTTTGGATGTCACATTATGACTTGACATCTTTTTAAACTGACATATTTTCAAATAAAATTATTAAATCTTATAAATATTAACATAATAATGCCTTATATAAAGGTCACCTAGTAACTACAAGTTCACATTACCGCTTTCTGCAATTTATTACCATCTTCAGATGTCATTGAGCTACTAGCAGCTTCTTCATGATATAGTGATATTCACTTTACGAACGCTGAACATAATGGATTTGTTTAAAATACGTCATACATTATGTCGTCACATGATTAGTCTACTTTAGTATGTGACGAAATGATACAATTCATCGACATGTTTTATATCACTCAACGGTGTTCAGAGTGCATAACTTCAAAAAAATGGCTCTGACCACTATGGGACTCAACTTCTGAGGTCATCAGTCCCCTAGAACTTAGAACTACTTAAACCTAACTAACCTAAGGACATCACACACAACCATGCCCGAGGCAGGATTCGAACCTGCGACCGTAGCGGCCTCTCGGTTCCAGACTGTAGCACCTAGAACCGCATGGCCACTCCGGCTGGCGCATAGCTTCAAATTTCATATATTAGGATGAAGTTGTTAGTGAATCAATCACATGTGAAGATGGCAATAAGGTCCCGAAAATGTTACCGTGAAATTGTAGTTATTAAGCGATCTTGACCAAATAAATTATTATATTAAAATCTTAATTGGCAAGTGGCAAATAGAGAATTCATGTTTAAGTGTTCACTCAGCTGGTCCCATACCTAATGATATGTCGTTACTATTTACTTATTGAAGTCTTAGATTCCAATCGTTAACCTACAAGGTTCACTTAACATGTGATTCCAAAAAGCAGAAAACAGAAGATCGATGTTCCAAAACGCAAATACGGGCGTAAAAAACCGACTTAAGGAAAATGTTGCAAAAATTACAGATATGGACTGGACAAACATCAGAAAACATAGCATTGCAGGCCATAACACTAAAAAATGCCTGGTGTAAAAGGAAAAACCTTCAAATCTATGTTATCTTCTGCTGGTGCAGTTTAATTTTTTTTTAATATTTAGATATATGTCACCTAGAGAATTAGTTATTTATCAATGTTATATTTTAATTGTATTTTTAGATCTGCAAATGATCAGAAAATATGATCGAAACTATTTATCAAGTGGTACAATTCGTAACTGAGTCTATTATAATAATTGTTTAAAAGAGTTAAAATAGTTATTGAACCTCTTGTGACAATATGTCATTAGTTATTATAATTTATAGAACTGAAACAACAAACATGGAAAGAGTGGCCAGGCAACAAAAACCTCAATTAAAATATCAGCTTGTGGCTATTAAATATAGAAATTAATAGTAACGTTTAAAATAACATGTAATTTCGGAAACGCGTCTTTGGAGGATAAATATATTGTATTGAGGTAGTTGTCTGAGCTCTATATTGCGGCAAATTTGAAAATATTTTTCAGCCTTGATTATTCAAAAGAAACTTTTCATCACTTAGAGCTCATGCCATAGTGATTAATCAACCAATTACGTTCGTAACTAGTGAATTGCTTTCTACAGGAAATGTTATGCAAAGAAAGAAATGGAAATTTGAAATATCGTAGCTCTAACAATGAGGCCTTACGATTTATTTAATCACTGTATTTAAAATTACTCTTGAACTCGTGCAGAAAAGAAACAATGACAGTTTCATATAGCTGTGCCCTCCAATATAGGCTGCAGTGATTCCCAGTAAGAAGACTCATATATTAATGGGCGTTAATATTTGAGTTGGTTTTCGATGTCACATATTCAGCTACAAAGAGCAATGTCACAGTTCTCGCTATCCATGATGCGAAACCGTGTGAACATCGTATAAATATGTGTGGGGTTTCCTTCTGTCGTTCCATTGTAGAATTATCTGTGACAATTACGTTCATCAAACCGCTATTAGTGAACAGATCCACGTACTGCATGACATCATCCGAGGAGTTTTTGTGTAGATGATTTGCAACTTTTCCTTTAAACTGAAACTTAAAGCGACTGGAGGTAATGAGGAAGAGGTATTTACTTAATACCAGTGGCATTCAGTATCCAAGCAGCCATCCGACACTCCAGCAACTGTTTCTCTGCTTGATGATATAACTTCAAGTTCTTCCTTTTGTCTTTAGCTGCAACTTTTAATAAAAAAAAACTCTTTGCCACCCTCCATTTTCGAATGCACTACTGAAAATACGTTTTTATTGTTTGTTGTACAGGAAGTGTATCGAGTCGGAGTGGTCCCTAAAAGTAATAACTGCTAACAGAAGCTCTTGTCAAATTACGTATGCAAAAATGAATTTCTTTCTTTGGGTACACACGACTAAATGCAAAGTTTAATTTTGTGAGGATTATTTTTATGTTGCCCCTGGATGCATGGAAAATTTGCTAACGGTACCAGAAGCGAGGTAGCACGTAACTTCGTAATAAGAAATCAAGCAGTCATTCTCCCTCTGGTGTTGCTACTGTTATAGTGCGTGAAAACAAAATGCAAATGAAAACACTATCGCAAGAAACGCGTGGCGATAAACCGAGCGAAGTCGTCAAGGCGGCGCAACATTCCCGGAAGCTGCTTGCCTCCTATCTTGAGGCGTCGCTCAAGGATCTTGAGGGATGCTGGCCCTTATGGTCCCGGAGCTGGACCCTTCCTTCCCTGGGGAGCGCCACCCGAGCCAATCACGCGTCTGCGAAAGTGAACGTCCGGCGCGGCTGGAGGGCTGAGGCCGGGGGTGGAAATGGGAGCGGGCCCCAGAGGACGACCCGTATGGTTTTGCAATACGTCCGCTGCTGCTACCACAGACCTCGTCTCGGAATGTCCGCAACGGATCTGCAATATTACCGAGACCCACCAGAAACCTTACAACAACACGCAATCTCGACTGACAAGATCATCATGTATTCTCATTCCGGCCACCTCACTCACAAGAGAATACCACAAGGTATTTGTCAGGCATACTATTTCCGTTTCTTTAAAGGAACACATTTGTTGTCCAGGTTTTGATTTCTACTTCGATGTCTCCAGACTGCGATGGCTAGTGAGATGAAACATAAACGCCTGAAACAATGCAAGGGGATATAACATATACTCCGCCAACACCACAGCGCTTTAACTGCTGTTTACGTGTCGCGGATCTACAGAGAGCATTTATTACGGCTGTGCTATTCTTGTCATTAAAGTTGTTGACGTTGAGGCGGAGAGATAATCGACTGTGACAGCGGCAATATGAAAAGAAAGATTTTGCAAATAACTTGATTTTAGTTAAGTTGATGTTGTTCAACATGTGAAACGCCCAGCTTGATTTGAGTATTTACCCAGAACAATAATAATAGTAGAGGAATGACTTTAACGTAAGCACCAGACCTTCAAAATAATAATAGTAGCCTTGGTGAGGAGAAGAAAAGTCTTGGTTGCGATGTAGAAGTTACTGCTTATTTATTCATCAACGACGCCCGTTTCGCCTAATTCAAGGCATATTAAGACTGGTCTAAATTAAAATATAATCCAATTAGAAAGGCTTGACCCTAATATGGGATTCGACGAAAATAAGAAAATTAAAATTGGACTTATCGATAAATGTTATTAAGCGAGTTATAGATATGGATGATTAAAACGTCCGCAAAAATAAATTGCCCTCGTCATGTGGAAGATAAGTGGTCGAATAAAATATATGCTCCCATCATTTATTAAGATGATGAAATAAACGAAATAAACGAAATGAATTAAAAAACTAATAACTGCAACCAGGCATTTTCATGAAATTTATGCTCCACAAAGCGAAAGAAGTAAAACCGAAAAAGATGCTAGACAAACTACCTTGCCGGGACGCATAATGTGGTCCAATGGATGCAATGCAGTGTCGGACCTGTACAATCTCTCAAATCGTAAACATGCTGGAAGCGTCTTTCTACATCCTGCGATCAAGTACACAATACTGAACGCCGAGGCACATCAGACGTCTGGTCTGATCGTTTTAGATGACGTTAGTTCACCATGAGTCGCGAACCCTTATTTTTTAGAATTTTATTTAGATTGCTCTATAAACAACTAACCACATCGTGTTGAAACAAAGAGTCCGGAAAACATACGTTACTTACAGCAAGAGTTTTGTTAGTAAAAATGTGTCAAAATTGAAATACAACAAGCCAATTGCAAAGGCACAGTTTGGGCCTTAATTATTGTACGGCAGAGAAACTTGATAGACATGCTAATATGTTAATGTGGAACCGATCTACACTGGAGGAACCCGATGCAATTCTGGCGTTGTAGACGCAAGAAAGACGTATATAAATGTTTCCATATGTTTCATCAACTGCGTCATTGTCGCGTATACAAACAGTGATCCAGTACTGTCAAATGTTTTTTATTTCAGTCTTTGCCGGCCGCGGTGGTCTCGTGGTTCTAGGCGCGCAGTCCGGAACCGTGGGACTGCTACGGTCACAGGTTCAAATCCTGCCTCGGGCATGGAGGTGCGTGATGTCCTTTGGTTAGTTAGGTTTAAGTAGTTCTAAGTTCTAGGGGACTGATGACCACAGCAGTTGAGTCCCATAGTGCTCAGAGCCATTTGAACCATATTTCAGTCTTTGATCAGAATATGAATTCTTTAGACGATGACCGGTTTCAGTCCGTAATGACCATTCTCAGATCCTTTTTACACCATGTCCTAAAGTGATAAGGCCATAATGGCATCGTTAAAACATATAAATATGACGATGCTATGCTGATTATATGTTTTGACGATGCCATTATGGCCTTATCACTTTAGGACATGGTTTAAAAAAGATCTGAGGATGGTCATTACGGACTGAAACCGGTCATCGTCTAAAGAATTTATATTGTGATCAAAGACTGAAATAAAAAATGTTTCCATATGTAACGAAAAAGGTCAAACAAATGAGAAAGGCAGAATGTTGATTTTTTAATTAACCGCCGCTTACACTGTTTGTTCAATATAAGTATTGTAGACATCGACGAAATGTACAGCAATTGATTTGCACCTGTTGACCAAAATTGGAACTAATTTAATATCCAGCGTAAATCGGTTCCGTATTATCACATTAGCATATCTACCGAGTTTCGCTGACATACGATAGTTACAGTCCACACTAGGCCTTCGTGGGCAGTTGCATTTTAATTATAACCACCTTGTACTGTATACCAAATTAATGAAATTATGTGAGGTAGGATAGAGATATTTATTTTACACATGTATTTTCTATCAAAATCACAGAAGAATAGATGCAAAGTACAGTTAGAATACTATATGACAGTTCACACAAAGTAGTTATTAGTACTTACTCAGCTAATAGTTAGTAGTTAAGGAGGTACTAGTTATCCAAGATTTTAAATTATGTGCCCTTGCATTGCCACTATCATTTGACCTACGGCCAAGGTTGTGCTTTCCGTAACTATTTGCTCGTAGTATATATCTTCTGTTCTTAACTATTTTCGGTTTTGTGATAAACTCTTTGAGACTCTACGCCCTTGTCTACCTTCACATAATTTCAACTTATTGTATTTCAGTTCTGACGCATTTTAATTAAGAAGACTCTTGCTGTGAATAACGTACGTTTTTCGGACTCTTTGCTTCAACACGATGTGGTTAGCTGTTTATACAAATTTCTAAATAAAATTCTACGTCCAGAACTGTCTACGTTGTTGCAGGATGTACAACGACAATTCCAGCAAGTTTACCATTTGAGAGCTTGTACAGGCTTGATTCTGCCTTGCATTCACTGGGCCACATTACGCGTCCCGGCAAGGTAATTTGTTTCGGTTTTTCTTCTTACACTTTGTGGAGTATAACTTTCATGAAAGTGACTGGTTGCAGTTTTCGGTGTTTGAATTCATTCCGTTTTATTACAAGGTTATCGGATCTTACTCTTTCAACATATCTTGAAAGCATGTATTTTATTTGACTATTCTTCTTGCACATGAAGGAAGCAATTTATTTTTGCGGACGTTTGATCATTCATATATATAACTTACTTATCAACATTTATCGGTAAGTCCAATTTTTAATTTCTTATTTTCGTCCAATCCCAAAGTAGGGTCAAGCTTTTCTAATTGAATCGTATTGTAATGTAGACCAATCAGAAGATGCCTTGAATCACGCGAAACATTTGTCAGTGATCAATAAATAAACAGTAATTTCAACATCAAAATCACAACATGCTGCTTGCTGTATCACCACGCCATGGAAGAGAATAACTTTTAAAACAGTCTTGGTCCTTCCAACAAAGAATCCACTGTAGATTTGCCTAATTTTGCTATTTCACACAATTTTAACGGCGTTATAAGGCATAAATGTCGACATTATGTGTTCTTAGGCGTCATAATTTTTGTCAAGCACAATTGGATTTCAGCTTCAGCAAAGCAACACTCGGTACAGTTATTTTCTTGCACAAGACAAGAATATGCGTTAATGTTTCTAATCAACTCAGTTTCTATAATCCGTACCATAAATTGAAGTTGGAAAGGGTTACATTTTGATAAATGATACTTATAATTCGGTCCAACGTAATATTTTGATGTTACCTCTTCCACCGTAGAGAAGCGTTTCCGTAGGCGTGTTCTACTCAGTCTGTCTCGCATCAACATCCTCAAGACCTGCATTTATGTAACACACGAAATGTATTCGCAACGCCGAATACGAACAAGCATCAGCTGTATAAGGGAATAACAATGGAAATTGGTGTTGGACCGGAACTCGAATGCGGATACCCCCAAACTACGCTAGCGGTCGCCTTAAAAGCATTGGCTGTCCGTACACGACTCACTGCCAGATCAAACTTCCATAAATCGTCGTACTTGAATCACAACCTGCACTCGTAGACACATATATAATTCCCGAACAGAGGACTTTTAATTGGAAGTCGCGGGCCTGTATTGGCGGATAAATACGATGTTGCAGTGCCTATGTTGTTTACGTTCCTACGGACACTTATTCATGTCAGAAGGAACACTGCATAGTTCTTCCGAACAACACAGGTACTGTAGTATCTTATATTTATGTGCTGGAGGAGCATTTTCCTATTACTAATCGCATATGTGCCCATCTACACATTTTAACACGAAAATTGGTAGGTTTCCTGGAAGAGGCCTGCGCACATTCAGCCATGTGGTTTTTGTTTACCACAGCAGATTTACAGCTATTCCGTGGAACATATTTATAGCATCATTCTGAAAACCACTTCGTTCTGTTTTGCTCGTTAGCATAGATGTGCGCTATTCTCTACTTCTAACTGTACTTCCGACAAGAAAAAGCAGTCACGTTATACATCTACATCTATATCGACATGGATACTCTGCTACTCACACTTACGTGCCTGGCCACCTTCGTAACAATTCTCTATTATTCTCTATATTATCTTCCTCACAACACAACTCAAGCAAACGCCTTGGTTTGCGCCAGTTGTGAGTGGCCTGAATCTGCGAGAGTCTGCGCACTGCAAAATTTATTTTGTCGAGATACGTACACAGTACACTTCGATTAAGAGGAATTCAGGTCTACAGAAAAATATTATCTTCAGAAGAATATTATGTTTCAGATCTTGGCTAATTCTGGCGGTTTCTTTCTCCAAGAAGCTGCATATAACGTAAGGAGAGAGACAGACAAGGAATCATTAGTATCACAGCACCGGCACAGTTACAATGTCGTGCAATTCAACGCGGAATGGAATACGAGCATTTACACTACCACAATCACCTTTCCACGTGAATTGTTCAGGAAAAAGTGGAGTCAAATGTGCGAGAGATCTATTGACGACAAGACTTGCCCATCACTTTGTGCACTAAAATGTAGACGTGTGTTGAGAAATATGAACCAGGCGGCTAAGTTACATGTAGAGCTGCAAGATAAGTGCTGGTGCTGTTGCCACTTACATAATTTCTTGTTGGACACTAAGAAATGGGGTGCAGTTTGCTACAAACTTCTTCCTTCTCCATTCTATCACTTCGAGTGAAAAGTGCTATTCTTAGTTGTCTGTATGTGAAACACATGCTTCCTCGCAAAAAGGAAAAAATGTAATGTTTTAAAAAATTACATGTATGTATTTTTTTCCCTACACATGGCTGCGACGTGAACATATAATATCTTTGATAATAACTCAACATTTACAGTATTCGATTCCTTTACTTTTCACATATTATCATACGCTTTGTTTAAAATCATTTCGTTTTAGTTTACTCACACCGAAGAAATCTGTGCTGTATTACCTTTGGTTCTCCAAACTACCATTCTTGGTGAACTAACTTCGCATAAATCACAGAACACATTCGGAATGAAACGTTGCAAATGTGAAAGCTTCATTTGCTAAGCGCTAGAAACAAACTCTAAAGGATATGACGTTCAAAAGTTTCACAGTTCAACGTTACTTCAAATGGATCAGTGTGGTACATGATCTGGTGGGATAGCACAGTCACACAAAACTCACACAGTTCAAATAAGGCCATCTGATGAAAAATCTATCTAGCGCCTATACCAAAATAAAAATGACCGAGGCACGTACATTCAAATTTTAGTTGCTGATTTTACTGTAATAATATACGAAATAAAAGATTTTCCAAATGGATACATTTCAAATTGATCTACCGATGTTTTCACAGATTAAGTGGCAGTTCCATGATTTATACTTACGTATGCCTCCCAACAATATTAACAGCCTTTACAGCGTTGCTGTTAGTAAACAGACCCTTGTCTGTACTTGTTTAATCGTTTAGTGTCCCATTTAATGCAATCTTTCAATTACGTCACCATATGACGCGTATTGGCCTCAAGACTGATAGGAAACGAAGATCTCAGAACAACAGTGGCCCATGATGATCATTATTAGTTTATAGAGAAGCAAGAGGGTGATGGGAGAGAAACGAATAATAGTAATAATAATAGCATTAATGGAAAAAAGGAAAGAGAAATACATGCTAGCAAAGGAATACAGACAGAAAGCAAGAAAATGTTGTTAATCAAAGACCTACAGTAAGGAATGATCGTATATTGACTATACTCGAATAAATTCAAATATCTAAGCAAATGATTAGTTTTCCTGCTCTCTGCCGGCAACAAATCTCTTAACAACTGTAGAAGTTCACTAGGAGAAAGAGTAAAGTGCTAAGACAAAAGAAATATTTTGCGATATAAGTAAGAAGTTTTACGATGCTGTGTTAAATAAATTTGCTACTGACATTGATGAAGCTGCTTCAGTTATTTATAAAAACCTTTAATAATGAAGAAATGAATAATCACGTTGATACATAGCTATTGCACTCAGTGAGAGTATGATTTGTTATGCTTAACGATAGTGAACTAATTATATGTTTGAAATCTGGAGCACTTGATTAGGCAAGGCTTTACGATCAAGTAACATACGATCCAGCACAGCCTGGATTCCAGCGCTTGAGCTTGTGAAAACTCTACGCAGGACACTCCGGGATCCCACAAGAAATAGAAGTGGAGACCGAGAGAATAGCCGTAAGACAAGGTGTCGGACATTAGAGAACAGATCTGACACACCGCAGATCATAACTCGACTTCAGAAGACGGCCAGGCCGGGCGCGGACGGCGGAGGGAATACCGGCAACGAGAGAGGGACAATGTAGCTGCGTCTGGCGGGCGCGGACCTTGGGTTTAGCCTGTGAAACCACAGGGCACTTAGGATGTCCCTTAGGTTAAGAGTCGCTCGCTCGCGGGCGCGGACCTCAGTCCGAACACACGGCGCGGCGCGGACCGCTTAGGGACCGCACAGCACGAAGCAGAAGTAGAAACTATAGTAACAGTCATGAGATAGAGTACCCAACATCTTAGATCGGGTCTGACATACCGTTGAGGACGGCGAAAACGGGCGCCGACGGCAGTCCAACATCCGCGACTGGATGCGTCCATTGAAACCGAGTCTGGCGGGCGCGGACCGATTAGGGAACACCCAGCTCCTCTCAGGCATAAATACTGAACTCGATCGACCCACGGACCAAAAGGACGAAGGGACGCTGAGATGTGCAGCCGCGAGAAGGACGTACCTGCGCTTGCTAGCGACGCGAAGGGTGTGGCAGATCGCCGTCCGGCCGCGCTTGCGCCGTCGGCGGCCCCATCTGGCCCCCCACTTATGACGACCAGTGCTATGGCTATGGATTTGATGGACACAGCTCCAGAAACTTTGAAGACAGCGCTGTCTGCTCCGCTCCCCGATTCTGAAGATGAGAGCTCCACCGCCCCTCAGCCTCGCGGACGAAGCGGGAAACAGAAGAGGAGGGCAACAGCCACGACGTTCGCTGTTCGCAGCTCGCCGATCGAGAAGAGGGCCAAGCACGATTTCGCCCCTGGCGCTGATGGTTTTGTCCCGGCCAGGCGCACTGCAAGACGCATGCAGTCATCGATGACGCTTCCAACTGCCGTCGCCAACTCATTCGACGCGCTTGCTGACGCGCCGGACCGGCTGCCGCGCGATCCTGCGCCGAAGAAAGACTCCCATCTTCCGCCGGTGGTCCTCCAGTTTCGGCCGCCCTATGTGGAACTGCAGAAATTGTTGCGCAGCTGGACAACGGCCGTGTATACCGTGAAGCCTGCCGGACGAGACCTGTACAGAGTCACACTCCGCACTGCTGACGACTATCGCCGGGCCACTCAGGAGGTGCACTGAGCATGGTATCCCGTTCTATACCCACGCTTCCACACCTGACAAGGTCTTGAAGATTGTAATCCGGGACCTCCCATTCAACATGGAAGCCGATCACCTGCATCGTGAACTCGCTGACCTGGGCTTCTACATACGGGCAGTCGTGAAGATGAAGTCGCCTAAATCACGCGATGATATGGCGCTCTTCCTGATCGTCTGCTCCAACACCGTGGAAAACCGCAAACTCTACCAATTGACGCGGGTCGCCGATTCAGACTGAAAATCTTCGCTCCAGGAGAGGCCCTGTGCAGTGCTTTCGCTGCCAGGGGATCAACCACGTCGCGCGCCACTACTCTATGCCGGACAGATGTGTTAAATGCGCCGGCGCCCACGCAGGAAGTGCGTGCCACCGTCCGCCCACCGAGAAGCCGACATGTGCACTCTGTGGCGGTGCTCACGTGGGTGTGAGGTGTGGAAGCGTTCCATCGCTCGCCAACGTGGCCAAACACCAGCGCCGCGCCCGAAGAAGCCAGCAACGAGACGGCCCGGCGTCTCTTTCGCGGCGGCAACGTCAGGGGCGCCCTCCGCCGTCCCGGCTGCGTTGGCTGCTCCTGCTCCTGCCGCGTCCGAGGCCGTGCCGACACCTGAGGCTCCTGCGCCTCCACCACAGCTACTAGTGGCGGACCCTGGTACTGCCTCTCCCGGGACGTCGGCCGGACTGCGCCCCGCCAATCGCCGGCGCGGGGGTCAGCGCCCCGTGGGTACCCAGCGCTCAGCACCGTCAGTCGAGCAGCCCCAGGTGGACTCTCATGCGAGTCAGCCACGTCACCCCCTTCCAGCGACGGGGCCGCGCCGGCTGCCTCCACCGCTGACCTGGCCAACCTAGTCGCGCAGCTCACTGCCTTGGTAACCAGTGCTACGAAGTTTATTGAAGTCCTGTCGCAGCAACTCACCGCTGCAGTGCCGATGGCCTCTCCGGCCCCTACCGCTGTCAACACTCACCAGCTGCACCATGGGCAGCGTTAGAGGGCTCACGGTCGTGCGTGGTATGCCAACGGCGTCCGCACTCAAGCTGTAAACTTAGCCAATTTCTTCGAGATGAAGCCGTCGACGTCTGCCTTATCAACGAAACCCACCTGAAGCCTGGGGTCGACGTCAGGGCGGCCAACTACTCCAGCTATCGCACCGATCGATTGACGGCGGGTGGTGGGACAGCCGTTTACGTCCGCAATGGCATTCGTCATCACGTGATACAGCTTCCACCACTGGCAACCCTGGAGGCCACTGGTGTCGTTGTTCACACCTCGGCGCGCGCCATCACGTTCGTCGCTGCCTGTCGACCGCCGTCTCGTCCACTGTACCCTGGTGACATTGATGCTGTGCTCCCCTTGAGGGGGAAGGTGTTCATCGCCGGGGACTTCAATAGTAAACATGTCTCCTGGAACTCCAGGATCACCGATGCTGCTGGCCGCTGCCTGCTCCGGGTAGCGGAACGCCACCATGCGCTTGTGGTGGGGCCGTACGACCCGACAATCTTCCTTGCCCGTGGCCTCCCGGATATAATCGACATCGCGGTCGTCAAGGGCACCCCTCATCAGATCCCCGCGCCGCCCCCTGCAGATGCTGAAGCGGACGCAGCACTTCTGCACTTTGCGGCAACCACGATTGACGCTGCCACTATAGCAACGCCGCCCCGACCTCGCACTCCGCCTAACTACTCCCGCCAGCTGCCGCCAGACATCCTTGCGGCCATCACTGAGAAGAACCGGGTCTAACGGGAGTGGCAGAGGACGCGAAATGCCGCCACCAAGCGCCTCCTCAACAGGATGCGGCGGGACATCCGGGTCGCCATTGACAACCATCGCAATCGTGACTGGATTAACAAGGTCGCCACCCTCTGTCTTGACGACGGCACGGCCTGGCAGACGACGAAGCGTTTCCTACACCGCACGCAACGTATCCCTCCGCTGCTGCTCAATGGTCAGGCTGTCTGCGAACCAGCTGCGAAGGCTGATGCCCTCGCAGACGTCTTTGAGGCTGCGTTTACGCCGATCGAAGACCTGACCGACGCTGTCCACGACGACCTGGTTGCTGACCGGCTCCCACGCTACTTGGAGGCACGCGATGACGATTACGTCATTCAAAAGACGACGGCGGAGGAGGTGTCGTCCATCCTGCGTGCCCTGAACCCCAGGAAAGCTATGGGCCCAGACGAGGTTTCCAACGCCCTACTCCAAAAGTTGCCGCCGGTGGCTGTCACTCATCTCGCCGACGTCTTTAATGTAATCCTCCGGTCCTGCAGTTTTCCTCAGTCCTGGAAGCATGCAGAGATCTTGGCGATTCCGAAGATGGGGAAGGTTCTGCGTCAGCTCACGAACTACAGACCTATTAGTTTACTGCCGGCCGTCTCCAAGGTCTTTGAAAGGGTGTACATCAGGCGGCTGCAGCGCCACGTTGACGAGGAATGCCTCCTGCCCGAAGAACAGTTGGGCTTTCGCAGGAGCCACTCGGCAGTTCACCAACATCTACAGTTAGTGGAAGATGCGTTCGTCGCCCTCGAGCAGCGCGAGTTCTTCGGCGCGGTGTTCCTGGACGTGTCGCGTGCTTCGACAGTGTGTGGCACCGCGGCCTCTTGTTCAAACTTTTTGAACTTGGGGTCCCGACGTCGCACGTCCGTCTCATCCATTCCTATCTTGCCGATAGGACCTTCCATGTGCGGGCCGCGCATGGCTTGTCCTCTGTCCGCCGCATCAACGCCGGTGTGCCACAGAGCTCGGTCTTGGGACCACTCCTGTATTCGCTGTACATTTCTGATGCGCCGAAGATCGACAGTGTGCGGCTCGCCCTGTACGCGGATGACACGGCTCTATATACGAGGAGCCTCAATGTCGCCGTCATGCGCCGCGGTCTGCAGCTCGCCGTTGACACCCTGGCAGCCTGGGCCGTCAAGTGGCGTCTACAATTCAATAGGGCCAAGACGCATTTCCTGATCGTCACCAGGCGACTCGTTCCTGCAGGTCTGCAACCGCTCACCGTCGGTGGCAGCCCTGTCCCGTGGCGTCCCACGGTGCATTACCTCGGCGTCACCATCGACCGCCGACTCACGTGGGTTTCGCACATCCATGAAGTGAAGGCCAAAGTGCGGAACCGGCTCCGCATCCTGTACCCGGTGTTGAACCCCGGCTCCCGACTACCACCGCGGCTGGGCATTACTCTCTACAAGGCGCTGCTCCGCCCTGTACTCCAATACGCCGCCGTCGTCTGGGGGAACGCCGCCGACACGAACCTGAAGAAGCTGGAGACACTGCAGAATCGCATCCTTCGGCTGGCCTTGCATCTGCCTTACGATTTCCCCACTGCTCATCTTCAAGACATCGCGGAAGTACCTCTGCTCCGTGACCTCTTCCAGGCGGCCGCCCGCACATTTTACGAACGCGCTGGCCGGTCACACAACGCCCAAATCCGGACGCTGGGCCGCAAACTGCCGCGCAGCGTCACCACCCGCTGGCCACACCTTCTCGCTGCAGAACTGTGCTGAGGAGACACCGAAGAAGACAATCTACATGTAAAGACGCTTTACATCGGCATGCATGGGACGCAAAGCACTAACTGCTGCGAACTCCATCACACATCGGAGGACAAGTTATCCCGGTAAAGATCCACGCGAGACGAGACCCAAGGACCAGTCTCAGATAGCACCTGAAGAAGACAGCGAGGCACGCTGTTGAAATATCGTGCGAGAACGATGCGAACATCCGGCTGGATTCCCAACATCCAAGATGTCAACAGATGGCCGGGAAAGCATGAAGAATTACTAAAAGTTGTTTATTGGTACTTACGAATCGTCGTAGCCTTCGTCATCGTCGAGAAAGCCTGCATTTTGACGAAAACGTCGCATGATCTGCCTGTGAGTCTCCAGTAAAGTCATTGGACGATCACCCTCAGCACAACTGCAACGTTTGAAAAAATAACATATATTTTCTGCACAAGACTCGTTTCTTCTTTTGACAATCAAGAATATTTACAGCTAGAAAGCGATGTACGTCATATTGTAAACAATTCAGTGATTAGAGAATAACAAGGAGTACTATGCAAGAGATCTACATCTACATCTACATCTACATCCATACTCCGCAAGCCACCTGACAGTGCGTGGCGGAGGGTACCCTGAGTACCACTATCGGTTCTCCCTCCTATTCCAGTGTCGTATTGTTCGTGGAAAGAAGGATTGTCGGTATGCTTCTGTGTGGGCTCTAATCTCTCTGATTTTATCCTCATGGTGTCTTCGCGAGATATACGTAGGAGGAAGCAATATACTGCTTGACTCTTCGGGGAGAGTATGTTCCCGAAACTTTAACAATAGCCCGTACCGAGCTACTGAGCATCTCTCCTGCAGAGTCTTCCACTGAAGTTTATCTATCATCTCCGTAACGTTTTCGCGATTGCTAAATGATCCTGTAACGAAGCGCGCTGCTCTCCGTTGGATCTTCTCTATCTCTTCTATCAACCCTATCTGGTATGGATCCCACACTGCTGAGCAGTATTCAAGCGTACTGTAACCTACTTCTTTTGTTTTCTGATTGCATTTCCTTAGGATTCTTCCAATGATTCTCAGTCTGGCATCTGCTTTACCGACGATCAACTATATACACTCCTGGAAATTGAAATAAGAACACCGTGAATTCATTGTCCCAGGAAGGGGAAACTTTATTGACACATTCCTGGGGTCAGATACATCACATGATCACACTGACAGAACCACAGGCACATAGACACAGGCAACAGAGCATGCACAATGTCGGCACTAGTACAGTGTATATCCACCTTTCGCAGCAATGCAGGCTGCTATTCTCCCATGGAGACGATCGTAGAGATGCTGGATGTAGTCCTGGGGAACGGCTTGCCATGCCATTTCCACCTGGCGCCTCAGTTGGACCAGCGTTCGTGCTGGACGTGCAGACCGCGTGAGACGACGCTTCATCCAGTCCCAAACATGCTCAATGGGGGACAGATCCGGAGATCTTGCTGGCCAGGGTAGTTGACTTACACCTTCTAGAGCACGTTGGGTGGCACGGGATACATACGGACGTGCATTGTCCTGTTGGAACAGCAAGTTCCCTTGCCGGTCTAGGAATGGTAGAACGATGGGTTCGATGACGGTTTGGATGTGCCGTGCACTATTCAGTGTCCCCTCGACGATCACCAGAGGTGTACGGCCAGTGTAGGAGATCGCTCCCCACACCATGATGCCGGGTGTTGGCCCTGTGTGCCTCAGTCGCATGCAGTCCTGATTGTGGCGCTCACCTGCACGGCGCCAAACACGCATACGACCATCATTGGCACCAAGGCAGAAGCGACTCTCATCGCTGAAGACGACACGTCTCCATTCGTCCCTCCATTCACGCCTGTCGCGACACCACACCTCGCCGATACCCCAGGAGCAACAGTGTCCCTAATTTGCTGGGAAGTGGCGGTGCGGTCCCCTACGGCACTGCGTAGGATCCTACGGTCTTGGCGTGCATCCGTGCGTCGCTGCGGTCCAGTCCCAGGTCGACGGGCACGTGCACCTTCCGCCGACCACTGGCGACAACATCGATGTACTGTGGAGACCTCACGCCCCACATGTTGAGCAATTCGGCGGTACGTCCACCCGGCCTCCCACATGCCCACTATACGCCCTCGCTCAAAGTCCGTCAACTGCACATACGGTTCACGTCCACGCTGTCGCGGCATGCTACCAGTGTTAAAGACTGCTATGGAGCTCCGTATGCCACGGAAAACTGGCTGACACTGACGGCGGCGGTGCACAAATCCTGCGCAGCTAGAGCCATTCGACGGCCAACACCGCGGTTCCTGGTGTGTCCGCTGTGCCATGCGTGTGATCATTGCTTGTACAGCCCTCTCGCAGTGTCCGGAGCAAGTATGGTGGGTCTGACACACCGGTGTCAATGTGTTCTTTTTTCCATTTCCAGGAGTGTATGATCATTCCGTTTCAAATCACTCCTAATGCGTACTCCCAGATAATTTATGGAATTAATTGCTTCCAGTTGCTGACCTCGTGTTTTGTAGCTAAATGATAAGGGATCTATCTTTCTATGTATTCGCAGCACATTACACTTGTCTACATTGAGATTCAATTGCCACTCCCTGCACCATGCGTCAATTCGCTGCAGATCCTCCTGGATTTCAGTACAATTTTCCATTGTTACAAACTCTCGATACACCACAGCATCATCTGCAAAAAGCCTCAGCGAACTTCCGATGTCTTCCACCAGGTCATTTATGTATATTGTGAATAGCAACGGTCCTATGACACTCCCCTGCGGCACACCTGAAATCACTCTTACTTCGAAAGACTTCTCTCGATTGAGAATGACATGATGCGTTCTGTTATCTAGGAACTCCTCAATCCAATTACACAATTCGTTTGATAGTCCATATGCTCTTAATTTGTTCATTAAACGACTGTGGGGAACTGTATCGAACGCCTTGCGGAAGTCAAGAAACACGGCACCTACCTGTGAACCCGTGTCTATGGCCCTCTTAGTCTCGTGGACGAATAGAGCGAGCTGGGTTTCACACGACCGTCTTTTTCTAAACCCATGCTGATCCCTACAGAGTAGAATTCTAGTCTCCAGTAAAGTCATTATACTCTACAAGTGATCGACGTTAGAGATGTAGGCCTATAGTTCTGCACATCTGTTCGACGTCCCTTCTTGAAAACGGGGATGACCTGTGCCCTTTTCGAATCGTTTGGAACGCTACGCTCTTCTAGAGACCTACGGTACACCGCTGCAAGAAGGGGGGCAAGTTCCTTCGCGTACTCTGTGTAAAATCGAACTGGTATCCCATCAGGTCCAGCGGCCTTTCTTCTTTTGAGCGATTTCAATTGTTTCTCTATTCCTCTGTCGTCTATTTCGATGTCTACCATTTTGTTATCTGTGCGACAATCTAGAGAAGGAACTACAGTACAGTCTTCCTCTGTGAAACAGCTTTGGAAAAAAAAAAAACATTTAGTATATCGGCTTTTAGTCTGTCATCCTCTGTTTCAGTATTATTTTGGTCACAGAGTGTCTGGACATTTTGTTTTGATCCACCTACTGCTTTGACATAAGACCAAAATGTTTTAGGATTTTCTGCCAAGTCAGTACATAGAACTTTACTTTCGATGCTGTTTACAGCGTGGAGAGTTACTCGATGATCTATCTGCAGTCTTCGTTTGGTAATAATAAATAATTTGGCACATCGCAGCAATAAATGGAAGATTTTATGTTTACCTTTACTGTTTTTTGCACTTCCTGTGACGGGAGTGACGAGAAAAACTCTGAAAGTGCTATAAGTCGGTTTCCCAGAAACATCAATCAATTGAAGACGGGTCAAAATAAGCGAACACGTGTCTGACTTGTCCGTAGATAATCTACCGTTTCTGACAAAACGACGGTCAAAGTTTCCCAGGTACTTTATGTGCCTTTTAGCGTGTCCATAATTTATGCGCAGCAGTCGCACATCTAGCGTAGTGGCGTAACACCTTCACGGCCAGTTTTCAAAACCCGAGTATTACTTTTAGTTAAGTCATTCTTTTATCTACACATATTCGTAGAAGATTATTACACGAATGTTTTCTAATGTATATTGGAGTAATGTTGACATTATCCGTGTACTAATAGTACGTATGGTGAATAAATTAAAAAGTAAGAAAGAAAAACAGTAAATGAATGAGAAAATTGTTTTCAGTGAAATTCCTGTATAGAATCTTTATCCGTAAGCAACAGCAAGCGCCAATTTCCGGCAAATTGAGTCGTCCTACGTCGTTTGCAGTAAAATTATTGCCAATACGTGAAATCTTTGGTAATATTCTTAATGTTTGTTTCCCGAGTGAGATTCATACGAAAAAATCTCTCTGAGGGCAAACCTGCCTATGCGCGATGCTCGTTGTATTCGTAACTTTTATGTTACGAATTTGTGTATGGTGTGTATAATTCAAGAAATGCCCCAAATCTTCTTTAATAATACACATAAGAGTAAAATATAATAAGAAATGTGAGAATGAAATATGAGAATATGATGATTTAAAAAGACTGTAAAAGTGAAATTACCGTATACACATTTATTATATAAGAAATGTATGACACTTATTGTGAACCACAGCTGTAATTTTACAATTTGAATAACGCCCTTGAATCCCCTATCTTGATAAGGAACATACCTGTAGTAGCCTTCTACGGGCATGGGTGGATAAATAGAAATAGAAACAATAATCCGGTTTCGAACATAGGGCGTAAATGTGAAAGGCCGCAACACTAACCATTGCGCCACTATTTGGTCTGCTATTACTGCCCCTTGAAAGGCATCTAAGGTATCTCGGAAATTTTGACCGTCGGCTTCTCAAAAACTGTTGCGTATCTTTGGATTCTTCTTTGACTTCTTCCACTGAGTGAAATTTCTGAGAAAAGGTGCTGTTGAATTTGCTGTGTTCTCCTAATGAGAATGTTACTGTATCATAAAATTCACCTCTTTTGACTATATTCATCTAATATCGTCAGTATACTAAAGAACCACCGGCAGTAACCTTTGGTTTTTCAGTTCTCTTCATCGTTCTGATATTGCACTGACGAAATAAGATGCAATACATGGTACTACACATCGAATGGCTTTAATTCGTCTAGCAGTTATATCGTTCCCTTAAGTAATAAAACAATGCTGCTACTGCTGTTTAAGATAGTGACACCAACTAATAAGAAATAAAACTACACGAATCAAGTCACTCTCGAATTCTCCTCGACAAAGGATCTTGATGACAAAGTAGAGCAAGGAAAGAAAAATCGAATGGAAGGTATATACGAACTAAATCACTTTGTACATAAGAACACACACGCTCTTGAGGGTACAGTGGTAATATTACTTTATTAATTTGTCCGAGGCCAATTATCAGCCATTTATCCACGGAAAAAAAAAATTAAAATGATTAACGTAAGACAAAAATCGTAAACGGGTCGCGCAATTCATCCTGTGAAAACATAAGCTGAATGGAATAACATTTGAAATACTAAGATATGTTTCACATAAATATTTATACTGACATAAATGTATTGCTACATAGTTAAAATAACTATATAGTCAATAACATATACATGTGCAACGACTCCTGATGTAGTCCCTGGTACTGACTTTTAACTATAGAGTCTTTTTGCTAGTCCGTGAAACTTTTGCAAAATCTTTATTAATAGCGGGATTGCTCTAAGTGTGCAAAATGGGAGCGGTATATGGCCAGTCTCCTTTAAGACTACACTGATATTGTGGTTCATGCATACATAAATTGTGTGGACGCAGTCACCGTTCGGAAATGGATTGATTCTACATCGGTGACGCCATTTCGCGGAACCTGAGTCGTTAAACCTTAGACACATGTTAGCCACACCACCCATTTGTAGTGCCCTACATCTGACACCAAGCTCTTCATTGGATAATGGGCAGAATGAAATAGAACAATTTCCACAAAAGAACTAAAGTATCTAAATCTACATATACAATGTACGTTCAAAATCATCCCGACATCCCTGTCAAATGCGGAACTGGTCACTAGATGTTACGAGAGCTGGACTAACCATTATAAGAGGCGTGGGGTGTCTATTGTTTTCAGTAGGGAAGCGGTAACAACAGAGTGGGTTAGCCACGAGAGGTCAGTGAGTACGAACGTCTCTGAATGTCATCTGAGTAACAGGTCAATCAGGGACATTTCAATCATCCTAAAGCTGCCACAGTCGACTGCTTGTGAAGTAGAAACGCAAAGGAAGAACCACACCTAAACGAAGATCACGCTGACGTCATGTACTGAAAGACAGAGACTGCCAAGCATTGCGTGCGATGCTTGCAAATAATCACGTGAAAACAGCGGAAGGAATAACTCGTGATTTCCAAGGTGCTATAAGCAGTCCATCTAGCGCAATGACTGTTCGTACGGAGTTAAGTGAATGGGGTACAATGGCCGAGCAGCTCTACATAAACGCCAAATTTTTGTACTCAGTGCTATGCGTCGCTTGAGCTGGTGTAGAAAGCGTGGCCATGAGACAGTGGATGAGTGACAAAGTGTGGTTTGGAGCGACAAATCACGCTATAGGACTACCCTGTGGCCATCTAATAGAAGTTGTTTGGTTTGGTGAATGCATGGAGAAGGCTGTCATTTGTAGGGTCAACAGTCAAGTATGACAATGCACCCTGTCACAAAACAGTGTCTGTGAGGCAATGGTTTGTGAACAATAACATTCTTGAAATATACTGGCCTGCAATAGCACCGACCTGAAGCCAATATACACTCCTGGAAATTGAAATAAGAACACCGTGAATTCATTGTCGCAGGAAGGGGAAACTTTATTGACACATTCCTGGGGTCAGATACATCACATGATCACACTGACAGAACCACAGGCACATAGACACAGGCAACAGAGCATGCACAATGTCGGCACTAGTACAGTGTATATCCACCTTTCGCAGCAATGCAGGCTGCTGTTCTCCCATGGAAACGATCGTAGAGATGCTGGATGTAGTCCTGCGGAATGGCTTGCCATGCCATTTCCACCTGGCGCCTCAGTTGGACCAGCGTTCGTGCTGGACGTGCAGACCGCGTAAGACGATGCTTCATCCAGTCCCAAACATGCTCAATGGGGGACAAATCCGGAGATCTTGCTGGCCACGGTAGTTGACTTACACCTTCTAGAGCACGTTGGGTGACACGGGATACATGCGGACGTGCATTGTCCTGTTGGAACAGCAAGTTCCCTTGCCGGTCTAGGAATGGGTTCGTTAGCGGTTTAGATGTACCGTGCACTATTCAGTGTCCCCTCGACGATCACCAGGGGTGTACGGCCAGTGTAGGAGATCGCTCCCCACACCATGATGCCGGGTGTTGACCCTGTGTGCCTCGGTCGTATGCAGTCCTGATTGTGGCACTCACCTGCACGGCGCCAAACACGCATACAACCATCATTGGCACCAAGGCAGATGCGACTCTCATCGCTGAAGACGACACGTCTCCATTCGTCCCTCCATTTACGCCTGTCGCGACACCACTGGTGGCGGGCTGCACGATGTTGGGGCGTGAGCGGAAGACGGCCTAACGGTGTGTGGGACCGTAGCCCAGCTTCATGGAGACGGTTGCGAATGGTCCTCGCCGATACCCCAGGAGCAACAGTGTCCCTAATTTGCTGGGAAGTGGCGGTGCGGTCCCCTACGGCACTGCGTAGGATCCTACGGTCTTGGCGTGCATCCGTGTGTCGCTGCGGTTCAGTCCCAGGGCGACGGGCACGTGCACCTTCCGCCGACCACTGGCGACAACATCGATGTACTGTGGAGACCTCACGCCCCACGTGTTGAGCAATTCGGCGGTACGTCCACCCGGCCTCCCGCATGCCCACTATACGCCCTCGCTCAAAGTCCGACAACTGCACATACGGTTCACGTCCACGCTGTCGCGGCATGCTACCAGTGTTAAAGACTGCGATGGAGCTCCGTATGCCACGGCAAACTGGCTGACACTGACGGCGGCGGTTCACAAATGCTGCGCAGCTAGCGCCATTCGACGGCCAACACCGCGGTTCCTGGTGTGTCCGCTGTGCCGTGCGTGTGATCATTGCTTGTACAGCCCTCTCGCAGTGTCCGGAGCAAGTATGGTGGGTCTGACACACCGGTGTCAATGTGTTCTTTTTTCCATTTCCAGGAGTGTAGCAGCAATGGGATGAGTTATAACGTCGATTTCGTCCAAGGAGGTCGCTTTTGAGGAAAAATTGGCTACTAATTGCTAAACAGACGCTCAGACACTCCATAGAAAGTCTCCCCAGCAGAGTGCATGGCGTCATCAAGGCGAAGGAGAATTAGACCCTATATGAATGCTCAATGATTTGTGTCCGGGTGTTCTTGATCAAGCAGTGCATATTCCAGAACCCACTGTATGGTGCCTAGTGGATCTTACATGATACTGAACTTATTTCCTATTTCACTCTCATAGTGATGAAATCAGTCTGTCCGTCTATATGTCTCTGTAGGTTCCCTATTCGCTTCTGTGTTACTTTAATACTATTCCGCTGTTTGCAGCAGAATGGTCCCACAGTCTCCCTCAAATATAGGCTCTCTGAATCTATCGAACACAATTTCGCGAGAACAACATACATTTTATTCTTCAAACCTCCTCCCTGCTATACATTCTAAGGGAAAAAGATGCACCACGAAGGATTTATCCGAAAGGGACAGAAATCGGTAGATGTGGTGAATATGTACAAACAAAACAACGTGTGTAATTTCAAAAAAACTGCATGATTTATACAACTAAAAGCCATCACTAAATGAGCAAGTGAATAACGTGTTGGTCTACCTCTGGTCCTTAGGCAAGCTGTTATTCGACTTGTCATTAATTGACAGAGTTGTTCGATTCTTCCTGAAGGATAGCGTGCCAGATTGTCTCCAATAGGCCATCTTGGATCGTCGAAATGGATGGACCTGTCCATAATTCTTCGTACATTCACAACTGGGGAGAGATCTGGTGACCGTGCTGGCCAAGGTAGGGTGTGGCAAGCAAGAAGACAAGCAAGATAAATTCTCGACATGCACGGACGGGCATTAACTTGCTGAAATGTAAGTCCACGATGGTTGGCCATGAAGGCCAACAAAACGGGTCGTAGAATATCGCCGTCGTACCGCATTAATGCGGGAGTGCCGAGGATGACAACCAAAGGAATCCTGGTATGACATAAAATAGCACCCCAGACGATTCACTCCTGACTGTCTGGCCTTTTGGCGGGTGACAATCAAATTGGTATCCAACAGTTGTCCGAGATGTCTCCGAACAATTCTTTTCTCGTCATTGGGTCTGTGTTCGAAACAGGACTCATTGTGGAAGACAGTTCCTCTCTATTCAATGACATTCCAGGCCGGAGACGTGTCTTAAGACGCCCCAGAAACCGATGGGATACCAATTTACATGGTTCAAATGGCTCTGAGCACTATGGGACTCAACTGCTGTGGTCATCAGTCCCCTAGAACTTAGAACTACTTAAACCTAACTAACCTAAGGACATCACACACATCCATGCCCGAGGCAGGATTCGAACCTGCGACCGTAGCCGTCGCACGGTTCCGGACTGCGCGCCTAGAACAGCGAGACCACCGCGGCCGGCTACCAATCTACATCATTACCTTTAAGCAGCTCCATGCCCACGTCTGCTTTCTAATAAAGCTATAGATGCGAGAATGCTGGGAACGGTATGTTTCAACCATTGGACCATGTACCTCTCCTTCGCTGGCTTGGGCTAAGATCAGATGTTTCTACAGATACCAGACACCTGAGGGGGATCTGGTATTACATTGGATGGCTTTATCTACTCTGATCCTGATGCTGTGAGCGAAAATTTTGCTCTGCGTTATGCTCGAGCTCCAGTGTCTGAAAATTATCAACCTACCTTTCGTGTTCTAAAAGAACAGGTGGAACAAAAGCAATTATCTCTTACTATACGCCACCTGGAGCCATAAAATACTCCATTCAGCAATGATACAGCCTGACGACTGGACCACATCCGCAAACAAATGATGAAGCACCTACAAATGGACTGCCAATGTCATATCACTGCCATGTTTAACTACATGTGGAACGAGGGCGAGTCCCCATCTCAGTGTTTAAAAAGCATAATTTCCGCAGACAGTTATCGCCCAATTAGTATCGCCAATGTTCTCTGTATGTTGCTTGAACGCATGGTGAACTGGCGGCTGTGTTGACTCCTTGAGTCTCAGGGTCATCACGCTCCATCTCAGGGTAGTTTTAGCCTAGGCCATACCACAACTGTTAATGTGCTTTACCTAGAGTCTGCCATACCAACAGCTTTTGCCCAACTTCAACATCTTACAGCCGTCTTATTCGACCTGCAAAAGGCTTATGGCATCACACGACGACATCACATCCTTGTTACCTTACAAGAATGGGGTCTCTGGGGTCCACTCCCGATTTTTATCCAGAACTTCCTGTCGCACTGTATGTTCTGGGATCGAGTTAGTACTTCCCACAGTATCCCCATATCCAAGAGAATTGGGCCACACAAGGCTCTGTACTGAGTGCCCCTCTCTTTCTAGTAGCCATCAGTGGTCTAACTGTTGCTGTGTGGTCCTCAGTATCAGAATTCTTGTATGCTGACGACATTTGCCTCTACTATTGCCCCTCTACTGTGGGTGTCGCTGAACGTTGACCGAAAGGCGCCATACGAAAAGCGCAGGCATGGGAAGTCACCCATGGCTTTCAGTGTTCAGCTGTGAAGACACCCATAATGTACCCCTGTCGATGTCTTACAGTTCACCCAAAATCAGAACTTTACCTCGACGACCGACAAATCAATGTGATGGAGGATTATCGCTTTCTAGGATTATGCCTCAGTTATAGGTTGACGTTGATTTCCCATCTTCTCCAGCTTACATGAAAGTCCTGGCTGCACCTTAATACACTTTGCTGCCTGAGCAACGTCTGGGATGCAGATCGCAGCTTTACAAAGCTTTGATTAATCCCGCCTTGATTGTGGGAATCTGGCATATGGTCCTGCATTGCTGCCAACATTGCGAATGCTGGATCTTGTACACCACTGTGGGGTTTTCCTTGCAACGCGTGTCTCTCGAACTAGCCTTGTAAATAGCTTACTCTGTGAGTCCGCAGTCCCTCCATTGTGGATCAGGTGCAACAACAGCTCGTTAATTATGCTACCAACATTCACAGTTCCTCTAAGCATTTAAGTTACCTTGCCTTTCCAAACTCAGAAATCCATCTCCCAAAAGGGTGCTCAGACCAGGAGTTAATCACAATATGTGTATGGTCTCTTCCCTCTGAACTCCAGTTATTTCCTCTTACACCACCATGGTGCATCCCTTGGCCACAGCTACATCTTGACCTACCATAAGGTCCAAATGACTCAGTCCCTCGTGAGGCCCTGCGCTACCACCTTTTCTCCTTACTTGATGTATTCCAGGGTTCAGAAGTAGTCTATACTAATGACTCAATGGTTGTTGGTCTAGTGGGCTTTGCTTATAAACAGTGCAGTCTGAGGCGTCTTGTCATGGTTCACGCGTCTCCGGCTGTCGGAGGCTCGAGTCCTTCTTCAGGCATGGGTATGTGTGTTGTCCTTAGCATAAGTTAGTTTAAGTTAGATTAAGTAGTGTATAAGCCTAGGGATCGATGACCTCAGCATCTTGGTACCATAGTCCTAACCACAAATTTTCAAATCTCTTAGCTTATATTTACACAGGACATGCTGAACTACGTAATTAGCAAATGGATATACTGCTCTTGAGCTTATCTGTTCCAGCACCGGTGGGGTAGTCTCTCATCTCCAGTGACTCCTTGTGCAGTTTCATAGCTCTCGACCATTGTTACCTTCACCATCCCTTGGTCATTGTTATCCAGCATTCCCTGTATTCCCTCGAATAATGTGGATGCTCTGTGACCTTCATCTGGACCCTGGGACATGTTGGGATCCCAGGGAATGAACTCGCTGATAGCCTTGCCAAAGTGGTTAAAAGTAAACCGACACCTGAAATCGATATTCTAGAAACAGACCTCTGATTGATATTACGCCATAAAGTATTAGGAATCTGGAATATGGAATGAGTCACTCTGACTTCACCAAACGAACTACGAGTGATAAAGGAGATTACAAATCTCTGGAGGTCCTCCATGAAGACCTCTCCATGCAGGCCATTGTCACGAGGACCCACCTCATTGTTGTTGTGGTTCTCATTTGATGGTGGTCCACATTTTGCTGAACAGTCCCAACCTATCCATCCTTCAGCAGACTCTTAATCTTTGTGACTCGCTATCTGTGTTGTTAGGAGACGATGCCTCATCAGAAGACTTAGTTTTATGTTTTATTTGTGAAGGAGATTTTTGCCACTCTCTTTAAGGGAGGGCCACTTAACCTTACCGGCCCACTGAGGTGTTGGCAGAACACTCTGTTGCCTCGTCTGCCCTGATGGGGCTTTGGCTGTCTGAGTTTGGTGGTCCAGTCCAATCCTCTCCCTACCGGGCCTTTTACCATTCTTTCTCCTCTCGTGAACTCTGTTCGACTTGCTGCGTCTCTATGCTTCTCTTACTCTGTCTGTATTGCTAGTCTTTCTTAGCCAACTTCTGAGTAGGTACCTCTGATAAATAGTGGGGCGGGGCAATGTACGTCCCCTCGTTGCACTCTGATTTCTGGGGCTATTGTTGCTCCCTAGATGGGGCACCTTGCCTGCCTGTCTTCTTCTGTCTCCCTTTCTTCTTTTTGTCCTTTACCTCACCTTCGTTGATCTTTTGTAGACCTTGGGGTTTTCTTCCCTGTATTTTGAGTGGTAGGCTATCTCTGATATACAGTCATGTAGATCTGTCTGTTCGAGGAAAAGGGACTGATGGTCTAGTAGTTTGTTCCCTTTAATAATACAGGCAGCCAACAAACCAACCAACTGCTACTTTTAGTGTCTCATTCCCTAACCGAATTTCCTCCACATAGCTTGATTTAATTCGACTACTTATCAGGACACTTGCTTTTCTCTTCTTGACGTTCATCTTGGCTTCCTCCTTGACAGATTCTGTCCATTCCGATCAGCTGCTCCTCAAACTCCTTTGCTGTCTCTGTCAGAATTACAATGTCGTCGTCAAACCTCAAATTTTTATTTCTTTTCTCAGAACTTTTACTCCATCTCCAGATTTTTCTTGGGTTTACTTTACTGATTGCTCAATGTGGTGATTGAGAAACATCAGGGATACGCTACAACCCAGTCCCACTCACTTCTCAACCGCTGCTTCCCTGTCAGGCTCTTCGACTTGTATTATTACTTTCTGTTTCCTATGAAAGTTGTACACTAAATCGCTGAAAAGACTGGTACAGGCATGCATATTCAAATACAAAGATTTGTGAGCAAGCAGAATACGGTGCTGCGGTCGGCAATACATACATAAGACAACAAGTGTTCGGCGCAGTTCTTAGATGGGTTCCTTCCTGCTGCTACAGTGGCAAGTTATCAAGATTATGTAACTTTGGACGTGGTGTTGTAGTCGGCGCACGAGGGATGGCATACTGCATCTCCGAGGTTGCCATGAAGTGGGGATATTTCCTTCCGACCATTTGACAAGAAGGTGGCAGCGATAAAATACAGGGGGTGAAAAGCTATTTACAATTTTTACATAAACCAGATGACAGTTATAAAAGTCGAGGGGTATGAAAGGGAAGCAGTGCTTGGGAAGGGAGTCAGCCTATCCCCAACGTTATTCAATCTGTATATTGAGCAAGCAGTAAAGGAAACAAAAGAAAATTCTGAGTGGGAATTAACATCCATGGAGAAGAAAAAAAACTTTGAGGTTCGCCAATGACACTGTGATTCTATCAAGAGACAGCAAAGGATCTGGAAGAGCTGTTGAACGGAATGGACACTGTCTTGAAAGGAGGATATAAGACGAACATCAACAAAAGCAAAAGGAGGATATTGGAATGTAGTCGAATTAAGTCGGGTGATGCTGAGGGAATTAGATTAGGAAAGGAACCACTTAAAAGTAGTAGACGAGTTTTGCTATTTGGGAAGCAAAATAACTGATGATGGTCGAAGTAGAGAGGATATAAAATGTAGACTGGCAATGGCAAGGAAAGCGTTTCTGAAGAAGAGAAATTTGTTAACATCGAATATAGATTTAAGCGTCAGGAAGGCGTTTCTGAAAGTATTTGTATGGTGTGTAGCCCTGTATGAGAGTGAAACGTGGGCGATAAATAGTATAGAAAGGAAGATAATAGAAGCTTTCGAAATGTGGGCTACAGAAGAATGCTGGAGATTAGATGGGTAGATCACATAACTAATGAGGAGGTACTGAATAGAAGTGTAGAGAAGAGAAATTTGTGGCACAACTTGACTAGAAGAAGGGATCGGTTGGTAGGGCATATTCTGAAGCATCAAGGGATCACCAGTTTAGTAATTGAGGGCAGTGTGGAGGGTAAAAATCATAGAGGGCGACCAAGAGATGAATACACTGAACAGGTTCAAAAGGATTTAGGTTTCAGTACATACTGGGAGATGAAGAAGCATGCACAGGATAGAGTAGCATGGAGAACTGCATCAAACCAGTCTCTGGACTGAAGACTACAACAACAACACCGTGAATATAAGGAATCCAGCAAAACATCAAATCTCCGACATCGCTGAGGCCGGTTAAAGGTCGTGCAAGAACGGGACCACTGACGACTGAAGAGAATTGTTCAACGTGACAGAAGTGCAACCCTTCCGCAAATTGCTGCAGATTTAAATGCTGGGCCATCAACAAGTGTCAACATGCGAACCTTTCAATGAAACAGCATCGATATGGGCTTTCGGAGCCTTCGCCCACACGTGTACCCTTTATGATTGCACGACACAAAGATTTACGGCACGGTCGAGCCCGTCAGCACCGACATTGGACTGTTGATGTCGGGAAGGATGTTTCCTGGTCGGACGAGTCTCGTTTGAAATTATATAGACCGGATGGACGTGTTCAGGTATGGAGACAACCTCATGAATCCATAGACCATCTACATGACTACTCTGCAATTCACATTTAAGTGCTTGGCAGAGGGTTCATCGAACCACAATGTCAGCAGGGAACTGTTGAAGCTGGTGGAGGCTCTGTAATGTTGTGGGGCGTGTGCAGTTGGAGCGATGTGGGACCTCTGTTACGTCTAGATACGACTCTGACAGGTGAATGTCCGAGCAGGACAATGCGACACCCCATTCGTCCAGAATTGCTACAGAATGTCTCCAGGAATACTCTTCTGAGTTTACACACTTCCGTTGGCCACCACACTCCTCAGAGATGAACATATTGAGGATATCTGGGATGCCTTGTAACGTGGTGTTCAGAAGAGATATCCATCCTCTCGTACTCTTACGGATTTATGGACAGCTCTGCAGGATTCATGGTGTCATTTCCCTCCAGCACTACTTCGGACATTAGTAGAGTCAATGCCACGTCGTGTTGTGGCACTTCTACGTGCTAGAGAGAGCCCTACACGATATTAGGTAGGTGTACCAGTTTCTTTGGATCTTCAGTGTATATTATTTTTCGCTTTCTCCATTTTACCACTACTACCTTCTTAATTGCAAAGAGTGCACTCCAGCCAACTTTGTCAAAAGTTTTCTCTGAGCCTACAATTGATGCAAACGTATGTTTGTTGTAGTGTCAGTATTGCCTCGCGTATTTCTCCATTTCTTCAGGCCTCAAACTGATCTTAACCGTGATTGGCTTCAGCTCTTCTATAAGTGATTCGTGTCAGTAAGCTGCACCTATGACTTATGAAACTGATAGTTCGGTAATACTCATAACTTTCAGCACCTGCTTCCTTTAGAATTGCAGTTGCTACATTCTTTTTGAGATGTGATGTTACACTTCCTGTTTCACACATCTTGCATACCAGGTGGAATACTGTTGTCATGGATAGCTGTCCGAAGAATATCTATAGTTCTGCGGGGATGTCGTCCAGGGGCATTGTTTCGACTTAAGTCTTTCAGTGATCTGTCAAATTGTTTTGTAGTATCATATCTCCCATCATATCTTCATCTACTCCTTCCTCTCTTTCTATAAATTTTTCTTCGAGTCCTTCCTCTTTTTTAGTCCCTCGGTAGTCTATATATTCCTTCCACCTCTCAGTTCTCCCTTCTTTGCTTAAAACTTATTTTCTATCTGAGCTCTTGACACTCATTCACCTGCTTTTATTTTCTTCAAATGTCTCTTTAACTTTTTTATAGGCGTTATCCATCGCTCCCGTATTTACAAATGTCCACTACTTTCTGTTAATCTAACTTTTTAGACGTATGTATTCCCTTTCGCTTGCTTCTTCTGGTTGCACTTTTATATTTTCTCCTTCCATCTACATCTACATGACTACTCTGCAATTCACATTTAAGTGTTTGGCAGAGGGTTCATCGAACCACAATCATACTATCTCTCTACTATTCCACTCCCGAACAGCGCATTCGGAAGAGAAAGTTGGTGACTGAAATTTCGTAAAAAGTTCTCGTCGCGACGAAAAACGTCTTTGCTGTAATGACTTCCATCCCAATTCGTGTATCATATCTGCCACACTCTCTCCCCTATTACGTGATAATACAAAACGAGCTGCCCTTTTTTGCACCCTTTCGATTTCCTCCGTCAATCCCACCTGGTAAGGATCCCACACCGCGCAGCAATATTGTAACATAGGACGAACGAGTGTAGTGTAAGCTTTCAGCACGTTAACTCAAAATCTCCTGTGACAACAAACTATTGCAACAGGGTCTTTTATTTTTACCTAGTTGATCCTCTGCTGCTATCACTGTTTAATCTTGCAAAGCTACCTGTTCGTTTTCTACTTTATTTCTTTCTCCTGCTTAAGTCAATCATCGCCTGCTGGCAGGAGTGGCCGAGCGGCTCTAGGAGCTACAGTCTGGAACAGCGCGACCGCTACGGTGGCAGGTTAGAATCCTGCCTCGGGCATGGATGTGTGTGATGTCCTTAGGTTAGTTAGGTTTAAGTAGTTCTAAGTTCTAGGGAACTGATGGCCTCAGAAGTTAAGTCCCATAGTGCTCAGAGCCATTTGAACGATTTTGAACCAATCATCTCCTGATGCTCCCTTTGAAACTCTCAACAACTCCTGACAATGTGAATTGATCCATGTTCCGAATCCCTAATTTATTATCTTTTTGCATTATATTCAGTTTTAATATGCAAATTATAACCAATAAATTATGGACAGAGTCCACATCTGTTCATGGAGATGATTTACAGATCAAAATCTGGATCTGAAATCTCTGTCTTACCGTTAGTCAGTCTGAAAGCTTGCAGTATTTCCAGGCCCTTTCCACGCATATCACCTTCTTTCGTAATTTTAAAAACAATTTTTGGAGATGATTACATTATGCTCTGTGCAAATTCTACCACGTCTTATTATTACCTCTAAATTAATTTCTTTTACTTGTACCAGTGTTCATTGGCGTAATAAAAGAAATTAATTATACACTTCCTGGATCACAGTTTAGCAGCTTGTGTTTCCTGTAAGCATCTATGCGATGTGACGAGTTCTGTGTTTTTCTCTTACCTTGGAACTGAATAATATCACGTTCTTCCTTGTTGCACTGGGTATTATCTTGCATTTATCCAAATTTTTAAAAAAAGCATTTATTTCTCTTAGTGGTAGTTTTCGCTGCGTCTTCTACGGCCGTCCAACGACGATATATACGTGAAGACAACAGTATCGTCAGTGAACGCTATAATAATTGCGGTCATTTTGATAAATCGTTTATTTACATTGAGAACTTTGTACGACGAAGAGCCTATTTTCTGTAAGGTTTTATGTTCATCATGCATGTTCATCTCCTACATCAAAAGTCTCATGAGGATGATGCTCTGGTGGTAGGTTTATATCGTGGCATGTTTAAGTAGCAACAACCTAATAATACACACTCCACAACCACGGAATAACCTTCGTGAATACGGATTTTTTTCGTGTAAATAAGTAATATATCTGATATTTTTGATGAGTGGTACATTAGAGTGGTAGGACCACATTTGCGATATGACATCTTCATGATTTTGCCATAAGACTTTTTCATGGACGTAGCGCCTACTGTCTACGTAGAGTGACTCAGACGACAGCTTAATATACGCATTACATGAACTTTCAAAGTTGTATGGCTGCATCATACAAGGAAGTTTAAGTTGTAAGGCATTAGAGCCGAGTCTATCAGAATGAAAAACTTGTCTACGAAACACTTGCAACCTCAGTCACAACAACATATTGCATGTGTCAATATTCCATGTCATTTATCTGACAGGGTTTGGCCACATAGTTTCGTGTGAGATTTGGATTTAATAGTGTCTTGTTCCTGTAAACCCAAGCTTTCTTTGTTGAAATATATTTCTACTGGCTTCAGTTGAGCATCTGTCTTCTCTCTACACTCTCTATAACGCTACAAGAAATTTACAGCTAAAAGTTCCTACCTCTCTTCATTGGATTTGATATATCCTAGATGACGCACAGTAACCCGTGTGGTGGCTTCCTGTCGCATTACAGCCAGGTGAAAAAAATTGTGTAATCACCTGACGATATTGCTTTTGAAAATTTCATCACCTATCAAGTGATATTTATCGATTTCTACGTAAAAGTTAAGGCATTTTTCCTACTAAAAACCAGATTCTATAGTTAAAAGAATCTCTTTCTCAACTATACTAACGAGAACGAATTTTATGTAATCGTTAAGATTCGATGTCAGATCGAACACCTTTCAGCCGCCTCGTTTCCAAACTGTCATTTTATTTGGATACCACGTTCGGCGATTTACTACGTCATCTTCAGGTCCCTGACCGACGTGTAGAAAGATTTCAACCTAGGTACCAGTCAAAATACGGACCAGCATTCAAATATTGGTTTTGTAGATTTCTGCTTGCTACAGCGATCACTTCAATTATCATCTGCCGACTGTGTGATAAGCGTTCAAAACAAATCAGTCAAAGATGAAAAACAACCGAGGTTGGAAACTTTCTGTACATTGGTCACGGGCCTGAACGTGGCGCAGTAAATCGTCGAAACTGGTAGGCAAATAAAATAACAGTTTGGAAATTAGACGGCTGAAAGGTGCTTGATTTGACATCCTGTACCGAACAGTCGACTCTGGCAACCATCTCTGAAAAGATGGACCTGTAGTTTCCGATACTCTGCGCAAATTTTAGAGTAAGCTATTCCCTCTCTATCACATTAGATAGCAAAATGACGTATATGATGGTTCGCGCCACACCAATCAGAAGACTTCATTTCAATACAGAACAGCGACGATTGCTAGCACCACGTAAAATTAAATACGATGGAGCTCCAAGGGGTGTTGAAACACAGGAGAGAACGGCAGAAGGAAAGGAACGATGATTTTCAGACATCCTGATCCATGTGCGTTCTTTCAATTTAGGGAAAGGAAGACATTATGCAACAGAAAGTAAATTGCTAACCGATAATTAGATTGTCGAGATGAGGAACCCACATTGCCACTCAGCTGTATGTAAACACAAATCAGATATTTTTCAGAATGCTGAATATTGAGTCCGCAGCTCGTGGTCGTGCGGTAGCATTCTCGCTTCCCACGCCCGCGTTCCCGGGTTCGATTCCCGGCGGGGTCAGTGATTTTCTCTGCCTCGTCATGACTGGGTGTTGTGTGATGTCCTTAGGTTAGTTAGGTTTAAGTAGTTCTAAGTTCTAGGGGACTGATGACCATAGATGTTAAGTCCCATTGTGCTCAGAGCCATTTGAACCATTTTTTGCTGGAAGTTGAGGGTTTATGAGATGAGGATTTTTTATGACTACAAGTTATTTGCAGTGATGTAGCAAGGAATTTAAGATGAATACAGCTGTAAAAAAGAAGCAAAACTGTTATTTAACGTAGATGATGTGAAGTGAGTTGATGAGGCAATCAAAGTTGAGTCAGAGCAGAAGCCATACTCTGAGGGAGTACATTGGAATAATAGTAGAACGCTGTGTTTTGTGTTAAGGGAAAGTTGAGGCGAGAGGTGTATAAATTTATTTTAGTTGTGAAAGAGGTCTGATACTGAAGTATATCATTTCTAAAAACGATATAAAAGCCATGGCAAAAATTAATTATGGAAGAGAGAAAAACGTTAATATCACGCCTTGTCCATACAAAGTTGCGCTCTACCAAAATTAAGGTTTGTACAGTAAATAAATGAGATAGAGTAAATGGAATGATTACCTGAAGCATTGGTAGCCTTGGTAGACTCTGAGCACTATGGGACTTAACATCTATGGTCATCAGTCCCCAAGCCTTGGTAGGGATGAAATGTAATTTGATGTGTTGGAGAGAAATTGGGGAGCCGACCACTTGTTTGCTTTTTCCTTGCTTGTTTGTGTTTTTTTTCACATAATTAGAACCGGACGTCGTTTACTATTTTACCTTTCTGTATCTTATAACTTTAAAATTTAAACTGCATTTTATGAGTAATAATAATTAGTTGATCCCGTTACTTCTGCTTTCAGGTGGCCACAGCAATTATTTTTGATGCAAGTACAGTTTTCATTCACAAACATAAAAAAATCTGTACAATTATTGTTGTTATTTTGCACTCAATATAACAATCATCACGATCAAAGGATCAACGCCAAAAGTTTCATATTATTTTTGATAAGTACGAAAGCTGTTTGTGGATAACAGAAACATGTTTTATTTAAGCTCGACGAATTAGTGAGGCGATGTTTCAAACCTCCTTTTGCACTTTTCTAGTTTACTTTTTTGAGGATGTTGCGTTTGCTAGCGCTGTGATAAAAATTTATCTCTTTTTTCATATGTGCTACAACACTCCTCTATTTCACGTTACAAATCAACAGTTTTCGACTAAAACTGAAATTAAACATTAACAATTGCAAATTTGCTATAAGCAGTGTTTGTTTTTAAATAACAGACAAGAGGATAACTATGTAGAACAAAAATGTCCCGTTGACTACACGATCGTTTACATATAGTCACTCAGTTTCTACGAAGTTCTACAATTCCGGTCTCTAGAGGAATCTAGAAAGACACATACACCACAAAGCGACGGAAAGGTAACGCTCGATAGGTATGCAAGACACCTAACGTGCAGATATCGCTGTTACGTTCTTAACTGACCAAGGCTTCTAGCGAAACTACTGTAGTCTACAATTGTTTATGGTAGTCTACGATTGCCTACGGAAGTCTTAAAGTTGCATGTCCATATGATAACGATAGTGTCAATGGAAGGTGGTGGAAACGTCACATATCAAATAGAAATGTAAAATCTTGTGAAAAGCTGATAGGATGATCCTAAATGCAAAAGACAAGAAGATGAAAACTTTCAGAGAGAGAAAGAGAGAGGCAGTTTACATTTTTAAAAGCACCACAAACTTGTAAACGCAAGAAGGGAAGAGAATGTAAAATTGTTACTACTGTATATACGTCCATGGTTAGTCAAAATGGTTTTGTACAGAAAGGTTATCTGGAAAAGATACAACACAAGTGAAATCTTCAATCTGAGAAATATAGGGGAATATATATAAGCATAATGGCACATCTTTATGACGGGAATATGTAGTGATGCAAGATCAGTTTACTTACAGGAATTCGTAATTCAACGTGATGATGTAATATTTTTCGCTGTAATAAAGTGATAGGTGAATCAGGTCTCTAACGAGAAGTTCAAAAATGACTCTGCAAGCAAAGGACATTGGTGGAAAGCGCAAGTCTTCTGGCAAACAGTATGAACTGAACAACAGATAAGCTGATACAACAGCGAAATAATGCAATGTCTACATAAAGATCCTGACAGTTGCGAAAGAAGTATTACATTGATTATGGTTTTGCGTACCAGCGAAGAACGATTACATTCTTTATTTCATTTGTCATGTATTAGATTCTATCCTTTTCATTTTATTTGTACAATGATATGCTTTCTGCAAGTATATTAAATGCTGTAGTGAAAATATCGCTGAATGAAACCATCGATTGTGATTCAGTTGTGTGGAAAACTGATCCTCGGAGATTTCAGTTTGTCTGATATCTTCCAGAACGTATTTACATCATACTTTTCAGGTAGTTTTCTATCATTGACTTATTAATCTCATGGAAAGTTACCAGCTGGTCCTGGCGAAGGTTCAGGTCCTCCCTCAGGCCTGGGTGTGTGGGTTTGTCCTTAGCATAATTTAGGTTAAGTAGTGTCTAAGCTTAGGGACTGATGACCTTAGCAGTTGAGTGCCATAAGATTTCACACTCATTTGAACGTTTTTTTTTAACTTATCTCATCTCAGTTTTCCGGTTGTGGTCTACTCATATATGCCAGGGTATTCAGTCTCTACAGTATTACCTGTGTAAAGATATAGCTACGTCATACTCGTAAAATCATAACGGGAAACGCGCAATATTAAGTAAATATTGGTCTTTACTTATCTTATGCGTAACCCTTAATTAATCTGAGACAGACTATAAGTGAAATTATAAGTGAATAAGGTGTATGGATGTTGAATGACGCTGTAGCATTCTATTTGGGGACCACTGAAACTTAAATGCAACAAAAAAGGTTTGCGGCAACTTTGGCAGGATTTAGACGAGAAGCTATGTGGTGTGTGTGTGTGTGTGTGTGTGTGTGTGTGTGTGTGTGTGTGTGTGTGTGTGTCTACGTGTGTGTGTGGGTGGGTGGGTGTCTGCGTGTGTGTTTGAGAGGGGATGAGGGACGTGGAGTTAAGGAGAGAAGTTGGCCTGGTAATGAGACATCAGAAAATGTTTCTGATGAACAGCGCTACTTTAGCAGGGGGCCCAGCTGTCACTGACCATACCGACGAGATGGACAACCGGCGTCAGAGGAAGTAGTGGAAGAGACTGGAAAAATTCACGATTCCAGAGAATACGAATTTTGTAGGTACTAACAACCTAAATACTTCTAAAAATTGCACAATAATGCTTGTTTAGACTAAACACTGGGCAAATGTGTGTGTGTGTCTTTCAGCTAAAGAGAAGAGACTGCACAACAGAAGTAAAGGTTACTAGCAAATAATTCGATTTGCGAGACAAATATCTGAGCTGGTAAATGGGTATCGGCACAACCTTAGCAAATTTTGCGCAACGCGAGGGCACAGTTACTCCTAGTGTGGGATGCCTCACTACTGGGTGTGATTTAAGGCCCTTCAATTACTGCTTCGAAGTCATTCGATACTTTGGTTCAGAGAACAATGACCATCAGTTCGAGAGCTACAGCTACGGCAGGAGTACCTCAGGTTGTAAGTAAACACGCCTTCACGCCTGATTCTGGGGAATCCTGCAAATGTGGGCACAGTGCCTCCAGTCCAACAACTCAGAATTAAAAAGTGACTGGTAAAAGGAAACACACTAAATTAATAGCATTAAATTCTGCCTGTCAGTGCGTATTCTGTCACGGAGTACTAACTAACACTACTGAAAGGGACCATGATTAATTATTAACTAGTACTGAAGTCTTCTGATCCGAACACTTTATTTGCCAAAATCGCAGTTATTTGTACAGTGATGACTATTTTCGGCGAATCTGAAGTGCCTTTTCCAGATCTTAAAATAAGATACAAGCTACAGGTGAATATTCGATTTGAACATGTAACATAAGGTAACAGAGAAACAAGTAAAAGAATTAAATAGCTCATTAGTACAAGCACTAGAGTCTACAACGACCATGATAGGTACACACTTAATCATAATTGATAGTAAAGTCAAACGTAACAATGCACTAAGTTTTCAAAAATGAATAATAGGCGAATAAGTAGAAAAATACCCACAGTCACAAATAAAATACCTCAAACTACAAGTAACTAGATAACATTCCATGGTGGTTAGCAAAAGAAAATGTACATGAAATGTGAAGTCACTGATTGCATGTATATTTAGCCAATATCATGTTAGACAACACGTCCATGTTAACAGCTGAAGTAATACTGCCTCCCATACAGCTTGTAAAAGTATCTCAGGGTGCTTTAGTCTGGCATAAGATGGTAGTGTAATTTACTTTAAAAATTTCTACGCATATATTAATACGTGCACAAGGGTGTATATACCATTAAAAACTGCTATGTTACAGAATACAAAGTCTTACAAAATTGAAACCGTTTTAGTATTTAATACAAAACAATATAAAATGTAAAACTATTCTGTTAGAGTACTGCACATTCAGAGCACTAGATAGCGGAAACAGAACGTAGTTTGATAAACCATAAACATTACAAAAATAATGTGAGATTATAATATTGTTTGTAAGGAGTATTTAGACATCTTTGTTCAATTCGATTGATTATAGGAATAACACAACGAAAAGTATGTGACAATATTTGATATACCAGAAATGTGTGTTACTAATGTTCGCATGTTCTAGTTCTGAATCAAAACAATGGAGAAAACCTATCAACATTAAGAATTGCTTTCATAACGTAAGGTATTAAGAATTACTTTCATAACATATGGTGCTAAATAATCCATTAAATAAAATACACATATTTAATCTTAGCGACTTTTCACAATGGCTGTCAGGTCCTAGACAAGTACAACCAACCCCAGTAACTTTTAAAACACTTTTATGATGTGTCATAAGGTCAGTGTCACATATCTCTTATGAAATTAGCAATATCCTCATCATACATTCTAATTATAAAGTAGACTTCGAGCAATGTATCACATAGTTCTCATCTTATTATGTCCTAGATCCATGTATCAAATGCTTCAAATGTTCTAATAATAATAATCTAGACGTTGGGTTAGGTTTTATACATTTCCAACTACACCTTACATCTAGAAGTCTACTGATGTATTAGTTGTTTCTACATGCTCCATTTATAGCATAAACCTTGAGCTGACTATCACATTTATCTTGTTGCTTTACATCTTCACTTCAAACCATGTACTGAAGCGTCATTTAGAAAATGGATCAAAAATTTTATGTCTGTTTTAGGCTACATTTGTGTATTGTAACTTAGACATTTCAGATGCTTATTCTTTGTACTTTGTAAGGTGTTTCTTACGTGAGGAAGACATTTTTACCAGTTTTAATAAATTATTGTCTATTATTGATGTATTCACGATAGTTAGGAGGTGCTGTAGTCCGCAGCCGGCTATGAGTCGGAGAGCATTTCCCACGCTGGCTGGCTAGGTGACGAAGCGACCATATGTAGCAACAAGCGCTAGCCTCGGAAATATAAGTGACGGGAAGTACCGCCTTCTTGGGGCGAAAGTCACCGATTTCGTTTATTTATATTTAATAATGAAAGTCATTTATGATAACATGAATACTATGAGGAGCCTCTGGATGTTTAAAACTATTTACCATAATTTTGCATCGTAAAAATTCACACCCGTTCATTAACAAATGCATAACTTAGTACGTACGAACTTGATCGGAAATCCACGAACTATGACGAAACTAGTAAGAGATACGGACTGCGCACCAAAGTCGGCAGTCGGCGTTAAGAGCTCTTCCTGTCTTGTTCGATGGCAGCCACGCTCTCGATTACGGGTAGTTTGTGACATGGGTGTTTAATTATTGATCTAATAGGAATAAAAGTGATATTACAGCATTATGAATGTTAATTTCGAGTAAATAGATACCCCAAAGTTGATCGACAGCAATTTCAGATAATTAGCTTCCACCGACAGATACATCCAATGCTCCAACGAAGAGTCTGCACGGGACGACATTTACGAGAGCTGCACCTCGCACAGATGGGAGGAAATCCGACGATACGACCCACCAAGGTGGATCAAGGAAGGTCCGACTTACACTAGCAAATTCTGGGTGGAAATGCTGATCAGTCATACTGTACGTCACATATACCACCCTCTACGGACTTGCAGCTAAGCTGAGTAATAACAGTATGAGTTTAGAAGCGAGAGGATCTTGCAACTTGTAACCTAAATACGTACTTTCATTATAAACTAGATCTCGGAAAAGGTGCCATATGTCACATTCATCTAGCCACGTTAAGATCTTGAAATTGTTTACGCATATGGTAGTCGCTGTGGCTCATAACATATTGAACTACAGAGAACAAATTTCAGATAATTAACAATGATGACTTCAGCTTTCGCTATTACTCTATGATCAGAACTTGGACAATACAATGTGTATTTTAATTTGGGTGTACACTGGGATATTTTCCGGGAGTTGGTTGTGCTTGGATAGGGACTGACAGCCATTGTGAACAGCGTGAACACTGTATGAACATATTTTAAATAATATATTATCTGCACGATGTGATATGAAAGGATTTCTGAATACCTTATGTCAGTGGAACTCAAACTGTTCACCGCGGCGCCTTGATGCGCCATGAATGACTGCCTGGGGTGTTGTGTCTTTATTCTCGTATTTAGTAGCAAAGAAGACAGTTGTGGGAAATTTCATTACTGTTGTCAGCCTGAGTGGCTTCAGAGAGATTACACTTTAGATGTTGGTCAGCCTGTCTAAGCAGCCATAGCCTCAAAGGTGAACTATCGCACGTTGCAGTGCTTGTTGAGTTTTCACCAAGTATTTATTTTATTGTGATCTTGTTATCAAACTGATATACGCGATAAATAGTGGAAATTTTTTAAAACATGTCAGGTGGAAAAAATAAGTGAGAGCTGGCTGAGAATAACAAGGAAAGTTGTAATGAAGATAGTAAAAGCAAAGACAGAAGACACGACTATAGGTACTTCGATTTTGGTTTCATGTGCACTGTTGTGAACACCGAAGAGCGTCCATAGTTCGTTTTGTGTCTGAAACAGGAACGGCTTCTGGGGTAGTGCCGCAGTACCGTGACATCACTTGTATGGAAAAGAAAGAGAGACAAATCTATAAGAATTGCGCAAAAAACATTTTTTCCGAGTATGTGTTCTCTCACTTGAATAGGTGCGTGACGCCGCGCGCGCTTTCGTGCTTATTTTATGAAACATGGAGCCAAGTCCAGATCTGCGCTCATAAGCGCTGCGGAAAAGGCTAGCTAGGCTCTCGATAACTACACGCTCCTTATGGCAGGGGTAGCGCAAATGTTGATCTGACTCTGAGCTTTACGTTGGTCCCGTCAGAGAGCAGTAAAGTACAGAACCTACAGAAGCACGATTCTGCCATCTATCGACAATGTGAGAATACACTCGCGGCTCAGATCTCCTCTTACGCGGTGATACAATCTTTCTGCAAGATAATGATAATGCATTCGTAAGCGCAAATTAATACTGAATTAAATCGAATACAGAGATCGTACACTTTAATATCATTATAAGTGTCTCCATTTAACATGAATATGATTATGCTGTTAGATTTTGAATCTAGGAGCCATTATTTTCCTTATCTGCATATTTCACAACAGCAGGGGTAATGATACGGAACAAAAAACTAATGTAATCACGACGTGTTGAGCACTTGTTTTTTGTTCTTAACGTTAGTATAATACAGTTCTGTCCCAACATGTTGTAGTTCATTGTGATGTCTGGTAATTAGACGAGTACAGCCGTGTGCAAAGTGATTTCTTCAAGTGAAAATAGAATTGACGGTAAAAGTTTGAAACATGAACCAAGTCAGAATGAAAGTTTCACTCTGCAGCGGAGTGTGCGCTGGTTACTAAAAACGCTACTTAGCGACAGGAGTCTCAGTGAAAACATTCAGATGAAAACTCTGAATCTGCAGCAGCAAATAAGAACTCCACCCCGTACGTTCATTACAGAAATTGGCCCAAGAACAAATAGATTCGTGGCTGTGAAGAGAACAGTGCTGTTTTCTTTTTTTTTAAGTGGTATTGGCATATATGGTCCAGATGAAATTACATGATATGTCATGTCATGCAGGTGTATTTCAGTTCTAGGCAAAACCAACATTCAGCAGAAATCATGTTCGCAGCATAGACAAACTGACAGCCATAATAGAAAAGCAGGAAAGAACAGATACTCATTGAATTTAATTGTTAGCTGTATTCGGTTCTGTGGTGCTTTAGAACTGGCTCTAGGGGCCACGATGAATTTGACGCCTCTCAAAATATGGGCGTCTTTTACGAGATAATTCAGTTTAGAGCGGAACTGGACAAAGATCTTCAAGTTTATTTCAGTCAAGCATTAGTGTTAAAGGGCATTTCTAAGACTGTTTAGAACGATGTACTGCCATGCATGTTGGAAGTGTACCATGAGGAAGTTCATAAAGAAATAAACGTGCCAATGAAGGTGCAATAACCACAGATGAAACCCAAGAAGTTCAAAAATGGTTCAAATGGCTCTGAGCACTATGAGACTTAACATCTTCGGTCATCAGTCCCCTAGAACTTAGAACTACTTAAACCTAACTAACCTAAGGACATCACCCAACACCCAGCCATCACGAGGCAGAGAAAAATCCCTGACCCCGCCGGGAATCGAACCCGGGAATCCGGGCGTGGGGAGCAAAAACGCTACCGCACGACCACGAGATGCGAAACCCAAGAAAGGTTTTATGGATTTCAGTTGGTTATTGTTTTGCGATATATTGTTGAGAGCAAACCCAACCAAAGATTTCGGAACCACGCGGGATTTGCCGAGCGGACAAAGGCGCTGCAGTCATGGACTGTGCGACTGGTCCCGGAGGAGGTTCGAGTCCTCCCTCGGGCATGGGTGTGTGTGTTTGTCCTTAGGATAATTTAGGTTAAGTAGTATGTAACCTTAGGGACTGATGACCTTAACAGTCAAGTCCCTTAAGATTTCACACACATTTGAACATTTTTTTAGTTAGGTTTAAGTACTTCTAAGTTCTAGGAGACTGATGACCTCAGAAGTTAAGTTCCATAGTGCTCCGAGCCATTTGAACCATTTGGCACTCACGTTGTATCGGACACTGGTATCGCTAACGCAAACAAACGAGAACCTTTGCCGGTCGAGTGGAGAAGAGCGGAGCGCGAGGACAAGCCACGCTATTCTCTCACAGGGCTGGCAGCCCACGCCCTTCTTCTGTGCTCCTGCCAAGGATCAACAGAGGCAACTGTCATATGGATCACTGATCCCATCTGGTATTGTGTTTCGAACCCCATGACAGACCACGACTGGTCTCTGCATTCCTTTCAAAATAAGAAAAGGAAACAAGGAGGAAGCATAACACAAATCAAAGCGGAGTACACAAAGCATCCGGTAATGGCTACAGCGCAACTGGTTGCTGAGCTTAGCGGTGTCGTAAATGTAGTAGTTCATGCCCAGCACCGAGCGAGGTGTCGCAGTGGTTAGCACACTGGACTCGCATTCGGGAGGACGACGGTTCAATCCCGTCTCCAGCCATCCTGATTTAGGTTTTCCGTGATTTCCCTAAATCGTTTCAGCAAATGCCGGGATGGTTCCTCTGAAAGGGCACGGCCGAATTCCTTCCCAATCCTTCCATAACCCGAGCTTGCGCTCCGTCTCTAATGACCTCGTTGTCGACGGGACGTTAAACACTAACCACCACCACCATGCCCAGCCTTTCGCAGCTGTAAATCAAAACATCCCCTACTACTTAAGACAGCCATGTAAAAGTGTCCGCACATGACGTACGAGCAGTGAAGAATTTCGCGGTCGGTATGTGCACGCTTCCTATCATGTATTCCAGAAATATACAAAGCTCTTACAGTGGACAAGAAAACCGCTGTTGTAATAAGGGTTTTTTTTTTCAGTCAGTGGTGTGCCTCAGCGGCCGCTACGGGTTTGAAAGTATAGCCTACCAAATCAAAGCCTCATTTACAAAGTGTGGTGGTCAAACCAAGAGAATATTTTTCTAGAAACCCGAGACGAATGAAAAGAAAAGCATGCGAAAACCGAGAATAAACAACCACTTCTAGCGCCCTCCAATATGGCTTACCGAGTAACAAAGTGTAAGAAAGCCCATATGATTACAGATGAACTAATTTTACGATGTACTCTGGACATGGTGCCCATTATGCTAGATGAGTCAACGAAAAACCAGATTTTGCCTCATTCCTTATCCTGTCACTGCAATTAGTCGACAGATTTACGATTTAGGAGAGTATCTTCATGAAAAAATCATAGAAAAAATTAGGGTGCGGATCTTTGTTTGTAGCTTGATGAGGCCATTTGTAGCAATAGAGATGCTAGTTTAATTTGCCATGTGCGATTCGTTGATGAAAAAGGAAACGGAATGAAGAAAAACATTTTCTGTTTGGGAAATAAATGCAGGTACAACAGGCAAAATTCTAATAGAAATATTGGACAATTTCATGGCAGAAAATCAGATTAGCCTGGCTCACTGTGTGGGTGAGTGCACTGATGGTGCACAATCCATGTTGGGGCGTTACAGTAGTCTACAAGCACTCATCCGCGGCAGAGCTCCTAGTATTATGGGGGCCCACAGTATCACCCATAAAGAATAATTTGCTTCGCAACATTTGAGTGTTGATCTGAATCAAGTACTACAAATTGTCTTAAATGTGGTCAACGAGTTAAAACTCGTCTTCAGGAAGCTAGATTTTTTAGACAAATGTTTCACGATATGGGCCTGAACAGACATCTTCGTTATTTTGTAGCGGCACTCGTCTGATTTTCAGGGGAAGTATACTATCGTGAATTTTTTAGTTTGGGCGAGAAGTCTGTTCTCAGCTGGAGAAAGAAAATCATATAAGTGCAAAGTACTGACTTTCTATTAAAGGTCGCATACTCACATGATATATTTGAGAAGTTAAACTCACAGAATAACTCTCTACAAGGAAATGAAACTCATTTCATTCAGTTAATTGAAAAAGTTTCTCCATTCAAACAGAAGTATCTTCTTTGGAAGGGTAAATGAATGACGGAGGATAAATAAAATAACTTCGATGTTTGCAGCATTTTATAAACAACAATAAATGGACCTTATTGCAGATACTTTTCAACTATTGAAGGACATTTATCTGAACTTTAGGTTGATTTTGAAAAACTTTGTAGGTTTCAGTGAGCTGAAAATCTCTTTAGGACTAATTATCCTTCTGGTTTCAGTACTGCAGAAGAAGAAGAAGAACTGATAGAAATTTCATCACATTCTACACTAACACTGAAGTTGTCATCAATGACATTGCAAACATTATGGTATTCAGTAAGAAAAGAGTTTACAAGCTCAAGCAAGAAAGCGCCGAAGGTATTAATTAATATTGCGTCCTCCTAGCTTCGCAAGAGTGGGTTTTCGGCAGTGGCTGTCATTAAAACCAAGGACAGATCCCAGAATTTGTGTGGAAAAAGAAATGAGTGTAGCTGTACCTCGTTTGCTGCCAAGATTTAACAAGTTCTGTAGCAAGAAGCAAGCTGAAATGTTGCACTGAGGTGAGTACCACGTTATCCATAACTTTTGTAATTAATTATTTCAGTTTCTACAAGGTTTCCTACAAGGGAGCCACGTGAAGAGCATAGTTGGTCAGGGGAGCTACGAACTCTAAAAGGTTGAAAACTACAGCTTTATGTTATAAAAGCCGTTCTTAATATTCACAGGTCTGCATCACATATTTTATTCTAAACTAGAATATATGGAAACTATTGACACACATTTCTGACACGATGTCAAATATTGTCACATACTTTTCGGTATATTATTCCTATAACCTAACAGTTTGTACAATGAAGTCTAAACACCAACAATATTGTAATCTCATATTATTATTTACGTAACGTTTATGCTTAATCAAACTATGGTCTACCAAAAGTTACATTTTTTCTTTCTAGTGTTCTTAATGTCCAAATCTCTTACATAATGGATTTACATTTTATAATTTTCTGAGTAAAATAGTACGCCGTTTATAATTTTGTAAAACTTTTATACTGTTACCTAGCATTTTTATGGTATATACACCTTTGTACGTGTATTACTTTACATAAGATAATGTTTAATGTAAATTACGCTGCTACCTGGGGCCAAACTCACGCACTTTGAGATATGTGTTTATGCCAGTCAGTCTTCCAACAGATGTTAACATGGACGTATTATTTAACACGGTACTGACTAAATGTACTTGCAATCAATGACTTATAGCATTTGATTTACATTTTTTTCTCTGATTGCCATGAAACGTTATATAGTTATACCTTTATTGAGGTACGACGGTTATTAATACAACTTGTATTAATTTATTTGTGATTGTGGGAAATGTTCTAAGTATTCATCTGTGTTATTTTTTATCTTACAGTAACATTCTCTTCGGTTATGGCTCGTGGTATGTAATACTTTTAATTGTTTCCTTAGATCAGGAGTATAAGTCGAATTTTCACCTTTAGTTTACATTTTATGCCTTTTCATATTTGAAAATTGTAGTTCAGTTTTGACGAACTAATCACCATTGTACAAACCATTGTTATCTTGGCAAGTAATAAAATTCAAATAAGAAGAGTCCAACATTTACAATTACAGATGGCCTCCTACAAGACTGGCTTTATCAAGTAAACAGAATTTTATTGTTTTATTTTTCGTTGTTGTGAACTATGGAAAAATATTAACTTTCTGAATACATTTTATAAATCATAACTGCAATCAATCTTGCTGTGGTCCAGAACAGACCCACACTAGTGTCCGCTAAAACAGCAAAGCCATGAAGGTGAAATGCAACAAAAGTCATACTGGCTCTGAGAACAACGCACTGACGGGAAAAAATCGCAGCATCAAAAAACAAGAAATGTAGAGAAGTGGAACTTTGGGGATACTTTCGTCCAGGTAACATATGTAAGTGATTAACATTCCTAGTTGACAAGTTAATGTAAGCGCGACATAAAACGTTGCAAATGTGAAATGCTGGTACGTTAATAGCCGGTGTAGCCGTCAGAATGTCGAATGCAAGCATACAAAGGTGCATGTATTGTGTTGTACAAATCCTAGATTTCAGTTTGTGTTATGGAGCTCCATGCCTTTGACACTTGGCCAGTCAATACAGGGACGGTTAACGTTGTTCGTGGATGACGATGGAGTTGGTATCCGATGGTGTTCCACATGTGCTCGATTTGAGACATATATGGTGATCGAGCAAGGCAAGGCAACATGTCTGCACTGTGTAGAGCATGTTCGGTTACAACAGCTGTATGTGGGCGAGCGTTATCCTGTTCGAAAACATCCCCTGAAATGGTGTTCATGAATGGCAGCACAACAGGTCGAATCACCAGACTGACGTACAAACTTGCAGTCTGGATGCGTGAGACAACCACGAGAGTGCCTCTGCTGTCATACGAAATGGCACTCCAGACCATAACTACAAGTGTGAGTCTAGTGAATCTGGCACGCAGACACATTGGTTACAGGCCCTCAAGTATCCTCTTTCTAAGCAACACACAGCCATGGCTGGCACCGAAGCAGAACCCTCCAGTGGGCTCTAGCCTGATACCACTGAAGTTGCAAATGGTGCTGGTTTGGGGACAGTGGAATGGAGTCTACAGGCGTCTGGCTACGAGCTGTTCTTGAAGTAATCGATTTGTAACAGTTTGTTGTGTCACTGTGGAGCCAACAAACGCTCGGACTGCTGCTGCAGACGCAGTAAGATGCTCCAGAGCCATACGCCGATTATGATGGTCCTTCATCTCAGTGCTGCCACGTGGCCGTATGCGGAACATGGATCTATTCAGAATGTCAGGAGTTGTTGAGAAATTCAAAGGTAGCATCAGGTGATGATTGGTTCAAAATCGTTCAAATGGCTCTGAGCACTATGGGACTTAACTTCTGAGGTCATCAGTCACCTAGATCTTAGAACTACTTAAACCTACCTAACCTAGGTACATCACACACATCCCTGTCCGAGGTAGGATTCGAACCTGCGACCGTAGCAGCAGCGCGGTTCGGGACTGAAGTGCCTAGAGCCGCTCGGCCACACTGGTCGGCACAGGACAGGCAAACAGTTCGCTCGGCCATACAGGATCGTACAACCACGTCACCTACCTTGAGTCGCGGGCTTACTTGCAGCAAGATACCTATCGTCAATGACGGAATGGTGACCAGTGTTGCAGCTTCTCAAGGGCGGCAAAATAGAGTGCAGTAGAGCACCAACCGCAATACTGCACACAGAAGTGAGACGAATCCTGGTTCTGTGTATAGCATCATGGTTCTGTGTGGAGGCTCCAAGGAGAGAGTGCTTTGCACGATTGCTTTCGTCGTCATCATATGGGCCCAGCACTAGGCGTGATAGTGTGCTGTACCAATCGGGACACAACGTGATCAGCTCTGGGTCGCATACTTTTTGACGTGGTATGGTCAGTAAGCTCCTACCTCGGAACAGAGGGCGTTCGGTTATTGCACTAGCCAGCAAGTTCTCACACACCATGGATTGTCGAGAGAATGGCACGCTGCCAGTCACCAGAGACTACGATTCATAAACTCTGCTCACTGAGATGAAGCAGTATGGAATATGCGTCCGCATCTTACACCCAAACCCAGTTCGACTCTGTGCCAGGACAGGCAGCTCTGTACACTAAATTTCGAACTGTGTCTTACTCCAACTAACCTATTAATTTTGTCATGTTTTCTTCTTACTATACTGTACGACCCCCCCCCCCCCCTCCCCCATGAGCCATGGACCTTGCCATTGGTGGTGACGCTTGCCTGCCTCAGCGATACAGATGGTCGTACCTTAGGTGCAACCACAACGGAGGGCTATCTGTTGCTAGGCCAGACAAACGTGTAGTTCCTGAAGAGGGGCAGCAGCCTTTCCAGTAGTTGCAGGGGCAACAGTCTGGATGATTGACTGATCTGGCCTTGTAACTCTAACCAAAACGGCCTTGCTGTGCTGGTACTGCGAACGGCTGAAAGCAAGGGGAAACTACAGCCGTAATTTTTTCCGAGGGCATGCAGCTTTACTGTATGGTTAAATGATGATGGCGTCCTCTTGGGTAAAATATTCCGGAGGTAAAAAAGTCCCCCATTCGGATCTACGAATAAGGAATATTCAAAAGGACGTCGTTACAAGGAGAAAGAAAACTGGCGTTCTACGAATCGGAGCGTGGATCGTCAGATCCCTTAATCAAGCAGGAAGGTATGAAAATTTAAATAGGAAATGGATAAGTTCAAGTTAGATATGGTGGGAATTAGTGAAGTTCAGTGGCATGAGGAATAAAACTTTCGGTCAGGAGAATACAGGGTTATAAATACAAAATCAAATAGGGGTGACGCAGGAGTAGGTTTAATAATGAATAAAAAGAATAGGAGTGCGGGTAAGCATAGCATAGTGAACGCATTATTGTGGTAAAGATAGACACGAAGCCCACGCCTACTACAGTAGTATAAGTTTATATGCCAACTAGCTCTGTAGATGATGAAGAAATTGATGAAATATATGATGAGATAAAAGAAATTATTCAGGTAGTTAACGGAGACGAAAATTTAATAGTCATGGGTAACTGGAATTCGAGAGTAATAAAAGGGAGAGAAGGAAACATAGTAGATGATTATGGATTTGGGTAAGAAATGGCCGGCCGGTGTGGCCGAGCGGTTCTAGGGGCTTCAGTCTGGAACCGCGCGACCGCTACGGTCGCAGGTTCGAATCCTGCCTCGGGCATGGATGTGTGTGATGACCTTAGGTTAGTTAGGTTTAAGCAGTTCGAAGTTCTAGGGTACTGATGACCTCAGATGTTACGTCCCAAACAGCCCACAGCCATTTGAACCATTTTTTTGGTAAGAAATGAAAGAGGAAGCTGTCTGGTAGAATTTTGCACAGAGCATAACTTAATCATAGCTAACACTTGGTTCAAGAATCATAAAAGAAGGTTGTACACACGGAAGAATCCTGGAGATACTAGAAGGTATCAGATAGATTATATAATCGTAAGACAGAGAATTAGGAACCAGGTTTTAAATTGTAAGACATTTCAGGGGCACATGTGGACTCTGACCACAATCTATTGGTTATGAACTGTGGACTAAAACTGAAGAAACTGCAAAAAGGTGGGAATTTAAGGAGATGGACCTAGATAAACTAACTAGACCAGAGGTTTTACAGAGTTTCAGGGAGAGCATAAGGGAACAATTGTCACGAATGGTGGAAAGAAATACAGTAGAAGGAGAATGGGTAGCTCTGAGGGATAAATTAGTGAAGGCAGCAGAGGACCAAGCAGGTAAAAAGACGAGGGCTAGTAGAAATCCTTCGGTAACAGAACAAATATTGAATTTAATTGAAGAAAGGAGAAAATGTACAAATGCAGTAAATGAAGCAGGCAAAGAGAAATACGAAAGTCTCAAAAATGAAATCGTCAGGAAGTGCAAAATGGCTAAGCAGGGATGGCTAGAGAACAAATGTAAGGTTGTAGAGGCTTATCTCACTAGGGATAATATAAATACTGCCTAAACGAAAATTGAAGAGACCTTTGGAGAAAAGAGAACCACTTGTATGAATATGAAGAGCTCAGATGGAAACCCAGTTCGAGACAAAGAAGGGAAAGCAGAAAGGTGGAAGGCGTATATAGAGGGTCTATACAAAGGAGATGTACTTGAGGATAACATAATGGAAATGGAAGAGGATGTAGATGAAGATGAAATGGGAGATACGATACTGCTTGAAGAGTTTGACAGAGCACTGAAAGACCTGAGTCGAAACAAGGCCCCGGGAGTAGACAACATTCAATTAGAACTACTCACGGCCTTGGGAGAGCCAGTCCTGACACAACTCTACTATCTGGTGAACAAGATCTAAGAGACAGGAGAAATACCCTCAGACTTAAAGAAGAATATAATTCCAATCCCAAAGAAAGCAGGTGTTGACAGATGTGAAAATTACCGAACTATCAGTTTAATAAGTCATAGCTGCAAAATACTAACGCGAATTCTTTACAGACGAATGGAAAAACTGGTAGAGGCCGACGTCGGAGAAGATCAGTGTGGATTCCGTAGAAATGTTGTAACACGTGATTCAAAACCGACCCTACGACTTACCTTACAAGAAAGATTAAGGAAAGGCAAACCTACGTTTCTAGCATTTGTAAACTTAGAGAAAGCTTTTGACAATGTTGACTGGAATACTCTCTTTCAAATTCTAAAGGTGGCACGGGAAAAATACAAGGAGCGAAAGGCTATTTACAATCTGTACAGAAACCAGATATGAATCGAGGGGCATAAAATGGAAGCAGCTGTTAGGAAGGGAGTGAGACGGGAGGGCAGCCTCTCACCGATGTTATTCCATCTGTATATTGAGGAAGCAGCAACGGAAACAAAAGAAAAATTAGGAGTAGGTATTAAAATCCTTGGAGGAGAAATAAAAACTTTGAGGTTCGCCGATGACATTGTAATTCTGTCAGAGACAGCTAAGGACTTGGAAGTGCCGTTGAACGGAATGGACAGTGTCTTGAAAGGAGGATATATGATGAACATTAACAAAAGCAAAACGAGGATAACGGAATGTAGTCGAATTAAATCGGGTGATGCTTAGGGAATTATATTACTAAGTGAAACACTTAAAAGTAGTAGACGAGTCTTGCTATTTAGGGAGCAAAATAACTGATGATGGTCGAAGTAGAGGGGATATAAAGTGTAGATTGTAAATGGCAAGGAAAGCGTTTCTGAAGAAGAGAAATTTGTTAACATCTAGTATAGATTTAAGTGTCAGGAAGCCGTTACTGAAAATATTTGTATTGAGTGTAGCCATGTATGGAAGTGAAACATGGACGATAAATAGTTTGGACAAGAGGAGAATAGAAGCTTTCGAAATGTGGTGCTACAGAAGAATGCTGAAGATCAGATGGGTAGATCACATAACTAATGAGGAAGTATTGAATAGGATTGGAGAGAAGAGAAGTTTGTGGCACAACTTGACCAGAAGAAGGGATCGGTTGGTAGGACATGTTCTGAGGCATCAAGGGATCACAAATTTAGCCTTGGAGGGCAGCGTGGAGGGTAAAAATCGTAGAGGGAGACCAAGAGATGAATATACTAAGCATATTGAGAAGGATGTAGGTTTCAGTAAGTACTGGGTGATGAACAAGCTTGCGCAAGCTAGAGTAGCATGGAGAGCTGCATCAAACCAGTCTCAGGACTGATTCATTGGAAGAATCCTAGAGAAATTCAATCCGAAAACAAAGGAAGTAGGTAACAGTACACTTGTTCCCCCACTGCTTGAATACTGCTCACCAGTGTGGGATCCGTACCAGATATGGTTGACAGAAGAGATAGAGAAGATCCAACGGAGAGCAGCGCGCTTCGTTACAGGATCATTTAGCAATCGCGAAAGCGTTACGGAGATGATAGATAAACTCTAGTGGAAGACTCTGCAGGAGAGACGCTCAGTAGCTCGGTACGGGTTTTTGTCGAAATTTCGAGAACATACCTTCACCGAGGAGTCAAGCAGTATATTGCTCCCTCCTACGTATATCTCGCGAAGAGACCATTAGGATAAAATCAGAGAAATTAAAGCCCACACAGAGACATACCGACAGTCTTTCTTTCCACGAACAATAGGAGACTGGAATAGAAGGGAGAACCGATAGAGATAATTAAGGTACCCTCCGCCACACACCGTCAGGTGGCTTGCGGAGTATGGATGTAGATATAGATGTAGATCTGACAAGAACCTTTCTTACCACTGGGGCAAGACTATTAGTTTACATGGATGAAGTTGCTGAGTTATGAGACAGGTAAGATACATAAATTGCTCATTAAATAGACGTTACTAAATACCGAAGTTTCCCGCGAAGGTATGAGCTGAAACCGTTTATTCGGGTTACGGAAAAGTAGGAGTGTTGAAGTTTTCTACAGCCTATGATAGTAGTCTGCATAAAGGAACAGGTGGTATATGTTGTAAGGATTTACTAGGAAGGAAATGGAGAATTTGTCAGCTTTCTAAGGCGATTGAGTTCCATTACACGTTTGTAATCCCGGAACCAAACGTTGGGAATTTTTGCTTCTCTAGCAGGGTCTTAACACACACGACATAACTTAGTAGCTTGTATCACTTGTCCACCTTTGTTATACGTACAGTGCCTAACAAAAATGTGTGTGTACCCAGCAGACGTGGTCGGATGTCAATGTAACTTCGTCACACATACGCACTATTGGCGGGTATGTAAATGATTCTCTGTAACAGGTAGAATGGACATCAGACATTATTAGTATCGTTCGTGGTCAGTATTTTTACTCGTACTGGTAGGGTATTTAAGGAGCGTGAATAGCATCAGATGTCAGTGATCGCTGGGAAGGACACAGAGATGTCACGTACCCACGTGAGGCAGCGTTATCACCATCTGACAGGGATTGGAAGCTTCGTTGTCATTCCGCATTTCGCTGGCTGTTTGTATGGTGCAATAGCCAAATTTGGTGAGCATTCTGACGTGGTAGTTGCTCAACAATGCACCGCGTAGAATGTGAAGGTAGGCATACTTGTCGTCAAGGTTCAGCTACGTCTTACCGCCACAAGGGAGGTTCGCCGTATTGTCCACCAAGCACATTGTAACCCCTTCATATCTCCACCTGCCATCTGAGAAAAGGTACTGGACTTCCTGCAACAGTGCGTCATCCCTTCAACATTGGATGAAAAGTAGCATCAGCCGAACTATCAAATCAACCTCTCTTACGCATACTGGTGTTAACACCTCAAGACAAAATACAACACTTGGAGTTGTGTCGTGACTGGGATGGAGTTACTGCTGATGAGTGGCGTTTTACTGTGTTCAGCGATGAATCATGGTTATGCACCGCCCTGAATGACCATTTTTGGTGGGTATGGCGTCGATCTAGTTACTGGTCCCATTCTTCCAATGTTTAGGACAGACACACCAGTGCTACTCCTGGCGTCATAGTTTACGAAGTTATCTGGCTACCAGGTCACGGCTGATGGTGTCTGAGGGAGCTCTGACAGCACTATGATACGCCTCGGGCAATCTGCATCCTCTCTGTGAATTGTTTGCATGTTGTTGAAGTACTCCTGTGATAGGCAAGATCCCCAGATCTGTCCTCGAAGTGGGATCAGCTTGTGCGTCAACTAGTCCGCCCCTCTCCCCACCCCCCTCCCACCCTCTCCCGTCCGGTGCCATTATCTAGGCTATCGAGGACCTGTTACAACAGTTGTGAGCCAGCTTTGAGTGATTCAGTTTCATGAATGACTGTACTGTGTATACATCATTTTAAGAAATAAAATGTATTGATCCTGTAAAAACCTAAAAAAATTTTTTTTTCTTCTATAGCCACTCTTGGTCTTCGTCAGAGTATCCTATCCTAAAAACTTCATTTACAACTACACCTAAGACATACAAACATTGCGCTGCTGGAGTCAGAATAGGACCAAACCGGCTCAGATAACATTAAAGTCTTGCAGTTGTACTTGTTGCTAAGAGTAATATTTCTGGAATTACTTCGCTGGAAAACATCCTGTCCCTAAATATGTTCGACCACAATACTTAAATGTTGTCCAAGACTGTGTTTTGTTTTTCTGCTACGGTAACAGGTTCGAATCTTGCCTTGGGCATGGATGTGTGTGATGTCCTTAGGTTAGTTAGGTTTAAGTAGTTCTAAGTTCTAGGGGATTGATGACAACAGATGTTAAGTCCCATACTGCTCAGAGCCATTTGAACCATTTTTTTGTTCTTCTGCCTCCACTACTGTATCTGTTGCTGTTGATAAACTGTTCTGTATAATTCCTAGGTTTAGTAGCAGATTAAGTCCTGATGATATGTTATATCACGAAAATGCACTTTGGTACTGAACTAGCTTAACTTGGGGTATGTTAGCAAACAGGTTTCTTTCTGATAGGTGCACTGACATGTTAGATGAGAAGGTTGTAGTCGTTTCCAACCATCAAATGGCTCCTATTTTGTGGCTGTCTTACCATGATCTCAATATACTAACGACTGTATACATAAAGAAGAAAATTCAGAACTGGAACTGCAAAATGTGTGCATGTTATGTAAATAAATGAAATGGTTCAAATGGCTCTGATCACTATGGGACTTAACTTCTGAGGTCGCCTAGAACTTAGAACTACTTAAAGCTATCTAACCTAAGGACATCACACAAATCCCTGTCCGAGGTAGGATTAGAGCCTGCGACCGTTGCAGTCCCGCGGTTCCGGACCGAAGCGCCTAGAACCGCACGGCCACCACGGCCGGCTTATGCAGATAAAAACATATAATCGTTTGCATAATTTTTTTGTAGAGTTTGCGCTTTGCGTCTTATTGCGAAATGGAAGCATAATAACGAGCACAATTTTTCATGAACGTAAAGAAAAAATCTCTTTCCGGATAAGCCTTAATAAATTTCATTTCCGTTCCGAATTATTTCTCTATATTCGTCATTAAGGTACATTAAGATAGAACTTTCAAGCGCAGTGTCATCGGCACTGAGAAAGAGAGTACGTCTAAAGAAGTGGAGGAGTGACAATTACTGTGCCCCGCATGAAGTAGATTTCGATGTGTCAGTGGTCTACGGAGATGGTGATGTCATTTTAAAGTGACAGAACAGACGTAAATATCTATTAAGGCTGGCTGCGGTTACAACACGTACTTCATGTATCCCAGTAAAAAGCGCTCCTGGTGAGCGGTGCTTTAGTAAAGCGGGGATCTTATTAACATATCGCCTGAGCCAATTAAATGCAGACCATTTCAGTTATTTCCTGGCGACCAACAATAACTATACATTTTCTTCTCTTGATAGTAGTGGAAAATACGAAGTGTTGCGGCTGTATTCTTCGCATTTTTTTATGGAAACAATCATCGCCTATATTTTTAGGGTAGTATTTATTTATTTAAAAAAATCTTCTGTGTGAAATTATTATTATACTTATCTATTATTGTATATAAATGTCAGATTATTTCAGTGTTTTCTGTACCGTAAACTGTCACGAAAGCGTTACTGGGAGTGTTACAGTTGTGTCAAAAAGTGACAGAAGAGGAGTATAGACACAGAGACACAGAGAGACAGAGAGAGAGGGAGAGAGAGAGAGAGAGAGAGAGAGAGAGAGAGAGAGAGAGAGAGAGAGAGAGGGAGGAGAGAAGGGACGGACGGACGGAAGGAAAGTAGTATGTAACTGTGCAGTGTGGCGAAGCAAGACGCCTGCGATGACCAGTCACGATCGATTTTTGAGACATGGAGCGCGCACACGACGGAGTGCGTTTATACGGGAACGGCCGTACGCGACAAGTTCTCCCTATTGCAGACGAATCCTAGCTGGTTAAACATTGTGCTACATCACTAAAATCTATATTGCACTGAAAACATCTGCACGACAGTGCAAGTGTCGACGGTACGCGCTGTGCGTGTTTTCTTGGAAACAAACTAGTTCCATTCACTCGCTGTATGGTTTACTGAGAACAGTATGTCCATTTTACGCTTCACCCTTAAATAAGCATTCAGTAATGCTTCGTCGTGTCCCGGCTTTGTTTTCCTGGTAATGTTAACTGTACGTTCAAATGTGTGTGAATTGCTAAGGGACCAAATTGCTGAGGTCACCGGTCCCTAGACTTACGCACTACTTAAACTAACTTATGCTAAGAACAACACACACGCCCATGCCAGAGGGAGGACTTGAACCTCTGGCGGGAGGGGACGCGCAATCCGTTATATGGCACCTCAAACCACGTGGCCACTCCGCGCGGCCGTTAAGAGTGATTCGTAGGATTATGGATAGGTTTAATGACGAAAAGTTGGCCGACATGCAACTCGTGTATAGGGTTACTTAGCTTTTTGGGAAGGCTACATAACGACGCAATCCTTAACTGGTTCCACAGCAGCGTCAATCAGATTACAGTAATTTTGTATCTGAGAATATTTGTGCTACTATGTGTTTTGTGTTTAACATTTAGGTAATAACATATTACAGACTTTTAACTGTTATGCAGGTATTTTCGTAAAGAGGTAGGTAACTGTGGTAACACACCGAATAAATAATAATTACTTTATTACCCCGTAGCGAGCCAGTGGGTACCATAAACATATCCTGAAATTGTTCAGTGAAACTTAAAGGTCTACTGTATGAGGTGAAAGCTGATTTATGGCTCCGAAATCTGGGTGTATACTATATACTGTATGAAACTGGAATGTCTTGTGTTGGACCGACTATACGAGCTTTTGAACACAGGTGATCCGAACCCAAGCGTTAAACTCGACTGAATTAACTATTGTCGAATAACGCCTCACCTGTAAGCATGAAATGAAATATGAAGATATCAGCCAGGTGAAGATGACGAAATTCCTGGACAGTATCATAAAGAAGACAATTAGAGTATACGTTAATTTTATTTACAAAGACAAATTAAGTAAAACAGTGGATCTGGTGATCGGTTTGCTTAAATCAAGTTGGAAAACAAATCAATGCGCACCCCCTCCCCCCTATTTCTCTCTTCCTCTCACTCGCTCTGTTCACATAAAAATGTCAGTTAACACTTTTTTAGATGGAGAATACCAGGTCGAGCGTCGTGGCCGAACGGTACTAGGCGCTTCAGTCAAGGATGTGTGTGATGTCCTCAGGTTAGTTAGGTTTAAGTAGTTCTAAGTTCTAGGGGACTGATGAAATCTGATGTTAAGCCCCATAGTGCTCAGAGCCATCTAAACTATTTTTGAAGGATATCACTCTACGACTTTTCTTTGTAACATGAATTTAGGGTTCCATATCTTAACCGGTAAAAACGGAATCCTTAGAGGATCACTTTACTGTCCTTCTGTCCGTCTATTCGACTGTTAAGAACTCTTTTACTTAGGAACGGATAGACGTATCAAGTTGAAATATATGTCACGTCCTAAGATCTATAGCCCCTTGGTGACGTAAAACATATAAGCTTCTACGTCAACGGAATGATAGATATGGCTGTTTAAGTTACACATTTTGATCCTCTCAAACTCTTACTACATTAAAATTTGTAGTGTACTTTCCATTGACCAGAATCATGATATTTGTCAAGAAGCAAACTTTCACTGTACAAGTAAGGCAAAAAATCCGAAGACTGTTAATCTGTACGTCTTGAGGCCTTGAGGCAAAACACTTTTATTTTATTTATTTTCTTTCCTAAAATAGTTTCAGTGATAATATTGCCATCATCAGTGGGTTTTTCTTTCTTCTGAAACATGCCAAATTAGCTGCGTTATAAATATTAATATACACACATCACTTCGGCTCCAAGAGTTCCGGAACCTGTACAAGAAAACTGGAACAGAGATCAACATAAACATCATTTCCGCACTTTTTATCGCGCATGAAAACCACACATTGCATGTTGTACCACCATACAGCGAGACCTTCATAGGTGGGGGTCCAAACTGCTGTGTACACCGGTACTCCTAATACCCAATAGCACGTCCTGTTGCACACCTGTATTCGTCGTGGCATACTATACACACCTCCATCAAGGCACTGTTGGTCCAGACTGTCCCACTCCTCAACGGCGATTCGGCGTAGATCGCTCGGAGTGGTTGTGGGTTACGTCGTCCATAAACAGCCCTCTTCAATCTATCACAGGCACGTTCGATAGGATTCATGTCTGTAGAACATGCGAGCCTATCTAGTAGAGCGATGGAGGCGCGAATTGTCCTCCATGAAGACGAATGCCTCGCCAACATGCTGGCGACGTGGTTGCACTATCGGTCGGAGGATGGCATTCACGTATAGTACAGAAGTTACGGCGCCTCCCATGACCACACGCGGCCTCACATAATGCCACCCCAAAACAGCAGGAAACCTCCACCCTGCTGCCACTCGCTGGACAGTGTGTCTAAAGAGTTCAGCCTGACGGATTGCCTCCAAACACGTCTCTGACGATTGTCTGTTTGAAGGCATATGCGACACTCATCGGTGAAGAGAACGTGATGCCAGTCGTGAGCGGTCCATTCGGCATGTTGTTGGGCCCATCTGTACTGCGCTGCATGGTGTCGCGGTTACTAAGATGCACCTCGCCCTGGACGTTGGGAGTGATGTTGCGCATCATGCAGCCTATTGCGCACAGTTTGCAGTCGCAACACGACGTCCTGTGGCTGCACGAAAAGCATGATGGCGTTGCTGTCTGTGTTCCTCCGAGCCATAATCCGCAGGTAGCGGTCATCCACTGCAGTAGTAGTGTTTGGACGGCCCGAGCGAGTAATGTCGTCGGCAGTTCCTGTCTCTCTCTATCTCCTCCATGTACAAACAACATCGCTTTGGTCCACTCCGACTGAGTAATACAGCGGACGCGATCGAACCGCAATATTGACCGACTAGGCATGGTTGAACTACAGACAAAACGAGCCTTGTACTTCCTACCTGGTGAAATGACTGTAACTGATCGGCTGTCGGACCCTCTCCGCCTAATAGGCGCTGGTCATGCATGGTTGGTTACATCATTAGGCGGGTTTTGAGACATCTGTGAACGGTCAAAGGGACTGTGTCTGAGATACAATATCCACATTGAGCATTTATCTTCAGGAGTTATGGAAGATGATGCAAAACTTTTTTTTTTTTTTTTGATGTGTGTATATGTACTTTTCGGTTCCAAATAAAAGTTAAACACTGTCAGGCTTTACTATCATTTGTGTGTGTGCTCGTCCGGGCTGCCTAGAGCTGTAGGCAAGAAGGGTGCACTCAGCCCTTTTATAGGTAATTGAGGAGTTACTCGATTAAGAAGTAGCGGCTCCGGTCATGAAAACTGACAACGGCTGGGAGAGCGGGGTGCTGACCACATGTCCCTACATCTCAGCATCCAGTGACGCCTATTCGCGCTCGGTCGCTACCACCGGGCCTTCGACTGCTCGAACTGGGAGAGTGTGAGAGAGCAAGAGAAAAAGTGTGTGTGTGTGTGTGTGTGTGTGTTGTGTGTGTGTTGTGTGTGTGTGTCTGTCAGAGAGAGAGAGAGAGAGAGAGAGAGAGGGAGAGAGTTGGCTCCAAATACTGTATTCTGTGAATAGCTTTATAATACCTTATTGAATCTAGCTCACAGCGTGGTTTTCACGTTTCTTACCACTGCTTCTTGCATATTTTCTGTGTTTTGTTATCGTTTATTCAGCATACAGCAAGGCACCTGCAAATGTATCAGCGGCTGTTGTTAACAAATATGAAATAGCGAACTTCATGTGTGCGTTATTCTGTTCTGTTCTTGCGTCAGTTCTTTTAAAGACGTAAAGAGTATGTTGTCAGAAAGGGCTGTGTTTCCGTTTAGTACGTTTTACCTTCCACTATAAGCTTTTGAACGTAATAATTTTCTTCTGCTTTCAATTTTCAATGTAAAATGTTGCTGTCTTTCTAGATGCGTAGATCAGTTCCAATATTAGTGTGGTTGGGGATTTATTTATTAGGTGTACTGCGAAAGTGGAATGTTTTATTTGTTTTTTATTTACGCGTCAAGTTCCATAGGACCAAATTGAAGAGCAAATCTCCAAGGTCATGGAACGTGTCAATACATGAAACTACAACATAAAAGTAATAACAGATAAAAATAAATATTCCTGAACCTGAAAAAAGTCAGTCCATAAGTTTAAGTAAACGCTATCGGCAATACAATAAGAATCAGCTTAATTTTTCAAGGAACTCCTCGATAAAATAGAAGAAGTGACTCAGGAGGAAACTCTTCAGTTTCGATTTGAAAGCGCGTGGATTACTGCTAAAATTTTTGAATTCGAGTGGCATCTTACGGAAAATGGATGCAGCAGTATACTGCACACCTTTATGTACAAGGGTTACGGAAGTCAGATCCAAATGCAGGTTTGATTTTTGCAGAGTATTAACCGAGTGAAAGCTGCTTATTCTTGGGAATAAACTAATATTAGTAACAAGAAACGACAACAAGGAATATATATTTTGAGAGGCCAATGTCAAAATACCTAGACTCGTGAACAGACGTCGACAAGAAGTTCGAGAACTCACACCAATTATTGCCCGAACCGCCCGTTTCTGAGCCAAAAATATCCTTTTACAATGGGACGAGTTACCCCAAAATATAATACTATACGTCATGAGCGAATGAAAATAAGCAAAGTAGACTAATTTTCGTGTCGAACTATCACTCACTTCTGATAACGTTCGAATAATAAAGATGGCTGGATTAAGTCTTTGGGCAAGATCCTAAAAGGGGGCTTTCCACGACTGCTTACTATCTATCCGAACACCTAGAAATTTGAACTGTTCAGTTTCACTAATCATATGCCCGTTCTGCGAAATTAAAACGTCAGGTTTTGTTGAATTTTGTGTTAGAAACTGTAAAAAATGAGTCTTACTGTAATTTAGCGTTAGTTTATTTTCTACGAGCCATGAACTTAAGTCAAGTACTGCACTATTTGAAACCGAGCCAATGTTGCACACAACATCCTTTACTACCAAGCTAGTGTCATCAGCGAAGCCGTAATAGCAGAGGGCATATAATTTATATAAATACGGAACAGGAGTGGCCTCAACACTGATCCCTGAGACACCCCGCACTTGACAGTACCCCACTTAGACCCCACATCACAGCCGTTATCAACATTATGAATAACGACCCTTTTCTGCCTGTTGCTAAAGTAAGAGGTGAACCAATTGTGAGCTGCTCCCCGTATTCCGTAATGGTCCAACTTCTGGAGCAATATTTTCTGATCAACACAATCAAATGGCATAGTTAAATCAAAAACTATGCCAAGCGTTCGAAACATTTTGTTTAGCCCAAGCAGTACCTCACAGAGAAAAGAGAATATAGCATTTTCAGTTGTCAAATCACCTCTAAAGCCGAATTGTACATTTGATAGCAAATCCTGTGATATAAAATGATCAATTATCCTTACATACACAGCCTTTTCAATAATTTTTGCAAACGCTGATGGCATAGAAATAGGTCTAAAATTATCTACATTATCCCTTTCTCGCTTTTTATAATGAGGTACCGTTCATCTGTAAAGGAGACCGCTTATAAAACACTATTAATACCTATTCTTGAGTACTGCTCGAGCGTTTGGGATCCTTAACAGGTCGGATTGAGGGAGGAGATAGAAGCAATTCAGAGTCGGGCTGCTAGATTTGTTACTGGTAGGTTTGATCATCACTCGAATGTCACGGAAATGCTTCAGGAACTCGGGCGGGAGTCTCTGGAGGAAAGGAGGCGTTCTTTTCGTGAATCGCTACTGAGGAAACTTAGAGAATCAGCATTTGAGGCTGACTGCAGTACAATTTTACTGCCGCCAACTGATATTTCACGGAAAGACCCCAAAGATAAGATAAGAGAGATTAGGGCTCGTACAGAGGCATATAGGCAGTCATTTTTCCTCGTACTGTTTGGGAGTGGAACAGGGAGAGAAGATGTTATTTGTGGTACGAGGTACCCTCCATCACGCACCGTATGGTGGATTGCGGACTATGTATGTAGATGTAGACGTAGATGTAGAGTACTTTAATCGCTCAGTAAACTGACCATTCCTAAAGGAAAAATTACAAATACGGCTAAATACAGGGCTAACATGTGCAGCACAATACTTTAATATTCTGCTGGACACTCCATCATAACCATGAGAGTCCTTAGTCTTCAGTGATTTAATTATTGACTCAATCTCTCTCTTGTCTGTATCACAGAGGAGTGTTTCAGACATCAGTCTCGGAAAGGCATCTGCCAAGAAAGTTATATGTTTTGCTGTAGAAACTAAATGTTAATTTAATTCACCAGCAATGCTTAGAAAATTATTGTTAAATACTCTACATATATCTGATTTATCAGTAACAGAAATATTTTTACTGCTAACTGACTTTATATCGTCGACCTTGTGCTGCTGACTAGACACTTCTTTCATAACTGCCCATATGGTTTTAATTTGATCCTGTGAATTAGCTATTCTATTTGCATACCACATACTCTTTGCCCTCCTAATAGCATTTTTAAGCACCTTACAATACTGTTTGTAATCGGCTACTGTAACTTGATTGTGACTACTTGTAACATTCTTATATAATTTCCGCTTTGTTCTACATGATATCCTTATCGCACTAGTCAACCACCCGGGCTGCCCTTTACTTCTAGTACCCGTTTAGAATGTTCTAATGGAAAGCAGTTCTCAAAGAGCATAAAAAATGTGTTAAGGAAAGACTTGTATTTACCATCTATGTCATCGGCACTATAAACATCCTGCCACTCTTGTTCCTTTACAAGGTTTAAAAAACCCTCTACTGCTGTTGGATTAACTTTCCCACATAGTTTGTAATTAAATACGGCATTGGTTTGAGTGCAAATGTCTTTTAGTGTTAAAATTTGTGCATCCTGGTCTGAAAGGCCATTCACACTTTTACTAACAGAATGCCCACCTACTAATGAAGAATGAATAAAAATATTGTCTATGGCTGTGCTACTGTTCCCCTGCACCCTAGTTGGAAAATATGAATTTAGGAGGTCTACCAACATCCTTTTTCTTGCACCATCATATACAAAATTTATATTGAAGTCACCACATATAACTAGTTTCTGGTACTTCCTACAAAGTGAATCAAGGACCCTCTCTAGCTTAAGCAGAATCAAATAGAACAACAATTAGAAGTTTAGTTTCACTAAATTCAACTACCGCTGCACAACGTTCAAATATCTGTTCAGTGCAGTGTAGTGATACGTCTGTGGACACAAATGCAATACTGTTTTTTTACGTACATAGCCACTACCCCCACCCCGCAAGGAACTCCTTGAGAAACAACCAGCTAATCTGTAGCCTGGTAAAGGAAGCCTCTGAATTGCCAAATTATTTAAGTGGTTCTCTGATATACCAATAATTTCAGAGTCAACATCTATAAGCAGTTCACTAACCTTATCTCTAACACCTTATATTTTGATGAAATATGCTAATCCCTTCTCTACTTTGAAACATTACATCCTCGGAAGGTGAGTCCTTAGTTAGTGGGACTTCCTTTAAGCAGGGATGCGTTTCAGCTAACTTCAATTTAAAAAAAGGTGCAGCTCTAACACCCACTAATACAGGAATTTTTCCATGAGTGACGCCACCACCACCATCCACTACACTGTCACCTATAAGCTTAGCCAGCCTCCCCTTCCCTATAGCTATTGAGGTGCAGGCCATGCCAAGTGAAACCCGATCTGCCATCGGCGTCCTCCCCCGCCCCACGTTAACGCGCCTAACAGCCGCATTAAGGTGAGGCCGATCATGACGTTGAAATATGTGTGCTGTCAGTCTTCAGAGCTCTCATAAGTTCGGTGTACCTTGTTTCGAAGTTTCAGTCTATTTGCCCTATCTAATGGGCCTGCACGTGAATTGCTGTATTCATGGATTATTGAATTTGTCTGAGCTTCCTTTGTCTAATCTTAGCTTTTGTTGAACTATATTGCTTGCTCTGAATATTATTGGTATCCATTGCTTTCTCAATATGTTTCACTTCTATGTGCCATTTTATTATTGTATGTTAGAGCGTACCACCCGCTTCTTTTCCCTGATGTGGTGTGGCCTGCTGTGTGTGGTTTGTTTGTTCTGCCTCTGTGTTTCCACACCCTTTGGTTATGCTCATGAGTGGGTGGCCACAATCACTATCAATCAGTTTTAGTATGTTGTTAAGCTTGTGTAGGGTGTGTGTTTTGTATTCATTTTCAACAGCCATTGCGAAGTGGATTTTGGGTGTACTGTGTTGGTGTTACTATGTAGTTCTTAATGAAATTAAATTTCCTCAACAACTAAGTAAAAATGAAAGATAATGATAGTGGCCACCCACTGGCAAGCACAACCAATAAGTGTGAAAACACAGAGGCAGAACACTCAGAAAACACAGTAGACCACACCACATCAGGAAAAAAAGTAGATGGTACACACTAAGGAGAGGATACAGGTATCTAGTTTATACTTATATCATACTCAAGTCCGCGCTCCTTTGGCCGTGTAAATAATATAAGATTCTACGTCTGTGCAGTCAGACGACATGTCCATTAATGTCACATAATCGTGTTTTGATCTCTTGCCAGTATTGATATGGATAACAGGCAAAAATCGTAGAAATCCTAAATTCCCAAGATGGACGAACTATCTACATAACATAATTAATTTGCAGCAACCGATGGCGTGCGAATTCTACTCTCACTTATTCAGATTTGTATGGCTTCAATAGCCTTTTGCTCGGTAGAAATTTCCATGAGACCTTTTTAATTCCATGGCGGGACCGAAAACAATCGATAGGTCGGCAAGCAGAGTCTCCAGTTCATAGTTTTGTTGGGGTCCAAACAGCGAACCCTTGAGGTAGTCAATTCGGGAAAGTTGTCGAAATATCATGCACAGTGTACCCCTGAGAATGACTGAAGTTACAGAAACCAAATTAAATGATATTTATGTACCACCAAGGGCTGCTGATAAAATAAATATTTATTTGCAACCAATTCGATAGTCACCAGAAAAGATGAAAATAGAACATCAGACTATATGGAACCACTCTTACTGTGGTGGTAATAAAAATAATGTACTAAAATATTTGAGTAAAATATATTTACAAGACTTCCTGGCAGACCGAACCTGTGTGCTGTGTCAGGAAGCGAAACTGGGAGCTTTTTCTGTGGTGGGAAAGTGCTCTACCGACTGAGCTATCCAACCGTGACTGACGACCTGCCTTCACATCTGTAACCCCTCCACCATCTCATGTCCTTCCTTCCAAAGGTCATAGAAGTTCCTGCATACCTTGCGGCATTATTATATAATTATGTTATGCTATGTTATGTTATGTTAACCGGGAACCTAGAAACGACGGAGAGGCTCGGTCCCCGCCGCAGCCGCAGTGGTCCGCAACCCCACGACGACTACCGCAGTCCACTTCACCCCTCCGCCGCCCCACATCGAACCCAGGGTTATTGTGCGGTTCGGCCTCCGGTGGACCCCCCAGTGAACGTCTCACACCAGACGAGTATAACCCATATGTTTGCGTGGTAGAGTAATAGTGGTGTACGCGTACGTGGAGAACTTGTTTGCGCAGCAATCGCCGACATTGTGTAACTGAGGCGGAATAAGGGGAACCAGCCCGCATTTGCCGAGGCAGGTGGAAGACCGCCTAAAAACCATCCACAAAATGACCGTCTCACAGGACCTGGACACTAATCCGCCGGGCGGATTCGTGCCGGGACCCGGTGCGCCTTCCTACCCGGAAAGCCGTGCGTTAGACAGCACGGCCAACCGGACGGGCTATATAATTATACGAGTAATTTTAGTAACATATTGTAAAACTATTACCCAGTAGTATAAATGCAGTCTATCCTTGACTGCAGTAACGCGGAATGTTTTTTTTTTTTATTATTTCGTTTTCATTGACGCTACAATTACAGTGATACCACACAGCGCTGAAACAATTTTTGTTGCATGACGATGATTGTCTCTACTGGTTCAGGTACCGAACAAAGATTAATTATCAGCTCCTCTTTGTGATACATAACTACGACATTCTGTAAAAAGTTAGAAGGTGTAGGGCAACACCTGGCCCAAATACACAGCCGGAAAAGAGCACATTCTTTTAGAGGTTCCCAGTTCACTCAAGATTTATAGTTGCAACAGTGCATGTAGAGTACTTGAAATGACTACGTTTACAGATCAATAGCACAAGTTGTTCTGAGGTACCAAGGTCCTACCTATGCTGAAACACCAGTATTATTGCGTGCTGTAGCCTCCACGAGGAAGGTGGAAATGCAGGCTCTGACTCTGGCATCCAGTCGTTCCAGACGGCTAATACTGTCCTGTGATACGTTATTCCATGTCTGTTCGACATATTCACGTAGTTCTGTAGGAGATGTTGTTTGACGAGTAACGCGAGTCACCTCTCGTTCCATTAAACCCCGCATGGGCTGCTTTACATCTACATCTACATCTACATGACTACTCTGCAATTCACATTTAAGTGCTTGGCAGAGGGTTCATCGAACCACAATCATACTATCTCTCTACTATTCCACTCCCGAACAGCGAGCGGGAAAAACGAACACCTAAACCTTTCTGTTCGAGCTCTGATTTCTCTTATTTTATTTTGATGATCATTCGTACCTATGTAGGTTGGGCTCAACAAAATATTTTCGCATTCGGAAGAGAAACAAGCCTGGAGATTGTGGTGGACAGGGAAGTTGCTGCGCACCTTGCAGAACAAGTTGAGATTCACAGGCAGTGTGTGGGCGAAGATTATCTTGCTGGAACAACACATCACCTTTCTGTCGCAAGAACGGCAAAATAACAGGTCTAATAACATTCTGCATGTACCTAACACTGGTGAGTGTCCCCTCCAGAAAAACCAAAAGTGAACGAGAGTTGTAGCTTACCGCACCCCAGACCATAAGACCTGTGATATAGCCAGTGTGTCTTGGGTGGATGCACTCTACGAGAAGGCACTCACCAGGTCTACGTTCTACATGCAAACTATCATCATTTACGTGCAGGCAGAATCTACCTTCTTCGCTAAAGACTAAGGCGCGCCATTCCATCTTAGAAGTGATCCTCTGACTGCGCAAGTTGAGCTGAGCACGTCGATGCTGTGACGTGAGGGAATACGGGCAAGAGGAGTGCGTGCCCATTGTCCCACCGATAATAACCGGCCCGCAACAGTCCGTGTTGAGACGTCTGGGCTCACAAGTCCTCTTATGCGTGCTGTGATAGTTGTACAAACTGCGATCATTTAGCGGCCGTTTGCAGGCCGCTGTGGCCGAGAGGTTCTAGGACCTTCAGTCCGGAACCGCGCTGCTGCTACGGTCGCAGGTTCGAATCCTGCCTCGGGCATGGATGTGTGTGATGTCCGTATGTTAGTTAGGTTTAAGTATTTCTAAGTCTAGGGGACAGATGAAAAAGAAAATGGCTCTGAGCACTATGGGACTCAACTTCTGAGGTCATCAGTCCCCTAGAATTTAGAACTACTTAAACCTAACTAAACAAAGGAGATCACACACATCCATACCCTAGGCAGGATTCGAACCTGCGACCATAGCGGTCGCGCGGTTCCAGAACCGCTGGGCCATCCCGGCCGGCGGGACTGATGACCTCAGATGTTAAGTCCCATAGTGCATAGAGCCATTTTTAGCGGCCGTTTGTGATTCGTGGACATCCAGAATCTCGTCTACAGGTGTGAGAATGTTCACGTTACCCCGTGGCATGGTTGTCTGGTTGCTTCACACATTTCCACCACACTGTCTTCTGGCTGTGAGTATTCAGTATTAAAGGGTAGACACAGATGGTGCTCTACTAGCTGTCATGGTCTCTCTTAGCGGACGACGTCGAAACTATTATCAGCACATTTTGTGTTCCCCTAGTGGCATATACATTCATCGGATCAAAATCGACGTTGTCTTTCGATGTGTACTAACTTTTCTTTTTAGCAGTGTGTATTCAAACATAGGACTTGTGTTCGAGTATAGTACAGGATCTGTCGTTTCTGAATTGAACATACAGTATCAACACATTCTGTGAGTGACTAGGGAAGCGACATAGTATGTACAGCTAGTACATATAGTCTTCAAATGGCTTTGAGCACTGTGAGACTTAACATCTGAGGTTATCAGTCCCCTAGACTTGGAACTACTTAAACCTAACTAACCATAAGGACATCACACACATCCATGGCCGAGGCAGGATTCGAACCTGCGACCGTAGCAGCAGCGCGGTTCCGGACTGAAGTGCCTAGAACCGCTCGGCCACAGCGGCGGGCAACAGTCTACAGAAGGATAGTTATTACAACGAGCAACAATACAGAAAATATAGCTACGTACTATTAGCGATGTCTCCTCTGAGCTCTGTATGAAGGGAATGAAATTCCACTTCAGAAGAGTATCTCAGGGGGACGAGTGTCTGGGTAAGGAAAATGGCAGAAACATCATGTCTCCAGAGTAGGTACTAAAACGTACTCTGCGGTACTCATGTCGGAAGATCAGTTGTCCATTCAATTTTCTGTTAAAGAATTTTGGCAACGAAAGGAGTGCAGTGTATTCAAGAGTTGTATTACATTACAAAATAATCACCAATCGCACGAAGATACGTCCTAACCACAAAAATATACCAGTTTCTTGTGCAATCACATCCCCACAGAAAGAGACACGGAGCAAAAATAATTAAGCAGAACACTAGCTGCTCAGCGTCTTATTTAGATAATCATTTTCTACTAGTGACTAAACATAACAATCTCGCTTTAAGTACTGAAACTCTCTTAGAAAAGTAATAGCTGCAACTCACACTCAAAGTTGATAGCAACAGTAAATGGAAGTGGGAGGTACACACCACGTACAAAATTCTGTGAAAAGTTAATCCGTAACCACATGAATTAATGAATAGCTGCTACCCTCCATTTATCACGTGCAGTTTGTAAATAACATGGGATTCCAGTCTCGTAGTCGTAGTAGCTGGTTCTGAGCAGCGGTATTTGACCCTAAATGTCTTCATATGTTTCTGTGTGCACGGATAATGATTCCATGCCCTACCAGTTTTGAGTGCACGCTGTAGATACAGTCAAGCATACTAGTACGGTAGGTTTGTACGTTACTAAACGCTTCAAAAACGACTGCTCTTGTGAAATGCCAATTCGATACACGCCACACGTTTATTAATTTATCATGAGTTTATTTCGTTTTAATAAAAACGTTTTTACATAATGTGGATGACGAAGACCATTGCTGTTGCGTAAAAGATTACCTTATTTCGTTGTGCGGCGTGAAAGACGCTTCTCGCAGGCGGTTTCCAGTCTGATATCAATGCAGAGCAGGGCTTAACAACTTGCAAATTTTGAGCGAGTGCACTCGCGCTTGCTCACACTCCTACTCGCGAGCAGAGCAACTGCGGCGTGGTGGCGAGCGTGGGTGATGCGCGCGCACCGTTCGGCCGCGACGACACGGGAGAAGCGCCAGATCTGAAATTTGGGTGGGTCAGCTTTGATAGGGGTGCCTTCTAGCGGCAGTAACGGGTAGTCGGCCATGTGTAACAACGTTAACATCTTCGCATCTCAATTCTCTGTGAGAGGTATATTACCTTTTTAAACAGAACGATAGATACGCAAAATGGCAGCCGGAAAAAGGCAATGAAGTTCATTTTCATAAATTAGCGTCCATGCAAGATGCTGTTGTTAACAAAGACTTTCATCGTCACTCACATATTTTAAAATCGCTTAAGGGAGAATAAAGATCTGACGATATTAGAAAGTGATGTTGATTTGCTCTTCTCTCCATATTCAGTGATTTCTGAAGAGAATTGAAATTATTGAAGTGCATTGTGATAGAGAGTACAAAGGCAAATGCGAGTACAGGAAAAACATCTTGTAATTTTTTAAACACATCCATCGGAATTGAGCTCCCCGTTTCCACAAACAGGCGGCTATAATAACATCTGTGCTCGTTTACACGTATGTTTATGAACAATTGTTCTCTGCAATGAAATTCATATGACGCGCACGAGAATCTGGCTGTCTGGTCGTAAGGTAATTAATCTTCACGCCGCGTCTACAAGAAAATTAGCGTAGGTCTCTAGAAGAGCGTAGCGTTCCAAAGGATTGAAAAAGGACACAGGTCATCCCCGTTTTCAAGAAGGGACGTCGAACAGATGTATTAAGTTCGAGTATAATGACTTTTCTGGAGACTAGAAATCTACTCTGTAGGAATCAGCATGGGTTTCAAAACAGACGGTCGTGTGAAACCCAGCCCGCGCTGTTCGTCCACGAGACTCAGAGGCCCATAGACACGGGTTCACAGGTAGATGCCGTGTTTCTTGACTTCCGCAAGGCGTTCGATACAGTTCCCCACAGTCGTTTGATGAACAAAGTAAGAGCATATGGACTACCAGACCAATTGTGTGATTGAATTGAAGAGTTCCTAGATAACAGAACGCAGCATGTCATTCTCAATGGAGAGAAGTCTTCCGAAGTGAGAGTGATTTCAGGTGTGCCGCAGGGGAGTGTCATAGGACCGTTGCTATTCACAGTATACATAAATGGCCTTGTGGATGACATCGGAAGTTCACTGAGACTTTTTGAAGATGATGCTGTGGTGTATCGAGAGCTTGTACAATGGAAAATTGTGCTGAAATGCAGGAGGATCTGATGCGAATTGACGCATAGTGCAGGGAATGGCAATTGAATCTCAATGTAGACAAGTGTAATGTGCTGCGAATACATAGAAAGATAGATGTCTTATCATTTAGCTACAAAATAGCAGGTCAGCAACTGGAAGCAGTTAATTCCATAAATTATCTGGGAGTACGCATTAGGAGTGATTTAAAATGGAATGATCATATAAAGTTGATCGTCTTTAAAGCAGATGCCAGACTGAGATTCATTGGAAGAATCCTAAGGAAATGCAGTTCAAAACAAAGGAACTAGGTTACAGTACGCTTGTTCGCCCCCTGCTTGAATACTGCTCAGCAGTGTGGGATCCCTACTAGATAGGGTTGATAGAAGAGATAGAGAAGATGCAACGGAGAGCAGCGCGCTTCGTTACAGGATCATTTAGCAATCGTGAAAGCGTTACGGAGATGATAGATAAACTGCAGTGGAAGACTCTGCAGGAGAGACGCTCTGTAGCTCAGGGCTTTTGTTAAAGTTTCGAGAACATACCTTCACCGAAGAGTCACGCAGTATATTGCTCCCTCCTCCGTATATCTCGCGAAGAGACCATGAGCATAAAATCAGAGAGATTAGAGCCCACACAGAAGCATACCGACAATCATTCTTTCCACGAACAATACGACACTGGAATAGAATGGAGAACCGATAGAAGTACCCAAGGTACCCTCCGCCACACATCGTCAGGTGGCTTGCGGAGCATGGATGTAGCTGTAGGTGTAGAAAGAAAGGCGCGAAAGAGTCTCCGTTCACAGACAAGATGTACATGTAGATGTAGATAAAAGCAACTGTTCAGAGGAAAAATGCAAGAAAACCGATAGTATCACTGTTTAATGACTTAATTTTGTGTAACAACTCACAATTTAAATGAAGAAAATAGTAGAACAATATGTTAATAAAACTATGCGGCACGTGAACGTTTTTGTTTATTGGTAACACTTATTACAATAACATTTAATACAGTGATTTCCAGGTAGCTGGTCGCGGAGTTAAACCGAGTGACTTGAGACGACTCGACTCTCCCCCCTGCTCCAGCCTGTGCAGATAGTCGTGGTACCGCACACACCGTGCTCCTCCCTCGTGCCCTGCTGCTCACAGTTTCCGCCGCGGGCAGGTTCGTTGTGACTTCTCTGATGTAGATCATTCTGACAGCTAAACCGCGGACGGACTGTTGCAGCAGTCGTTTAAGGAGATAGAATCTGAACCATTCGTAGGTCGCACTGTTCACAGTATTCTTAGTGTATTTCTCTGTGTATTTTAGATAGTGTGTTTGTGTGTGTGTGTGTGTGTGTGTGTGTGTGTGTGTGTGCAGTACATGGAGTACAGTGTTTTCTTTAAAATTTGCTCGGGTAGCCGTGCGCCTTACTACGCCGCTTCCGTGATTCGTGCAGGCGAGCCGGCTATTGATCGAATCCGCCCGACGTTTTACCGACGAAGGTCGATTTAACGGCCAGTCTGGCTGTTGTTTTCAGGTGGTTTCCCACATCGGACTAGGTGAATACTGGGCTGGTATCCAGGTCCCGCCTCAGTTACATGATTCTACGACACTTTGGAACTCCGCAGCTCGTGCTCGTGCGGTAGCGTTCTCGTTTCCTGCGCCCGGAGCCCCTGTTCGATTCCCGGCGGGGTCAGGGATTTTCTCTGCCTCGTGGTGACTGGGTGTTGTGTGATGTCTTAGGTTAGTTAGGTTTAAGTAGTTCTAAGATCTAGGGGACTGATGACCATAGATGTTAAGTCCCATAGTCCTCAGAGCCATTTGAACACTTTGGAAAGCTTATCACACCTTCACATCGGATGATAGCATTAGAAACAGACAGATGGCGTAAACAAATCCCGTCCCGAGGGAAAAGGGGTGGCGAGAAGAGGGGCAACCGACCACCCTCTACCCTAACATTGTCAAATGAAGGTGAACATGCCTACCTCGTCGGGAAAATAAAGGCTACGTTTTCCTCAGAAACGTTTCTATTCGTGTTATGTGCACAGCACTGACGTGCGATTGAGAAACCAGCTGCTGGAAAACGACGATAATTGATATTCATTCTAAATTCGTAAGGAATGTTACTCCACAATACAGTGTTTCAGATGCTACAATGATACATTAAACAGCTAATTCCTTACTGTCCTTAAACCTGCACCTGAAGCATGGTTTGACATGTTAGGAAACACCGTTCAAAATGCAATAGAAAGGTAGCCCTCGTGGTAAGCAATAATCCTGACTGAAATTGCAGTTATCAAATTTGTAGATGTAAGGCGAATAGCTTCTTGCCTGGGGGTTAGACAGTCCACAGCACAATCATTCACTGTGAACAGACGTCCAGTCTGATGTAGGTATCCTAAGGCTTCAGATTATTGGCATACAGTTCATAGGTCACTACGTGAAAAAAATACTGTACGCGCAAATTATTGTTTGTTGACCACCCCTGGTTAGACACTTCTCATAAAGTATTGTAGTCTTTTTATGTTTACTCAGATTGTAGTGCTTGAGAAATTGCTGATACACTGCACACTGCGTATCCAGCAAAGCAACACAGTTTACAAAAGAACAAGTAGACGACAGAGCCTAGAAAGGAGTGAAGGTACTTCTTCCCTGGACAGCCTGTCTATTTACGAGTACTACTAGTAATATCAAGGTCAAATTAGCGAGCTCAAGGGTTCTAGAGCAGTCTAAATTTTCCGAAACAGGCAACATTCAAGAAACAAGGTGCCTTCAGAGTCACACTGTACCTGTTAGGTGCACACCAACCCTTATACCGTACAGTAATTAAGTACATAAATTTCTTTATGCTAACTAGGGCAGACAGCTTGGATCACGTCAGTCTGGACTTTCCTAATGATGCTCCCCTAACATCCATCTGTGAAAATACCTTACAATGTGAAACTGCATCTACACAATTACATATGATATACACCTAACGTTGCTCCGGCGCACTGTAGTCTCACATCAAGACACTACATGAATGTACTGCACACAGGCCGATGGACTGGTTGAGATACGCCATTAGCTAGAAAGTGTTTGTCTGAAGAGTAGCCTTGTACAGAAGTGAAACGTGGACCATAAATAGTGCAGACAAGCTTAAAATATCTGTTGAAATGTGTTGCTACAGAGGAATGCTGAAGATTGTATAGGTAGATCGGATTACTAATGAAGAGCTACTGAATCGCACTTGGAAGACAAGAAATTTGTGGCAAAACTTGATTAAAAGGAGGAATCGCTTGATAGACATATCATGGAGCAAGAAGGAATCGTTAATTTGATAACGGAGTTAATTGTGGGGCTAATATTCTATAGGCAGGGAAAGCTTGACAGGCTATAATGGATGTAGACAGCAAAGCGTAGGCAGCAAACACAGTTACACAGAATAGACTAACAGAAAAAGTTGCAGCAAACCAGTCTGGATACCACAATAACGAAAAGAAGAGCCTGTTTATCTGCACCTGTGGCACAGTATTTACCTAGCTATAGTATTATTAGATCTCTAGCGCCTTAAGTGATATCTGTTGCGTAACTTTCATTTCACTTGACAGTAGGACAGTACTGCGAGCTACCTACCCCACAGGCAACAACCTGTTCGTCTTACAGCTAAAAAATTATATTTACAGGGTGGTCGGAAACAATCAGAAAAACTTGTAAGAATGTTGCTGGGTAGGTTGTGCTGTAAAACAATTGTTAAGAAAAAAATTCGATGCATTCCGCCGTTTCCGTTACAATAAGCATTGGGGTTAGCAAATCAGGCCGTTGCGAGGGCAATTTCTAGTAGCTCGCCCGGTATAATTAGTGTCAGTTCATCTCATTGCGTAGATCAGGGCCTCTCACACACGGAAAATCTCGCGCGTGGAAAGCGAGATACAGAGAGTGTTTGCAAGGTGCATCGGTCGAATTCGGTTTAATTTGACTCAACTCGCCTTGCATGATAAAGCCGCCGTAGTACGCTGCTGAGCACGTTGATAGAATGGTTACTCAAAAGTGAAATACACATTTATTAGGATAATGGAACAACCTGCTCCGAAGAAAGCAAAGGTTTCTGAAAGTCTATTTAAACATTTTTATTTGTTTGTTAGTCGTGACGGAAAATCCAAATGTCTAATCTGCGGTACAGTAATTACGTGTATAAAAAAATCGTCTGTTGAAAGACACGACAACAAACTGTATTCAGAAAAGTATGGTGAAGTCATAGGGCATGCCAGAGAGGTTTGTACCAGTACTTCGCCGGAAGCGGTGGTCTCGCGGTTCTAGGCGCGCAGTCCGGAACCGTGCGACTGCTACGGTCGCAGGTTGGAATCCTTCCTCGGGCATGGATGTGTGTGATGTCCCTAGGTTAGTTAGGTTTAAGTAGTTCTAAGTTCTAGGGGACTAATGACCACAGCAGTTGAGTCCCATAGTGCTCAGAGCCATTTGAACCAGTACTTCAGTATGTTTACTTTGGTTAACGGTCCTGCGAAACGAACTGAAATTCCTTTATATTCCTCTGAAATGTGCATTAGTTTTCGTTCTCACTTTCTTTGTAGCTAAGACAATCTTTTTTCTCTAATTTAGGGCGAAGAAGATGAAATGTTCTGCGCAAAGTTTCTTACAGCTAGTTATAAAGTTGCTCTCTGTTTAGCAAGAGCTTGGAAGACGTTCATGGTAGAGCCATTAATAAAGAGTGTTTTGTTGCACGCACTACGTACAATAAATCCCCTTTTAGCTTCCGCATAAAGCAGACTACCAATTTCCATTAAGAAAATTTTTGAGCGAATCAGTGGCATTGCTGGCAGTTCGCATGAGCAATTGACAGCCAACACTGAAAACCTTCTAAGTACTCCATCGCACTTGAGGAGTCCAAGGGTATCTACGACACGACTAAGTTAGCCATTTTTTTTTTTTGCGTGGTGTAGACGACGACCTACAAGTAACGGAAGATTCCATGAATACATTTCAATGAAGAACGCAGCTACAGGGGAAAATATTTTAGAAGCAGTCGAAATGGCAACTGAGGTAGTAGCACTCACTTAGAGAAAGCTGTTTTCCATAACCACAGACGAGGCGCCATCAATGCGCGGTAAAGTGAAAGGGTTTATTGGCCTTCTACGGAAGAGGCTTAACATGCCAAATTTATCTTCTGTTAATTTTTTTTCACGCTAAGAGACTCTTTGTGCAAAAGTTATCGGTCTTCAAGACGTGACGAACGTAGTAGTACGTGTCTTGAACTGCATTGGTTGCCACGGGGTCATTCATCGGCAGTTCAAATAATTTCTGCTTCATTTGGAAAAGAGAATCCAGATATCTCCTACATCGCTGAGGTACGCTAGTTGAGCAAAGGAAAAGTGATTTCCTGAGTTTTACGACTACGCCACGCCGAGGACAGAAGATGAACGAATGTCCACAGACACTTTCCGATGATCCTGATGGGTTGCTGATTTAGAATTTTTAGCAGACTTTACGGCTTTCCTAAACGATTTACGTCTAAAACTCTAAACATAAAATAATCTTATCAATGATATAATCGACAAAATAAAGCACCCCAATGTAAACTTTAGCTCCAATCTTTCATAGAAAGGTATGTTACTCTTACCGGAGCTAGGTAAGCGATACACAAAGGGAATCCAAATGAAGCCCGGTCGCTAGTGTAAAGTAACGGTAACAATTTTACTAACTGAAAAATGTAGTTATGCACTGTAGACATATTTATAAATAGTCGCCAAAACTGTTGGCACATTTATACCATGGCGACACTAGCTGGTCGATTCCATCATTGAAGAAGCTAGTAGGATGCTGTCGGATCCAGGCCCGGATCCAGTCACACACTCCGTTGTCCGTTGTGAATGGATGTCCGCGAATAGCTTGTTTGAGGGATCCACACACATGAAAGTCACGCGGTGAAAGGTTGGGGCTGTACGGTGAATGTTTCAGCGTTTCCCACCGAAACTGCTGCAATAACGTCTTCACCGCATTGATCGTGTGTGGGCAGGTATTATCATGTAGGAGGATAACGCCATTGGAAAACATGCCACGATATTTAAACTTTATGGCTTATCTACGGTCCTGTAATGTTGCTTGATAACGCTGGGTATTGATGGTGATTCCCCGGTACAGGAACTCGACAAACAGTGGGTTCTTGTGGTCAAAAAAGAAGGACATCATGACCTTACCAGAACTGGTTCAAAAAATGGTTCAAATGGCTCTGAGCACTATGTGACTTAACTGCTGCGCTCATCAGTCCCCTAAAACTTAGAACTACTTAAACCTAACTAACCTAATAACATTACACACATCCATGCCCGAGGCAGGATTCGAACCTGCGACCGTAGCGATCGCGGCGTTCCAGACTGTAGCGCCTAGAACCACTCGGCCACTCCTGCCGGCCCCGAACTGGTGTGCACGGCATTTGATTTCTTAGGACGTGGTGAAGTTCCATGTTTCAAATGGTTCAAATGGCTCTAAGCACTATGGGACTTAACAACTGAGGTCATCAGTCCCCTATAACTTAACTACTTAAACCTAACTAACCTAAGGACATCACACACATCCATGTCCGAGGCAGGATTCGAACCTGCAACCGTAGCGGACGCGAGGTTCCAGACTGAAGCGCCTAGAACCGCTCTGCCACAGCGGCCGGCTTGCATGTTTCCACTGCTTGCTCTGACCCTTCCTTTCCAGTTCAAAATGGTGACACCATGTTTCGTCACCTGTGACAATACGCGAGAGAAAGCCGTATTCTTTCCCATGATAACGTTGCAGATGACTCGCGTCGCTCAATGAATCGTTTGCGCCATTCTACAACACTTTAACAACTCAGACTGTACTCACCGTACACAGCCTTCATCCGTCGACACATTGCACGGCCTCCAACTCCATCCGCCGCCAAAAATTGAATCACTCCTCGTTGTTCCTGCTTACCAGCCTGCTTGTTCGGTAGTGGGCGATAACTCGTGTGACCACCTTCTCTGGCGCTATGCAGCATCAAACGGTGCTCACGCGTCACTCTACCAATAGATGGCACCACCATACCCGCAGTTACCTGGTGCCACCATAAGTGTAATGAAAGGTAGACGCACTGATCAGCTATCATTAGAATGAACCTCACATAAATTTTATCTTTAATGAAATATCATTAGAATGAAACTTATACAAATTTTATCTTTAATGAGGCAACCGGATTTTTGAAAGTGGTTTATTCAAACGATACTACATTTTGGTTTTACAGCGTCTCTGTTGGAAGGGGCATGCTTTACAAAATACGTCGAGGTGCTACAATCCTGTAACGTTACACGTATTTAGGCGAGTTATTCGTCCACCTAGGCCTGGTATTGAGGAGAGACAAATTTGTTGCACGACTGAAAGCTAGCGGGCCCAGGGCTGAAGACGCGCCACGGCCAGCCGGGTCAGTTGACCGTTTACGAGCGAGTCCCGGCACAAAGACTAGCAGCGTCGCCGGAAATAGGAAAAATCCCATTACGGGGAATTTTGACGGCTGTCACTTGCATGGCGTTTGTGTTGAAGACAATGCTCCAAAAAATGGCGGAGCGTCAGACAAGATAGCTTGTTACAGCTCTTTGATAGTCGATCATAATATACATCAGGTACTGAAGCAAATCTGAATACATCGGCGATCTCAAATAAATGAGACGCATCCAGTGACACAACAGTATTACAACATCTTCAATTACTACAGAAGTTAATATTTCACAATGAATAAATGTTTCCGCAAATTAACCTTTGAATTGGCAACTTCTGGTCGCTTCATGCGGTTTCAACAAATGCGATTTCAGATGATATCATTGTACTATAGGTGTCATACCTGAAAGCTACAGATCTGTATCTATTTCATTTGTTGATTTACGATACGTTTTATAACTTATATATGAAAAAAGCATGAATACCTCACATATTGTCATACTTGTGTAATTATTTAATGAACAGTTTGCTATTTTGCTAGTAAAATGTAATGAAATGTTTATTGCAAATGCTATTATGAAAACTGTGCTAATTTAAAAGTGTTCAGTCACACGTATTAGTAGACACCGTAGCTGAAAATAGATGCGAAAGACGCTTTTGTCAAGAAGGCATAAATAATTGTTTAAATAATACTTAATGACAATTGTTGTCATTTAATGTGAGCACACTCTCGCAGGAATTCTATCTGATTTATTTATTAAAAAGCCTTTATTTCTAATAATTGTACATGGTTAAAATGTGACCGAATGACTATAACATATTTTTTATTTAAACATTATTGTAATATATTAGTTTAGTGTGAAAAGGTGGTCACGTTGAGTCAAATCATGTCTGTAACACGTAAGAATGTTGTATCTTTGGTTAGGATGGCCTTCAGCCAACCAATGGAAAAGCAGACAGTTGCGGAACACTATGTAAGTCAAGTGGAGAATAAGACTTTTTTGGTGGCGATCTCAAGGGAGCTATTAGGGACACTTTAACGTGAGTTCGAGAAGGAGGAAGACCCGCCTGTGGAAACGAGTGGTATTCGACTGAGGAGGTGATTGATGCTGCGCAGTGAACGGCCGATACCATACCTTAACTTCTGAAGGGACTTACAGTTCGAGAGGTCCCAATGTGCTCCAGAGGAGGGCTCTAGCTTTTCCTGCCTGATTTACATAAATGTGAATAAAGATAGTATGTGATACTATACTTTGTCTTGCATGTGTTTTTTATGAATCATCATGTTGAACGCTGCACTGTTTGAGCTGGTGACTATTTCGATTACTGTGATTCCGAAATGGACACTTCCAATGTGCGTTCACCGCGATGTCGCCAAACACGGATTCGACCATCATGATGCTGTAAACAGAACCTGGACTCATCCGAAAAAATGACGTTTTGCCATTCGTGCACCCAGGTTCGTCGTTGAGTACACCATCACAGGCGCTCCTGTCTGTGACGCAGCGTCAAAGGTAACCGCAGCTATGATCTCCGAACTGATTGCCAATGCTGCTGCAAACGTCGTCGAACTGTTGTGCAGATGGCTGTTGTCTTGCAAACATCCCCATCTGTTGACTCAGGGATCGAGACATGGCTCCACGATCCGTTACAGCCATGCGGATAGTATGCCTGTCACCTCGGCTGCTAGTGACACGAAGCAGTTGGGATCCTGCACGGTGTTCCGTATTACTCTCCTGAAGTCATCGATTCCATATTCTCCTAACAGTCATTGGATCTCGACCAACGCGAGCAGCAATATCGCGAAACGATAAACCGTAATCGCATTAGGCTACATTCCGACCCTTATCGAAGTCGGAAACGTGATAGTACGCACTTCTCCTTCTTACACGAGGCATCACAACAACGTTTCACCAGGAAACGCAGGTCAACTGCTGTTTGTGTATGAGAAATAGGTTGGAAACTTTCCCCATGTCAGAACGTTGTAGGTGTCGCTACCGGCGCCAACCTTGTGGGAATACTCTGACAAGCTAATCATTTACATATCACAGCATCTTCTTCCTGTCGGATAAATTTCGCGTCTGTTGCGCGTCATCTTCGTGGTGAAGCAATTTTAATGGTCAGTAGTGTAGTTCTAAGTCTAGGGGACTGATGACCTCAGATGTTAAGTCCCATAGTGCTTAGAGCCTTCTTTTTGTCTGTATTTTGACTGAATATTGTAAGACCACTTCCCGTTCGTTTGAGGTGTCCTTTCCTGACTAAACATTACTCAACTTGATTCTCTGTCGTCTACATTAATTACAGCCATTGGAATAGAACCCTTGTTAATAAAGTATTCATTTAACTTGTCTTTGTATATCTGTGTAATTTATTAACTCGCAGTTCTAGCCAAAATGTTGACTAGTGACTATTTGACTGCAGGGCCACAGTTACAGGTTGTTATTTTCAGCGATCTAGCTGCAGGACATGAAAGCAGACATACGCGGCTCGAGCTGTTATTTTTAAACAAAGCCGTGCACACCCCAAATACATAATGTACGGGTAACCACAGGTAGGGATACAACTGATTTGGTCGTATGGGATGCTGTTTCGAAGAGCAACTGCTCTGCAGTAACCATCCGGTACTCTGACAATCCCCTGAAATAGAGTTTAGCGACCGATTCCAGGTAATGTACCAGTATACTACTAACAGCAAAATTAAGAAGATTCTGTGAAATGTGCAACTGTAACTTTACATTTAAAATAATAGTCCAAAAAAGCTGTCTATGACAACATATCGCCTTTTAGTACTTCAAAGAAAGTTTATACAGTACTTTCATAATTTTATATTTTGGTTTTGTTCTTGTAACAGAAAATTACTAACTTGCAACCGACACTTGTTGTGTCTATATAACTACTTTCGCTAGCAGTTGAAAGTGTTCGTCATGATTTAGATTTCGAACTAATCAATATGCAAAACGCCGATCAGTGAAAGGATTTATTTTGCAATACTAAAGATTTCCACGAGTTCTTCCACAATTTGTCGAACGAAGGAATTCCTTTGCTGCACAGAGAGCCAGTGACGAATATTTTTAGGTTTTAGTTCGATATAAGTTTTGTCTTGTGTGAAAAGCAGATTGAGCTTAAGTATTGATGATTGTAATTTAAGAAATGCTCTGAGAATCGCTGTTAGCCTATCCCTTGTTCCAGATCTTAGTAGCTTGATTGCAGATAAAAAAGGAGAAAATAGAAGACATAATTTTCTGTTGAACCCATATTTAAATTTTTCTCATTATTATTATTACTGTTATTTAAATCTCTTTTCTCTAGTAATCTTGCCCCACCAAATTAAGCTCTCCGCCAGCTGCAAATAAACCTTTGGCAACGGTGAAGAAAACAAATACTTCAAATGGATCTGAGCACTATGGGACTTAACATCTATGGTCATCAGTCCCCTAGAACTTAGAACTACTTAAACCTAAGGAGATCACACAACACTCACTCATCACGAGTCAAAGAAAATCCCTGACCCCGCCGGGAATCGAACCCGGGAACCCGGGCGCGGGAAGCGAGACTGCTACCGCACGACCACAAGCTACGGACTATGAAGGGAACAGAGGTAAAGTTTTGGCAAATGTCGAGGCAGGCGGAGAGAGCGAGACAAGCGTGAGGAAAGAGAGAGACAGTGCTACTGCGCAAAGCCAGGGAGTGGGAGTTATCACCGTACGTTAACACGGCGAAACCGTCTTCTGCACTCTTTACTGCGCGATGCGCTGGTGCAAACATCCTGGGTAATCGATAGCGCAAAAGAATGCTGAGCCTTTGGCTTGGGTTAGATCCTCAATACCGTCTTATGTACAATTTTGCATAGCTCTTTTGTTGTTATTAGGAAATCAAACGAAAAACACGTTTGGGGTCAGCGTCTCTGCCTAGCCGCTTTAATTTTCCAGTGAAGACACCTGATTGGCAAAATTCAAAGTTAATTACCCATCTCAACGGCGCTGCGTATCTATTTTTTTCTTAACACTTATTTCTCAGCACAACCTAACGTGCAACATCCTTCAGGCTTTACAGGCTGTTTCTGACAGCCTTGTACTCTCTCTTGACCATTAAAATTAGTAATACCTGTGACGATAGAAAATAAGGAAATTTTACTTGTTGTGTATATGCAGTACAGTAGGGCAAGTGCACGATTAAATTTTTACGTGATTTAGGGTAATAATGTGTACGAAACAGCAACCACCTCTGGCAGCATTTGTTCTATCAATTCTGGGTATTATGTCGAACTGGGTTTGCATGACTTATGAGCATAACTCATTCTATGCTGCTTCAAGTATGCTATGCCAAGTAAATCAATCACAGTAGCTAGTGTGCTGGCTTAAGCTACGACCCCAACCAGTACCTTCACCTCTGTGCCCCATTTCACAACGGATGCACGCAACACACCGCATAACATATCTTAAACGCAATCAGCCGCGACTAACAAAAGGCCAAGGTCACAACCGGGCTCCCAAAAGAGAATAAACAAAACTAAGTGGCGTGAAAGCAGGTTTTTATTAAAGCTATCGCAAACAATCTACAATATGCTTGCCAAGCTGACTTCGTCGCAGCAATATTAGTGTCCTAATTTTGTCTTAATTACGCCAAAACGTCTGGGTCATAAATTGAACCTTATTTTTGAAAAACCAGCGCAGATAGAGCTAGGTCACTTGCACAAAAATTCCTTTTACCTCGTGACATATATCTATGTGTGATGCTTCATTAGCCGGCCGGTGTGGCCGGGCGGTTCTAGGCGCTTCAGTCTGGAACCACACGACTGCTACGGTCGCAGGCTCGAATCCTGCCTCGGGCATGGATGAGTGTGATGTCCTTAGGTTAGTTGCGTTTAAGTAGTTGTAAGTTCTAGAGGACTGATGACCTCAGATGTTCTCCCCTAGTGCTCAGAGCCATTTGAACCATTTTTGTGATGCTTCTTTGTGGAAACTCCCTATAGCACCCCACCCCCTTCCCTCAGGTTTAGAGGAAAGATTTCGAAGAAGATGTACTAAACTGTGAAAACAGAAGCAAAATCGAAGCAGTGGACTGTCCTAGCTGAAGCGAATGTGAGTAGCAACGGAGTTGTGGTTACGTGATTACGGTGTTTGACTGCTGAAGGGGCTGCCCGTGTTCTTTTTTTTTTTTTTTTTCTCACAAAATTATGAACTGAACGTCCGGTCATTGATGTTCCTTTTCCCTGTGTTCATACTTCCGTCTGTGTCGTGATGTAACGTCCGTTTCCAAATCTAGGTATAAGGAATGTATCTGCAGACGATGTACCTCCTATTTGCTCTACACAAGTGCCACATGTCATGACTCTTGTGGTTTGACTCTTGAATTCCTTTGTTGTAACATACTACACACCCATTTATTTGTTGTTTTCCTTTCTGTGAGAGGTCTATGTGGCATCTAGCCTGCTCTCATTATTCATCACATTCATTTGCGAAGGTAATATACTCTTACCACACGATTCATATTATATAAACAGTATATAGTGTGACAACTGCCACGATAACAGAAGGTAAACAAACAGGTCAGTGATCGGACGGAAAGTTCATAGTTTTGTTCAAAAAAAGCGGCACAACAGAGGTTTGGACACGGATCTCTTGAGATGCTGTAGAACACCGTGATCACACAGCCTCGACGCCGTGATTCCTGCAAGCCGCTGAATGCTGCACATCTTTCGCTGCTTCTATTTTTCTTCTTTTTTTCGCAGCTCGGTACATCTTCTTCCTGTTTTCATGTTTGATCTGTGTTCAGTATTTGACGGGCTATCCATTGAGCCGTTTTATCACTAAATTGAAGAAGTAGCGATGGATAGTTTCCCTTGTCAGTTCTTCTATAACGGGAGTGGTAGCTGCGAATGGTGAGCGGCACAGAAAACCTCCGGCCGAAGGTGACGCATGCCCGTCTGCCGGTCGATTTACATCTGCATCTACATATGTGATTCTTTGGCGTCACCCAAATGGAAACCTACTTATTTTCTACGTTATGTTGATGACACGTTCGTGATATGTCTCCATGGAAGGGACAAACTCCTATATGTCCTTACACACCTGAACTCCATACATCCGAACGTCAAATTCACTATGGAGACCGAAGCAAAAGGAAGTTTACCGTTTCGGGACGTCATGGTCAAAAGAAAAGCGGATGGCACCCTAGACCATGGGGTATACAGGAAGAAAACGCACACCGACTTGTATTTGCATGCAAATAGCTGCCACCACCCTTCGCAGTGTCTTGGCACAGATATCTAAATACTGGGACAGCGTCGTTAAAAAGGTTATCGAAATTCGTACCAGGGACGGACTCATCAACAGAGATTGCGGCTATAACCTCAGCAAGGCATGGGAACCAGCACTGAGTCTAATTAAATAGAGGCTCAGCAAAGAAAACGAACGAGCGACCAGGGCGGACGAGGCAGTAACACAGACGCCGACGCCAGCCTCTCAGCGACCGCCGACGCGCGACCGCGGGCGCGGACCGCGGAGAGAACGCCTCGCGGGGGAAGGGGATTTAGGACGGCCGCCCTCAGGAGCTTAGACGCACGCACGCACCAGTCGCTGAGATGTGCAGCAGCGAGAAGGACGTACCTGCGCTTGCTAGCGACGTGAAGGGTGTGGCAGATCGCCGTCCGGCCGCGCTTGAGCCGTCAGCGGCCCCATCTGGCCCCCCACTTATGACGACCAGTGCTATCGCTATGGATTTGATGGACAAACCTCCGGAAACTTTGAAGAGAGCGCTGTCTGCTCCGCTCCCCGATTCTGAAGACGAGAGCTCCACCGACCCTCAGCCACGCGGACGAAGCGGGAAACAGAAGAGGAGGGCAACAGCTGCGACGTCCGCTGTTCGCAGCTCGCCGATCGAGAAGAGGGCCAAGCAAGATTTCGCCCCTGACGCTGATGGTTTTGTCCCAGCCAGGCGAACTGCAAGACGCATGCAGTCATCGACGATGCTTCCAACTGCCGTCGCCAACTCATTCGACACGCTGGCTGACGAGCCGGACCAGCTGCCGCGCGATCCTGCGCCGAAGAAAGACTCCCATCTCCCGCCGGTGGTCCTCCAGTTTAGGGCATTGCGCTATCTTTTCACAACATGGCGGTGCCAATAGTATTTTGCAGCATCCAGCAGGCTACAACAAAACACCTGCCCAGTGCAGTTGCTGTCTGCGCATTATACCGGTGGCCGTCTTCGTCCAACGTAACGTAACGAACTGAATAACTGCAGTACCTTAGGCGGCAAGTACCAGGAGCGAAATGCGATATTTGTTGGTGACTTTTGAGCACGCTATCTAACTGTTATCGCTGCTGTCATAAGAGCACTTGAAGCCCAGGCGGCCGTGCTCCACAGCTTAATGACCACAGAGCGACCGTTCCTCAGAAAATCTCCTGCCAATTGCTGAGAACTGCTGCGGACAAGTTGTACCTCTGGCAACATGCGACGGCTATTCTTTTTTCAACCTCCGATCGGCCCCGAACCGCAGTGAAAATCCTGTGGAGCTTTGCACACATGTGTTGCGCGTTGTCTGTCGGGTTTCTTCGCCCTTTTCAGTTCTGAGCGCACAGTGAGCATGTAAATATGCCTACAATAATAGTACCTCCAGCGAAGTGTGAAGTGTTTGCTGACGGGGGGCCTGATTTGATTTAGCCCACGTAACGTAACTGACATGCATTTTCTTCTTCATGAAAAGTCTCGGCCGCACCCTGCAGGTGTAACTGCTGCGTTTTCGATCGGAAGTGTTTGATCATCCACTACACAGCGCGGACTTTGCTCCCTCTGATTTTCATGTCTTCGCTCATATGAACCGCCCACTACGAGACAAGCGTAGGAAATCTGTGGAAATGATAGGTGACAGGCTCCTATGACGAAGGTATTGGGAAGCTGGTGACACGCTACGACGAACGTCTAAGTCACAGCGGCGACTATGAAGAGAAGTAGCTGGAAGGTGTTGCTAAATGTTGCAAATAACCCATTTTGGATTTTCGCTGTGGTGTCCATTTCCCGACCGATTGTAGATTGATAAAAACAAGCTCTCGTATTAAGCAGATAATGTCTTCGTTACTCTGAGGCTTCCCATACTGCATTGACGTTAACCGATGCTCTCTCTCTGATTTTTTCTAGATGAATTGGTCTACATATGAAGGCCTTATTTCAATAGTGGTACAAGTCCATTACCTCCACTTTCCTGTCTATAATGCTTCTGAAATTAGTAAGCAAAAAAAAAAAAAAAAGAAACAGAAGGAAAAGTTCATCTGTAGCAGGAAGCCATATGCTTGAATATTTCTGGTATCTCAACTGCTAATTTTTCAGGTCTCATTAAACTTTAGGACTCTGTATCTCAGTATGAACAAAAATGGACTTGTACTACTACTGAAATAAGCCCTTCATATGAAGTTCAGCAGACTTGGAAATAAATTAATATCAAGATGTGAAGCTCATTAGCATATTTGCATGTCCAAGTACAGAGAGGCTACTTAAGGTTTATTCCATACCGCCTACGATGTGTTGTAAATTTAATGCACAGTAGTAAACGTAGCATGTTCTGTTGTCCTTGGGAAACAATTTGTGTGCACAAGTCCCCAAATGGAAACTGAGCTTTCTGTTCTGAACTTCAGGCTTATTTCCATTATTCTCATGACTTGATAATCCTACATAGACTTTTTTAGTTACTGTTTTTAGTCTTTGCTCTATAACCAATAAGAAGAATTCCTTTTGCTTCCCACTAACTAGCTATAATCATTCAGCGAGATGACGCACCATTGACTTTTCTGGCATATAGCACCGTTTAACACTCACTTTCATTACTGTTTCTTTTATGACCCGAAACGGCGGACCTGTGTAGCATCCGCATAGCAAATCGGCTCATAAAATGTACTGAATTCTTTTTAAAACCGTTGATTCAATGCCGATAGTTTAGTTCTCGCCTTTTATTTTGTTCAAAGTACACGGCACCAATTTTGCACAAAGCTTTCTCACAGACTATTCTCAATATAAAATGTTACGTACTCTCCCCATTCTCTTATGCCTCTGGCTTCAGATATGCTACACACATTCACTAACTATTCGCCCAGAAGCGTTCTGTGTTCTTCCTACAACAAATTTTTGTATTAAAAGTTAAGTCAAGTCGTGTGGTATGAATGGCTGCGAGACTCTGAAGGGCAGATTCAGCTGCTAATTGGAAAGATGTTCCCTATCATTCTCGCCCAGAGGGCGTGAAGTATAAGAGCTGTGTATGGAAGTGTATATGTGAAGTGTAGGTGGCTAGAATGGATGTTTGTGTAGTGTAGTGTCTCGTTCGTGTTAGAGATGATGAAAGAAGGGAGATGGTGAAAGCCGGTGCAGACACGTAGCCTACTCCACTCGAAAACCACAGAAAGGGTGGCCGAGCTTAAAGTCCCCACCTGACGGACAGGTCACCATCACAGGGTCGTAGGCTCTTGCCCCATAAGACACTGCGGTGAGGTTTGGAATTGAAGCCAGGACATTTGGCGCAAAGTCTGGTGATCAGGGACTCTACGCCACCACCTCTCCTGGCCCCTCGACCGTAAAGGCGAAGGCAAAAATGTCACCCATCGAAGTACCAGCCACGCCCAACTTCAGTGATCTGCCTGGAACCGATGTATCCGTCTCGGCAAGCTCGTTGACAGTTTTTGAAGTGCAAGGTTTCATTAATAGTCAAAAACTTATCTAACATTTAGGAACACCAAGTTTCACCTCTGAACACCTTATCGCTAACGACATGTTAAATCCTAACGTTTTCATCCGTGGTTGTAGTTTAGGTACGGCGTTCATTTTAAATACTTCAAGCAGCGTACGTCCGCGGTTTAATTTAGCTATCGATTTCTGAACCGTTGAAACCCACCGGATTAATTTACATTGGAAATAAAGAGACCAATACAAAGAATTTTGCAACAGCACAGTATTCATTAGTATCACTATGAATGAAAACTATAGAAAAGTTTGCTATAATATGCTATATAACTATTCTGCACATCAGCGTTAGACTTTTGGTTACAGAAGCAAAATTTTATTGATATCAATACCATCTCTGTACCACGGTGCTCAATGTATTTTGCTCTATTGCCATAAATTTACTCGTATTTTTCTGTCATATTCTATGATTCAGGCATTTCGAGGGCGAATAACTATCATGGAAGCCGCACAAGGATTTTACATACGTTGAGCCCAGGCTTGAAAATAGTCAAACATTCTGCATCAGCGAATCACTCTTGGCTATTATACACGAGTGAGAACAGTGCTCAGGGTACATCTGCTGGCATTCCATAAATCCTAAAAATACTTCAGAATGCTTGGAACCCATAATTACTGCAATTACTCACAAGTTCCGGAGAAAGGTTTTCCGAATTACAATAAACTTACGCCGGTACTTACGGGAAACCTTTGCAGTAATGTCAGTATTGATAACACTCAGCTAAAGAATATCAATATTACAAAATGGCCACAATCTCTTCATTGCTTCTTCATACGAGATACTATGTTGAATGTAGTGTCAAATGTACAGCGTATATTTAGCTACTGCTTATTATTGATTGTTGTAAATAGGACAACAGACAGTCGAAAGAGGTTGACAGTGATAATTCTAGCTCTAGTACATGTCTCCAGTAGTAATATATGTGTTGTGATGATTTATGGAATCTGTTGTGGGCTCTAATGTGAACAATACTGAAGACGAGGTGCATAGTTGTTTGAGACGAAAAACGTTTCACTAACCCGCGATCCTTGTAGGGACTCCTATGACGCTTCCACAAGGATGTGCAACATAAACATGGTAAAATGTAGAGTTCAGGGTGGTAAAGTCGGCTTCAAATGTGACAGAACAGACCATCCCTCAGCCCTGGCTTTGTGGTTGGGTATAACTTTGTGACGTCGCATTTGAGCGAGGACTTTCTGGTAAAAATGCCGTCAGTACTCCAACGAAAGTAAAATTTTTGAAAGTGTAGTACTTCCCTTAACACTTACAGCAATAATGGGATATGTGTTGACGACCGTTGGGAAAAAAATGTTAACAATTGTAGTATTAAAAGTATAGTTCACCGCTTATACAAGTGATAACCTAAGCTGCCTCGTTTTTATGGTTGATGTTCTAATATGTTAGTCAAAAGTGAGATATTTTCGCGTATGAAATAATAAATAAATCAAATTAATTTATTGTGCAGCTCGTATACTGACTCTATATTCGTACAGCGAAACCATTTCCTCATCCGTAAACACATAAGTAAATTTGTTAAATGTACGTAGCTGTACAGACAGTGAAAATATTAATCAGTAATATGATTTCATGAACCCACAAGTGCACTTTCTTATGAAAAAATAGTGATCTAGCAATTATTAGCAATTTGTCTTAAATTCAAACGAAAACAGCAAACCGTATATCCACCAGTTGTTAAGCTTGAACCCACCTCCTGCTGCAGCTCTCAGCCAATAACAAAAATGTCAGGGATTATGGCAGATTAGCGCACACACGGTACAATGGCTAGCAGCCAATTTACTTACCACTAATATAGAAATATTCATCATGCGCAAAATTATAATCTGACTATTTTATAATCTGAATGTTTATTCGTGTGTGTGTGGGGGGGGGGGGGAGGGGGGGGGGTGCGTTTGCTGTTATAGATATTACCCGAAAATTTAAAGAAAAAGATTTATTGGGGCAGCACGTAATAATAGTGGTGGCTAATGACAGTTACAGAAACTTATCAGTAGCAGTGTTGCACCTGTTTGCGGAACAAAATCATTTTTTAATATTATTCTGCTGAAATTTGACATTAATTACATGCATTTAACGATTCATATTGCGGATCAGATTACGTTTACACACACAGTCTCATTGTTTGACAGTGTTACATTACGAAACATAATAATTTTGTACGCACGCTGCTATGGTAAATCATTGTCCTGTGTGATGAATTAAACAGTGGCACCTGCTAATTAATGAAGGTAAAAGGGAGACAACGTTAATCTTATTAAAAAAACCAGTATCATTCACAACCATTTCTTTAGATTTATTGCAAATTAAATATTTCTCAATTACTTAGTTTAAACAGCGAGTCGTTAATGCACAATATGTCCATATGAGGTCTACCTTCTTAATAGAGGAGGAGGGACCAAGGAAGAACGGTCATGGTGGTTTAATCTCGTCTAGACGTGCTAGAGTTCACTCAGACTGACAAGTGTTTACCAATCAAGTGTCTGTTATGGTTTAATAAAACTGCTGCTCTTGTCGCTCCAGTTACGTACTCTGCCTATAAAAGTGAGAGAATTCGCTGTTCTTTGATGGCTAACTAGACGATTTTCAACTTTTTCTTCAAAATCCGCATTTAGTCCAGCTAAATTATCATGGTCTTAGCTATCGTTTACACAGTGCGGTTTGAAATAGTTGTTTCTCGTGCTCACTGAATGTTTTGTTAATAGATATGTGTTTGGGGTGGAATGGTCTACTGATATAGTCCGTTCCGCCCCGGTTGCCATTTATTCTTCATTTGACGGATCTCCCACACATTTTGCCTTTCGTGTTTACAGATTGTAAGTTACTATGTATGGACAACAGGAAGACAAAATTGGTCCTTGAAAAACATGAATACATCAATAACTCCCCTGGTTTAAGTTTCCCTACTTTCAGTTCAGAAAATGTTACAATAATACTCAGAGCTATATGTGGGTGGAAACGAGTGAGAAGAAAAAGAGGTAAACCCGCTATTCTCACATCATCTCCCTACACGAATACCCACCAAAAGTGGTCAAAAAATCTGTGGAAGCCAAAGAAGCTAAAGAGAACAGAGCAAGGAACACGTTGCTTGCTCTAAAAGAGTAGAAGGAACTGAATGGAAAATGAAAACGTCTTCAATCAAAGAAGAGAAAGACAAAAGAAAAATAAACTGAGTCTACAGAAAATGAAACATCCGAAGTCTACGAAGATGGGCATGTACGTAATGCAAGGAATTATTAGTAAAAATTAGCATAAAAGCAGTAAAATACATGGGTACTCATACATTCAATAACTTACCAGAGCATATCAAAGGTCTTGTAAGTGATAAAGATCGGTTTCAGAGTGAATTAAAGAACCTCCTGTTGGCCAACTCCTCCTACTCTATCGATGAATATCTTCACAAGGATTATAGCTCATAACTCTGGCTGCATTAGAATTGTATAATATCCATGTACCTGCATAAAAAAAAGTTTGACTCTTTCCACATCCTAGAGACTCCTCTCCAAGGAATCCATAGAAAACGGTAAATGTAATGTAATGTTGTACTCCTTTTCATTTAAGGGTTGGATTGCATATGAAAAGTGCACGCAGTGGGCTTCTAACTAGTGTGCTGGTATAAATAATGAGGACGATGAATCCCAGCTTAAGATGTGTCATCAAATTAATAACAAGAATAAAAAAAACGGGGTTCGCTCCGCCCCATCTACGGGGCGGAACGGATTTATAGACACTTCGTTAGTTTATTGCTAAATCAAACGAAATATATCATTTTATATTTTGTTTATTTGTAAATTTTATTACATAAATGTTGGAATAAACGGTTTCTAATTTTTCCAAATATTGTTTTCATTGTTATTCCAAAATTTCTCCAAACGTTAGGCGGGCCGTTTCATCCCGGTCTCCCGGAAACCTCTTCGAAAATTTCAAAAAAATCGGGTTTTGTTGTTTGCTTAAAATTTTATCTATTTTATTGTAATGTTGATCCCAATTTCGCCAGAAATTTCGTTGTCGAGTAATAAGACGATTTGTGAAAAAGTGTCTCCGAAAACCATTCACAGTGAGAACAAAATAGTCGACGTATAATTTTAACGATGGTCTGCAGGCATTATGGAAGTTACGAACGTGCTGCAACTTGACATCGAACCAGCGTGTTACGATTTCTCCACAAAAGCGTATGAAAAGCGTATCTAGCGAGCAGAGCAGAGGATGAGAGAAGCTGTATCCCAGAGACCCGTAGGACCACTACGCTCGCGAGGAAGTTGGAGGAGGATATCCTTTTATATCTGGCGATGTTACTGTATGGTACAGGGATCCATGAAAACAGGAATGTTTAACTTAACTACAAAAAATGTAGCTCCAAACTATGAAACTTTTTTCTCGAGACAGAATTTTAGAAGGTGACGAGCAATATACACTGGTGTCCACAATTAAAGCAACTAACAGCTACTTTCCCGTCCTGTATCTAATTAGCGATACAGTCATAGAAACTGTCAATAGATGTCGTTACGATCGTGTTCAGCACGTAAGATGGCATTCAGATCAACGGACAACCACGTCAGCAATGATGTTAGGGCACCTACCAAGTGGGGCAGAGCTTGCAGTGAGTCCCACATCCACAGTCACAGACAGTGCAGTGTGGCACAGAGAAGACGCCTACAGACTCTCTGCTGTGGAGGGCCATAGGAAGAAAGGAAACAAAAGAGTCTCCAGCTGATGTGGCACGATGGCTTAATGGGAATTGTTTTGTTGTTTCTCGGATTAGGCGACAGTTTATAGAGACCGAAGCTGAATCCCAGAGACCAGGAAAGGGCCGACCACGTGTGACATCGGAAAGAATGGACCGTTATTTGGTTGTAAGTGCGTCACGATACCGCCTTACTGCTGCACTGCAACTGCAATCTGAGCTCACAGCGTTCTCTGGACGTGTTGTATCGAGGCAAACGGTGTACAGAAGGCTTCAGAACAGTGACCTTTATTGTTGGAGACCTGCTGTCTGTTTACCTCTGGTGTGTCTTCACAGAAGGGAACGACTAGAGTGGAGCCATCAACATGCCACCTGGACTTTCGAACGGTGAACCAATATTCCTCTCACAGATGAGGCCTGATTTGGCCTTGAGAGTGATTCTCAACGGATTCTCGCGGACACGATTTAGGGACCCAAACTTTGTGGAAAGAGATCGATATCGAGGAGGACCCCTAACGGTGTGGGCAGGGGTTATGTTGATTACTCGAACACCTTTTCATCATGAAACTCTACTGGTGGATCAGCAAGATTTAACTACTGTCAGGTACGTGAAGAGACCTTGCGATCTCATGTGCGGTTGTTGCAAGGTGCTGTGGACCCAAACTTCGTATTGATGGACAATAATGCTCGACCTCATAGAGCATGTTTTTTTTTCTTTTTGGAAACGGAAGATATTGCACGCATGGCGTGGCCTGCTGGCGGGTTGCATCACGTCAGCATCCACCAAACATTTTCCAAGATTTGTGAGCAGCTGTGCAGGAAGAATGGGCGTTATTGTCTCAACATGATGTTGATGACATCATTCACAGGCTGTCCCATCGTTGTCAGGCCTGTATTGGTGCCATAGGTGGTGACACCTGTAACACCGGAGCATATCCTCCTATTTCCATCTATTGTACTATAAATTTTTTCCCTTTATTTGTTACCTGAAGATATGACATTTATGTGTCTTTATACAGGGTGATTCAAAAAGAATACCACAAATTTAAAAATGTGTATTTAATGAAAGAAACATAATATAACCTTCTGTTATACATCATTACAAAGAGTATTTAAAAAGGTTTTTTTTTCACTCAAAAACAAGTTCAGAGATGTTCAATATGGCCGCTTCCAGACACTCGAGCAATATCAACCCGATACTCCAACTCGTTCCACACTCTCTGCAGCATATCAGGCGTAACAGTTTGGACAGGTGCTGTTATTTCTCGTTTCAAATCATCAATGGTGGCTGGGAGAGGTGGCCGAAACACCATATCCTTAACATACCCCCATAAGAAAAAATCGCAGGGGGTAAGATCAGCGCTTCTTGGAGGCCAGTGATGAAGTGCTCTGTGACGGGCTGCCTGGCGGCCGAACCATCGCCTCGGGTAGTTGACGTTCAGGTAGTTACGGACAGATAAGTGCCAATGTGGTGGCGCTCCATCCTGCTGAAATATGAATTGTTGTGCTTCTTGTTCAAGCTGAGGGAACAGCCAATTCTCTAACATCTCCAGATAATGTAGTCCAGTTACAGTAGCACCTTCGAAGAAAAAGGGACCAAAAACTTTATTGGCTGAAATGGCACAGAAAACGTTCTTCTAAGGCGAGTCACGTTCATACTGAGTTGTTTCCCGCGGATTCTCAGTGCCCCATATACAGACATTGTGACGGTTGACTTTCCCGTTCGTGTGGAAAGTTGCTTCATCACTAAACACTATCTTTGAAACGAAAGATTCATCTGTTTCCATTTGAGCAAGGATAAAATCACAGAAATCGATTCTTTTAATCTTATCAGCTGCAGACAGTGCTTGAACCAATTTCAGACGATAAGGTTTCATAACTAACCTTTTTCGTAGGACTCTCCATACAGTTGATTGTGGAATTTGCAGCTCTCTGCTAGCTCTGCGAGTCGATTTTCCTGGGCTGCGAACAAATGCTTGCTGGATGCGTGCTACATTTTCATCACTCGTTCTCGGCCGTCCAGAACTTTTCCCTTTGCACAAACACCCATTCTCTGTAAACTGTTTATACCAACGTTTAATACACCACCTATCAGGAGGTTTAACACCATACTTCGTTCGAAATGCTCGCTGAACAACTGTCGTCGATTCACTTCTGCCGTACTCAATAACACAAAAAGCTTTCTGTTGAGCGGTCGCCATCTTAGAATCAACTGACGCTGACGCCTAGTCAACAGCGCCTCAAGCGAACAAATGTACAACTAAATGAAACTTTATAGCTCCCTTAATTCGCCGACAGATAGTGGTTAGCTCTGCCTTTTGTCGTTGCAGAGTTTTAAATTCCTAAAGTTGGGTTATTCTTTTTGAATCACCCTGTATATTGTAATTGGTTTACTATTTATGCATGTATGTCGATGTATAATTGGTTTGTTTTGTAAATATTATTTGTATTTTTACGCTGGGTCTGGCCTAGGGAAAACTATGCTATCAAACGATTACATCGATAGGTCGTGTGGAGATCCAAAGTGTTTAGGATCATTGGTAGCGTTAACTCTGCCGTATGGAGCGCGGGCAGAGGGAGTCTGGCTGGAGTACGGCGGTGGAGCAGGTGTGTTGTGTGACGTTCCCGCGACTTGCCTCGCTTTCGGGGTTTGGCAGCATGTAATTGCGCTCGACTTGCTATGATAGTTTCTGATACGGTGTCGCGGACGGGAAGCATTAGCTGGCGCTCATGAAGAGCCCGTTTCGCCTGGTGACCGTGTCGAGAAGAAGGCGCGCCAACATCCAGCTTCTGCAACAGCGACGGCCGACAATGAGTGACTGTCGCCACCTCCTCGATCGACGACTTCAAACCTTCAATCAACCAACAAGGAAGACTGAAAGCACGTAAACTTTTAGAACTGTATAGCAGACCTCAGCTTTTCAAACTATTACATTAGCAAAATACAGCAACTTAGCACGAACCTTTGTTGCTCATTGTCCGAATTGCATTATCAAGCAGGGTCCCATCCTTTTCCGAAATGAACTCGAGTGTCGTTGAAATTCAAACGCCAGCATTAAATTAATATCATTCGATTTCACTGCTTTAATTTCAAAGTTCAGTTAAAGTATTCATAGCTGGCTACCATAACCAAACAGAATTATATTTCGATTACACAAGTACAAATTAAGAGTGCGAGTTTTGTTACCATATTTTAGCTTACCTGTGACTGCAGCTCAGCTTGGTACGTACTAAATTTTACTATTGTTAATTGTTCAGAATCATTTAATGCAATTTCAAAGTTAAATGTCATATTTCTAAATTGCGTAGATTCAAGTAGCTTTTGAAATGATTGTTGAGGTAGCCCAAGACTAACTTTATTTTATTGAATTTCGTAGTGGTTCAGAAACAAATTTCAGTCACTAAATTAACTTTCAGTTTTCCGGTTTTACTAATTCTTTTGCTAAATTAAGTCAGAGTGAAGCGAAATTTATTGCTTCTGACAAACACTCAGTCTTCACACAACAAGTGTCAACCTTCAGTTGCCACGCCTTTAGTGCTAATTATATGTTCAATAACTTTTCCTTTTCAGTTATTATAGTAGTTGTCCATAGGACTGGCGACCGTAATTTTCTCCTAATCTCAAATATCTAATTAACGACAGTTTATTGTTAACGTAACGGCCGCACATTTACTTTCTTTATTAATTTTACCCTTTTCTCAAAATTAATTTTCATCAATTTTATTTGCATTTTTCCTTTAATTAGATGTAACCCTTTCCTCCCTCTTTACCGAAAAATTAACTTCCGTGACGATTGCTTTTCCCAAATTTCCGTTAGGTGCACGCGGTTTAATTTTTCACTGTCATTAAGGCCGATAAGTGAGGGGGAGGTTACGCACCCCATACTGAGCACATTACCAGTTGTCAGAATGTGTGTGCAAATCCGTTAAGTTGGAAAAAAACGAAAAACATTTTTGTGTACCGTTATACATGTTGCAGTTGATTACTTTCTGTATTCTTACACTGTTTCTACTTTACAGTCACCTCTTTATATTGTTTAGTGACAAAATAAACTCAACTTTGTCAAATTTCTGTTTGTTGCTTTAATTTTAGACACCAGTGTAATTTGAAAAAGGTGCATACGATTTTTCGATCTGAATTTGAGGCCAACATCCTAAATTGAATTCTTTATCAGCTTATGTAGCCGTTTTGCGATATCTTCAAAAGTGTATTTTCGATGCACATCTTTGTCTCGATTCTGTTGGCGAAGTAAATGACATTTGTTTCAGCACGTCACCATTTTGTTACAACTCAATGTTTCTCAATTAGCTTGTGTATGCTGACAGAAAATATACAGAAAATGACTTATACGAAATTATTTAATTTCAGGTCCAAAAGCAGGTCTTCAGGAATTCCCGCCGGTGACAAACGTTTCTGCTGCAATGGGTCCTTCAACATGGTGCAGCGGTTACAGGGAGTGTCCGATGTGGACACAAAAATGATTTCTTAAAGACGAAAGTGTTCGAAACAAAACTGTATCATAAGATTTAGCACCAATTTTTGTTTAACTAGAAAAAAATTGCCGTAAATCACCTATTTTTCATGCGTTCAAAGAGGGCTGCCCCCTTAACAGTCAGTCATAAGAGTGCGAGTGCGTTGGCTCCACTTTACCTTGTGGCTGTATTTTAATGATCCACGACGACAATGAGGAGAATGCTGACATTCGGCGATGTTTACTTTGGTGATGACTTCGAATTATTTATCCATACGTTTAGTTAATGTTCCGAGTGTTGCCCTCTTGGTTTCACTATCGAATTTTCAATATGGCAGCATTCCAGACTTCAGACATGTACAACGTTAATAATTACAACATAGTTAATTACAGAGCATAATCACATATACACCGTCCCAATACGCAGCACTCACAAAACCGCATTTATCTGTTACACAAATTGTGTAATAGTAAAACTACATTCCCTATTTATGAGTGAAGATCTCCCATAAACCCCAAAACAGGACACAGAAAAAGTTCAAATAATGCAGGACTAGAAAATATGGTGTACTGGAGGCAATTTCTCGCTATCATCCACACACAATGACATGCACAAAAATAATCGCCACCTGCTCTGGAACCTAGCAGTTCGCAACAGCATCGATTGAACAAGTCTCTGGTAAGTTTCGTGAGGTATATGGCGCCATTCACAGGTCACGCAATCCCCGTGAATTACGACCGTTGTTTTGTGGGCTCAGAGATGGCGCTGGATAGCGTCCCGTATGTATTACATTTTGTTCAGATCAGGCGAATTTTGTGGTCCAGACATCACCGTAACTTCACTGTCATGCTCTTCATACCACTGTAGCATGATTCTGGCGTTGTGACAAGGACTGGAATGCTGCTTCAGGATGACATCGCATCGGGGACGGCGGGAAGCATGAAGGGATGCAGGTGGTCCGCATTAATCTTCACACACTCCGTAGTTGTCGTTGTGCCTTAGATTACTACCACAGGTGCTATGAAAGACCAGGAAAATTTATCCAGTGGCGTACTACTGTCCTTATCGGCCCTCGTCAGAGGCATAGTTTTGTGTTTCGAACAGCCGTTCAACAAGGACGACGTATCCAGACACGGTTATTAAACTGGTGTAACAAGAAACGTGATTCATTCGTCCAAGTGACACGTCTACAGTGACCCACGTCCTATCTCGATGATTCCTTGCCTACTGCAAGCGTAATAGACAATGTCGATGGATCGACATGGGAACACTTGGTGGTCGCCTGCTGTTGAGTCTCATGTTCAACAACGAGCTCTCGACGGTGTGCTGTGAAATTCTTGTGACTGCACCAGCATTGTACTCTGTCGTCACATTTGCCACAGATCCCCGTCTATTCTGCTTTACAAAGCGGACAATCCTACGACTTCCAAGTCCTTAGATGCGGCGAGGACGTCAAACGCTTACTCGTGTGTTCACGGTCATACAACCACATTCAATACAGGCCCAGCCGACCTGTTTCTGAGATGCACGTTTCCAAGGGCTGCGCCGTAACAATCTTCTCTTTCCCCGTTAGTCTCTGTTCAGCTTATATGCTTCCCGTACCTTGTCACGTTCCCATACTGCCACCAGTGGGCATTTAATTCCACGAAGGTCAAGGGTAATAATTTTTTGGCTCATAGAGATCCTACTTCGAAGCACTGTTAGCCGTACACTGTCCACTGCATTCGTGTATGGAGCGAGTGCAAACTATAGGTACATCTTTGTATGATGTGCCCTAACCTCTTCTACATTACTGTCAATGTCCATCAGAGAGGCTAAGACACAATGAGAGAATAAGTGTGTTTAAAACATAGATGTCTATTATCTTGAAAATTCTTTTAGGCTTATGAAATGATTGAATTAAGACCCTACGCTGTCGCGAGGCGTTGATATACATCAACGGGGACAGTTGAAAATTTGGACTCGAATCCAAGATCTCCTGCTTACATGGCACACGCTCTATACATCGGAGCCACCGAGAGCACAGAGGATAGTGCGACTGCAGGGACCTATCCCTTGCACGCTCCCCGTGAAACCCACATTCCCAACTTAATGTCCACACACTACACTCGTAGTGCCCCTGCTCATTACACTCATTACTCGTGGGAGACAGTCTTACAGAATCCGGTAAGAGTTGGAGCAATGCGTGTGCAGCCGTACAGGAGAAGAAGGTCAATGGCTGGTTAGCCTTAACTATATGAAGATGGTATCTGTTCTCTCGGACATATAGTTTTAGGCTTATTTCCCTTTGAATATCATCAGTATCTCTGGACTATGCCAACAGCTTTCCGGTTCTTGATCTCGCATTTATGCGGACTTGTTGGAAGAAATTTGTTATTATCTGTAAGGCAATTTTAAGGTGGCACCGAATTAATCTTGTAGGGTTTGAAGATGTTGTGTGCTACAGTCTAACCAATCTATTAAATCCTAAATGAACTACACAACGTACACGTTTATTAAAATTTTTATGCACGTAATATATAATGAGGTAGTATTCATGTCAGTGGTGAAACAGCGTAGCAAGTTACGCATAATACGTAGCAATCTAAGTAATTAAGAAAATGAAAGACTTCGAGGGGATTTAAACTGTAGCAATAAGCACACAGGGTGTAACAGAAACATACGGCAGGACACATTCTTCACAAGTAGACGAAAAAATTACGTTATATGAACGTGGGTCTGAAAAAGTTTTGTTTACATGTTACAACTCATTCTCAACTCAATAGTCATGGAAAACAAACAAGAATGTAACGTTAGAATCGTCGGAAACAACATGCACTCTTGTTCAGATGTGGTTACGTTGTGCACCACCAAGTTTTTCTTTTGAATTTTCCTATTTCCATGAGACGTTTGTCATTGCTTGCTTACATGTGACATTATGTGTTCCACCGATCAGTGCGACCGTTGCAAGCACACGGGTTACTACATAGAGCTAATCACAAACTTGGCTCGTGCAATGGCAGTGTCCACAAATGGAGAGATGGGAGATGCCCATTTGATGTATGAGTTAGCTGGCGGCAATGGCGCTGACACTCAACGTTTGTGCCGGGTGAGATTTCCATGACGAAGAAGCTCCGACAGGAAAACGTTTGAAGGCATTGATCCTAGACTTAGGGAACAAGGGGCATTTAAGCCAGTAACTCGCGATCAGGGGAGGCCTAGAAGGACGAGGGAAACGCAACGGCAGGCGGTAGTTCAAATTCAAATGGTTCTGAGCACTATGGGACTTAACATCTGTGGTCATCAGTCCCCTAGAACTTAGGACTACTTAAACCTAACTAACCTAAGGACATCACACACATCCACGCCCGAGGCAGGATTCGAACCTGCGACAGTAGCAGTCGCGCGGTTCCGGACTGAGCGCCTGAACCGCTAGACCACCGCGGCGCAGGCGTTAGTTGACGACGACCTTAGTGTCAGTGCAAAACTGAATGTTGACCACGTGACTGTCTGCAAAGTGTTAACGAGAGCCACTGTAACTATGCCATTTACAGCGTGTGAAGGCACTATCAGCAAATGATTTTCCTTAACGGGCACCCTTATGTCTATCCCTTATCCAACAAAGTGTCATCCCGAATTTTAATGCAACGGTGCTGTTCACAGATGAGGCGTCGTTGTAACAAGATCAGATTGTAAATTTTCACAGTCAGCATGTACGTGCAGGCGTAAATCCTCGCGGAGTTGTTAAAGTAAGCAACCAAAAAAGATTTTCTGGGAATCTTTGGGCCGGCATTGTTTGTGATCGTCTCGTAGGACCTCACTTACAAAGTTATTATAGTATAGAGAATGTTCTTCCTGATCTGTTAGAAGATGTGTCTTTAGCTGTGCGAAAAAACATGTACTTCACACACGATGGAGCACCTCCTCATTTTAGCGTTAATATTTGTCGGCTTGTAAATAACAGATTCGGTGACGGATGGATACTTAGAGATAGACCATCTGCCAGGCCTCGACGCTCTCCGGACCTAAGCCCACTGGACTTTAATTTGTGGGGGCATTCGAAAGTTCTTGTGTATAGAATCCCAGTGGAAGATTTACAGAGTCACCGTGCTCGTGTTATGGAAGACTGCGAAATCATATGCACTACTTCAGGGATACATCAGCGTATCCGTGATTCACTACGACGGTGGGTTGATGTATGTATCTATGCCCACGGAGAGCACATTGAACTTCTGATGTGAGGAAGAGTTGCATGTGATATGCTCTTGCGTTCTGTTCCTGTGCGTTTCCCATGATTAATGAGTAACGAGTGGGAGAAAATGACCTAGACAGACAAATATTTTCTAGATCCATGTTCATTAACCTAATTTCTTCGTCTACGTGCAAGGAATGTGTCCTGCAACTTGTGGCGTATATTTTTATTACATTCTGCAGAGGTACAACCGACCACGTGGCTGAGCACCACTTCAAAACTTCGATACAACTTCAGAGCACTAGCATATGATACCCCAAAAGTAAGAGATCTAATCTTAGCTTGGCCATGATAAGAATAATATAATTTTTTCACTCAGTCTCTTGTAGTTAATCACGTGGTAGAGCTGTCAATCTTGAGGTAAACAGACATAAATAAAATAAAAGACATGTGTGCAAGATATAGTACCCTACTCGGTTCTTGCACTGTGTAGTTATTGCCATAATTTAGAATTCATGAAAGTCTTTTCTTAAATAGTCAGACAGCTGCACATTATGTGTAATTTCGTTTCTGTTTGAACCGTGGTAGGATTGTGGAGCACCATCAGCTGAAATGTGCATCAGAACATTTCAGTAAATATTTATGCTCTATATTTCATTTAACGGTGTTATTTAATCTCCATTAATCTCATTGTTATACAGCCCTGCTCGAATTTCACGGTTAATAGTTGGGAATTGTAGCTTGGGTATAATAAGGTGCAAATGGCGTAAAAGTTATTGTACTCGTTGTTGACAGACATCCTTCAGTGTTACCTGGATTTTCTGCAAAGGGTAAAGATATGGTTCACTGAGAACACTCCACATTCAATCATAACACCAGCTAGAAACTTCGTACTGGCCAAATATCTTCATCATAGATCACTTTTATAAGTGAGCTTGGACGGCTAGCATCCATTTTGGACACTTTATACTGTATATAAACGCAGAACAGTTGAGACAACATTCAGGAGCCCGACAATACAAACAGAAAATTCCTAAATCCTAACTTTCTAGAAACTAAAACTTCAGTTACATGACCAGGCAGAACACAAGTACCATAATTTAAGCTCCTCAGCACCACACACCATTGATGAGCACAACGAAAAATGTAACAGATACATACCCTACGTTAACACACACACATACTACAATTTGTAAACCAACGAAGCGGAAAACACGATTAGCAGTTTGCCATTACTAATAACGTTGCCAAATACAAGCAATATAATGGTCATTTCAGTACTTGCGTTCTGGAACATGTCGTAATCCTGTCTAGAAAGTTACTGCACTGTTGCACAACACAAGTTATCCCATTTTGCCGAGAAAAAAGAGCACTGGAGAGATACAATACATATACAGGTACACTATTATGCGCGGTCCACGCAGTCATCTTACACTAAGGCGTAATGGATTTCAGGGCTAACAGGACACAATCCGAAGATACTTTGACGACGCGGTTCTCAGACGTCGCCGGTCCACGACAGAAAAATTATACATCTTTGTACAGAAGCTCCTGCTTGAGAAATGTCCATTGCACAACGTACTACGCTTTGTAGTGATTATGCTATACAGGGAGCTGCCACAGCATCAGTTACGCCGTTCATTTCAAGACGAAGAATGTAGACGTCGTGGAAATCTAAGTTTGCACTTTGGGCTGCAAAGAAACAAGAACGAAATCGAAATTGGCTATTTAGTGAAATTTTATACTTCACATTTCTGTGACTGCAGAAAGATGATAGGCTCTAGTGGAACTTGCGACTTCGGAGGACTGTTATCTGCACTCCCTTGCCACCAGTGTGGAAACAATTGCTACATCGAGTACACATAAAAAAATTGTTTCAGTTCTCCGAAGGTGGCTGACACAACTACTGAGTGACAGAACTGAGTAAAAGTTCACCTCATTTATTACTGACTAAAGTATGTACAGTACTTGGTTCTCTTTTGAAGAGCATCGACGTTAGGTACATCGTTCTAGTAGTAATCACATTGTATCAGACCATGACCAGTTTAGTTTACACTTCCATGAAATTAAGTTCTTTCACACAGTGATGAACTGATGGGCTAACTAGTGGCCATAGAAGCCGGGTGAATGCTAGGTATTCGTCATACTAACTGGTAGTTCATCTGCTCGAGAAGTCGGCCTGGTGACTTTCCACTTGAACTCCAACTAACCCGACACTTCGCTCTCCTGTCATCGGGCCGAGGAGCCCCTAAACCTGACAGGTGGAGCGATACTGAGCAACGCTTTGATTACCACCACGTGACAGGTGCCGCAAAGTAGCGCGGAAATGGCGGCTCCCTCTGATGGCACGATCGGAAGCAAAGCGGCTTAACGCCTGCTGCTGAGGCAACCCCGCTGACTCTCCTGTACGCATAAAGTATATGTGCCGCGTAGGTACATCAACAAAAAAGGTTGGTTGCTTTCCGTATTGATGCTCTGTGGTATCCAATCCTTGTATAATCCTCAGTAGTTCCAAAGCATATTCTTAGTTCACAACAGGCTTGCAGTTTCACATGGCAAATGTACTGGATGATGTTCCAGATTATAAGATTTTCAAAATTGGCTTTCCCACATATATGTATTCTCTTGGTACAGGGAAGTAATAAACTGCACTGTTTCCAAATATACGGTAGCTTTTACGCAATAAAAATTAGTTAACAGTAACATATCCTTAATCAAATACCAATAATTGTATATTATTGTGCAAGTTCTGCAATCATACTTTAAAAAAATTTAAAAAAATGAAAAAGGGCAATAAATGGAAAGCTGTAGTTAGCTTTTGTTCTACAGTATTGTTCTCCAATATTAATTACTGTAGAACAAAATGAAACCAACACTTTTCATTTATTGTAATGTTGTTTTACGAAAAACTGGCGGAAGGTTCAGTTGGCATGAAAAAATAACAAGTATCGAATCGTGCACACCACACACTAGTTCCAACGCAAAGACGAAAGATATATCTTGCTACAGAGTAGTATCTTGTTTAAGCTCTTCACAGGTGTGCTGCTGGATATGATAGTCTTCACAACAGGATATTGCCGTGATCTATCTGTCCGCCATCTTCAGGTGCAATCACTGAATACACAATCACGCTGGAAATTTACGGAATTACAGAGTAGCTTCTTGTTAACTTCTATCTACAAGAAACTCGAACTGCATTGGAAACTATTTCATGGCTCGTTACACTGTGTAGGGAAAGTTATTACATTATCGTGGGATTAATCCTGCTGTATAACAAAACAAGTCTAAATACGGATAAAAGATAAGTTTCATCTTCGCGTTGCGATCGTATTGTATTTGATACATTCACAAAAACACCGAAGGGTCACATATTGACTCCATGTAACGAACGACGTTATGCTGTTCATCAAAGTTATATTCATCCATCTTCCGAAAAAATCTTATGATTGTTGCAGTAGGATACCTACTGTGTAATGTGACCAACATCTCAAATCTAGAGGCTAAAATCTTTTCATCTACATGTATATATGTGTTTTTAATTGATTTTACTTCTGTACTATACAATTGATAAGATCACTGTATCATTTTTGATAACTGTACTTCACTGAAACTGTGTAAAACAGTTAAATGTATTGACTCAAGAATATTCCAGGTGATCTAGTCGCCCTTTTTGCTAAATGCAAACTTAAGATACGTAGCGGGTTTCCAAGTGAAGCGCAAATGTGTGAGTACAGTGAAAATTTCTCGCCTGCCAATAAAAGACTATCCGTCGGACAAAATAGCTCAATGTGCGTTGTTTAACGTTGTTCGGGTGAATGTATTCCAGACTTGAAGTGATATCCTGGAAAGTATATGGCTGGCACAACTCTTCATGGACTAAATTTGTTTTCGAGTCACGTTAGATGTGGTAACTGGTTGAAGTCAAACGTCGTCATATTTAGTGGGTAGAATGGATGTTCCTATACTTCATACTTACCACTTACCTTGAGAAATTTAACGAAATTCCTGCCTATATTTTTACATTGAATGGTTCCAGAAGACCATTGCTACTTATTATTTAGCACTCTGTAATGCGACTCATAAGATTTTATCACTTTTATGTATCGGAAGTTCTTAGCCGCAATCCTTCCAGCAGATGAAATCAGCTTCACGTATTTTCGTTCACCGCAATCCGCTTCCCCAAAATCTTCTGATTACAGTGTAATTTATAATTTGCACTGCAATTTTTAAACAGTAGAAATTAAAAGAGCATAATGTTTAGGTAAATTTACTACTTCACTAATTTAGAATAATTTGAATATGAGATGGTTGTTGTTGTTGTGGTCTTCAGTCCTGAGACTGGCTTGATGCAGCTCTCCATGGTAACCTATCCTGTGCAAGTTTCTTCATCTCCCAGAACCCACTGCAACCCACATCCTTCTGAATCAGCTTACTGTAGTCATCTCTTGGTCTCCCTCTACGATTTTTACCCTCTACGCTGCCCTCCAATACTAAATTGGTGATCCCTTGATGCCTCAGAACATGTCTTACCAACAGATCCCTTCTTCTGATCAAGCTGTGCCACAAACTTCTCTTCTCCCCAGTCCTATTCAATACTTCCTCATTAGTTACGTGATCTACCCATCTAATCTACAGCATTCTTCTGTAGCACCACATTTCGAAAGCTTCTATTCTCTTCTTGTCCAAACTATTTATCGTCCATGTTTCACTTCCATACATGGCTACACTCCATACAAATACTTTTAGAAATGACTTCCTGACACTTAAAGCTATACTCGATGTTAACAAATTTCTCTTATTCAGAAACGCTTTCCTTGCCATTTCATGTCTACATTTTATATCCTATCTACTTCGACCATCATCAGTTATTTTGCTCCCCAAATAGCAAAACTCGTTTACTACTTTAAGTGTCTCATTTCCTAACCTAATTCCCACAGCATCACCCGACTTAATTCGACTACATTCCATTATTCTCGTTTTGCTTTTGCTGATGTTCATCTTATATCCTCCTTTCAAGAGACTATCCATTCCGTTCAACTGCTCTTCCAAGTCCTTTGCTGTATCTGACAGAATTACGATGTCATCGGCGAACCGCAAAGTTTTTATTTCTTCTCCATGGATTTTAATACCTACTCCAAATTTTTCTTCTGTTTCCTTTACTGCTTGCTCAATACACAGATTGAATAACATTGGGATAGACTACAACCCTGTCTCACTCCCTTCCGAACCACTGCTTCCCTTTCATGTCCCTCGACTCTTATAACTGCCATCTGGTTTCTGTACAAGTTGCATATAGCCTTTCGCTCCCTATATTTTACACCTGCCAACTTCAGAATTTTAAAGAGAGTATTCGAGTCAACATTGTCAAAAGCTTTCTCTAAGTCTACAAATGCTAGAAATGTGGGTTTGCCCTTCCTTAATCTAGCTTCTACGATAAGTCGTAGGGTCAGTATTGCCTCACGTGTTCCAACATTTCTACGGAATCCAAACTAATCTTCCCCGAGGTCGGCTTCTACTAGATTTTCCATTCGTCTGTAAAGAATTCGCGTTATTGTTTTGCAGCTGTGACTTATTAAACTGATAGTTCGGTAATTTTCACATCTGTCAACATCTGCTTTCTTTGGGATTGGAATTATTATATTCTTCTTGAAGTCTGAGGGTATTTCGCCTGTCTCATACATCTTGCTCACCAGATGGTAGAGTTTTGTCAGGACTGGCTCTCCCAAGGCCGTCAGTAGTTCCAATGGAATGTTGTCTACTCCGGGGGCCTTGTTTCGACTCAGGTCTTTCAGTGCTCTGTCAAACTCTTCACGCAGTATCGTATCTCCCATTTCATCTTCATCTACATCTTCTTCCATTTCCATAATATTGTCCTCAAGTTCATCGCCCTTGTATAGACCCTCTATATACTCCTTCCACCTTTCTGCTTTCCCTTCTTTGCTTAGAACTGGGTTTCCATCAGAGCTCTTGATGTTCATACAAGTGGTTCTCTTATCTCCAAAGGTCTCTTTAATTTTCCTGTAGGCAGTATCTATCTTACCCCTAGTGAGATAAGCCTCTACATCCTTACATTTGTCCTCTAGCCATCCCTGCTTAGCCATTTTGCGCTTCCTGTCGATCTCATTTTTGAGACGTCTGTATTCGTTTTTGCCTGCTTCATTTACTGAATTTTTATATTTTTTCCTTTCCTCAATTAAATTCAATATTTCTTCAGTTACCCAAGGATTTCTACTAGCCCCCGTCTTTTTACCTACTTGATCCTCTGCTGCCTTCACTACTTCATCCCTAAAAGCTACCCATTCTTCTTCTACTGTATTTCTTTCCCCCATTCCTGTCAATTGCTCCCTTATGCTCTCCCTGAAACTCTGTGCAACCTCTGGTTCTTTTAGTTTATCCAGGTCCCATCTCCTTAAATTCCCACCTTTTTTGCAGTTTCTTCAGTTTTAATCTACAGGTCATAACCAATAGATTGTGGCCAGAGTCAACATCTGCCCCTGGAAATGTCTTACAATTTAAAACCTGGTTCCTAAATCTCTGTCTTACCGTTATATAATCTATCTGATACCTCTTAGTATCTCCAGGGTTCTTCCATGTATACAGCCTTCTTTTATGATTCTTGACCCAAGTGTTAGCTATGATTAAGTTGTGCTCTGTGCTAAATTCTACCAGGTGGCTTCCTCTTTCATTTCTTTGACCCAGTCCATATTCACCTACTACGTTTCCTTCTCTCCATTTTCCTACTACCGAATTCCAGTCACCCATGACTATTAAATTTTCATCTCCCTTCACTATGTGAATAATTTCTTTTATTTCATCATACATTTCTTCAATTTATTTGTCATCTGCAGAGCTAGTTGGCATATAAACTTGTACTACTGTAGTAGGTGTGGGCTTCGTATCTATCTTGGCCACAATAATGCGTTCACTATGCTGTTTGTAGTAGCTTACCCGCAATCCTATTTTCCTATTCATTATTAAACCTACTCCTGCATTACCCCTATTTGATTTTGTGTTTATAACCCTGTAGTCACCTGACCAGAAGTCTTGTTCCTCCTGCCACCGAACTTCACTAATTCCCACTATATCTAACTTTAACCTATCCATTTCCCTTTTTAAATTTTCTAACCTACCTGCTCGATTAAGGGATCTGACATTCCAAGCTCCGATCCGTAGAACGCCAGTTTTCTTTCTCCTGATAACGACATCCTCTTGAGTAGTCCTCGCCCAGAGATCCGAATGGGGGACTATTTTACCTCCGGAATATTTTACCCAAGAGGATGCCATCATCATTTAACCATACAGTAAAGCTGCATGCCCTCGGGGAAAATTACGGCCGTAGTTTCCCCTTGCTTTCAGCCGTTCGCAGTACCAGCATAGCAAGGCCGTTTTGGTTATTGTTACAAGGCCAGATCAGTCAATCATCCAGACTGTTGCCCCTGCAACTACTGAAAAGGCTGCTGCCCCTCTTCAGGAACCACACGTTTGTCTGGCCTCTCAACAGATACTCCTCCGTTGTGGTTGCACCTACGGTACGGCTATCTGTATCGCTGAGGCACGCAAGCCTCCCTACCAACGGCAAGGTCCATGGTTCATGGGGGGGGGGGGGGGGAGGGGACTACTGTGAAATTTTTGTAGGCACACGCTTTCTTTGTGTCGTTTGAGAAGCTTTATGAACAAAGCTATTGAGGAGGTCACGTTAACACTTGACTATCGTTGTTGCACAACATGTATCGCAATTTAAAACTGATCGGTAATAATCTCTGTGCCAGGTAAATGATTTTTTACTTCCCTGTCACAAGGATTTCAGATTTCTATCAGAATAATTCTTATATTTTAATAACCATGGATATGTTTCCCTAAAACGGTAGGTACCAACAGATCTGCGAACACCGAATGGCTGACAAACAGAATGAATCTCACAATAAAATACTACAATTACTGGACGCTAATACGTTAACAGTGTGAGAGACGAAAGGTAAGGAGGGTAAAAAGATAATTTAGATCGTTCATCTGAAAAATGAACAAAACGTAACTGGGCACGTTTGATGAATTACACCAGGAGATAAAAAGTTGTGAGACGAAGCATAACTTTTTTCCGGTGGAAATAGTTTTATAACTAGATAGGTATGGTGAGTTCCCGCATAATAATGAAATTCCTGCCATATGATCACATGACTGAGGGAACAAAGAGAAAATTATCATAAACTGCGCAAGATATATAGCGAGTTAATTTGCAAAAGATAAGTTATAGTGAAAAATTACTATTAAAATATTCCCACTTACCTCAGCAGTGTATCTCTTTACACTACCATTTACAGTGACGTCAGCTCGTTATTCATTTACTGAGGCATTAGTGGTGAGTGAAATTGTCATAATGGAAATAAATATATGAAGAACCCAATCCATGTTGTGGTGACATGTATCATATTGAAATAAGTATTAAAACTTGAAGAATTGTATGAGTAATACATAATAACTTATCAATGTTAATAATGCTGTATGCTCTACGATAGGAAGTTGTATTTAGGCTAACAGTAATTAAATCACCCGAATATCAAGAGGCATGGCCATATATAGCAGTATCAGCAGTTGGGGAAGGGACTAAATGATTTAGATTTTTTCGGGTTTTACGAGAACAATGCAAATCTTACGTTAAGAAAACCGCATTCAAAGGACTAGTACGGCCTATTCTCAAGAACTGATCCCCTGTATGGGGGTTCTTACCTATGAAACCTAACCGGAGACATCAGAGGAATTCAGATACGAGCTGTTAGGATCGTAAGGGCAAGAATCGTCAGAACTAGGTAACAGGCCAGATTATATTAATATTCCGTCTACCACCACTGCGGTTACTCCTACAACTGCCCATACCGACTGGAAGAGGAAGACAGCCCTCTAGTCCCACGAATCACACCCTTAGTTTATCGGAAAGATCGAAGACATACTTTGCACAGAGTACTTTCTTGTCGGTCAGTGATTTCTTACGACCTCACTCGATAGTGATGTTATTCGATATGTCTCAGAGAGAGAGAGAGAGAGATAGACAGACATAGACAGACAGACAGACAAACAGAAAGACAGACATACATAAAGCAATTTTTCTATATATTTTTCTACATTCATTCGAGACCGCGTTGTCAACTCGCACAATACTCGTATTTCGGCAGACGAAATTTCACGTGCGTAACTGAGTTTTCTCAATTACGTTCTTCCTGTTCTAATCTGTTCGATGAGATACTACCACAGGCTTATCAGGTAATGTGGCCTCAAAACGACAGAGCTCCAGCTCAGTTTAATGTAGACATGCGGCACCACCAAGACGCCACGTATCCTAATCGAAGGATTTATCGACACGGATCGTTTCATACAACCACCTTCGGCACCAAGTGTTACACCACTTTTCCACATTTGTGCGGTAGCATCAAGACTGTGGTATAGACTACTCCTGTAACATTAGAGGAGGAAATTATTGAATAGATCCATTCTGACTGAAATGGTGAGTGTACATCTGTATTTATCTTGTCTGTGTCAATTCCTACACTGCCGCTGCACACTCTCCAGTCAAGTTGCAGGTAAAAATTTTGAACCTCCGCCTATAATTAACTGCAATGCTCTTGTTGGGTTTATTAACGAATTTCTGGACGAAACCCATCATCATAGCCGAACCGTATTAAAGCATCGGTGCCTACAGTACCCAGATCATGAATTTCTGTACATGGGATCGCTATCGAAAAACGGTGAGTTTACCATTCCTCTATACATACTAAGCGTTCAAAAAGCCCCGAGTATTTATCCCACTTATACAGATGGCTAATGCGTTGTCAACTGTTTAGAATACCAAACACAAGCCAAAGGAACTTTGATGTCGCCGTTCTCAAACTGTGATGCCCCACGGCACAAGAAACTACTCATATCTGAACAGATGTTCCTGCTTGAAAAATGATCAATTTGCTATACCACGTTCTCTGTGTATTTTCTATGTTTGCTTGTCTTTATGTAGCATGTACATTATTCTTCCAAAAGGTTCCGAGTCGCATTGTGTACATCATCCGTCGAAAAGGCCCCGAGACGGATTTTATGGGGCACAAGTGACGTCAGCGCAGTAATTACGGTGACAAATTGAACTAATAACTGACGAGATTTCGACCACTCAGTTGTGAGCAGGCAGTGTCAATTAGCGGATGTGCATACGTGTGTCAACATGGTTGTGTCACAAATCACAGTGAAGCAACCTCTCTAAAACTAGTGTACAAGATATTCTCCAGAATGTTTTGCAAAGTAGGTTCCATACACCTTCGCTCTTTAGCGAACACAGTGATGCGTCGACGCCCGCCGCGGTTTTGTTTAAATTTAAAAGCGGATAGTTCTTTTCTGGAAAAATCATCACAGGTGATAAGACTTGATGTTATCAGTACGAACCTACCGCAAAACTACGAAGTGCATAAATTCACTTGAAGAGTCAACGCTTTGGCATCATAACCGACATTCAAGCCAAGATGACGCACAGTTTGACCAAGATCGCACATAACTTTTCTGACAGTTGATTTTTATGAGCGTTATTGTGCGTTATACTTAAATGACAGACTGTGTATTGGGTGGTTTTAATTAAATTGACCATGCTTCTAGTGCTACAGTGTGGACGATATACATCGCAGGACGCTGAAACATCGTAGGTATGTTAACTAATTATTGCGCTCGGCAAGTATGCTGAAAAAATAATGGTTACACGTTCTGCCACCAAGTGAAAATATGTAATCTGTGAGAATGCGGTATGGGTACCCGTAAAGGGGAGGAGCGATTAATGACGTGATAACGGTGGTTAAGGCACGTTTATTAGGATATGGCCATAATTTACAACATGTGTTCAGTATGGCCTCCAGAGGCAGCAAAATGCTGCATACGTAACACGGCATGGTCGACATTGTACAAACGAGGGACAAGAAAGGAGACTCCACGAGAGCATTCTATAACAACATCATCAGATTACAGCATACTGGCGTCCCCTGGAAACGTTATCAACAACGGTAACGACCAATCCTTCCACCACCGGGAACCTTGGAGGAAGGTAACAAACAGACACTTATCACAGCCAATCCTGACGATCGTAGCCTACACGTCGAGGGAATTAGAAATAATAAACAAGACGTCTTATCGGAACACTAAGAAACCCACAGAGCGGCAGAAGCAAAAACACCTGAAATGCAAGGGATGCGACTAGCTGTGGAAGCACCACATCCTAAACACGGTAGTGCCTTTTTCGTTAGAGGTGAGATGACTGTGACTTCTGTCGGAAAATCTACTGCCAATGATATTGAAATACTAAAAGCTGAAATTGGAAACTTTACAGTAACATCCGTGTATAAACCTCCAGAAAAAAAATTTCTTTGACCCCGCTATAAAACTTCACAAACCAAAACACCAAATTCATTGTAGGAGATTTTAACTGCAACAACACCACTTGGAGATATACTGAAACAGACGAGAAGGAACACCTGTTGGAGGAATATATAGAAACAGGAAACCTTAGTGTCCTCCATGATCCAAACCTACCCCCGTCCTACTCAAGTAATATATGGAAACGTGGATATAACCCCGACAACCAGCTCAAATATAAAAGACTGCTGTACTAAAGTAGTATATCAACCTATACCTCGAATACAGCATATACCAATGGGAATAGAGGTGTATACAGCAGTCAATATCACTACAGTACCGTTTCGCAGAAGATTTCATTTTAAAAAGTCCAATTGGGAAACTTTCTCAGAGGAACTGGATAAAGCCATAGTAAACCTCGCCCCAACCCGAGGGAACTACCAGGCATTTGTGTGAATGCTACAAAGAATCTCCAGACAACATATACCACGAGGCAGCCGACAGCAGCACATCCCAGGTCTCTCACATGATTTCTGTCATCTCCTAGCGAAGTACGAGGAATAATACCAAAAGGAACCCTCTAATCAAGAAACAATAGCATGTGGTACGACTTTGATGGAAGTTCTGAGTGAAGCTCGGCAAAATAGATGAATGGAGGCCATGGAGAGGATGTATATGACAGACAGCAGCAAAATAGCCTGGAATCTCACTAAAAAACTTGACAGAGACCCAAATTGTCTCAAAAAGTCTGCCGCGGTAACACCTAATCAAGTGGCTCATCAACTGCTCATGAATGGAAAGACTAATACATGACAACAGAAAGTGTGACTGTGGAACTGTGCAGGATATGGAGCAACTGCTCGCCTGTGCAAACTGCCCTTATAGGTGCAATCCCGACGATTTATAGCTGGACAAGAAAGAAGCCGTGGACGTGGCCCTATACTGGACTGAAAAATTGTGACCTGGTTTCCGGATACGAAAAAGTAAGTAAAGTAAGTTGTTCAAACCATATCCGGTATAATCAGGTCGTTATGTGATTATATGCTATCCCTCAGATCGGAAAGAATACCTATACCTTCATTATAGACACGATCTTTCAGATATCCCCATAACCAGAAGTCACGTGGATTTAAGTGGGGTGATCTGGAAGGCCATTCATCCTCAAATTGCATAGAGATGATGCGCTCGTTACCGAACGTTTCTCGAGGCAAATCTTTCACCTGACAAGAGAGGTTTGGTGTCGCACCATCTTGCATAAAAATAGTGGGATGGACACAGTTGCGTTCTTTCAAAGCTGGAATCAAGTATTGCCCAACAAGTTGCTTATAGTGTGAAGATTTCACTGCACACCTAACATGTCTGCGAGGTGTCATCTCCTCAAAGGAAAACGGACCTCTAACGACGGAGTTTGTGAAATCACACCACAAGGTCACATATGCTGAATGCAGTGGATGTTCCTGCACAACATACGGCGGAGTAGAAATCCATAGGCGACAGTTCCGTACATTCACGGCACTTTGCAGAGTTTAATGTGGCTCGTCAGTTCAAAGAATATTCCAGAGCCACATGTCATCCATTTCCATGAGTATCAAAAAAGGAAGGGCAAAGTCACGGCAGTGTAGGCCTCCTTAGGGCTTTGTTTTGTCCATATCTGAATCTTGTAGGGATACTAGCGTAAAACGCGTAGCAAAATCTTTTGAACTGTTGACCAGAGACAGACATTTCCAGAATTTGAGGCATGTGCTGCACGATCGGCTATAACTACAGCAACTTCACCAACAACTGTCATGGGTATGGCCTCCTTCTTCTCCCTGATGAACCACCTAATTCACCTGTTTATTCACATTTCTTGATCATTTTCTTTAGCCGATTTATTGACATTCGGTCTCTCTGCAGCGGTTTCTGCTGGTGATATTCCTGTAAAGCTGCGTTGCTATTGATGCTGTTCTGATAAAACAACTTTGGCAACAGTCCACGGTATTTCTTCTCAACAGCCACCGCGTTTCATACGGAAAACTTCAACCTGCACCAACAGTCACTTTATAACAGAAATCAAAACGTGTCGTCATGTGACAAACAGCAACTGCGCCATATTTTCACCTAGTGGCAGAAAGGGAACTATTACTTTTTTCAGCATACTCCACGAGCGCGCCGATTAATGAACATACCTACAATGGTTCAGCGACCTGAGATTTACGTAGCCCGCGGTACAGCACTGGGAACGCCGACATTTTAATTATAACTAACCGGCAGAAGCGTTAAAATCACCATCTTAACTTTTCTCTACGTTTTATTAATCCAATCTCGGAAACGTTTGCGCTGTTGGGTACGGTACATCCCTCTTTAATTTTATTATAGCTTAGGGAATAAACTAAAGTCAGTGTACCTGTTTGTAGCATATGCTTTACACCAAGTCCTATGATACATCACTTTGATTTTTTCAGCATGTTCTCAGTATGTGGCAGCATCTACTTGAAAAAAACCTGTTTACTGGAGTGTCAGCGTGGCTTCCAGAAACAAAGGTAATTTCTGTTTTTTTTTCGTAACTGCGAACTAGAATGTGTTTAGAATATGCTGCGATATTTGAATATATCCTACACTACTGACTATGTGACTGCTAGATTCTACAGTGAGCTATACTTTCACTTTCCAGTCGGACTGCCTTCACAAATTTCAGCTGTTCCATACTATGTTTTCTGAGTGTTGCACATGTTTTAGCTGTTTTCTAACATAAACAGTATTCAGTTTGAACATTTCCTACAATTTTGGTGAATCAAACCAAATTTGTATATGTAGTATTCTAGTGTTATTTCGTTCCAGAACAATACGTTGTCCACATTATAAACTTCTCATTCATAAAGTCTAAGCCCAGGATTGACGAGGCAACACACCGCATTCAAAGTCATTGTCACGTCATGAAAAACTCAAGGAATTTATGTAAGATACCAGAGACTATGTCGATTTAAGCGCTGAAGTGACGATGTTAGTGCTGCCAGTCCTGTTGAGAAGTATAAAATTCGGCTTACTTCTAAAAATTACTATATTGTCCAGTAATAACTCCCAAAACTTCAATAATCATTGATAATTTGTTCTTAACTAAAATTAATTCAAAGTTGTGTACTTTACAAAACATAAAAGCTTGACTATTTAAATGTACACGTCAAATAAATAGGTGGCCGAACAACCCGAGATGGGGCCCTTCTGTCAATTTTCATTTTCATTTAATTTCACTAGAGAACCAATGAGTCACAACTAGAATCAGTCACGTCATGTTAATATTTGTAAGGGCCACACAGGATCAGTTGCATGTGAAGGAATCTGCGTATTACTTTCCATTGGTGTAATAGAGGGACATTAAAATTTATCGACAGTAAAATGGCATACAAAACACTGCAATTGGTCATATTTGAATGCTGCTCACTTATATGGGCTCATTATCATGTCGGACAAAAAGGAGACATAGAGCGTCTGTTAAGAAGAGGAACCCCCCCCCCCCCCCCCCCATAGACTCGCTCTGACCACTGTCGAAATTTGTCATGGCGGAAGAACGGTGAAACTAAAGCTACACCTATGACAAAGGTCCCTCACGTTATCAGCCGAGCCAAGGCGCCATTCTGCAGAAACGTTTCGACAAGTTTCTTATTCATCGTCTTCACGCGAAGTGTCGGGTTCGTATTCAAAAATAGTTCAAATGGCTCTGAGCACTATGGGACTTAACTGCTGAGGTCATCAGTCCCCTAGAACTTACAACTACTTAAACCTAACTAACCTAAAGACAGCACACACATCCATGCCCGAGGCAGGATTCGAACCTGCGACCGTAGCGGTCGCGCGGTTCCAGACTGTAGCGCCTAGAACCGCTCGGCCACCCCTGCCGGGGGTTCGTATTCCTCGCGTGTCTTTATAGCCGCTGTATCGCAGGCACCTCTGCCTTATCTGCAACGGCTGTGCCAATTGCGCGCCTCCGGAAGGGATTTCGTAGACGGTGGAGGTGACAGTCGTGGGCGGTGCTGATGGGGAACTCGCGGTACGATAGAGGCTCCGGGCGTCGCGTCCTGACGTTCCTGTCTATGGCATCTGCTGCCTTCGTCGCCTTCACATCAAAGCGTTCTCGGTATATTCTTGTAATCACCTCATCCCATGCGGAACTCAGCTGGAAACCGCTATCTCGGTTGAGAAGAGCATCATTGACACATATCTCCACTGCCTCTTTGATGTTCGAGTCCCAGAACTCCTTCGCTCGGCACAGTACCTTAGTTTGTTCAAAGCTAAACACATGACCGTCGTTGAGGCTGTGCTTTGCGACTGCAAATTTGTCCGTCTGTCTGGGGAAGACGCTTCTCACATGTTGTGAGCGGCACTTCGAAATAAACGGCTGCATTTGACCAATATTTTGTTTTCCACATTCGCAAGTGATGTCATAGATCTCAGGTGTCCGTAGACATAATTTGTCTTTCATTCAGTCGAGCATTATTTTTATTTTATCCCATGAACGGAAAATTGTTATGGTGTTATTTTTCTCCAAAAACCAGAAAAACTCGGCCGTGGGTGGTCCAGTATACGGAAGGAGCTCCAGACACATCGTGTCTTCTTCCGGGTCATCTTCTTTTTTCTTCTTGTTAGGGTGGAGAGCGCGTCTTATCTGTGCCTCCTAGTACCCGTTCCTGGGGAAGGTTTCCCTCAGTGGGTAAGCTCCCTTTGTCGCGTATGTCTCGTCCTCAGCGCACGAAGGTGGTGTGCACGGATTTACGTTGTGTTGGATGGTGGCAGCTACTGGCTTTTAGGTACAGGGACGTGTGCATCTTTTTTCTGTAGACAGAGTGTCCCAGCGTGCCACCAGTTTTCTTCTTTATCAAGATATCGAGGAAAGGTAGGCATCCGTTTGCTTTTAACTCCATAAGGAACTTTATATTGTCGTGTACGCTATTAAGGTAGTCAAGAAATCCTTGCTGGTTTTCTTCACCATGAGGCCACACCACGAATGTCTCGTCCTCGTACCGGCACAACGTCGTCGGTTCCAAGTGCATGGTCTCAAGAATCGTTTCCTCTATGTGCTCTATATACAGGTTTGCGGTGCTTGGCGCTAATGGAATCCCATGACAACTGCGTCTAACCGTTAGTAGAACTTTCCACCCCATCTCAAGTAGGTAGTAGTGAGCTATTTCTTATTAGATGCCAACACACAGTAGTTTTCGATAAAATTACGGTTAAGCTTTCGACTATATGAGTCCACTCGCGCATCGTAAAACCACGTTAGATAGTAGCGCAGTGGCTATGAGCACAGTTCCGAAATTTCGCTCGCTGTGTTGAAAGCCTTCCTTACATTTTATTTTTCTTTACCTGTTGCGGAATTATACGACATCAATACATTTTGTGACATCGTAAAATACAACAGAATCATTGACAAAAGAAATAAGTATTTCAAATCCTTTCAAAGACAGATTGTATCATCACAGGTCTCATATGATCTTATATAATTAACAGTAAAGTTCCGAAATTTCGCTCACTGTGTTGAGAGCCATCCTTACATTTTATTTTTCTTTACCTGTTGACGAATTATGCCACATCAATGCATTTTGTGTCATCATAAAATACAACAGAATCATTGATAAAAGAAATAAATATTTGAAATCCTTTCAAAGACAGAGTTTATCATAACAGGTCTCATATAATCTTATATAATTATCAGTAATTTAAAATTAAAAACATAAAAATTAAAGTATTTCAATTTTTGCTTCGATTTTTTTTTTCTTATGGCTCAAGAGAACCAGTGCACTCACAAAAACATTCAAAGCATAAAAATTCGGAACACCATGAGAAACGTGTGACGACACGTGTACCACGTCACTTGCTCTGTGAATGTCTTAGGGAAACAACCTCGCAATGGGGATAATTTCGCTATAAACAACGCATATCGAAGCATTTTCTCGAACCCTGGAGCCTGCAATTGATTGTGGACCAAGGTGTGTATTTTAATTACATCGTTTCTTTTTGTGATTCCACTTCGCTGTGAGATGAGAGATGGCCTTTTCTGTAATCGGTGTTCGTAATTCTTCGCCTGTCAGTAAAAGCATACTTCGCAGCGTGTACATAACAGCATACACGTTGGTAGAATTACTTTTAATGAACATGTCAGTACTCCAATTGCATAGACAAGGAGCCCATCATAGGGTTCGTTTTGCAAACCCACGAATCAATAATGTACAGAAGCACCACCATTTTTACGTAAGGTCGCAAAACGTTTTCCAGAACATGATGATAGGTTTCTTTTGTGAGCTTTCCATATATTTTGCCTATAGCGTGCACGTCCCGATGTTCCATTCGTTGGTGTACGTCTGATGGACTCGAGGGCCAAATTTGTTGTTAACATCTTGGAGACAAACGAAAACTGTTGGTAGCAGTTTCGTGGAAATTATTAATTGGTGTCAATAATGATGATAAAATCTACGTTGAATAAGATTCGAAATCTTTATTTCTTTTACCATTAATTCCATTGTATTTTATGATCTCATAAAAAATTCTATGCCACATACTTCCATGTCGATAAACGAATATTAACATGAGATTAGATTTGGACACAGGGATGAATATTCCAAAACTGTGCCCTTAGCCACTGCAATACCAACGCGCTTGGTTTGCAACGCGCGAGTTGCCTGATTAAATAGCTTCTAAATATTAACCGCCATTTTCTCGAAAGCTATTGCGTGTTGGCACCTGAGTCAAAATAGGTGTCCTTTTATTTTCATGCTTCTATCACACTTCCAAGTCCCGATCGTGTCAGAGAGCGCACTGTGGCGTGTTCCCCTTTAACATGAGCAATGCGAATGTTTACAGATTTGTTTGACTGGCGAGAGAACGCATAGGGAAGTAGAGAAAACTGACAGGCAGTCATCAAAGTAACACGTCGAATAATTCGCAACAAAATGCTCTGGAAAGCCAAAGAAGCTCCAATCTGGGAAGAAACTGCAAATATTCTTCAGTTTCTTATGTATCTACACCATAAAGATCGTATAGTTAAAATAAAGAAAAGTAACAACTTACAGAAAGGCGTATAAACGGTCATTCTACCAATACTCCGTCCCTGAATGGAAAGGCAAGAACTGTTAATATATAATACTGTAAGAAGTATACTTTTTGATGCATTTCACAATCATTCGATGATAACATATACAGGTTTATTTCTCTGTAGCCTCTCAGGATCGGGTGCATTCTTCTATCACCCCCTAAGGGCAAACCGATGTTATGCCGCAATAGGCAAATTTTGATCCCCAATGGCTTCCCTGATGACGGAATACTGATAGCTCAGTCAATAGAATATGACTCTGTACTTGTAATTCACAGTAACGGTGAATACAACGTAGCCTTCCGCGTCCTTCATATGCTTGTTTGTGAGGATAAGCTTGGCAAACACGTATTTGTCAATATCTCTCTGTTTAACTTCACGTCTGTGTTACCTTCAGGATAACGACATCGCTGGACTAGAGTGGCCAGCATGAACCCTGTCGAACATGCCTGGGATGGACTGCAAAGGGCTGTTTATGGAGTAAGTGACCCACCAGCCACTCTGAGGGATCTACGCCGAATCGCCGTAGAGGAGTGGGACAATCTCGATCAACAGTGCCTTGATGAACTTGTGGATAGTATGCCACAACGAATACAGGCCTGCATCACTGAAAGAGGACATACTACTGGGTATTAGAGGTACCAGTGTATACAGCAATCTGGACCACCACCTCTGAAGGTCTCGCTCTATGGTGGTACAACATGCAATGTGTGGTCTTCATGAGCAATAAAAAAAGCAGAAATAATGTTTATGTTGATCTCTATTCCAATTTTCTTTACGGGTTCCGGACCTCTCGGAACCGAGGTGATGCAAAACGTTTTTTGATGTGTGTAGATAACAGGGGTGAACGACGTCTGCAAAGAAGTGTATGAGGGAATAGACATGCAGCTGTTGAGAAACTTACCACCCAGATTAACCAAGGGGCTACCAACAGTAGCTCCTTAAGAAACGTTCAGCGAGCTTTGCTGTGTATCGGCCTCATCAGCAGACACTCGAATCATGTACCCATGCTGCCTGCTGTTGATCGTCGACTCAGGCTGGAATTTGCACGTCATTACTGCAACTGGATGCCCAGTGAATGGCGACAAATGACTCAAATGGCTCTAAGCACTATGGGACTTAACATCTGTGGTCATCAGTCCCCTAGACTTACAACTACTTAAACCGAACTAACCTAAGGACATCACACACATTCATGCCCGAGGCAGGATTCGAACCTGCGACCATAGCAGCAGCATGGTTCCGGACTGAAGCGCAAAGAACCGCTCGGTCACAGCGGCCGGGGAATGGCGACAGGTGGCCTTTCCAGCCTTTGTGCTCCATCGGACAGATGGTCGTTGGCGTGTATGGCGTGAAACGTCTGAAAGCTAACATCCTGCAACACCCTTCGGAATGGGTCGGGCCGGAGGGTATTTCTTTGGTGATGTCGTCATTCTGGAAGACACAGTGAGTCAACATAAGTATGCATTTAACCTTGGGGCTATTTCCACCCCTACATGTAGTTTGTCAGGCGTTGGCACTATAGGATCTATCAGCAGGAGGTTGCAACGTGTCCCACAGCTCGCAATGTACGTGCTTGCTTCGCAGAGCACCAGGATGAGTTACGTTAATCTCCTAGGCACCAAACTCTCTGGACGCAAACCCAGTCGAGAATCTGTTGGACTCTCTCAATTGGGCTGTACGTGCTATGGACTGTCAAGAGAGAAATCACATCCCCGTCGGTACCTTTCGGGACGTCATTGACTCACTTTCCTTACGTCTTGCAGTGCGAAAAGTGGTCATTCAGGCTTTTGGCAGGTCGTCACATTAATCTCACTGGACAGTATATTTTAATGAACGTAAATTTCAATTATTTTGTATCCTAAGTCCTAACTTCGTCGTGCTCGCAAAGTGCATAGAGGTACAACGAGTTCACCTTCCAAGCCACTCACTGCGCAATATATGCATGCTCATTACTCCTAAACAGGTTGCCTCCACTGCATTTTCACTTGGAGCTACCTCTCACAACACACACCCTTACTGTTAGTCTCGTACCTACTCTCCTGCCCTTGAAACTAAGTTATGCCCTTTCTAATCTCTAGCAAACTTTTGTAGTTTTTTTGTTGAGGTAACATTATTTTTAGTAATATTTAAATCACTTGAAGAGCGATATCGTTTTAGTTTATAATCCTAAATGTGTAATCCATAACTTCAAATAAGTAATATTGGGCGCAGGATGTATTGCTTACAGTTCCCTGTAGGTGTCAGCACCTACCGGTCACATCAGCCTCACATGGCATTTCCAATACATTACTTGGGAGAACTGACGATAAATGATTTTTATGAAATCGAATGACTCCTGCGTAGTAAACGCTTTCCGTAGTGACGGATTTTGTGAAAACGCAGTTTATTATCATTTTTATTTATCCTAACACCTATCTGCTTCTGTAGTATAATATTTATGTACCTTCCATTCCCATTTCGCCTTTCGTAATAAAGGCATATGCAATGAAATTTTTAATTACTCTGTCTAAATCTACAATTCCTCTCATCTACTAGTAGGTTAGAGGGCACAGTACACTTATGAAAAATCGGCACATATTCTGATTTTGTATTGTTCATAGTTGGTTTTTCATTAATCCCAGAGCTCAGAAGTTCACGTAAGGTGTAAGGTAGATTAATGATACATTGGCACCAGATTTCACCACAATCCTGCCCAACGCCACCGCGGACGTATTACAGGATGGGAAGCTATCCACACGCGCTATTAACGACATTCCATCCCCTCTTTTGACTTCAGTTCGATGGAGGTCAGAACCGCGACACCCAGCACTGAAACGATGCCGTTCTCTATTGGGATGCCGAGGAAAACATTTCAGACACACCGCTACTCAGAATCAACACGAAAAGGCCTAAGGGAGTGGTATAAAGGGAGCAATGAAATCACCCCTTTACTAGGGACGTTGATTCCCCACACATTTCTAAATTTTATATTATTCTTGTCTAAGTAGGGGAGTTCTGGCCTATGACTAAGACTAACAAGTTTATGGGCTGGCCGGTGTGGCCGAGCGGTTCTAGGCGCTACAGTCTGGAACCGCGCGACCGCTATGTGTGTGATGTCCTTAGGTTAGTTAGGTTTACGTAGTTCTAAGTTCTAGGGGACTGATGACCTCATAAGTTAAGTTCCAAGGTGCTCAGAGCCATTTGAACCATTTTTGAACAAGTCTATGTTTCCTGACTTGAGAGGAAACACAGAAATGACAAGACAAGACAAGACAAGGTAAGATCTAACGGCACGACGATGAACTCAAAATTTCACTTGATAACGCTGGCACTGTGGTGTGTCCTACTAGAGTTCCAGGTTTAAAGCGTAACATAAGGAGCTATCAAAGAGTTTCCGCTTTAAGGCGTTACTGCAGCGTATACGAGCAGCACTCACTTGAATAGCCAACCCAAGACGTTAGACTACGAAGTGTTGTCGTTACTGATCATTTCAGTGTGTACTTCACTTATGCATTATTGACCAACTCATCGGTCCAGTAATTTTAGATAACCCTGTTAACTGAGTATGGTATCTCGATTTCCTTGAAAATGTGTTACCGCATTACTTGGAGGACATTCCTTTGACAACACGACGTCGTACGTACTTCCAGCTCGACGGAGCTCCTACACATTCATTATGGCCAGTGACACAATGAAAGGTATCCTCAGCATTGGATCAGTCGCCATGGGGTCATCTTTGGCCAAAGTGGTCAAACGATCTTACGCCCTTAGTCGCCATGGGGTCATCTTTGGCCAAAGTGGTCAAACGATCTTACGCCCTTAGATTACTGTTTGTGAGGCTGGCTAAAGAGCGAAGTATACAAGCTCGAAGTCGACACCAAAAGAGAACTTCTCACTCATATTTTACATGCATATCCTCAAGTAAAGCACTGTACGAATGAGCTCAGTTTAGCAACACACTAGCTGTCTACAAAGAGCTGCAAAATGGATTGCAGTTTACGGTGGACTTTGGGACGTCTTTTGTGAGGAAATGAACACAGTTAAACGAAACATTAGATCACAATATTTCATTTATTATCATCCACATTTGTCCGTTCCCCATTGTTTTCGTTAGTTCTCTCGGAAACTGTTAAGAACAAGAGATATGTTCATATGACATTAGTTCTTCAGTGTCATTAATGCTATCGCCCCTCAAAGCACGTGTATATCCTCCAGATTCGCCGTGTAAAAGCACCGAAATTCATGCAAGTGTTTAGTTTGACGCTGGTGTCTTTCCGACGTGCCTGCGATAAATGTAGAAACGTGGACTATGGCGACGTTATTACTGAATGAGAAACCGTCTGAGTAACCTTTCCTTATTTAGATAATAAATATGGCGTTGTCTACTTCGTGCAGATATGGTTAATTTCTATGACTTGCATAGACAGTAGTTGGTCAAAACTATGAGATTTCGACGAGAAACGTGTACCTGAACATAAAAGCAGATGCTAGCCAAGCTTACAGGTTGCGCCGTTGTATTTTACTAGGTTCGGTGCTTGGACAGTGTTTTCAATATCTAGGTGTCGGTTGCAGTCACAACAGTCTTCTTTGTAGCTGTGAGTGCATTATGTTGGTGTTAAGTGAATTCGAAAGTGAGAAAAGTGTTAGTACTCGTACAGTGGGTGTTTCCGTAACCAACGTAGCCGTAGTGTTTGGTATTCGGATAAGCACCGTACCAAAAATTCCCATTGTGTACGAATATTGTGGAAGATATTGATTGCTAAGTAGTACAGTTCGTTGGCAGCCAATTCTGAATGATTGCCAGCCCCATAGATGGAAGTATATCTCTATCGAGTGGAGAAGATTTATACCGCATACTGGGAAATCTGAGGAACATCATCGGCTTAGTCACAATGCGGATGATAGTGTTTGTTGCGTGGCCGTGAAAGACTCTCGTTGAAGAGGACCGAAAAATAAGAAGACGACAGCTGCAAAAGACACTACAGAATTGAATTTCGCACTGGCTAACTCGGTCAGCACCAAACCAACACGAATGGAGCTCCAGAAAAACGGAATAGCAAGTCAGACTGGATTTCAAACCACGCATCAATGATGCCATTGCCCCTAACAGGGAAACAGTGTGTCTAAACCCTGAACCGGGACTGCGAAGCAATGGAAGAAAGTATTTTGGTTGTATAAGGCTTCTTTCACACTGTTTCCAAACACTGGCCGAGTTTAAGTCCCACCAGTGGGCGTTCGGGGGAGGGGGGGGGGGGGAATTCGTTGCTGCTATTGGTGGCCATATCGTCATATTCCACGAGTCCCGTGTGTATTCTGCAAACTCGTATTACTGCCAAGGGTTATTTGGCAATATTGACTGAGCAGGTCCATCCCATGGTAATGTTATTGTTCCTCATTAGTGATGCTGTGTTCTAATCCGACAGGTTCTCTGTTCACAGAGCTCGAATCGTCCAGGACTGGTTTTGTCACCATGAGGATGAATTATCACATCTTCCGTGGCCACCGCATTCACCAGATTTCAGTATTATTGAGCTTTTGTGGTCATCGTCGGAGAGAAGGATGCGTGATCGCTATCTATCTCCATCATCGTTTCTTGAACTTGCCACTATCTTGCAGGAGGAATGTTATGAGATTCCCTTAAAACCCATACAGGACCTATAGTTATCCATTTACAGACTACTGGACGCTGCTTTGTATGCTAACGGGTTCCCTAAACGTAATGTGTCTAGCTTCTGGTGGTTCCATATATTTGTGTACCACCTGCAGAAGCATGCAGTAGACTCTATGCGAGGGTGAGATTTTCTGCATGGTGTGTTTCTGGGGTTGAAATTTTAATGGAAAGCACTTGAAATACCTACACAGTGCTAAGCGCTTCCTTAGTTAGGTTAAACGAAATTTGCGTTATATGGCCAGCATTGGAGATTTCCATAGCGAGTTTCTAACATATTGTGTAGTGGCGTAAAAGTTGAAGTGACAGCATTGTCAGTAACTAGGGCGAAAGAAACGGTACTGACAGGAGGATTAGAATCAAAACTTGAAAACTACTACACTTATATGGGCAAAACTATTTGTATTACTCGATATGAATTAACGTAATGGACTTTCCAGCTAGCTACGATCTATAAAAAAACAATAGTCTTAGCCGAAAGAAACTGGCGCTTTATATTTGTAGAAGAAGCCAAACGTTTCAGAGTGAAGTCCTCAGTGTCTTTAAAGTACTACAGTTTCAGAGTTTACATTACATTTTTTTACAGTTACTACTTTATATCTAAAACTTCATCTATTGAATAAAAGGAGTTGTCATTCGTAAATTCTGTTAACTTGTTTTTAAATGTTGTTCTCTCAGACTTTTAATGCTATTTTTCAAATGACGAAAGATTTTTTATGGTAGCATAATTCATCGCTTTCTGTGCTTTCTAGTGTTGAAGCTCTGCACTTCACTGTTAATTTTTTACTAGGATGGGTTATTGATAACAAATTTCAAAAGTGAATATATGTATTTACTATTAAAAACGGTCCTGATCACAATTTATTCACTAAATAAATTGTGATCAAGACTTTTTTTTACTAGTAAATGTTTCTAACATATTGATCACTGTCACTCCCATAATGTATTCAAAAGTAATGAATATATGTATTGTGAAGGTAATGTGAATATTACGAGTTCCTCAAATAAATGTCGGCAAGGTGATCTTGGGTGGGCTCCTGCCATTATTCTGATACACACTTTCATGCAATGAATTCTTTTCCCCTTAATGATGAATTACCCCAAAATATGATGCCATATGAAAGCAGTGAATGAAAATAGGCATAGTACGCTAATTTACTGCTATGTTTATCACCAAGGTTCGCAATAACCCCGACAGCGTAAGTAGCTGAACCTAACCGTTTCAGCAGATCATCAATGTGTTTCCTACAAATCAATTTCTCATCAATGCACACATTCAGAAATTACTAATATTTTGCCTTAGCAACAGGCTTCTGTTAAAAGCCTATATTTATCAATGGTGTTATGCTATTTACTCTACAGAATTGTATGTACTGTTTTTCCACAAAACTTAATGAGAGTCCATTTCCAGAGAACCACTTAATGACTTTCTGGAGGACATTATTTACAGTTTCCTCATCTGATTCTTGTTTTTTGGGTAAGACTAATAATATCTGTATCATCAGCAAAAAGAACTAGCTTTGCATCTTCATGAATATGCAGAGGCAAGTCATTAATATATATTAAGAACAATAAGGGACCCAAGACAAAACCCTGTGAGACACAATTCTTGATACTTCCCCAGTTAGAGGAATCTACTGATTTTTGCAGACTGTATGTAGTATTAATTTCGACCTCCTGCGTTCTTCCTGTTAAATATGAACTAAACCATTTGTGCACTGTACCACTCATACCACAATACTTAAGCTTATCTAGAAGAATTTCATGATTCACACAGTCGAAATCCTTTGATAGATCACAAAATATTCCAATGGGTGATGTTCTGTTACTCAGAGCATTTAATATTTGGTTAGTGAAAGCATATAGGACTTTCTGTTGAAAATCTTTTCTGAAAACCAAATTTACATTTTATTAGTACGTCATTTTTATGAATATGAGATACTACTCTTCAAAAAATTGATAAAGCTGTCCGAAGTGAGATTGGGTGGTAGTTGTTAGCATCAGACTTATCCCCTTTTTTATGCAGTGGCTTAACAATAGTGTATTATTGTCTATCTTTAAAATGCCAGGTTTCAGTGAGCTACTACATGTGTGGCTGAGAATCCAATTTATCGGTTGGGTACAACCTTCTAGTACTATGCAAGTGCCATCAATTCAATGTGAGCTTTTACTTTTGAGTAAATCTATTATTTTCCTAATTTCAGTAGGAGAGGTTAGCTGAATTCTGTTTTATCAAATTGCGTAGGTATTGTTTCTTTCATATAATGTCTTGCATTTTCTAATGACTAGCTGGATCCTACATCCTCTTTTTTTTTCCTTGGTCATCAGTCTGCTGACTGGTTTGATGCGGCCCGCCACGAATTCCTTTCCTGTGCTAACCTCTTCATCTCAGAGTATCACTTGCAACCTACGTCCTCAATTACTTGCTTGACGTATCCCAATCTCTGTCTTCCTTTACAGTTTTTGCCCTCTACTGCTCCCTCTAGTACCATGGAAGTCATGTCTTAGCAGATGTCCTATCATCCTGTCCCTTCTCCTTATCAGTGTTTTCCACATATTCCTTTCTTCTCCGATTCTGCGTAGAACCTCCTCATTCCTTACCTTATCAGTCCACCTAATTTTCAACATTCGTCTATAGCACCACATCTCAAATGCTTCGATTCTCTTCTGTTCCGGTTTTCCCACAGTCCATGTTTCACTACCATACAATGCTGCACTCCAGACATACATCCTCAGAAATTTCTTCCTCAAATTAAGACCGGTATTTGATATTGGTAGACTTCTCTTGGCTAGAAATGCCTTTTTTGCCATAGCGAGTCTGCTTTTGATGTCCTCCTTGCTCCGTCTGTCATTGGTTATTTTACTGCCTAGGTAGCAGAATTCCTTAACTTCATTGACTTCGTGACCATCAATCCTGATGTTAAGTTTCTCGCTGTTCTCATTTCTACTACTTCTCATTACTTCGTCTTTCTCCGATTTACTCTCAAACCATACTGTGTACTCATTAGACTGTTCATTCCGTTCAGCAGATCATTTAATTCTTCTTCACTTTCACTCAGGATAGCAATGTCAACAGCGAATCGTATCATTGATATACTTTCACTTTGTATTTTAATTCCATTCCTGAACCTTTCTTTTATTTCCATCATTGTTTCCTCGATGTACAGATTGAAGAGTAGGGGCGAAAGGCTACAGCATTGTCTTACACCCTTCTTAATACGAGCACTTCGTTCTTGATCGTCCACTCTTATTATTCCCTCTTGGTTGTTGTACATATTGTATATGACCCGTCTCTCCCTTTAGCTTACCCCTATTTTCTTCAGAATCTCGAACAGCTTGCACCATTTTATATTGTCGAACGCTTTTTCCAAGTCGACAAATCCTATGAACGTGTCTTGATTTTTCTTTAGCCTTCCATTATTAGCCGTAACGTCAGAATTGCCTCTCTCGTGCCTTTACTTTTCCTAAAGCCAAACTGATCGTCACCTAGCGCATTCTTAATTTTCTTTTCCATTCTTCTGTATATTATTCTTGTAAGCAGCTTCGATGCATGAGCTGTTAAGTTGATTGTGCAATAATTCTCGATCTTGTCACCCCTTGCCATCTTCGGAATTGGGTGGATGAAGCTTTTCCGAAAGTCAGATGGTATGTCGCCAGACTCATATATTATGCACACCAACGTGAATAGTAGTTTTGTTGCCACTTCCCCTAATGATTTTAGAAATTCTGATGGAATGTTATCTATCCCCTCTGCCTTATTTGACCGTAAGTCCTCCAAAGCTCTTTTAAATTCCGATTCTAATACTGGATCCCCTATCTCTTCTAAATCGACTCCTGTTTCTTCTTCTATCACATCAGACAAATCTTCACCCTCGTAGAGGCTTTCAATGTATTGTTTCCACCTATCTGCTCTCTCCTCTGCATTTAAAGTGGAATTCCCGTTGCACTCTTAATATTACCACCGTTGCTTTTAATGTCACCAAAGGTTGTTTTGACTTTCCTGTATGCTGAGTCTGTCCTTCCGACAATCATATCTTTTTCGATGTCTTCACATTTTTCCTGCAGCCATTTCGTCTTATCTTCCCTGCACTTCCTATTTATTTCATTCCTCAGCGACTTGTATTTCTGTATTCCTGATTTTCCCGGAACATGTTTGTACTTCCTCCTTTCATCAATCAACTGAAGTATTTCTTCTGTTACCCATGGTTTCTTCGCAGCTACCTTCTTTGTACCTATGTTTTCCTTCCCAACTTCTGTGATGGCCCTTTTTAGAGATGTCCATTCCTCTTCAACTGTGCTGTCTAATGCGCTATTCCTTATTGCTGTATCTATAGCGTTAGAGAACTTCAAACGTATCTCGTCATTCCTTAGATCTTCCGTATGCCACTTCTTTCCGTATTGATTCTTCCTGACTAATGTCTTGAACTTCAGCCTACTCTTCATCACTACTATATTGTGATCTGAGTCTATATCTGCTCCTGGGTACGCCTTACAATCCAGTATCTGATTTCGGAATCTCTGTCTGACCATGATGTAATCTAATTGAAATCTTCCCGTATCTCCCGGTCTTTTCCAAGTATACCTCCTCCTCTTGTGAGTTTTGAACAGGGTATTCGCTATTACTAGCTGAAACTTGTTACAGAACTCAATTAGTCTTTCTCCTCTTTCATTCCTTGTCCCAAGCCCATATTCTCCTGTAACGTTTTCTTCTACTGCTTCCCCTACAACTGCATTCCAGTCGCCCTGTTATACCATTTTCTGCTGCTGTTGATATTATCCGATACTCATCTGACCAGAAATTCTTGTCTTCCTTTCACTTCACTTCACTGACCCCTACTATATCTAGATTGAGCCTTTGCATTTCCCTTTTCAGATTTTCTAGTTTCCCTACCACGTTGAAGCTTCTGACATTCCACGCCCCGACTCGTAGAACATTATCCTTTCGTTGATTATTCAATCTTTTTCTCATGATAACCTCCCCCTTGGCAGTCCCTTCCCGGAGATCCGAATGGGGGACTATTCCGGAATCTTTTGCCAATGGAGAGATCATCATGACACTTCTTCAACTACAGGCTACATGTCCTGTGAATACACGTTACGTGTCTTTAATGCAGTGGTTTCCATTGCCTTCTGCATCCTCATGTCGTTGATCATTGCTGATACTTCCGCCTTTAGGGGCAGTTTCCCACCCCTAGGACAAGAGAGTGCCCAGAACCTCTATCCGCTCCTCCACCCTCTTTGACAAGGCCGTTGGCAGAATGAGGCTGACTTTTTATGACGGAAGTCTTCGGCCACCAATGCTGATTACTTATCAAAATTTAGGCAGTGGCGGGGATCGAACCCGGGACCGAATACGTTTTTGATTATGAACCAAAGGCGCTACCCCTTGACCACTTTTTTTTTTTAGACGCTACCCCCCCACCCTCTCTCTTTTTTTTTGGGACCATTGCTTTAGCGGGCAAGTGCTCTACCAACTTTTTTTTAATTTTTTTTTAGGAAGGGAAAATAAACATGGGCTCCGATTTGTAATGAAAATAGAATGAACATTGTATTTATGAGTTCTAGGCTGCCGTTGCGCAATATAAGAAAAGAAAGGAAATGTCTTCTTGAGGTGCACAAAAGACTATCACATCATTGTCGAAAGGAAAGTTGCTCTGCTGCTCTGCGAGAGAAGGAAAATGTTGAGAGGAAAATGGGAAAGAAAAAAAAATGCCTTCTGAATTGGTGAGCATCTGAATAGTATCTTAAAATTCCGGCAAGAAATAAAGTCCCAGGAAGCAAATAGGATTCATACATACAGGCAACTGGCAACCTCTACTATCCAAATATTGTATTTGAAGCATTTAACCGTTAATTATGATTTTCAGCATATTTCCAAATATCCTCCTGTAGTCACAACGTTAGCTTATTTTAAAGTGTTCAATTTCTATGTAAGAATAATAGTCTAGAAAAGTAGCATGCCTATTCTGCATAATAAACGATGTTGTGTGGCCCATGATCCACGTTGTAGCGTTGTTTTTTGCTCGTGGATACCTCAGTTTTTGTGGCTTAGTAATCTCTAAAAGTTCTACACCACTGGGCGTCGTACGGTCTATCACTGACAATCGTTGACGAAGAAATGTTGTAATTTCTTCTGTATGTCCGCAAGTGAACCTATGAAGGAGCGTATCGACTCTTCCGCATGCGTCACAGTTGGGCGTTGGTTGAAGGGCTTTTTTATGTAGCTTTTCATTCGTTGCTACTTTATCGTTGACTGTGAGATACCAGTCTGCTATGACGCGTGATGGTAACATGTCGTTGTGCACATTCCGCCATATTATACTCCAATGTGTATGTGGATATTTTTCTTCGAGACGATTCCTGTGGTTTGTTGTCATGAGAAGGTCATAAAGCTTCTTGTTCGCCAGGCTTCCGGTATCGACGATGTTGTGTCAAATGTAGCTCATTTCCATATAGTATAGTCGCACATGTCGGTAAGAAAGAGGAATGCCGGCGATATTAACGGGTGGGTCCAAGCTATGAGGTTTCCACCGCTGAATGAGGTTTCTGATGAGACTGGTCCTCCGGGTACGAAACTCCTTCCTGATGCGATTTAGGAGCAGGGTGACACATTTTTTGTGTACTTTAATGAAGTTAAGGCCACCTTTGGACTAAGGTAAGGTTAAGGTATCGAACTGAACTTTGAAAATATGCCCCCTAAAAATAAACCAACATAACGCTTGTTGTATACTCTTGGCTAGGTGGTCGGAGATGGGAAGAATTTTCGCCAAACAATTCATCTTGCTCGTAATGGCGATCTCGATGGTCTTAACTTTCTGTACTATGTTCAAGTCACGGTCGGAGTGAAGCATCAAAGCAGCACGTAATTTATTAAGCATGTGTGACCAGTTCTTCGTCAGGAATTTGTCTGGTTTGGCTTCAAAAGTAACACCGAGGGTTGTGTGAGAATCCTTTACCTTGCACCAGGTAACATGGGATATGTCTCCGATACCGCCACCGATTTGCAAAACTGTGGTTTTAGTTCTATTGAGTATTGCTCCTGAAAGAAATGTGAATGGTTGTAGAAGAGTTGCTGCTGACAGAAGTTGTTGCGATGATGACACAGTTACGCATATATCGTCAGCATACGCAATGCATGGGATAGTGACAGACTCGACGCTAAGCCCGATCCCGCTATGCACTAAGTTGTTCAGGAGCGGCTCTACTGCAATGGCGTACAAAATCAATGAGAGAGGACATCCTTGGCAGATGGACTGCTCGATGGAGACTTCTTTTGTAAAATGGCCATTAATGAGAATCCGTGAAGAGGCGTTTGTAGTAAGTTTGCGAATTAATTCTATAAGATGAGGTCCAAATCCTAGTTTCTTCATGCTTTGAAAGAGGAAATCATGACGTACACGGTCATAAGCCTTCTCAAAATCTAGAAAGATCAGAGCGCCCTGTTCTTTAGTTTCAGCATATGAACAGATGATATCCCTCAAATCACAGGCAGCTGAGATTGCACTTCGACCTTGCACTGCACTGTACTGGTAACTGCCTAAAACCTTGTACATAACGGTTTGCATCCTTAGCTTAATCGATCTGGTGATGATTTTGAAGTCGGCATTCAGGAGTGTGATGGGTCGCATGTTTTCGACCTTCCTGCTGTTCCCTTTTTTCGGTAAGGGCAGGATGATACCTTCTGTAAATGCCTTGGGTATGACTTCCAGGTGCCAGAGTTCATTCGCTATCTCGAGGAGTGTCGGACCGAGGACGTTCCAGTATCGCTGGTAAAACTCAGCGCTGAGACCATCAGGTCCTGGTGATTTCCCTTTCTTTGCACTGTGAACCGCCAGTCGGATTTCGTCCTGTGTGAAAACAGATTCCAACTTTGCATTATCCTGTTGTGACAAGCGACAGCTCAAGGTCCTAAGAAAATCCTCGCACGAGTGTTCATCAACGAGTTGCTTCTTGTAAAGTTGACTATAATAGTCGTAGATGTCACGTTGCTTCGTGATGGCATTCTCAGCGTCATCAACGACGGCTTCAATCAACATGGCTTTACACCGTTTCGTCGTTCTCAGGATGTGATACAGAGAGGCCCGTTCTTCGGCGGCAACGTCCTTAGGGTGGGCTCGCACGATGATGCCATGCATTCGTTGGCGTTGTATCGCCGTGATTTTCGCTTTATATCGTTTGATCTTTACGTCGATGTCTCGAGAAGGATTGTTAGTGCGACTGTACAGTTCTCTCAAACAGCGATAATAAAATTCAATAGTCTGTTTCTGCCAAAAGCTTTTTTGTCGGGCGTAGCTCATGACGGTCAGGCGTAATTTAGGCTTAGCACACTGAATCCACCACTGTAGAACGCTAGCGTAACGACGTCGGTGCCGCTGGAGCTGTTGCCACGTTAAGTTCACCTCCTCTCCAAGTTTGGCATCCTGCAGAAGGCTGACATTCAATTTCCAGTAGCCCTTCCCGCGGCAAATTCGCTGGCGGTGTAGGTTGAGGTAACACTGATATGCACAATGGTCGGAGATATTGACAGGAGCTATGTCACAGTTCACAGTGTGTCGCTGGAGGGCATCGGACACATAGATCCTATCCAGCCGACTGGCAGAATGACTGGTTACGAAGGTGTACGCTACCCGTTCACCGTGCAGTTGTTCCCATGTATCGTGAAGACGCATGCCATGAATTAAATGTTCAAGTTCGATACATCTGTTCGTGTTAGGAGTTTGGTCTCTGTCGTTGAGCACACAATTGAAGTCACCACCAAGGATGAGATGTTCACGATAACCGCTAAGAAGAATGGGAACCTCGGTTTCATAAAATTTTGAACGATCTCTCTTATGAGTGCTACCTGAGGGGGCGTACACGTTAACAATCTGCACACCATTCACTCGAAGAGAAATGCCACGACCACTGGGCAGCCACTGCACATCCGTAAAGGGTATACCGTCGCGCAAAAGGATGGCAGTGCCTACAGCATCCTGAAGATTGATGTTATCAATAAGAACGTAACCGGGCACTTCTAAGACTGTGACTACCTCCTGTAGGAGGGCAATGTCAACGCTGGTACCATACAAGAAATCATTTAGCGAACGGAGTTTCACCGCACTTTGAATTCTATTGACGTTAAGTGTGGTAATGTTGTAGGTTTGGCTGTCACCCATGATGGTTCAGAGGACAATGAGCTGTGAGTTTCGCATCGTCCTTCTCTCCGGCTTTGAACCAAACTCGTTGTTAACGTTTGGAGTACGAAACGAAATGTCAAAACCAATAAAGGGTCAGGGAGGGGAAGGTCGCAGCGCGATGGTCATGCGCGAGAGCAGCTACTGCTGCATCTCCTCGTTCTGCTGCCACCACGGCTCATTGCTGTCGGGGTGCTGCGCGGTGCGCGCGCCGCCCTGCCCGCCACCGCCGCTTGAGTCTGTCAACGTGGTCGCATCCGCCTGGCCACCACGCAGGGCTGCGACTGACGTCAGCGAGTTCCTGCGAGATCGCTGCTGCAGCTGCTCGCTGCTCTGCTCGCTCTTCCTCTTGGCCGTTACGGTGCTCTGATCCCTTTCAGCGCTCAGTAGTGCCTTCAGGTGTTTGGTTTGTTCACGAATGCGTTAAGAAGATTGAGGTTCAGTCTCGCTGCCACTTTCTGACATGTGTACGGGTCCTAAATCATTCGACTTTTCCTCTTTGCTACTATTCCCTTTGCTTCTCCTTCGGCGGCCTTTCTTCGTGTCTGCTACAGTCTCTACCGATAGGGGTGGTGCAGGCAAACTGATCTGCACCCGCTCCTGTATCTCACACGGCTTAGTTTCAGAGGTGGCTGGCGCATCGTTGGTATCCAGCGGTAACTGCCCCGATGAGGATGACGGTGCCGAATCGACGTCCGTCCTACCGCGAATGTCCTTGGCACTGCATTCCACCCGAACTGGCACCTCCGCCTCGCTGACATGTTCCGGCTGCCGGGGTGGTGGTACAGTCCCCGCGACCACCTCACTCAATAGTGGTACTAGCTTTTCACTACCGTCTGCAGGACGTTCCCGTGGAAGTTGAAATGGACGTCGACGTGTACAGTTCATCCGCAGATGTTCAGTTGAATGGCAGATCGAACAGGTAGGGGGTTGACCAATGTAAGTTACCTGTGCACGACAGCCGCCAATGGCAACATACGAAGGTATATGCTTTTTCAAGTCTACACGTACACTGCGCACCCCGCTGTTAACTTGGTAGCGATAGGCACTCGACCATTTTTCATTTGTAACTGACAAAACAGCGCCGTACAGTGACAGAGAACGTACAATCAGATCATTAGGGCACTCAGGTGGCACATCAAATACCCTGACGGTTCTTACTCCGTATCCCGAAGGCACGATTTGGACATTACTAATACTGCCATCATTATGACGGAATGGTCTCACACCAACATGCTCCTCAACGAATTTCTCGTAAGTGTCACTCGAAATAAATTTGATAAATAACGAGTAGTGCACAAAGTCCAACTGGAATGTGTCGACTATATCTTCAGGCAATTTCAAATCCTCAAAGATCCACTCATGAATTTCAAACGCCGTCGGTCGCAAGGCAGCGCGATCGAAAACACACTGAACGCTGTTCGCTCTGTTAATTGTCGACATCTTACTTACATCAGTTATACAGAAACAAACGTTAACAGCGCTCGCACACGCTGCTCAGCTCTCCACCTCAGCACTGCTCGCGACGTAAACACTGGCCCGCGCTACCGCCCGTCACCGCGCGATGTGCACTGGCCGAGTGCCGGAACACGACTAGCACGGGTACCTACATTCTCTACATCAGTTAAAATGATTATTAAAAATGTTTTCTACTTCTGACTCTTTGTTAACTAACTTTTCGTTGAGTTTGATAGAAATAGCCTTCCTGTGCACTTGGTTGCCCTGACTACAATTTAAAAATATTCAAAATTCCTTTAATTTTATATCAGATGTGTAATCTCAGACATAATGCACATACTTATGGACATTTTTATAACTTTTCTTAATACAGTGTTGTAGTTTTTATAATGTTTCACTATTTCTTTATCATTACTCCTTCTAGCTACGAGATACATCTCCATTTTCTGTTTACAAGATGTTTTTATCCATTTAGTAACTCATGGCTTTTTAGATGGTTTTTTACAATTACATTTCAGTGTTTTCGTACGCCAACTTGTCAAATATACACACAAAAGTATCATGAAATAGGTTAAATTGTAAATTAGAATCAGGTTTCCTGTGCACCTCATCCCAGTCTAACAGTTTCAATATTTCCCTAAAATTTTCAATTCTTAAATCGTTCGCTCAACGCACTATTTTGGAGGATTGTTTCGCATTACTGTAAGGAGCTATGTCACATACCGTAACTAGCTGTGTATCATGAGCAGAACCAACATTATTAAGAGGAAAAGTTTCTATGTGATTATATTTATCTTGGCATATATAAACATTATCAATGAATATGCTGCTCTCCTGTACCACCCAAGCAGAAAAATCAACAACTGGTGTCGAACTGAGAGAACCAAGTAATACTTTAAGGTCAAGCTTTCTATCGGACTCTTTCAGAAAATCTACTTTGAAATGTCCACAAACAATAATTTGCTTCCCTCCGTCTGACAGATGGCAGAACAAAGAATCCTAACTTTTCAAAAATAGCCGAAAATTTCCCAATGGGGATGTATATGTGGCTTCAGTTATAAAATATCATTGTTTAGTGTAAGCTCACACGCACATGCTTCTATATGTTGCTCTACACAATTTTTTTTTAATTTCTAAATTTTTCACACTATAACGGATTTTAATATATATGCCAACTCCTCTCTCCATAGTGTCTCTAATTACATGTTCCAAAGCTTATATCCACCTACCTTTAACTATTCCATATCTGTGACTATATGATGTTCAGATAGGCATAGTACATCTGTTCCATCATCAGTGGCTAAGTCTTCCAAACAAAGAAGAAGCTTATCTACTTTGTTTTATAATTCTCTGATATTCTGAAGCAATATACCAACATTATTTTTCACTGCACTTTTATGAGAATCTTGTGACATACTAACATTATTTTCCACTGTAATTTTATGGAAGTCTTGTGAATTTTAACATATCTAGTACCCACCTCTCTGAGCTTCTCATTAAGCTTAATTTCATTCAATATTGAAACATTGGACATTGATCTTAGCCTAAAAACGAGATACTCCTACGAGCTTCAGAACCACCCTCCCCCCTTAAAGATTTTGCTATCATCCCAGCCAGTTTACCCTTAACTGTCCTACTGAAATGCAGGTCATGTCTTGCGGCGTCCTACCAACCAATACCATCAACAGGAACTAGACCTTTGCCTGACTAAGTAACTGTCTGAAGCAGGTGATATAGCTCCATATTGATCCTCCTGACAGAACTGTTCAGTTGAGGCCCATCATACAATATGCAATCAGGAGTCAAGCCTATATTTGAATGGTTCGTTGCAGATGCTATTTTTACCAGGTCACATTCAGTATTGTAGCCCTGATCGGTGTCAATAGTATTTCCCGCTCCACCCGCTACCACAACATGATCCTGTATTGTAAAAACCTTGCAGAGTGATCCTACATCCTCTATCACTTGGCTAAGACGTGCACTGGGCTTGAAAAAACTTCTGACCTGGTACCTGTCATCAAATTTTGTCCTGAAAGATCTGGCCCTCACCTCTTCCATAGCTACTACCTAACATCAGAACTTTTCTCCTACTTTCTCCTTTTTTTGGAACTGTTGGTTTCCTGGTGAGAGTCTGTTGAGTGCTGACTACACTTACATCTACGTGAACATCTACGTGGAGATAACATCGTGGACCTACTGATAACAAACAGACCCAAACTTTTCGACTCTGTAAGTGCAGAACAGGGAATCAGTGATCATAAGGCCGTTGCAGCATCCCTGAATATGGAAGTTAATAGGAATATAAAAAACGGGAGGAAGGTTTATCTGTTTAGCAGACTACCTAACAGATCAAAACGAAAATTTCTGTTCCGACACTGACAATGTTGAGTGTTTATAGTAAAAGTTCAAGGCAACCGTAAAATGCGTTTTAGACAGGTACGTGCCGAATAAAACTGTGAGGGACGGGAAAAACCCATCGTGGTTCAACAACAAAGGAAACTACTGCGAAAGCAAAGAGAGCTTCACTCCAAGTTTAAGCGCAGCCAAAACCTCTCAGAAAAACAGAAGCTAAACGATGTCAAAGTTAGCGTAAGGAGGGCTATGCGGTGAAGCGTTCAGTGAATTCGAAAGTAAAATTCTATGTATCGACTTGACAGAAAATCCTAGGATGTTCTGGTCTTACGTTAAATCAGTAAGTGGTTCGAAACAGCATATCCAGGCACTCCGGGATGATGATGGCATTGAAACAGAGGGTGACACGCGTAAAGCTGAAATACTAAACACCTTTTTCCAAAGCTGTTTCACAGAGGAAGACCGCACTGCAGTTCCTTCTCTAAATCCTCGGACAAAAGAAAAAATGGCTGACATCGAAATAAGTGCCCAAGGAATAGAAAATCAACTGAAATCATTCAACAGAGGAAAGTCCACTGGACCTGACGGGATACCAATTCGATTCTACACAGAGTACGCGAAAGAACTTGCCCCCCTTTTAACAGCCGTGTACCGCAAGTCTTTAGAGGAACGGAAGGTACCAAATGATTGGAAAAGAGCACAGGTAGTCCCAGTCTTCAAGAAGGGTCGTCGAGCAGATGTGCAAAACTATAGACCTATATCTCTGACGTCGATCTGTTGTAGAATTTTAGAACATGTTTTTTGCTCGCGTATCATGTCGTTTATGGAAACCCAGAATCTACTATGTAGGAATCAACATGGATTCCGGAAACAGCAATCGTGTGAGACCCACCTTGCTTTATTTGTTCATGAGACCCAGAAAATATTAGATACAGGCTCCCAGGTAGAGGCTATTTGCCCTGACTACCGGAAGGCGTTCGATACAGTTCCGCACTGTCGCCTGATAAACAAGGTAAGTACGGAATATCAGACCAGCTGTGTGTCTGGATTGAAGAGTTTTTAGCAAACAGAACACAGCATGTTGTTATCAATGGAGAGACGTGTACAGACGTTAAAGTAACCCCTGGCGTGCCACAGGGGAGTTTTATGGGACCATTGCTTTTCAAAATATATATAAATGACCTAGTAGATAGTGTCGGAAGTTCCATGCGGCTTTTCGCGGATGATGCTGTAGTATACAGAGAAGTTGCAGCATTAGAAAATTGTATCGAAATGCAGGAAGATCTGCAGCGGATAGGCACTTGTAGCAGGGAGTGGCAACTGACCCTTAACATAGACAAATGTAATGTACTGCGAATACATAGCAAGAAGGAGCCTTTATTGAATGATTATATGATAGCGGAACGAACACTGGTAGCAGTTACTTCTGTAAAATATCTGGGAGTATGCGTACGGAACGATTTGAAGTGGAATGATCATATAAAATTAATTGTTGGTAAGGTGAGTACCAGGTTGAGATTCATTGGGAGAGTCCTTAGAAAATGTAGTCCATCAACAAAGGAGGTGGCTTAGAAAACACTCGTTCGACCTATACTTCAGTATTGCTCCTCAGTGTGGGATCTGTACCGGGTCGGGTTGACAGAGGAGATAGAGAAGATCCAAAGAAGAGCGGCTCGTTTCGTCACAGGGTTATTTGGTAAGCGTGATAGTGTTACGGAGATGTTTAGCAAACTCAAGTGGCAGACTCTGCAAGAGAGGCGCTCTGCATCGCGGTTTAGCTTGCTGTCCAGGTTTCGAGAGGGTGCGTTTCTGGATGTGGTATCGAATATATTGCTTCCCCCTACTTATACCTCCAGAGTAAAATCACGAATGTAAAATTAGAGATATTCGAGCGTGCACAGAGGCTTTCTGACAGTCGTTCTTCCCGCGAACCATAAGCGAATAGAACAGGAAAGGGAGGTAATGACAGTGGCACGTAAAGTGCCCTGCACCACACACCGTTGGGTGGCTTGCGGAATATAAATGTAGATGTAGATGTAGAACCTCTTCTTTAGTTAACTGAGGTAGCAAGGCCAATTTACTGTGTGTACCAATGATGAGACTGTCAGATACTGTTCCCTTTCTGTGGCTCTGTTCCTTGCTACCTTTGCCCACGTGTCTTCGCCCTTCTACGCCCTTATCCTCATCAGTTCCTCTATAGCACTATCCAGGACAGCCTTAAGGGCTCTAATCTTCCATTTCTGTTCATCGATTTTCCTATCCCTAGAACATACTCTACAATACCATGGAAGAGACCCATTTACTTCCCCAATTCCCATGCCACTACATTCCCCCCAATGTAACCATCTGTCACAACAACAACATAGAATCCCAGAAGTAACATTCCTCGGCAGCTCAAACATGTTTGTTTACAATATTTTTACAAAATTTATCTAGGCAATAAAAGTAATGTTCGATTCACTAGAGATCACAAGAGTCACTAAAGTTATGTGGAACACTAATATACGTGTATACTATTAATACAGTAATGTAATGCTATTAAAGTAAAGTTAGAACTCATAACTTGTGCCCCCGAAAAATACGCCTAAGCACGCATTTGAGCAATATGAATTTTACACATTTTGAAAGGAGAAAAAAGATAGAACTTAAAACCTTTAATTGCCCAAATAGGTACGGCACTACTGCACTGAAGAGCCAAAGAAACTAATACACCTGCCTAATGTCGTGTACGACCCCCGCGACCACGCAGAAGTGCCGCAACACGAAGTGGCATGGACTCGACTAATGTCTGAAGTAGTCCTGGAGGGAACTAACATCATGAATCAAGTAGGACTGATGATAAATCCGTAAGAGTACAATGGGGTGGGCATCTCTTCTGAACAGTATGTTGCAAAGCATCCCAGATATACTCAAAAATGTTCATGTCTGTGGAGTTTGGTGGCCAGCGAAAGTGTTTAAACTCAGAAAACTCTTCCTGGTGCAACTCTGTAGCAATTTCGGGCACGTGGGGTGTCGCACTGCCCTGTTACGTCGGAATGAACAATGGACATGAATGGATGCAAATTATCAGACAGGATGCTTACGTACGTCTCAAATTTCACAGTCATATATAGACGCACCAGGGGTCCCATATCACTCCAACTGCACACGCCCCATACCATTACATTGCCTCCGCCAGCTTGAACAGTCTCCTGCTGATATGCAGGATCCGTGGATTCATGATGTGGTCTACATACCTGTACACGTCGATCTGCTCGATACAATTTTAAACGAGACTCGTCCGAACAGAAAACATGTTTCCAGTCATCAGAAGTCAAATGTCGGTCTTGACGAGCTCAGGCGAGGCGTAAATCTTTGTGTCGTGCAGTTGTCAATGGTACACGAGTGGCTCTTCGGCTCTGAAAGCCCATGTCGATGAAGTTTCGTTGAATGGTTCGCATGCTGACACTTGTCTGTGACCCAGCGTTAAAACCTGCAGCAATGTGGGTGAAACTCCTGTCACACTGAATGATTCTCTTCAGTCATCGTTGGTCCCGTTCTTGTAGAATCTTTTTCCGGGCCCAACAATGTCGGAGATTTGATGTTTTAATTGATTCCTGATATTTACGTTGCACTCGTGAAACGGTCGTACGGGAAACTCCCCACTTCATCGCTATCTCAGAGATGGTGTGCCTCAAATGGCTGTGAGCACTATGGGACTTAACATCTGTGGTCATCAGTCCCCTAGAACTTAGACCTACTTAAACCTAACTAACCTAAGGACATCACACACATCCACGCCCGAGGCAGGATTCGAACCTGCGACCGTAGCAGTCCCGCGATTCCGGACTGAGCGCCTGAACCGCGAGACCAACGCGGCCGGCATGGTGTGCCTCATCGCTAGTGCGCCGACTATAATACTACGTTCAAACTCACTTAAATCTTGAGAAACTGCCTTTGTAGCAGCAGTAATCGATATAACAACTGCTACAGATACTTGTTGTCTTATATAGGCGTTGCCAATGACAGCGCTGTATTCTGCCTGTTGACGTATCTCTGTATTGGAATATGCATAGTTATACCAGTTTCTTTGGCGCTAGAGTGTAAATATGTGTGTAATAAAAATAATCTAAGTTATTCATTTAATACTTATGCAAACGTCTTAAATTTATATGCAAACCTACATCTAAAGTATGCAGAAACCGACCCTTGGGTTATGTTTTGTTTGTGCGAGATATACTTTGAAACGAGTGAAAACATCAATATGAAATAGACTCTAATTAACTTCCTTACAGCGAAATATTATTTAATTGACAGTTATTATAAAGTTAACAACTTATCTTCACGAGCTTGATATTCAAGTGTGGGTGGTCTGCGCCAGGGGTCACTGAATAATGTGTGATTTTTTCCCTTGATTTTTCTGAAATGCAGATCTCCAGTTCACAAATTTGCGCTGAGTGAGGTGGGAAAACTCAATATATTAGTCAACTGCGTGACGGTTAGTAGGGAAGAGGCCTACTCACATTATGTAGAATTCATATGCTTTCCATAGTGTGCCAGCCTAGTCCGCTCTAACTAGCTATGACATCACGAATGTTGTGCAACACCTTAAAAGTAAAGTAAATGATCTGAAAAGTTAATAGCAAGTCAGGAGTGATGCTAAAATAATAAAGTGTTTGTTTCAGTTTAGTAACTTTAGTTTTCGAAATTTGGACCTTTTTGGGCGTAAAAATCACTGGCGCAACAGGAAGAAGCTAGAAACTTAAAAATTTATATTAAGATTCCTTTTTCATGGTAATTTAATGGACACAGTATACTGGGTCTCACAAAGTAATATTTTGGTTGAAGTTCATGATTTTCTGTTTTGTGTCCTAAAATTACAGAAGCAAGATAGATTAAGTAAGTGATTAGATAAAGCTAGGATGTTTAGATTTAGGTAGAATGGGGATACGCTATAATAACACAGATGTGACAAGTTTCCAAAAGGTAGCTATAAAACTGTAGCTGTAGTGTCTCTCCAAAGGGCAAGTTCAGAGCTCATCGATTGCGTGCAGAGCAACTAAAATACACTCCTGAAAATGGAAAAAAGAACACATTGACACCGGTGTGTCAGACCCACCATACTTGCTACGGACACTGCGAGAGGGCTGTACAAGCAATGACCACACGCACGGAACAGCGGACACACCAGGAACCGCGGTGTTGGCCGTCGAATGGCGCTAGCTGCGCAGCATTTGTGCACCGCCGCCGCCAGTGTCAGCCAGTTTGCCGAGGCATACGGAGCTCCATCGCAGTCTTTAACACTGGTATCATGCCGCGACAGCGTGGACGTGAACCGTATGTGCAGTTGACGGACTTTGAGCGAGGGCGTATAGTGGGCATGCGGGAGGCCGGGTGGACGTACCGCCGAATTGCTCAACACGTGGGGCGTGAGGTCTCCACAGTACATCGATGTTGTCGCCAGTGGTCGGCGGAAGGTGCACGTGCCCGTCGACCTGGGACCGGACCGCAGCGACGCACGGATGCACGCCAAGACCGTAGGATCCTACGCAGTGCCGCAGGGGACCGCACCGCCACTTCCCAGCAAATTAGGGACACTGTTGCTTCTGGGGTATCGGCGAGGACCATTCGCAACCGTCTGCATGAAGCTGGGCTACGGTCCCGCACACCGTTAGGCCGTCTTCCGCTCACGCCCCAACATCGTGCAGCCCGCCTCCAGTGGTGTCGCGACAGGCGTGAATGGAGGGACGAATGGAGACGTGTCGTCTTCAGCGATGAGAGTCGCTTCTGCCTTGGTGCCAATGATGGTCGTATGCGTGTTTGGCGCCGTGCAGGTGAGCGCCACAATCAGGACTGCATGCGACTGAGGCAGACGGGGCCAACACCCGGCATCATGGTGTGGGGAGCGATCTGCTACACTGGCCGTACACCTCTGGTGATCGTCGAGGGGACACTGAATAGTGCACGGTACATCCAAACCGTCATCGAACCCATCGTTCTACCATTCCTAGACCGGTAAGGGAACTTGCTGTTCCAACAGGACAATGCACGTCCGCATGTATCCCGTGCCACCCAACGTGCTCTAGAAGGTGTAAGTCAACTACCCTGGCCAGCAAGATCTCCGGATCTGTCCCCCATTGAGCATGTTTGGGACTGGATGAAGCGTCGTCTCACGCGGTCTGCACGTCCAGCACGAACGCTGGTCCAACTGAGGTGCCAGGTGGAAATGGCATGGCAAGCCGTTCCACAGGACTACATCCAGCATGTCTACGATCGTCTCCATGGGAGAATAGCAGCCTGCATTGCTGCGAAAGGTGGATATACACTGTACTAGTGCCGACATTGTGCATGCTCTGTTGCCTGTGTCTATGTGCCTATGGTTCTGTCAGTGTGATCATGTGATGTATCTGACCCCAGGAATGTGTGAATAAAGTTTCCCCTTCCTGGGACAATGAATTCACGGTGTTCTTATTTCAATTTCCAGGAGAGTATATTGAATGTTCTCGGAAATTCCGATATTTCATAAACAAGTAAGTTCAGGGGACTTCGAGAACTCATAAATATTAATCCGTAGATATCTGCAGGCAGTAGAGATCAAACCGTGACCGGAACAGCACCACGCACCGGCTTTAGCCATTAAGCCTTGGCGGACGATACTCGGCATTCGGCATTGCTTCACAGCTTCGCAAAACAGCCGCCTGTTGTTTCGGTCCGCACTACAACTTACTGGGCCTGGAACTAGTCAGTGGTCTTTCGTATGGTGGCGCTTCTAGATTCCCACGTCCTGATCGCAATTGTCACTGTGACATTCAAACGGTGTTAACTCCATCGATGTATCTCCATTGTCGGGCAGGTCTCCATGTATCTTTGTACTACTTACCTCCGTCAATAAGTTGCATTATTGGTTAGGTCTTCATGTAATGGAAGTTGCTAATATGGATCTACCCACCAGGACTACGGGAGGGTTTCATACGAAGGGCATGGAAGAAGTATCTGCGATTTTGACTCCTAGGAAGTAAAGTCGTCATTTTCGATATCGTAGGGGTTGCCTTTCAAGCGACATGAGTCAGGACAAGCTGGCACCATAAGAATCTTTCTAATAGTCCAACCTTCCAGTATGAGACAATTTAATAAGTCTACCGATCAGTTTTCGGCGTTTTAACTTTCACGGTTCTTTTGCTACGTGCCATTACGTGAGCCAGCTTCCTTGTATCTTCATCCCTGGTGATTACTTGTTTGATTTAATAATCCTGAGCATTGTAATGTTTCAACGGAAACCTAGAATTCATTAGTGTTTCAACTTCACGATCGTGGACAAGTAAAAATGTCATGAAATCTGTACGGTCTTACATTTTTTAGTTATATGCTAATTGTACGGCACGTAGAGTGAACGTACATTGGAATTATATCCAGCGACATCGAATGTACACGTTGTGTGCGACCAACAGACTGCGGGTGGTAGGCAGTTATTATCCTGTGGATGAAGGTGCATCTCTAAATTATTTATACCATCGTCTTAGACATTGAAATATTTTGAAAATCGAAGATCATTTACACACGATGCTCAGTGCTTAAAAATGATGTCTCAAATGACTTTTAAGTCTCAGTTGATCTGATGATGGAGCATCGTGAAAGCATTGCAATACCGTTTTCGAATGCCGGGAAAGCATTCCAATCCTATTGGGTCAAAGTTTCTTTTGTTGCATCTCTACCCAGCAGACTTCTGTGACTGTCTTAGGAAAAGACGTCGTAGGAAGGTTGCCACAAGATACCTCACTAGTAGGTGTTTTTGCACAAAAAGATGTATTTAACAATCTAACTTTGCGTAAGTCGCTGCCTGGGGCTTCTGGGAGGAGAAGGTGTGACACTGTTAAAGTACCACCAGGAACGTTTAGTTGCTGGTACGCGGAAAAAATGGAGTAATGATGTCTTGGTTGCTCAACGGTCAGGCCTGACACCCGATTTAGAGGGCAAAACCACTACTATTTCAGAAGCGATAGCAGATCAGCCATGCGTGTGCTGGGTGAATCTCTTAAAACGTGCACCGAAACTAATACGGAAATGAAAACTGCTGTGGGTTTTCACAGAATGGATTCGTAGTCAGGGGCTCGTAATGTTGCGAATAGATAGATGGCAATAATACTTATAAAGTGTATTTTTGTGCAAATATACACTTTTTAAAATGGAAAAATACCTTTCTACGTTAACAAACTACAAGCAGGGTAAAACAGAACCTCAGTGGTGTTTGTTACTGGATTTTGGTGCTAGTCGTTTACGAGATATCGCATTGTGAAAAGTTCCGAAAAGACACTTGTAACTTGAACAAGACCTGTGATAGCACACACTACAGAGCAGCACAAGTGTATACACTTGTTATGTGGATTCTGACCTGTAACGAGACAACTGACCATCAGAGGTTGTGTTAAAAATGACCAACGGCAGCGCAATACATGCTTCCAGTCTGGTACGTAGCGGCAGCAACACGAATGCTAGCATTTCACCGGAGACGTCCAAGCACAATGCAGTAACGCCGTTGCATATCATCGAGTGTAGCTGGTATTTCCTTGCAGATAGCGTATTTCGGCTTTCCTAATAGAAAACGTCTACAAGGGTCAAATCCAGGGAACGAGCCGACCAAGGTACAGGTCCTTTGGGCAGAATCCAGCGATTTTTAAACAATTCGTGAAGAGACGCTGCAGTACTTCGTACAGTATGGGCTGAACAGCCATCATGTTTGTAACACAGGTTCCTCTTAGTCTGTAGAGGAACGTCTTCTAGCATTCGAGAAAAATGGTCTGTTAAGATGCTGCGATACTTGAGCGCGTCCAATATTCCATCTATGATAAACGGGCCTATGAGCTGATGGTTTACTATCTCACACCATAAATTTACACTCCATGGACGCCGACGTTCCACCTGGCGAAACCAACGGGGATTGTCAAAAGGCCAGTAGTGCATGTTTCAGTGGTTTAACTGTCCATTATAGGTAAATGTGGCTTCATCATTAAACAAGATACATGATACATCCGCAGTATCTTGTTCTAATGCCCACGTACAGAAGTTATCACTATTCTCAAAGTCGTTCTCATGCAGCTCTTGATGTAAAGAGATGTAATAGGGATGGAACCTATGTCGATGGAGAATACTTAGGACACTATCCTGACTCATGCCACTTCCTCGCGTGATTTCGCGGAGGCTAACGTGCGGATCAACTGCAACAGTAGCAAGAACATTAGTTCTCCCCTTTTCTGTGGTCACTTATTTCTTCCCGTCGTCACTTGTTTCCTTCTGTTACCTTGTCTGAGAGTTACACTGCAAATTTCACGTCACTGGTTGAAAAAGTTGGTAAGGAATTGCCAAGATCGTTGACGTCTATTGGGATATCTTTCCGCATACACCGAACAATAACGAACTGCATTCTCTCTAGACTCTCCATACTTCTTGAGCATGTCGGCTTTTCCTGCAATGGTAAATTCCACGGCCCACTCACGACCTACTTCTTAATCTGTCATACACTAACTGACTAGCAAGTCGCAATGCACTTAAGGAACGCACAAGCACGCTGTAAGCAAACATAACAACATCGCATCTAAGAAACTGGTGTGGAAACTTTTCAAAATACGATATATCGTAAACTACTGTCACTATAATCCTGCAACAAACACCACTGACAGTCTAGTTTACACTACTTTTAGTTTCTGTTTTAAATGGAACAATGACTATTGGTATTAAGAGAGTGTATGTTTGCTCAAAAATACACTTTATAATTATTATTACAATCTGCTGACTGGCTAAAAATACGGGCTCCTGACTACCGCACATCAATGGCAATTTGTATTTCTGCAATATTTGTGTTTCAGTTTTTAGGTGATTCACCCTATATATCGACACCAGGTTCTCTCACAACCTACTAGCCGGCCGCGGTGGTCTAGCGGTTCTAGGCTCTCAGTCCGGAACCGCGCGACTGCTACGGTCGCAGGTTCGAATCCTACCTCGGGCATGGATGTGTGTGATGTCCTTAGGTTAGTTAGGTTTAAGTAGTTCTAAGTTCTATGGGACTGATGACCACAGATGTTAAGTCCCATAACGGTCAGAGCCATTTGAACCATCTCACAACCTACTGTTTGGACTGTCTCACACTAATTGACTAGCAAGTCGTACTGCACTCAACGAACACAAACTACGCAGGTTGAATGGCACAAAAAAGTGCTGATGGGGATACTTTTCAAAAGCTAAAGAGCTCCCTCTAGAGTCCTGCAACAAATGTCACTGACATTCTGATTTACCCTTCTTTTAGTTTGTTAATGTAAACACACATTGTTCCACTTAAAAAAGCGTCTGTTTGCACAACAATACACTTTTTAAATATTATGACAGTTTGTGTATTGGTTAACAACACGTACCCTGACTAGACATCTGTAGCAGTTTCCATTTCCAAAATATATGCGGTGCCACTTTTAGGTGATTTATCCGTATACCGCGAAATTTAGACGTGCTGTGTCAGTCACCACAAGCCATGAGGGGAAGCCCACGCGCGTCTAAAACCCAAGTTGAGTCAGCTAGCTGCACCGCCATACTGTCAGCACAAGCTGCAGGCAGTTGCCCGTGCTATGTCTCAACGCAGCCGACTTAATACCTTCCCACCGGTGGGCCACCTAGTGGGTGAATATCTGCTATTGCCCGCCTTCCCTGGTGGACCGCGGTTGGAGCCCAGACCATCTAGCCGCCCAGCCATCAATAACATGAGCGGGCGAAAGCTGTCACTGTTGATCGCTCGCCGCCGGCGCCCCTGTGGGAAAACGCCACGCGCTGTCTGTACGAAGGGCTGTTGCTGACAACAGCATGCTTCGGCCGGCCGAGGTCATCCCGTAACATTGAGGGCACTGATCGCCTTCTAATACCATTACCTCTGTGTACTTTACTTTGAAATAAAAAGATTACTTGACAATACTGTTTTCATGCTGGATCATCGGCCAGCAACAGAATCGCACCACTGCCACCCCGCCAATAGTGGTGACCTGGTGCCTCACTATCCATTACAGCGGTCACCCACTGGCCACTAAATTATTATAGAATGTTCCACTTAGTAATCTGTATTCCCTTTTGACATATTTTTCCTTTCTCTATGGCTTCTAAGGTTCTCAGTAATGTTAGATCTTCCGTTTGTTCCACTGCCAAGTTCAACAGTGTAGTATTGTCTGGGATAAACCACAGCTATAATGATTCTCCAAATCAAGGTTGCTCAGCTTTTGATGCATGAGATCTACTACGTGCAATTTAGTTCATTTACAGATCTACCGACTTAAAAATTCATAATGGTTTTAGTACAAAACACCGTAGTCCCATTTAAAAACATTTTAATTACACAAATCACATAAAAGATAATTTCCTCTCCATCAAAAGTTGGAGACCTACTACCCAATTTTCATGATTTTACAAATGTGAAAAAATTCATATATACTTCATCATAAATGTTGACAGAAGATTAGTGACATACTTCGCTTAACTTATCATTGGCAAGTTTATGATAATCTAGTGAATAATTTTTCTGAGCCAACCATAAACGGTTTGAAAAATCTGGATCAGTCAATATCTTTCTACATTTGGGTTTCACAGTGTTTATCGTTCAAAAAACTGTCTCGCATAAATAAGTTGTTCCAAAACCGGCAAAATGTATGATTTCACTTTTACAAAGTTAGGGTAGGTTTTTAACCTCACTAGTATACAAAAGCTATCTTCATTATCTTCTGACTTTAAAGAAGCGTCTTTTCGAAAATCGAATTATTTCCTCTTCAATTTCATTGTCACTACAAGAGAAAAGCGTAGTTATTTCACTTGAAATATCTTCCACGGCAAATTTAAAGCAGAGTTATGAAAGCTAGAATATGTTCCATTGCCTTGACATGTAGATATCGGTTTTCAAGCTCTGTCATCAGTACTGTCACCTTGGCTTTCTATGCAGATTCTTCATTCCATAATGTTTGTTGATCCGACAGATCTAACTGCATTTGAGGAAAGGGTCTCACGTTTGTTTCCTGTAACCGTGTGACCCAAAGTTGAGGTTTTTGCATGAAACACTTTATAAAAGACATCTGTTATGACTATTTTGTATTTTCCCTTGAAGTTCATTACCTAACTCATTGAGTTTAACTGTCATATCAGTTACTAACGCCAGATCCAACAACCAGCTCAAATTACGCAGTTGTGAGTAATCTTCCTCTCTCTGAAACATACAACATTTTATCGTTGCAAATATTTCCTAAATCTGTTTGGAACCCTGCCTCTACTCAGCCATCGAGCCTTGGTGTGCAGTAACACGTCTGCCTACTGCCTATCCAATTTTTCTAATAGTACTCCAAACATTCTTCTCAATACTGATAGTGAACAAATTGAATTCACGATTTTGTGACAATACATCCTTCTCAATACTGATTGCAAGCAAACTGAATTCACGATTTTGTGACAATCCTCATAGCGTGTGCCATTTTCAAAATATGTCCACAAATCACGGTGCACGAAACAATTATGCATAAAAAGTGATTTAAGGTGTGCCGCAGGGGAGCGTCATAGGACCGTTGCTACTCACAATATACATAAATGACCTTCTGGATGACACCGGAAGTTCACTGAGCCTTTTTGCAGATGATGCTGTGGTGTATTGAGAGGTTGTAACAATGGAAAATTGTACTGAAATGCAGGGGGATCTGCAGCGAATTGACGCATGGTGCACGGAATGGCAATTGAATCTCAATGTAGACAAGTGTAATATGCTGCGAATACATAGAAAGATAGATCCCTTATCATTTAGCTACAAAATAGCAGGTCAGCAACTGGAAGCAGTTAATTCCATAAATTATCAGGGAGTACGCATTAGGAGTGATTTAAAATGGAATGATCATATAAAGTTGATCGTCTTTAAAGCAGATGTCAGTCTGATATTCATTGGAAGAATCCTAAGGAACTGCAATACGAAAACAAAGGAAGTAGGTTACAGTACGCTTGTTCGCCCACTGCTTGAATACTGCTCAGCAGCGTGGGATCCGTATCAGATAGGGTTGATAGAAGAGATGGAGAAGATCCTACGAACAGCAACGCGCTTCGTTACAGGATCATTTAGTAATCGCAAAAGCGTTACGGAGATGATAGATAAACTCCAGTGGAAGACTCTGCGGGAGAGACGCTCAGTAGCTCGGTAAGGGGCTTTTGTTAAAGTTTCGAGAACATACCTTCACCGAAGAGTCAAGCGGCATATTGCTCCCTCCTACGTATATCTCGGGAAGAGACCATGAGGATGAAATCAGAGAGATTAGAGCCCACACAGAAGCATACCGACAATCCTCCTTTCCACGAACAATACGAGACTGGAATAGAAGGGCGAACCGATAGAGGTACTAAGAGTACCCTCCACCACACTCCGTCAGGTGGCTTGCGGAGTATGGATGTAGATGTAGATGTAGAAAGAAAGGCACGAAAGAGTCACCGTTCACAGACAAGGTAAGAAATCCTTTGTGTTTGCCTACCATAGAAGGCGCTCCGCCAGTAGCAACAGATTCACGTTCCAGAAAAAGCAAATCATATTCCGAAAGGAAGAATCTGAATGTGTTGTAGAAACGTTTTCTTCGTGTAATGTCTTTCAAAATTAACATTGTAAGCAAGACATCTTTTACACTGAAGTACGAAAATACCAATTTTACAAAAATCGTAACTTGAGGTGAATCGACTACATCTATTGATTCGTCTAACTGCAATCAGAAACACAAGCAGAATTGCAAATCTGTTAGCAGATGACATTGTATATTTTTCACCATTAATACCGCTTTTCTTGTTATGATAGATGTTGACAGAGGCATGTTTCTGATAGTTAACATTATCTGCTTTTTTTTTTAAATATGGAAAACAAGACCGCACTAGCTGCGAGAAAGCCATCGTCAAATGGTTTTGCACATTTCATCAGTACTTTTGCTACAGGAAATGATGCTATTTTTGATGTAAGACATTTTCGTAAAGGCCTTACAAAAAACGACAGCCATGACTACAATTTATTGTAAGATTATAACGTTTCTTCTTTCTCAAGTTACTACCAACAGCTGTTCATTTGAAGTATTTGTGAACTGTCCTAAAATAGCGTTTAATATTTCTCTTTCTAGTTATGGCTAAAGTAGCTTTACATGTCAATCACATACAACTATTTTGATGTATTCTAACAGAAAACTGTCCTTCCTACTCATAATGGAAGCGATATATTTTCCTTTGTTTAGCTGCACTCATTGTTGACAAACACGTGACTAAGTGAGAACTATAACCTGGTGCGTGGGCTCCTTAGTTCTGATCCTTAGCACTCGGCCGCAGTCGGGAGACATCACCACGCCGAAATTGCTTGGGGATAATCGTTGTCATCTATACAGCATACTATTCGTCGATGTTGACTGAGACGTGCTGTCGCTGTGGTGCGTTTTTTCGTGCTATTTTGATCGCGGTTGTTTTCGAAATGAGTGAAGAGACGGATGTTTGATATGGTAGTACAAACAAAAATCTCAGTTTCGGTGACTCAAAGTATTTAACTTTTCATTGTTATTACGTGGTAGCTCACCTACTGGAAGTGAAGCTTCCTTCCCCCCCCCCCCCACCCCCCCCCCCCCAACCCCCACCACGCGCACACCAACACATCGCAAAATCGCATTGCACAGAAAACCCTGAGCGGTCTCCCCGCTCACCACAACGCCCTCTAACAATACGCGCCAGTTTACAGTTCCTAAGTACTAACTTCACCATGCATGAGGAAAGACGGTTGCTTGGCGTTAACGTTACAGGCGGTAAAATGCAGACGGAAACGAAAGAGACGGACCGAATACTGCCAGATTTACGTACTACAAATACCGTCCGAAACAGTCATCGTAAACAAACTGGTATTTTGCAAAAAAACACGTCGATCGACCTGTCGGTCGTGATCGACGGGTTGAGCAACCCTGCTGCAAAGGATTTCGCGAAAGACAGACAGCACCCTTATGTTTGCGGCCGTTTTTGAATACCACTATGATGCCGAATTCCGGACGTTTAGGTGCCATCTCGCCATTCGTCTTCATGCATTCGTTAGTCTTGTCAGCCAGCTTAGAATGGTGGTCTGTCACATCAGTAGATAGTTGGCTATGTAAATGTTGCCGGTACTTGTTGGCTGCCTAAACAGCAAGCCACGTTAATTGACTCACACAGCAATTTTTATCGGATTTCGAGATTACTTTGGAGGTGTAAGCAGTCAGTCTTTCAGTGACTTCCTGGATTTGCACTACAACAGCTAGCACAAATGAGTGGTTCCGTCTAGGAATTCCTGTCGAAGTCCCAGAACTGCTGAAGAAGTCAATGACCCTTTATGGACACAGCTCCAACAAAAATTATATAGTCCCTACAACAGTTGTCGTAGTGCCGTGACATGTAGCTGAAAATCTTTGTAAAGGGTCTGTAGTGGAAGCACATTACAAAGTAGCTCCCACTTCACGCATGTGCTAAGATATTGGGGAAAAATTATCTTTCTTACTTTACCTCGATCAAGAAATACTCTGTTCCCATTAAGTAGCATAATTAACCACCCCAAGATTTTTATTTCTCTGGCAATAAACAGCCACATTCTCCAGCTAGCAAAGACATTTACGATGGCGAAGGAGGTTGTCCATCATTCATTCAGTGGTGGCTATAGCGTTTCCAGAGCAAACAGCGTAAATCTTAACTCATAGAATACAGCAGATAATATGAAAATAGTCTTTTACTGATCAGCCTCGATTTCCAGTAGTCAAATCAGTCAGCATATCCATACTGAAGAAATGCTTAATTTTGTTCCAAAACTCTCTATGTAAATGTGTATATATCCGATTTTTGAGATCCTGTAATTGACGCACAAGCTGAATAAGGACTACAATGCAGGACTATGGACTCTGGACTTTCTGACGGTTGAATGTTGTCATTTCAAACTATCTTCTCCAGTTCCTTCTGAACTATCCGTCCTCCAGTTGAAAACACCTTGCATTAGCACTGACTGGTGGAGGGATGATCCCCAGTGTTGATATTGTATTTCGCATTGGTTGTCCGGTGTACCTTGTCTTCTCTCGTAACTTGAATGTGACACAGAAGGACCACAGTCGTCGATGTTGCCTCTTGGTCTAGTCGGCACCTGTTGGTGGCTGTACAGCAGATTCCTTTGATGGGTGGTCTTTAATGTTACTGCAGCATTGCTCTACGTCTATGGCACTGAGATGACTTAGCTGCCTGCCGCTGTGGCCGAGCGGTTCTAGATGCTTCAGTCCGGAACCGCGCTGCTGCTACGGTCGCAGGTTCGAATCCTGCTCCGGGCATGGATGGGTGTGATGTCCTTAGGTTAGTTAAGTTTAAGTAGTTCTAAGTCTATGGGACTGATGACCTCATACGTTATGTCCCATAGTTCGTACAGCCATTTGAACCATTTTTGACCTACCTGGAATCGTTCGGCTATACCTATACACATACACTTGGAGGCGAGTTGTAGTTGCTCATGGCATGTCTCAGAGGTCTCCTTGGCTACTTGCGAAGGTTATGATCATCGCTGATATATGAAATTCTTTGGTGAGGCTGAGCTCCATTTCGCACTAGGCATAGTCTAACCCAACGTCCATATTTCTGGCTATAGCTCGTCTCGGTAATGACAGCAGAATAAGTGTGTCTTCAAATGTTGAAAATCGCCCAGGGAAATTCTTGTTGCATGGACGTGTGCAAGTAGCCTTGACCATCTGGAGATTCGGTGTTCTGCTGTCTACAATCTCTTGTAATCTGCTCAAGAAGTTTCCTCATACAATAACAGTGTGAGTGCAAGATGTAAAACAACAAGTTCAAAGGGTTGTGTTCTATGATTGATCATTCTCCTCACAACTCAGGTTCCCGTCTCCTGAACTTAATTTCTATTTGCAACTTTCAGAACAACAGTCCCTGTAATCTAACAATGAACTTCTCATCTTGTGACCATAAGCATCCGGAAACACAGAAAATGAGCCCTCGAGTGTCCAGACAGAACAGTCGTCGATAAAGACCTCGATGTTACTTCCAGACATCTTGGCAACTGCCGTTCGTGGAGGATTTTCATCTGCAGCAGCCTTACATTAGTTTTCCTGATTTCATTGACTGGACGAGCTGCTAATACTTCTGAACTGCGATGGAGATCCCAACGGTAAAACAGTGGTTTTGTTCTGGCGTAACCACAAGCGCCGGAGCGAAGATCAAGAACGGAATAGAAGAGAAGGCGGTGAAGCGACATCGGCCAGTGGTGCGATGAATAGGACAGCACCACGACAGGAGCGGCCTCTGCAAGAGGAGAATATAACAGCCGCTCCTGCCAGACTCGGCCGCTCAGTATCAGCTCAGTAGTCATAGAGTATTAGGACAGAATACGGACAGGCCTAGCAGAGAACGCTCCGATAGCAGTTATTAGTGACTCACAACCTGTGTGTCAAACTTGCATGAACATTGTATATAGCAAAGGACTCGGATTTATGTTACATGTCGCCCATCGCTTGCGACACCATTGTAAAACCAAAGTAAGTGTTGCCAATCTGCTTTGTTGAAATAAAACTACTTGTGTTATTTGCTTGAATTGTAGTATAGCATTCCAATAACGTAGCATCCCTTAGGCACCCTGTACGAGACGAGTAGGCAGAACCCCACATTTGTCGGTGAGTATCCGCCGACTCCAGTGCCCGACGGCCCCGATTTTTTTTTTTTTTTTTTGTGCTGGCGCCTTAATTCTCTTTTATCTTTACGTTGCAGTGGTGCTAATTTGTTTTAATAGTTTCTTGTCGTTTTTGCTAACTCGTGTTTTCAGGTGAGCGTTGCTGAAATTTTCTTTACTTGTGTTCTAATTTTGCTTGCTTGCCTTGTTTGTTTTATGCATTTGTCTCTTCCAAAATTCCCATGCCCCCCTGTCCCTCGCTCTGCTCAGGAGCCACAGCCGCAAGCGTTAGATGCCACATGGCTAATGCAGATGATTCAATTCCAGACGCAGCAGATTTCTGCAATACTCAACACCGTGCAGCAGCTAGTAGCCAACGCTACGTGCCTGGCGGAACAAGCGCCACTTAACAGTAGCACCTACTGCTCTACCGCCTTTTAGACAGTTTGGTGAACGAGAAGAGGAATGGCTCGAGTGGTTGTCGCAGTACGAAGCCCACGTCATCGCGAACAATGTACCAAGTACGGTAAAACTTCCCTATCTATTATCAATGGTAGGAAGTGCAGTTTGAGACTTACCGAAAAGTTACATCCTAACGCCACTCTCAGTGAACTTATTTATGACCAAGTAATCGCTTCCCTAACTAACTATTATGACAAACAAGTGAATGTGTTAGCAGCTATGTTTCAATTCTTTAATTGCAAAAAACGGTCAGAACAAACTTATCGCGAGTGGATAGCTCATTTGCAGGGCATGACAAGGAAATGCAAATTCAAATGTGCTTGCATTGCTTTAAATTCAGATATTATATTGCGTGACGCGATCGTGTACAATGTACCTGATGCCAAACTCAGAGAATAGATTATGAAACAGTCCGATCTATCATTTCAGCAGATAGTGCAAATACTAGATCAGTACGATTCCGGTTCCTTGTGGGCTCATACATTTGAGCAGCCAGCTGTTTGCCAGGTTGAGTCACTTGTTTGGGATCGCCCATTCCGCACCGGCGGCTTGTTCTAGTCACGCCGAATAAACAACGTTCCACTCTGCACAAGCAGTTCGCTAAACAGACCGCTACACAGGCGAACACAATGAAGCCTTGCCCTAGGTGTTGCGGTACAAACGCCAAGACTGAACCTCCTGACGAGCTCAGCCTCACGCTTGCGGAAGGAAAGGACATGTACAATCCGTATGTTTGCAACAGAACAGACATAATAATTTGGCCCACTCATAAAATTCTCGTCACAAGGCCCATGTCATTAATACAGTATATTCATATCTGCAACAGACAAGCGTGCAGTTTCTTCAGTGATACGTAGTAAAACAAACTTTCTTTTCATTTACTTATTTGTGGGAAATGTGGGAAATTTCAGTTTGACATGGGTGCCTCTGTAACATTGCTAAATCGTCACACATATGAACTGTTATGTTCCCCATGCCTGTCTAAAACTAGCACGCAACTGGTGGATTATAATAGGCATGGCATTTTCATTCTCGGAACATGTACTTCGCCTGCCATTTATAGATTGCACACACGAACAGTGACTTTCAAAGAGCTACAATCATATCAGCTAGTCATTGGGCCAGCCCACTGGTTTTTCTCCCCAAACCTTCAGGTCGCATTTGCCTATGTGTTGACTTTAAGTCTACAGTCAACCCACAAACTGCCAATGATCCTTATCCATTGCCACGCCCAGAGGATCTCATGGACAGATTAGGCGCTGGATGGTACTTTTCAAAAATTGATTTGCTCAACGCATATATTCAAATACTGCTCGACGAATAATCTCAGTCCGCATCTCGTGGTCGTGCGGTAGCGTTCTCGCTTCCCGCGCCCGGGTTCCCGGGTTCGATTCCCGGCGGGGTCAGGGATGACTGGGTGTTGTGTGATGTCCTCAGGTTAGTTAGGTTTAAGTAGTTCTACGTTCTAGGGGACTGATGACCATAGATGCTAAGTCCCATAATGCTCAGAGCCATTTGAACCATTTTTGAAGAATCTCAATAAGTGTGTGTAGTAAATACTCATTTGGGCTTGTTTAAATATCTGCGTTTGCCTTTTGGCAATGCTTCCGCACTCACCATTTTCCAACGGTATTTGGAACAGCTAATTGCACAAGTACCAAACTGTTTTAACTATTTGGACAGTATTGTCGTAGCAGGTCGTACAACTGCAGAACGTATTGCAGATTTACTGGCTTTGTTCCGTGTGTTATCTGATGCAAGACTAAAGTATGGACTGGACCAGTACGTCTTTTTTAAACCTGAGTTACAGCATCTTGTTCATGTCATAAACAGTCAAGATGTACATCCTCTTCAGTCGCATTTGTTAGCCATACGAGATTTGCCAGTTCCCCGCAATGTCAAAGAATTGCAGTCAGTCTTAGGGAAAACGAACCATTACATTCGGTTCATACCGACTGTTGTGCAAGTAGCGGCTGCGTTACATCGACTGCGTCGCATGAATGTCCCCTTTGTTTGCCAAGTAGCTTTTCAAAAAACTTAAAGATGTATTGCTCAGTGATCGATGCTTAGTTCACTTTGATCCTGACAAGACAGTTGTATTGCAAGTTGACTCTATAACAAGTTTCCTTTTGCTGTGCCCATGAACGCGATAACGTCACGTAGGGCAATTCAGCTGTTGTCATCTATTTTTTGCTTAGGAGGTTTACCTGAAGTAATAGTGTCGGACAACGGCACTCAGTTCACGTCAATTGAATTTCAAACAATCTGTGAACGCAATGGTATACAGCATCTAACTACTGCACCATTCCATCCACAGTCAAACTGAGAAGCGGAACGTTTTGTCGGGACCTTCAAGCAGCAGATGGCCAAACTTCACTTCACACACACCAGGGACACCAGCATTACAACTGTTTCTCGTTCGCCGGCCGCGGTGGCCGAGCGGTTCTAGGCGCTTTAGTCCGTAACCGCGTGACTGCTACGGTCGCAGGTTCGAATTCTGCCTCGGGGATGGATGTGTGTGATGTCCTTAGTTTAGTTAGGTTTACGTAGTTCTAAGTTCTAGGGGACTGATGACCTCAGATGTTAAGTCCCATAGTGCTGAGAGCCATTTGAACCATTTTTTCTTTGTCGTTCGCATCCACGACATGGACCATCGCGGGCGGAATTGCTTCACGGCCGCCGCCATAGGACACGGCTCCACCTGCTTCACCCTCCTCAGCATCCGGCGCCGCAGAAAGGCCGCAAGTATCGCTTCGGGCCGCATAATGTCTTTCCAAGGTTTTTAGCCGCAGTAGACGGTGAGTCCGAGGTGAGATCGTCCGTCGACTTGGCGCTTGCATGTATCTTCTTTCAGGTCCAAATGGCTTGCTGCACCGCCATCAAAATCAACTTAGCCTCTGTCATGTACACGATGATCCGTCAGTCTGTATTCCCGCAGATTCACGGACCCAGAGGACAGTGCGGCCACAGCAGCCGCCAGAGGATATCATCACGACACCGCAGGACGACCCCATGGAGACAGAGCCTTTGACTTCTACGCCTCCCCTCGTCCTACCGATGGAGCTGGACTCACCCATACCACAGCAATCGCCGCCTTCTTCATCTGGTTCTTGGCAGCAGGAGGTGGACGTCTACCATCCGGATCGTTTTCCAGGAGACGTTTCCGCCAGAGCATAGGCCGCTTGGCAGTGTACAACCGGAAGCGTGACGTCCCCTGCAGCCACAGCTTCCAGCCCGGCGTTGCTCCCACACTCTTGCCTCCCCGCCGTGGTCGTTCTTCCTTAACGACGACGATCCGTCGCCTTGGGGGAGAGGATTGTTCTGGAGCAACCACAAACGCCGGAACGTAGATAAAGAACGCAAGAGAAGAGATGGCGGTAAAACGATGTCGGCCAGTGGCTCGCTGATTACGACCGCACCACGACAGGAGCGGTCTCTACAAGAGGAGAATATAACAGCCGCTGCTGCCAGCCTCCACCGCTCAGTATCAGCTCAGTATTCACAGAGTATTAGAAAAGTATACGGACAGGCCTAGCAGAGAACGCTACGATAGCAGTTATTGGTGCTCCACAAACTGTTTGTCAACTTTTATGAACATTATATAGTGTAAAGGATGCGGATTTATGCTGCATGTCGCTCATCGCTTGCGACACCATTGTAAAACCATAGTTAAGTATTGTCAATCAGCTTTATTTAAATAAAACTATTAATGTTATTTGCTTGAACTATCGTATAGCATTCCGAGAACGCAGCATCCTTTAGACATCCTATACGCGACGAGTGGGCAGAACCCCACAGTTTTGCCCTGCAGCTTCGTTGTAGGCAGCTGCGGTGGCCTGGCCTGTGTGGAACTGACGTCTTTCAGCGCAAAAGTCATTGAACATTCTTATTCTTCCTCCAAAGCAGCGTCCGACGTGCCCACGAAGACCACAATGGAAACTTATACAGTGTTGCCCTCCGTCCCCCAGCTGTCATCTTTCTGCGCGGCGACGGTCGTGGTCTACGGAGTCTTGTCATGGTCCGCGCGGCTCCCCGCTGTCTGAGGTTCGATTCCTCCCTCGGGCATGGGTGTGTGTGTTGTCCATAGTGTATGTTAGCTTAAGTTAGACTAAGTAGTGTGTAAGCCTAGGGGCCGATGACCTAAGCAGTTTGTTCCCATAAGACCTTACCACAAATTATGCGTGGCGATGGATTTAGCAAGGCAAGCGGTAGTTTCTGTCTCTTCGAGAAGCCTGAATGTCGTCAGACAGTCATGACGAGATACATTGTTCTATACACCATTACTTAATGTTGATTTATCTTGTTGATATCGGTGTGAGTGATCAACCAACTTTTTCAAGAAGAGGGGTTGGACAGACGACGCTGTTACTTCCAGTGTTCAGTTACTCTTTAGCTATGTGGACCTGATGTTATTTATTGCCATTATTTTCTTAATTTACGTTCTAAGCCCATCTCAGCTCTTTAGCTTTCCTCCCTTCTTCTCAAAAGATTGCTAAAATGTAGTACACGTATTTAAGTAAAGGTACACATATCATATCATCGAATCTGCTGTAATTAGAACCATGATAGAATCTCTTTAACTATTTCGTTGGATCATGCCCAGCGTCAAAGCTGGACGCCTAATGTTCATCTGACTTAGTAATGCCTGTGTGTTTACTGGGGATTTCACAATGAGGGCCGTCGCAATGGCTTTTGCATAAGCTTAATAGTGACTCCCGTCACTTTGCTGGAGCAATTCTTCTAGAAGCAAAGAAATCCAGGGGCACCGTGGTAGTTTAGGTGATGTTTCCATAATGAATCTTTCACTCCTGACAGATTAAAACTGTGTGCTGATCTGGAACTCGAAGCTATGATCTTACTGACGGAACTACACAGGAGAGAAAGAAAAGGGCCTCAGTTTGAATCCCTAACAAGTACTCAACTTTAATCTGTCAGGGTATTTTAGTATATCGATAAGACTCTCATACACAGTAGGAAAAGAAAAATATAATTAGCCCTGCCATGAGGTGAATCGAACTTTAACACAGAAATCAGTGCAATACACATCATGTGATGGCACACTTTCCAGTAGTGGCAAACTATTATCACCACATCTGGATTAGGGTAATTATATCCCAACTAGTCTCTGAGGCTACCAGTGCAGACTGTAAGTATGTATATCCCAAAAACCTGAATTAATTTCAAATTTGGCACACAAACACCATACTTCAAGAGTTTCACTACTGTTGGATTTATAGCTTTCTAGGTCCAGTAGGAGTGGAGGTGCAGCGAATATTTTCTTTTTTGTGTTGGAGTAGTATCAGCCAACTTTATGGACTTCATTTGCATGGCAGCCTTTACGCCAGGAGCAAGAACTGATTCTCATGTCACTGAGCTGCAGAAAAGGTGTGTTACTTTGGATGTTATGTTGCATTGGATGATTATGGACCTGCTTTGTCAAGTTCTTCTTTGAGAGATACACATGCGGTTCATGGAAAAGTTGAGATGGGTGGAGGGGGCGATCAACTGCGCGAGGGGCCAGAGTGTATGGACAGAGAGATGGGGCCTGAGTTATGGGACAGAGAGGGAGGAAATACGAGATGGATATGGAAAGAGTATGTAGGAGGTTAATATGGAGAGGTGGGGAAGCAGAAAAGAGTAGGAAGAAGAGGCTGGCGCAGATGGACAGAGAAAGAGGGGGCAGGAGGCGATGGACAGAGAGACAGAGGGACGGGATGACGGACAGAGAGACGAGGGGAAGAGGACATGGAGTGAGGAAGGAGGAGGTAGACATGGAAGAGGGTAGGAGGAGGTGGTCTGGGAGAGTTGGAGGAGATGGACATGGAAAAAGAGAGGAGATGAACATGGAAGAGGGGAGTAGGAGATGAACATAGATTTGGGAGGTGGAGTTGGATAGTTAGATGGAGGAAGGAGAACTCGATGGAAGACTTAAGCTGAGGAGAAAATGGACGTGGGGAAGTGTGATGGATGTCATAGCCGGTTGGGGGGGGGGGGGGGGAGGGGCGGATGGGTATCACGTTGGGGTGAAGGAGATGGTCGCAGGTCTAGTGAGAATAACGGAAAGTTACCCTCCATTCAGAGGCTGTTGCACGCAGCGACTGTTATATTGACATGTAAATAATAGATTTCAGCTATCAGTCGTCTCTTTGAAAGTTTATTGGCAGATATAGATTTCAGCTAGAAACTAGCCATCCTCAGTTCACTATTATTTTACATCACTGCATGTAATGCCTGTTGGTCGGGCTTCATCCACAGTTCATTGAATACTAGTGCACTGAGGATGGCTAGTTCCCAGCTGAAATCTAGATCTGCCAATAAAATTTCAAAAGGACGACTGATAGCTGAAATCTATTATTTACAAGTCAATAACGAGAGGGTTGAGGTGTTGGAAGTGGGAACAGGAGGAGATGGACAGGAAGACAGGGGTGGAAGGGATTAGCAGATGTATGGGGACGTTAGGGAGGGGGGACATGAGAAGAATGGCAGGTGGGGACGGTGATATCTGGAGGAGATTGACAGACAGAAAGAGCGAGAAGGAGTGGACACCAGGCGGAGGGGATGATGGGGATCGACAGAGAGATTGAGGCATAGCAGTTGGATAGATAAAGGAGAGAGGACGAAATAGGCAGAAAGACAGCGTCAATTAGAGTCGGACACAGGAAGGAAGAGGAAGAGATACGTACATATGTGTGCAAAACATATATGCAGGCGAAGCTGTAGGAAAAAGTGTCGGTTACGATAAAGCATTAAATAGTTTCACTAAAAATTATCAGATATTATTATAAGGTATTTGTGATTTTATGCATGTTGCTCAAATGGTTGAAATGACTCTGAGCACTATGGGACTTGACATCTGAGGTCTTCAGTCTCCTAGACTTAGATCTACTTAAACCTAACTAACCTATCGACACCACACACACCCATGCCCGAAGCAGGATTAGAACCTGCGACCAGTAGTAGAAGCGCGGTTCCGGACTGAAGCACCTAGAACCGCTGGGTCACAACGGCCGGCATGCATGTTACGAGGACAGACGAGAGCTTTTAAGTATACAGAGATGATGCCTCGGTATAGGATTATTGTCTCTAAATTTTGCGACTTCAATTTGCTGTAAATTCAAGAATTGATAATGTTCGTCAAAGTGGCGTTTTCCTCTGCAAGGGATCCCCTTGCGCCTTGTTTCAACGGTCAATCGCACATGGATACACCAAGTCAGACAAACGAGTCAACCTTTTGAGGAAGGCACTACTAGTCAAGCTAATTTAACTTTGTAACTTGTCCCAAACTTTGTAAACGAGCACCGTTACGTTGACTATGAAAAGCTGAACCACACAGTTGGCAGTTTTCTCCGATACAGGAGGTATTAAATAAGCACCACAGCCAAGGATCTCCGTCATTCGGAACAGGTTTCTCCAGCAGTCTAGACGCATTCCGTGGCTGGTAAAGTTCGCCTCCAGACCGCGACGTCCTATCGGCTGGTGCTACGTGGGCTTGGTTAACTGAGTGCCACAGGCACCTGTAGTTCGTTGCAGTGTTACCGCTTAGTAGGAAAATCAGTTCTTAATTGCAGTCGCCGCCAGACTATCGACGCCTCCATGCAATCGCTAAGGTAAATTACTTCGATCTACAGCCGTGTGCCTTCGTTACACCGTACCTGTCTTGCTCGCCCTCAGTTACGTGTTCTATTTCTGTCCTTTTGTTACGTGTCCTTTAATAGTTTATATGCCCAGAGTTTCTCGAATGACCGAATATAATTTATCGGTTTTTTAATCTCTATCTCTAATCAAGGTACCTTCGCCAACGATTTCAGTGCATTTTTATCATGTACGAATTCTGTTATTGATGTAAGTGTGGTCATTCCATTTCTTCGGGGTTATTATTTCACTAACGTTGTGCTACACTTTTCTGCCCTCAGTCTATCATCGCTTTGGGTCTATTTCCTTATTATCATGCAGACAAGGTCGAATTATGCCTTTAGTAATATACGAATCTGATGCATTAGGCTCGAGCAGGACAGAAAGGAAAGTAGCGGGTGTCTGTTTCCAACCATACAACTAGAAAACTGATGCCACCTTTTCAGGACCTGTAGTACTACTTGAAAATTAACTCAGAGCGATAAAAGGTATGAAAGACACAAAATATTTTAAAATATAAATTACTGCGGTATCTCCATTACAACAGTTTTTTTTTCGTAGAGAAGCTCTTCACAACAGATAAGCAACCAATTAAATACGTATGTTTCCATTTAATTTATTTAAGACTTAGGTACTTTTATCACGTTCCACGTCATGAAGTTTACCATGAAAATAAACTATAGCACACGTGATTAACTGAAGAAAAGTACATAATTTTTAAAAGGTGGTAACGAGCCCTCGAGAAAATGATCATAATCATGCAACGCTTGACAAAATTTTCTACTGAGCGTTCCGCAAAAGCAACAGAGAATGTGCTGAATATTAAGGCAAATCTAGCAACCACCCCAAAATTATGCTTACTTTGTCGAGCAAACATCGAATAACAACGGGATCTGCACTATACTACGAGTCTTGATCTACGGAGTATAATAACTTTTTCCATAATTTGCACTGTATGCCTCAACAAGAGTTGGAACTCTATTTTGTTGTTCCGAGTCTTCACTGAATGTAAGTCCAGAGTTAAATCAAAAACAACCATATTCACTTTGGTACCTCCCAGAAATATAAACGATTTTTGTCGTTTCAAATTTTATTTAAAGGTTAGACATGCGAGTTGTGGGCTATTGCTAGAAGTTTAACTCATACACAAGAACTAAGTCAGTATTCGACAGTAGTACATAGATTAAACAGCCACATTAATAAAAAAAATTTGATCAAAATCACGATCGTATGGACAGTGCGACCAAGATAAATGTTACCTCGCGTTGTGGAGTACTGAAATAGGCGTTCCATGACGTCTGGTTAATCTATGCTAGAATGCTAAATTATAGCATTTGGACAGTCATCTTGAATGCTGTATGATGTTAATAAATCCGTTATTGAAATATATTAGTTACAATACTGTTTAACTTTTGCCATTAAGTTTCGCTGCAGTATTAACAGTAGTTTCGGGGACTGGATAATTCAGTGCTAGAGTCGAAATATACCACTACCAAAAAAGTTTAATGTACAATCCCAGCCACTCTATAAATTCAAATACAGTGTTATTGTAAGTGATGGCTGACATTTCATCAACTAAATGACAAAAATAGTATGAAATCGTGAGTAGCCAGCTAAACAACCTAAACCTTTACAACGGGTGATTAAGGCTGCAGTATTTGAGGTTAAAAACTTGGATTACTCTCTTTTTCTGCGTTTTTTCTCTCAAAACATGATTGTTATCATGATCATGCACCATAATTTTCTTCATATGCTGTATACATCAAAAAATCAAGACCAAAATATAATACTGAGGCCAAATAAGCGGACGTAATTTGTAGAAATAAAACGTCTTCGGACCAGTCTCCATATTACATATTATCTCTCTCTTTGTGTGGGGATTATGTCCTGAAAGTTTGTCCGTAATCTTTTGTTAAACATTGTATACATACCATTATGATGTTATACATTAAATGACTGTATTTCAGATCGTAATTTTATTTTAGCTATTTATGAATACAATGCACTTGTTAAGTGAGAGAAAATATTATAATGCTCTCTATAAGAACCATTTTTCAATGTTGTGAAAGTTGATGTATCGAGAGGTTTTGCACTCCCTCTCATAGCGGACAGTTCTCATGTGCAGCACGAAAAGAGTTTTCCACTTTCGTTCTCTGTATACGAGTTGTAAAATGGACAGTCTATCAAGCAGTTTAAAGTGGTCGACTGTCCCCGTAGTGTGTTCGCCTCGAACCTCAAAACTAGACGAGACACAATCTTTCGCTCTAGGTACGCATCCCTGTTATATAAGTGATATACTGACTCAGCTAAATGTTGTCGATATTATGCAGCCTGAAGCCGCCGATGAAATTGACAGGAGTGGCCTGAGGTGCTGGTATGGACCGTTTACTTTCTACAACGAGATGGGAAATGTTACCACGACCACAAATCTATCTATGAGATCGAGAACCATGCAGAAAATTGATTGTTAGCAAGGATATCCGACAATTGTCTTCTTGAAGGTGGGGAGAATTTAGTTCTGTTTCAACGGTGACTACAGTTTGAAACGTCCCCTTAGAAAAATTTTACAAGACTGTGCTTAAAGTGGCACACAATACTTTTTTAGCGCAACGCAATCTGACTATCATTAATCCCTACAAGAGAATGGCCCTGACTAACAATAACCTATACGTTTCACAAATCACTTACCTCACAAAAATCTTAGTTGCTCGAACTACTGCAATACAGCGAGCGCTACTACTGCCAGCTAAATAAAAGATTCAAACTACGGAAGGCACTAACTACTGATAGGTATAGTTAGCAAATGAAAGATTTTGATAGAGAACAAACAATGCATTTACCTCAATAGTGTTCAAAAGTCATAATGTATATAGCAGTTCATGACATCCAGTCTTACAAATTTCAAAACTCCGCCATCTCTCTCCCCACATCCACCACTGCTGGCGGCTCACCTCCAACTGCGCAACGCTACGCGCTGTTAACATCCATCTGCCCAACACTACAATGGCAGACAACAATGCAAACTAGCCACAGACTGCGCACAGCACAGCCAGTGATTTTTCATACAGAGGTGATGTTACCTATAAAGAAACCCTAACAACCTACTTACAAGTTATTATTGTGCTCATGTAAAATACAGGTCTGGTGAACGTTACTGTACAATATACTGTACAATGTACTAAAGCAATAGCTATAGTTGGTATTTACCTACGCTTAATAATATACAACCCAAAATGACAGCAGGGATTGGGAACGTGCCCCTACCAAACTGGTTATGTGGTTCTGAAGTCGCAGACGGCTTCTTTTTTCTTCTACTAATGAGAGATAACTCACCGGACACCCTGAATCAACAGGCGCCTTCAGCAAATCCAATGCATGTTGCTGTTGGCCTGCAACGAAAGCAATATTATCACAATAAAGACGCCTGTTGAAGACAGGTATCGGCAAGAAAAAAGAATAATGGCGAAACTAATTGCAGTTCACAATAATGAAGGAATGCTATGAGAGAGGGATCTTCTTGGCGGGTCTGTGTGTGTCTCTTAACTCGGAAAAAAAGGGACATCACGCAAGAGCTACAAGAGTTCCTAATAAGTAATTCGATTTTTGAGACAAAGAATATGAGCTGGCTAATAAGGTGGAAGGAAACAACTAGGAAATATTGTTCATATTATCACAAAAACAGGCCTTTCTAGTGTAGGACGCTTCAATGTGAACTCTGATAAGGGACACTTGCAAGTGCTTGAGTAGGAGTAGCATGGTCCATACGGATGACAACAGACGTGTATACTTTCCGAGAGTAAGCGATCTGCTATTTTATGTTTGTATCTTGTTTGCTCGTTTACTGTGTTTGTGTGTTTATTCGTTTTTATTACTGAAGGCGCTGACTAGGCATCAGAAACGGTGTAAGAATTTAATCTTGAGGGTTGCATACACTATAAATCAAGGCACCGCTGGTTCGTCATAGTTATATGGGCTTCTTTCCTTCCCATTATAGTTGTACGAAGTATGAAGAGTCAAAAAACGGTGGCGTTCCAGTCACTTCCTAATCGTTGACTCGTTCTCTCTTACTCAAGCGTGCTGAGATGAAGCGGGTGCATGATCATGTTGTTGTAAAGTAGTACTGGCAGTGCGCAATGACCGATTTTAGGGATCAGGTGGCCTCTAACGAAGCTGTGTTTTGTGAGACTGTGGAGGATGCAAGATGAAAATTAATTGATGTCATGTATTCAGCTGCAGATGTGCTCCACTAGTGACTGGTACCTGGAGTAGGCTGGGTACTATAGTCCTTGGTTCAGACGAAAAGCACACAAAATTCGACCTGCAAAAGAAATAGTTGTGTTCTTGTTTTTTCTACCTCACCCACGAGAAAACATGTGCTTTTTCAAACCAACACTGGGCACAGATCAACATCACTGATATGTCCCTATGAAGAAAAAGCGTGTTATTTGTGTACTTTCTGATCATGGCAACCTATGTTTATCGGATAACACATAAGTTCTGCAGCTTCCATTCATTTCTATAACTTCGATGAAGACTGGTTTAATTTTATTTTAGTAATTAATCATCATTTAGTGAGTACATTTCATTCTCATGTCTTGTTTTCCTGCACTGAATTAACAGACTCTGGAACACGTTGAAAGTGTCTGTATGTCAACGTTTGTTAGACATTTTCTGCATTGAGATTAAATACTACAATAAATGTACAGCAGTCTTCAAAAAAGCTTTGAACATACAACCGAATTAACAATCCAGAGGAAAAACAGCTTATGCTGCAAGGCGATTGCATCAAAGAACGAAAAGTGCCGAGACATAAGAACGTAACGTAGAGAGTTGTATCTTACGGAGAAGAAATTATATACAGAGGAAGTTTGTAAAGAAAAACTGCAATTACGTACGCACTGCAAACTGTTTCCACTAAGTTGTACCCCTACTGTTCAGTTCATTCTAGTAATAAGGTAATATGCCCTTTTGAGCACGATAATGTGTGTGTTGATGTACAACAACCGCTACAAATCGTACTATTCATGATGTACAACTCCTCATACATCGCCCAAACAATATACAGCCAGTACCTCGTTGTTGAAAGCTATCGATAGCCAAAGCCGAATAGCAAACCCAAGTTGCACAGACACTAGATAGTCTATCGTTGGATGCCATTCATCACCTCAATGGTCAGTCACATGAAAGGATACAACTGATCATTCATATCCCAAGGAGATACAGTCGGTATCAATGTGACTTTCGGGACCCTCTGAAATGGTTCTCATTTTTATTAAGTTTTGCTGCTGTGCATAGCTATCGTGATGTATTAAGTTTTACTTGAAACTCAAGTAATTAGGAACAGAGAAAGAGAGTAAAATTTTTTCTTCCCTCTAAAAAATACGATACCATTGTGCCATTATTAATAAATACGAGAAATATAACATTTCCTTTCCAATCAGGTGTTCAGCTAACTTTTGCCCTATGCCTAGGAACCTGAGAAGAGGAACCTGGTTAGTCACATGGCCAGAAGTTGATGATAAACTAGTTTTAGGAAACAATTATTATTGTCATGTTGAAATGTCTGAATTTCGTTCACGTAATAACTGCTGTTTACATAAGTTATGCAGTGATGTGTAATACAACAACTACTGTGGTACGACGCTTCTAAACTTCATTTACTAGATTAGGGGTGCTGGAGTGACACTTGTGGATCGAAATTTACGCTTATGAGCCAAAATATGAACATTTGAATTCCTCCTAGTGGCGTTACTGGCTCGTGTTGCGATAAGGAAACGCTGAAAGCGGAGAAGAGACGTGTGTGTGTGAAATCTTATGGGACTTAACTGCCAATGTCATCAGTCCCTAAGCTTATATACTACTTAACCTAAATTATCCTAAGGACAAACACACAAACTCATGCCCGAGGTAGGACTCAATCCTCCGCCTGGACCAGCCGCACAGTCCATGACTGCAGCGCCCTAGACCGCTCGGCTAATCCCGCCTGGCGAGAAGAGACGACTGGGCAGTTATTACAGTGAGGATACGGGCCGCAAATGGGAAAAAGCTTGGGGGAGCGCAAATTTTTATGGTTCGGTTACGAGAATCTCAGAATTTGCGAAGCTTGTTGGCTATTCGCCTAGTACTGTCGTGAACATCAATGAAAAGTGGTTGAAGAGCCCTAAAACCGCGAGTACACGACAAGATAATGGGCGTCCTTGCCACACCGTAGAACGTGGATGGTGGAGGTTCGTCAGATCCGGAAAGCGACATATGCCGCTATCTGTGGCAGATCTGTCGACAGAGTATAACGCTGGTGCATGCAACAATTGTGAGCGCAGATTCTTGAGTATGGGCTCTGCAGCAGGCGACCACTACTGTTCGTATTACTACGTTGACCCAATGACATCACCAATTACGACTGCAATGAGAACGGGATCACTGATATTGAACCGTGGATCAATGGAAAAGTGTCGTCTGGTCGGACAAGTCTTGTTTTGTCACAAAAATCGAGACTCCTGTCCGAATACTCCATCATTCCGGTGAATGCACGCCAGTGGAGACAGTATGAGACTATGTGGAACGTTCACCTGGACTCCCATTATATGTGTGGTAGTAAAACCACAGATGTGGAATACGTGACATTAATTGAGACCACCTCTGTTCCTTCATGCTTAATGCTTGCCCAACATCAATGACATCTTCCAGCAGAATAACTGTCACAATGCAAGATAGAACTGTATTGTTTCCGTAAGTGGAACAAAACGCTCTTAAGCACATGGTCTTAATGTTTTGGCTCGCCTCGGGTTCCTGGGTTCGATTCCCAGCGGGGTCAGGGATTTTCTCTGCCTCGTGATGGCTGGGTGTTGTGTGATGTCCTTAGGTTAGTTAGGTTTAAGTAGTTCTAAGTTCTAGGGGACTGATGACCATAGACGTTAAGTCCCATAGTGCTTAGAGCCATTTGAACCATTTGTTTTGGCTCATCAGTGTGTTTTCATAATTCGGAGATACTCCTCTGTCAACTGTTATGCCATGTGTTTCGTTACTAACTTAACGCATATTCATGGACGGGATGACAATTCCTGCCACTATACATTGTGTGCAACGATCGCAGGAGTTTGGTAATCCACGTATGGAAAATATCTGAGAAGTTCATCGTGTCGTATCGAGGGCACTCGTTTCAATTTCTCCATCAAAGAATTGAATGTATGAGTCATATGTTAACACATTACATAAAACACAAGATAGCAGTATTAACACCTAGCTGCATGTTCCGAGAGTCATGCTGTAACACTCTGGCTGTCAGTGTGTAAGTCAGCATTCAAACTTACTTGGTCATATAACACCAGATGACGAGCCCACGCCGCGCTGGGTAGCCGCGCGCTTTGAGGCGTCTTATCATGCTCCGCGCTGCTTCCCCCGTCGGAGGTTCGAGTCCTCTCTCGGGAATGGATGTGCGTGTCGTCCTTAGCGTAAGTTAGTTTAAGTTTGATTAAATAATGTGTAAGCTTAGGAACCGATAGCCGGCCGCGGTGGCCGAGTGGTTCTAGGCGCTTCAGTCTGGAACCGCGTTGCTGCTACGGTCGCAGGTTCGAATCCTGGCTCGGGCATGGATGTGCGTGATGTCCTTAAGTAAGTTAGGTTTATGTAGTTCTAAGTCTACGGGACTGATGACCTCAGATGTTAAGTCCCATAGTGCTTAGAGCCATTTAGGGACCGATGGCCTCAGAAGTTTGGTCCCACAAGACCTTACCACAAATTTAATAAAAGACGACCCTTCGACAGTATGTCAAGGTGTACATCCACCTGTGTAGCAGAGGCTACAGTAAACATGCACCCTTAGTACAGTACGCCAGAGTGCGCTCCGTCTGCTGTAGCGGATGGGACAATGCTGCTTGTGTAGACCAGATCAGTCCATCGCGGTGTACCATGGCGCCATAATGCCAGTCATATATTCTCCTGGCGCCTTCACAATCAGATTTTTATTCCGACCATTCCTAATATTAAATCACATTTCAAAGAAACCTCAGTTTTGAATACTGAAAGCTACAGTCACTATTTCCCTCAACAAATATTGGACATCACTTGTCGGAGTTGGAGACGGGGACGCTTTAATCTCAGAAAAGCTTTTCCGAAGACGATAAGTTTGCTCGTTTGTACACTGTTGTTTGTACTGAAAACTTCTTCCTGTGCTATGTTTTTGGTGCAATCCAGTATAACGTGAGAGCTTGCGAGTTTAGGTTGAGTTACGTGACTCTTGTGTGTGATCGATTATTCTTACTACAATGTGGCTAAAAGATGAAGAACTTACAGTTTTAACAGTGACTGCGAGGAGCAGTATTGTTTTCTCGGATTCAGAGGAAAATCTATGTGTTTATTATGTAACAAAAAAATGGTTCAAATGGCTCTAAGCACTATGGGACTTAACATCTGAGGTCATCAGTCCCCTAGACTTAGAACTACTTAAACCTAATTAACCTAAGGACATCACACACATCCATGCCAGAGGCAGGATTCGAACCTGCGACCGTACCAGCAGCGCGGTCCCGGACTGAAGGGCCTAGAACCGCTCGGTCACAGCGGCCGCCTTTTTATGTAACAGTAGTGTGTTTATTCAGAAGCAAGGCAATGTAAAGCGTCATTTTTTGACAGTCCACGCAGTAGTGACTTTCCTGTTAATTTTGAATTAGAAAATATAAAGTTAGGGACTTAAAATCTAAATTAACGTTACAGCGAAGTGCTTTTACAAAGCCAGCTGAGACAAATAGTAAAGCTAAAATGATATCTTACGAAGTGTGTTATATTTTAGTAAAAAATGGAGAAAAACTTTCAGTGACGGGTAAATAATTAAAGAAGAAATGATTAGTGCGATTTAATCACTGTACGATGGTCACAAAAATAAATCTGCTCATATATATTCTATAAAAGGACTTCAATTGGCTCCCCAAACTGTTGCTAGATGTGTTGTATAGATTTATAAAAATTCAAAATCTCTGGACTGGCAATCGTGTGAATATTTTTCTCTATAGTTTGGTGAAGATACAGATAGTTCCCATATTGGAGAACCGTGTTTATAAACTAGAATGTTCTTTCAAGATTTTACGATTAAGGGGGAGAAGTGCTGCCACTTTGTAAAAGTACTAGGAAAGAAGAAAATTTAATTCATTCCTGAAATTTGCGAAAGGTAACAATCTTCCACTCTGTAAACTTGGTGCTATAACTGTTGTATCAGCTACTGCGGGAGTTAGCACCGACACAGTCAAGGATAGTGACAAGTTGCGATGGCCGATGGTAGGAATCACAAATCATCTCTACAAATCACATGCTGATTAACGTAACACTCAATTTCTAAAAAGGAAAGAACATTAACTTGTTGTGCCTCCTACATGCAATTACATTACTTGCTAATGCTACTCGCAGAACGCAGGCTAAGTAACGTCTTCCTATTACTCAGTACTGATGCTCTCGAAGTCTGTGGCCGAACTGGACTGACCAGCGGTGGGCGGCTCGTTAAATCAGCGTTGAGAGGTGGCGCCGAACTCTTGTCTTCCTGGAGGTGTGGCGCTGCCCGCTATTTCCAATGGCACGCGGGTCAACGCCTTGTTGATGCCGTTTCACGGCGCTGCGCTGGTCGGTGTGCAGTTGATGTTTTAGGACCACACAATAACAACAGATACGGATCCACCAGTGACTGGAAAGAATAATGGCTTTCTTTCTCTTTGTCCTAGAGATGATTCATTTCCTAAATTTATT